>NC_071289.1:34791117-35991117 GCF_943734705.1 Anopheles coustani
ACGAAAACCATCCGCAAACGGAAGGACTGACCGATTCGATGAAGTACTACCGAATGTCAAACATGGAAAGAAAGTCAAAAAAAGGTGAAACCCTAAAATGAGTCATCATCTCGGTTGGAGAACTGAGCTGGAGCAAACGTTTCGCCCTCGGAGATCCCTTTTTCTTCAATTCAGTCAAAGTTCCCCGCTCCCAATGCAAACAAACCGTCATCCACGCCCGTCATCCGGCGAAATTGTGACTGACAAGTGGCCCCCGGTTCGGCGTCCCGAGTGAGTGAGCCGGCTTCCCTTGGGCCCGTCGGTTGGCGTTTACAAATCGATTTTCCACCCGCCGCAGAAGCCTCCCATGTTGCCGACCGTGTCAGACGTGGATGAAGTTACCTAATTACACCAAAGACGCAACAGGACACCAACGGCCTCACCCGGAAACCTTTTTCGCAAAGGAAATAGAAGCGATCTCCTCGTGGTGCCTCGAAGGAAAATGGATCAGTTTTTAAACCGTTTTCTTCATCACCACAAGCTGGTCATCGGATTATATTCTAAAGCAGGGGTCGGCAAAGTTCGGCCCACCAATCGATTTTATCTAGCCCGTAAGAAAATTTTAGAAATACGAATACGAAAAACTCATCTCAATTCTTATCGAAGTGTTTCACGATGTCACTCTTATTTTTTCCCAAAAATGAAGATTGAAATCGTTGTACGAGTTGTTCATTACGTTCCTTATACACTTTTTGCTAGACTTCTTTCTATCGTATTTGGATTATTGATTGTTCTCAAATTTCCTAGTCTCGCTAAGAAAAATCCAACGGCAATATCTCGTTTACTTTGCATCTAAAACAGCTTGATATACATACACAATATTGAAAACTTCTCGAAGCTGGGTTAATTACTAAAACTAGCTGGGTTACTAAACCAAAAGAATATACTTTAATTTGAGTCGAGAATTGATTTCAATTGCAATTAAATAAATTAACAGGATACAAGAAACCAAAATTCATATGTTGAAAATGTTCAAAATTCAACAAAAGTGTTTCAAAAAAAGTTTAACTATAAAATTTCAAAGATTTTATCTTATTCTATGTAACTTTACTATTTAGAATATTAATACTCTATGCAAATGGGTTTAGTGATTATTGTTTTTAATACGTTTCATAATCGTTTAAAGTATTTGGCCCGTACTTATGTTATTATGTCAGGTTATTATTTTCATCTGGTCCTTTTTAGGAACTATGTGCCGACCCCTGTTCTACTGGGTTCGCTCCACCACGAGACCACGCTAGACATTTTCTCTGCGGCCAAACCGTTTGTACCTTTTATTGTTGTTTAATAATGTCCCTTCGTTTCACCTCCAAAACCTCCCTTTGCAACCCTCCGGTTGGGGTTACTTGTGTCAAAGTAGAATAAAATAAACACAGTTTTCCATAGGCGATCTGTGGCATAATCGTCATCGGGTAAGAAATGAACCACCATAGGACGGCGGGTTGGGTAGGAAAGGTTTATGATTATTAGCCGAGCTCCAGTCAACCGCCGCCTTTCATGTCTAACGGAGCTCGTTGTACTGGAGGGTAATGCTGCTTCCGAAAAAAGTAAAAAATAAACTCCTCATCAGGGTCTCGGGCAAAGCGCAAGATGGTGGGGCTTGCTCTACGCCATTATGCTGCCTGGAAATGCCGCCCCGGTCTGCGCGGTTGTCACATTAACATCTACATCAACCAGCATCCCCTTCTCCATACTGGGCGATCGCAGGCGATTCAATCGATCGAGCAGCGGCGGAACGCGGTGTTTTGATAACTTGTTTCAACAATTTGCCGTTGCGCACCCGATGGCAAAAAAAAACAAACGAAAACCCCCACAGAGTTGGTGCCGTGACTACCGAGCATCAAACCCGGCAGGGTCCATCGACGTGACCGACGCTTGGCGGCGGGTCGGACGCTGTCAAAATGTTGGCTACGAGTACGAAAATTATTCGCTCGCGTGTACCGGGACCTGTTGCCCCGCGTTTCGGCGGGACCGATCCCCGAAAAAAAACCCGCAGGGAACCAGATGACGTTTGCGCGAGCTCGCGAAAGGGTGGCCAGGCGCCAGCCCGTAGCTTTGCTCCATTTGCCAACGGTTTTATTTATTTTTATCTTCGAAATCAAATTAAGATAAAATTAACCATAAAGTACGGCACCAGCTGGTGGTGGTGTATGTTCTCGTTTTTCCATGCATGCAAATCGGCAACCAAAAGGCGGTTGACTCTTTGTTTCTTTTCGGCTCGTTTTGATCGACCAAAGCCTGATGCAAGCCTCCTTCAGCTGGGTGGCAGTCCCTGATCGACAGCGAAGGAAAAGCAAATTTCCCATGTTCAAAATCTCGCCCGAGCACACACATGTAGCTTGCGCACCTTACAGGGGGGCGAGCCCTAATGACTCCAGAACAGGTTGGGGTGTATCGATAGGCAATGAATAGCTCATATGGGGTCCCCTTTTATCGCTACCACGAATCGCATCTATCTTTCGGGTTGGGGGATTTGTGGACCTGTTTCGTCGATCGCGATGGAAATCGATCGAGGCGTAGATATTGCGGTGTTCCACCGGTGGAACGGAGGGTCTTTAGCAGCCACTAAAAGTGATTCATATAATGAACCGAGCTGTACGGATTTATTTCTGATCCCAAGCATAGGCGCTGCACCACGAGTCTCGGAGCGTTTTATATCAGCATGAATTTGTTTCCCTTGACTTTACAAAGCAGTCGCTGGTGAGCGTAGTGTTTATAGCTCCAGTTCGGTCGGGGCCTTATGGGCCTCATTAAACTTTAATAAGCCGGGTTGAATATATGTGAATGATTTTTTGAAATAGTTCTCTCGATTACCGCTCGATTCATTTATTTATACCACGATAGTATGCCGTCCAACTGCTTCGGTGTGTTTGCTTACGATCTTTCAACACCTCAACTCGAATGGGTCTACGCACGAAGGAGATTTATCTTATCCCTGAACTCCAACCTAACTGCTGGAACGTGCCTTTTTCCTCCTCCTGAATGGCGCCTCGGTATTGTTGTTTTGAGATCCCAGTCCAAAACCTCCACTTTCCACCAGCTGCGGGCCAAAGACGTACGCAGACGGTCACAATATTAATCGCTAATAGATTCTAATTGTGCGCTTGTAGAGATAAAATCGCCAACTCTTTCGGTAGGTTCCGCTATCGTTGCATCGGTTCACTTTAGATTGTTTGCTTTTTTGTATTTGTTGGCCAGTTTTTTCACTGTCGGTCAACGAGCCACCAGCTGGGCTCTTCCGAAACGGAGTCCGATGGGGAGCAAAGGATCAAAGACCGTGGAGCGAGCGCGATATTTAGTCACCCCTGGGACACCTTGGGGTTCAATCGAAACCCGAGCTGGTTAACGGAAACATGGAAACATAGATACGCCATAAAACAAGGCCCACCTTGTCGGCCTCCGTCACCGGGCCGGGGATACAATCGAAATCGTAAAATCTATATTAGCGTTAATCGGTCAATAATGCCATGTTCTTTCGGCTGTGTTTTGTGTTGTGTGTTGTAAGGGTTTTCCTTTTTTTCCCCTCTGTTTGTTGCTGTTGTGAACAATTGCGAAAACCGACGATGTCGACGGATTGATTTCGATTCCTTCCAAAGTCCCGTGAACTCTGACGAGGGGACTGATGCACTGGGTCAGTCTGGGTGCGGAACGTCCAGCCGGGCACGAGAAGACTGACTCTGGCTACTAATCCTCGCATTACTTTCATGTTTCTTTCGGTGTTCCTTGTTGGCCATTAGCCACCAGTCCTAACCCGCGCCCATCGACACGTTTTCCCGGGCCTGCCTGAGAAATGGTCGGTAATTAAGTTATTTTGCAACAGCCAACAACTCACAACACAGCCAGGAAAGGCGCAACGGGAGTACCCTCTAGCAACGGATCTACCCTCCGTGCGCGGTTTCAGATCACACACACACACACATTTGAAAGCACTCGGGATGTTTAAGTTTTAGGAAAAAGTTCTCAGCGATCGATCGAATCGCATTCTTTGCCACGGGATGACCCAATCGATATCGATACGATTCCCAACAACTTTTACCCCACGGTCGAATCGCTGCACCAGATCGTGACATAATAATATAGAGACATCAGCATGATCACCGATTCCGACTCCCCCGCGATGGTGGCACCGTTTTGCGATTGTGCTACGATTGTGTTCCCATCTTTTCTCCGGTGGTGCTCCGATTAGGGAAGCGATCGGGCCTTTCGGAAAATGCAACTGGCTCCACGTTCACGCTGTTTGTTGCAAGTGCTGTGGGAGAATGTTCGGGGAAGTAATTTGTTTCAAGATGAGACCACATCTGTTACCGGGCACGATCATCCTACCGAGAGGAGTTGGAACGTTCGTCCGTTCTGTGGTGGTTCTCGGTTTGCTGGTTCACCAGAAAATCACAAACGAACCAACACCAGATTCGTGATTTTAAAAGGAACCAGATGTATTAACCACTAATTTGTCACGCGGGAGGATTCACCAATGTATTGTTTTTAGTCCGTGGTAAGAGGTCTATGGAAGAGGGTTTTTGGAGAAGGAGGAAAGAAGCCAACCAATACGCCACGACTTGTCCCGATTGGCGCCAAATGAATTCTATTTACAACTGTACAGGCAACACGTTGAACCACTTTCGGTAAGGCACGAATTTGTTTCGCACATCGGTTGCGATTGTGCTGAGGAGAAGGTTTCTGGCCGTGTTGATCCCTTGTGAGAACCTGCAGTAAATATCTATTCGAATTTCGGGAAAGTTCTCTCATACTGGTTATAGTGCAATAAAATCCTAGTTCTACGACGAAATAAATACAATATCGATATTTGTTCAAGTATGAAATGTTCTTTGATCTTCTATGAAGTTGAACACAAAGATAAACCTTTCAACCCCGTAATGAATAAAGGCTAGAAAAATTCATATTTGTTCAATCAAGGTGTCAAGGTTGATTTATGAGACAAATACGATGCGCGAGACCCTCCCGGTGATCCGCGAGACTCTCCCGTTCGACCCGCAAAGCTAAAGCATCGATTTCTATTGAGATTTCGATCGATATTCGATCAATATTACACGACAGTGAGATGGTTAAGTTGTGGAAAGCAGTTGACCGGAATGCCCGAAATAAGAAAGGATGTTATAGAACTTTTAGGTACAAAGGTTGCTACGTGATCAAAACTGGCTTTGAAAATTGACATTTGTGGCAGACATAACAAACCACTTAAATTTACTAAATCTTAAGCTTCAAGGACGGGAGAATCTTAATTCCGTCCTTAGTGTCTTATTCCGTAATTATTCGAAATTTTTAGAATAGCTACAGAAAATAAATTTAACAACAATCAAAGCCACAGTTCTTAGTTAACAGTTGAAATAAGAATTTTTCAAAACCCATTTGAAGCAGTTCCAACGAATTACAATTTGAACTTATCGAAATTCAAGCAAATGGTAACCTTAAGGGTAAATTCAAAGAAGGACTAATTAAATTTGACAAGGTCTTTTCAAAAAGAAATATTTTCTCATGGATGAAATACGTAAATGAGGATCAAATTTGGCGGATAACTAAATGGAGTCTCTACTGATGATAGGAACGTTAAATCTGGTACCCGAATCTGAAACCCGATTTTTTCATGTATTTTTTATGGTAAGCGGTGAAAATAGATGCTTTTCAAAAGAATAATGTAGATTCGATTATAATTAGTATAAATACATAAAATATTGTGTTCTTGACATTTATAAATTGCATTATATTCTTAGTTACACGACTAAATGCGCAACTATTGGTTCCATTATCCTATAACTAATGATTAATTAATTTGCGAACGCATTTACTCAAGTAAAACTAGTTATGCAACATGATTTAATTTTTTCATTTTATAAAACCATTACCAAACATTTTTGTTCTTCCGGCGATTAATTATCATTAATTTAAATTTCAACTGTATGACATCTTATATTTAGTACGACGGTACTAAATTATGTACTACTCTATTTAGTACGAGTAGTAATTATGAAACATAGCAATTAATGCCTTTCCTATTATTGGCTGTCCATCAACCAACGCAAATCATCATAAACTTTGGATTCTTTCTCACCCAATCGGCCCTCGCCGCGACACCATTTCATTTTAACTTTAAGTACACCAAACAACGACCTTTTAACGGACCGTATTGTCGAAAATCAACATATGCCCTTCAACCAGCGCTAACGAAGGGCCCCTAATCGAGCAGCCGCTACCGGAATCAATTCCTCTTCCCACCACAATCACCATCACCCGGAGAAGCACTATGTTTTCACCCCATTAAACGACGCGCGGCCTCAAATCGGATCCCGCGCATCTCGAACGCCGAAAAAACGTCCACCTCGTCGACGGCTGTGTACTGCAGGTTCCTCGGCACCAAACCCGACGACAAATAGTCGACGTCCTTTCCCCTCTTCGGTGGAATAAATTCCCCGGTCCCTGGGAGTTTTCCACCGTACGCTTCCCACCCGAACGCTCGCTTTAACTCCTCAACCGTTTATGGCTCTATTTAAGGCGCAGCCGGTGTTGGTGTACTTTTCTCACATTTCGCCGCTTCCGCTGCATTGAGCGTCATCCGGAAGCGTGGAACGCGTGCGATGGGATAAACTTTTAACGGTTCTTTCGCCCCGCTCCGTGTTCCACGCGGGGATTGATGGTTTTCCTCCCTATTTTTTTTTTTTTTGCTTTATTCGGATGCCATTAAAATGGTCTTTTCCCAGCGATGCCAGGATGATGCCGGGCGCGTCCAAGTGTTTGCATTTCGCAGACGCATGCACGCATCATGGTTTTATTATTTTTTTTCGGTCCATCCCGCGTTACAAGCGTTATCCCTCGGCACACACCCTTCCGTAAGGGGATGAGAGGGCTCACCCCGCAAGCAGGCAAAAGGGATGATCACCAACGTTCGAACCGAACGTCACCGCCATGTCGGGATGGTTGGTTTGTGAATCATCGGGATAAGAGTGTCGACCTGAACCGCGGTTGTTCGACGGTTGGTTGACTGGAGGTTAGCAGGAATTCAATATGTTCTAACGCTGCTGTTTCTTTCCCCTTTTATCCTTTTTTTTTGTTCAATCGTGGCCGTTTACATAAGCAAACCATACGCCTGACCGTTTGCCACCTTTCAGAAACAGCTTCCGTCCAATTTAGGGGTTGATTACCGGAACGCGCACTACGGTGAGTGTGCGAACGCTGGTGCATTCGATCCTTCCCCTTTTTGCTTCGTTCCCTCGTATCAGGTCGGTGCAAAAATTCGCCCTTCACCCCCGGATGGGAGGACGCTTTTCCACCCTCCCGGCAGGCGGTGGCCACTGGTTGACGAGCAATATTTAATTAGCTTTGGTGCAAAGTGGATGTGATTCGAGCACTCGGAACCTGTTTTTCCCGCGCGGCAAGGTGGCCTTGAGCCGGCACGCTCGGAAAGGATTACGCGCCAACCGTTTCCTGGGGATTAGTTCCGTGTCCGTGTTTCCGATTGTGCCCATTGTTGCTTCCTCCTGGCCCGAGGCGGAAGCCGGGTGGCAATTTATGCGAAGCGTGGCACCGAAGATTCGGCACAGATTTTTGCATGCGAAACGGTAACGGTCGTTCAACGGTCGAGTGGGAAAACATGGACAACAATCACTCCGCACCAGATGGAAGATGGTTACCGACGCTAGTGTTACTCTTTTACAGCTGTTTCTGCCGTCCCACATTTTATTATTTCTCCTTTTTGGAAGACCGTCCCTTTCGCTGCCGGAGGGCAACTCGGAGGGAAATTAATAATCATAAATCGCTGTCGTCTCCAGGTTTTCTCAGCATCCCCTCCCACGGCGTCATGGCGTCACACATACCCGACTTCACGCGGAAAGCGGTTTCTTATCGATCGCTACTGTTTACGCCGCACCGGAGAAAAGCCACTCTCACGGACTGCGAGAGCCGCTTCTTTGACAAATTTATTGCTAATTAATGCTAACGAAGTGATTGGCCCCGGGGGCGGATCGCAGGAAGATCAATCGATTTCCCACCTGACCGTTGTTACGAGAGAGGCGTGGCAGGAAATCACCTGTTTTCGTTATCAGTCCCCGTGAGGGTTTTGCGAAAACCGAACGTGCTGGGGAGTTGATCATTTTGCAAAATGTCTATAGCAGAGACAAATGACCTTCACTAGAGGAAACGTGGCGAACGAACAAACAACCCGTCACCAGAGGTAAACGATATAAGAGAAAGGAATGCTATATTTGCTTTGTCCATCTGCGACTGATTGTTCAAACAAAGTGGATTGAAATGCAGGAACGTATAGGTTTGATCAGTGGCTCTGGAATATCGTACAACAGATGATCGCGAACCAATATAAACTCTCCCTTGCAAGCTTTGAGTGAACAGTCTGTAACAATGATTACATCAGGAACAATCCTACTTGCACTTTCGAGTTTAAATCTCGCAGCTCATGTAAGAGTAACCCTCTTATCCTATTCTATCAAAGTTGTTGAATTACGAACATAGGAATTTGTTTTAGACTGCTGCCGCCTGGAATGCGCTGGATCCGGAGCAAATGCGGTTCGTCTATTCGCGTTGCTTCGAGGATAATCTGCCCGCCGGACCTAAAAGAGCAGCCTATGTGAAGAATTGGATACAGTGGCAGCTGGAGCCCAATGACGAAACGACCCACTGCTTTGCTAAGTGTGTACTGGAGGGTATTCAGCTTTACGATCCACTGGCCAAAAAGTTCCGGGTATGCTAGTTGGAGGTCGCCACTATTTCCCAGACCATTATAGATCTTCACACTTTCCATAACAGTCCAAAAGAATCACCATACAACATGAAGCGTTCAAGGCGTTCACTGGAGCCAAGGATGATGAAGTGGCCAGGTACAAAGCGGCGGTTGCTTCTCTTAAAGTCGGCAGTGGTAGTTGCACTGATGTGTTCAACACGTACTTGCCGGTGCTCAAACAGTTCCACGATGTCAGTCAACTAGTCTACCTGAGTGTTTCGGCCGTAGCTGCCAAGATCTATGAAGCGGATCCGAATGTAAAGCGGAAAGGCGAATCGTTTATGGAGTACTGTGCGAAGCGGGCCTGGAAAGGCAAAAATAAGAAAGATGAGTGTAAAGCTCGGAAGTACGAGCTGACCGGAAGCAACGAATTGAAGCAGGCAATCGATTGCATCTTCCGAGGATTTAGATACATCAATGAGAATGGATTTAATGTAAGTGCTTTTGAGAAATATTTGAACATTTTCCTATCCCTTGCTTATTCCATGCCTTTTATTACAGCCTGATGAAATTGTTCGCGACTTCAAACTGGTTAACAAAGCCAACCTCGAGTCTCAAGTGCGATCGGTACTCTCGAAATGTTCAGGTGATACAGCGTACGATTTTTATTCCTGCCTTCTGCGGAGCGATGTCAAGGAAGAGTTCAAAAATGCGTTCGATTTTCGAGAGATCCGCTCGGTAGATTATTCCTATTTAGTGGTAGGAAACGTCTACGATCACGCCAAGGTGAAGGAAGAAATGGCTAAAGCTGACGCTAAGGTTTGCTAATTAGTTGAAAATGGTAATGTTATGTTATCCGTGCAGCAAAGCAATAATAAAAAGTAGAAAAGGCAAATAAAAATTTGAATTTGAAAATACATTATCATGTTTAGTAAATTACCAAACTGAAAAACGTTAAACAATATTTCATTCAAAGATTTTCAAAACAGTTCAATTTGACAAAAAGGATTGAAGTGCGGACACCTGTTAAAACACGGCTAATATGCGCTGAGGCATCTCCAGTGGCAGATCGACGTATGAGCGGACTGAGTAGTCACGTGGGCCCCGAGCTTAAGGGAACCCTAGGGTGAAAACCTAAGACCAAATGTAAAGACCGGTATTATACTCGTACTCATTTTGGTACGGTACTCATTTTGGTACGGTACTCATTTTGGTATTCTTTGATTTTTCTTTAATTTTTTTGTTATACTGATATTGTCCATCATTGTTAATATTCAAATTTAAAGCTTCGTTAGAATATGTTTTCGTTTGATCGTTCGTTTTTTCAAAGTGCTTTTGATTCACGAACCACCGGTAAAATAGTGCATTGATACCCGTGTAAATTGTTTTCCTAATCGCATCCAATCCAAATTAATTGAAGGATTGAATAATTAGAATGATTTTAAATGCATTATGTGACCATCTCTTTTAACCATAGAGTAGATTTGAATTTATTCCAAGAAAAAAGAATTTAGCGAAGAAAACTATTTTTAAAAACTAGTATCCAATGCACACGCCGTTTAGGACTTAGATTCCATAATGAACAAAAAGAAGCGATATTTTTTAACTGTTTTAGATTGATTAGCTAATTTGTTTGAATTTCTGAAGAGTTCATTTACTAAATCATGCAAATAATGGAAAAGGAAATGCGAATTACCTTTCGCATCATATAGGCAATGGATTTATTGAAATAATCGGAAAATAAATCGGAATCTTAAGTCAGTCGGAAATTGTTAAAGAAATCAAAGCGTCCTTTAACTATAGTATTATTTTAAATTATTCTCCAGATAATGTCCAGATGGGGGTCCGCGACAGCCGAGCGGAAGCGCCGGTTAGAAAATCGGTCCATGAGCGCCGAGGCTCACCACCTCGACGGCGTGGGTTCGAATCCCAACCGAGACCGGACCCTCCCCTATACGAGAGGACTGACTATCCACGTACAACAGGGAAACAAGTCTCGTAACCCCTTAAAGGGCAGGCATGACCAAGAGGTCGTTACGCCAAGAAGAAGAAGAACGGAGTTAGACAATACATCCGCTCTACAGGATTGATGAAAAAACTAACTCAATTAATACTTAGTCAGTTTAGATATATCAGATTCAATCATCTTTACAAGAACTGAAGCAACTCTCATTCGATCTACATCAAGATACATAAAGTAGACCAGCAAACAAAGTTGCAAAACTGATGTTAGAATCCAAACATGTACAGCCCGTATTGTTCGTTATATTTATTCTTGTCACTTCAAGTCTACTCTCAGAGCAAGCAGAAGGGAAGTTCAACATCTAATTAATCATTGTTACTAACGTGCAACAGGTGTACGCTCTCAATCGTTGAGCAGGACACGGTTGAGTATAAAACCGGTATACTGTCGGTTGCAATCACCAGTGGGTTGCTTTGCTAGCATCTCGTAGATTCAACAATGATCGGAATTGTGATTTTGTGTGCGCTTTTTATTGCCCACGGAGCAAATGTAAGTTGATAGATCATAATATTTTCAACTGTGTCACACTACGTTTGTTTACAGGCTCAAGGCCAGTGGAAGGCGTTAAATCCCGAGCAAGCCCTTTTTATCTATACCAGATGTCAGGAGGATAACCTTCCATCCGGACCTAGCCGAGCTGAATACATCACCAATTGGCACCAGTTTAAGCTGGAACCCAACGATGCGATAACCCAGTGCTACACCAAGTGCGCCCTCGAAGGTTTAGGAGTGTACGATGGCAAGGATAAAGAGTTTAGGGTACGATTTCTATCTAATTTTGATGAACTTCTTGTGAGTAATATTATATCATCAGTCCAACAGAATCATCACCCAACATGAAGCCTATAGATCGATCATCGGAGCCAACGATGATGAAGTGGCGCAGTTCAAGCAGGCAGTTTCTGAACTCAACGCCGGCAGTGGTAGTTGTGCTGATGTGTACAACGCCTACTTGCCAGTTCACAACCGTTTTGTTGGTGTAATACGACAGCTTTACCATGGCACCGTCGAAGGAGTGGCAAAGATTTACGCCGCAGATCCAAGCATAAAGAAAAAAGGAGAGTCCTACTTTGCGTACTGCGAGAAGCGCGTTTATGGGGACAGCAACAAGGACGACCTGTGCAAGGCTCGGCAGTACGAACTCACCGGAAGCGCACAGTTGAAGGACTCCATCGATTGCATTTTCCGAGGACTTCGCTACATGAACGAAAATGGTATAAATGTAAGTTGATGAGCTCGTTTTGGGAAACTTTTAAATCTTTCTTGCTTACGCTGAAAAGTAATCTCAATTTATTAATCCAGGTTGATGAAATCGTTCGGGACTTCAAACTCGTCAACAAAGGCGACCTCGAGGGGAATGTTAAATTGACCCTTTTAAAATGTAGAGGTGGCAGGGCCTATGATTACTACACGTGTCTGGTTAACAGCGAAATGAAGGAAGATTTCAAGAAAGCTTTCGACTTCCGCGAGGTTCGTTCCGCCAACTATGCTTACCTGGTACAAGGCAAGGTATATGATCCAGCTTCGGTAGCGGCAGAGGTGGCCAAAGCTGATGCCACAGTTTGCTAAATAGATGCTGGAGACCTTGCGGCATATTGAAAACCCATCGGATTACTTGCTTTTTGGATCAATATAACAGAGAATGAAGTTTGTTGCAACTCAACCCTGTGTTCTTGTTTTAGTTCTCGCATAAAAATGATGCAAATGAAGAAATGAACTTTGAACTAGATTCTCTATTTAAACCATTGCTACATTATTTGGGAGACACAAAGTGGAGAACGTTAAGCACGCCCACCCTTCTCCCATCTATGCTTGGTGAGTATGTTAAAAGAAATTCGCTATCTAGAACCACCATGATCAAAATCAACCAGGGTGAACGTAACGATATGCGGAAGTACTTTATGGCGCCCGCTTGTCCAGACCCTACCTTCTGGGGTGCAAGTGAGTCAGCGCTTCCAAACAAACGCTCCACCACTAGGCTTCTATTCCTATGCTACTCATCCTTACCCGGAAAACACTTTGTACCTTGGTGCCACGTGTCGCAGGAGTGAAATATAAGTCGATTTAATTATCACCCAAACGCGTGCCGCTTTGGAAGACGTTCACAAATGGGACGGCCGAGCCCATCTTGAAGGGACAGCTGCTTTCCCACTGGAAGGTTCATTGGCCTGCCACGATAACAAGCTAGTCCGTTTGGCAAGGAGTGGTCGCGAGTCGTCGTTCCTACTACGAAGAAATCACCGATTCGGGGTGGTCAATAAATCGACCACCCGATCGCTGTCCGTCGAATGATTTGTGCCTTCTGTACAGAACTAGCAGCGGTAGGCCGCATTATCTTGCGCGATATCGAAGCCCAGTGGCCAAGCGGTCGAAGTTTGGGGCGGTTTATGATATTTGCATACCTTCTATCTGTCCGCTTACATCTACACGAACGATGTAATTGCGTGCCTGGCAATGATAAATATAAATTATAAATTAGTTATCTGCTCGCGCACTTCAAACCGTGCACTTCCGAGACGACGCACCCCGAGGCGGCGCCGCGATGCCCAACCCTTCTGCGGCGGACTTGGATTCGGCACCGTTTTTAAATATGTCAATTGATTAGCTGTGATATCGTTCCGATTTGCGGCACATTTCTTTAACGATTTACTTTTTTTCTACGTCCTATCTTCCACTCAAACATCGACTAATCGGATCGCGATAGGCGCACACTGGACGGTCTGGGTAGGCCGTGCGTTTTTGCCTCACTTGCTTGATTTACAGTTGCTTAGTAGGTCTATTTAATTAGTAAACAAATATATGGCTAGCGCGAGCAGCGCACGCGACCACAGGCCCTGGCGTAGATTATGTCGCCGGGTGAGTTTGATTTATGATCGCGTTTGCACCGCCGTCCCGCGCCGTAGTGGTTGACGTTGCCTCCACGCGAAGCTAAATTGGCGGTCTACCGAAAGGCTCCGTGTTAATGTTCTTCTGGCTCAGGGTAACAGGGTTTCATTCTAGGCAGGAAGCGGCCTCGAAGGCTAGGTGAGTTTGTGTCCGCAAATGAATAAATATGATTTGCTGAGTTAGGTAAATTATTTCACACAATCAACGTGATGAATTGGTCACAAGTGGAGCACGGACTGATTCCATTGTGAACTGCGATGTAAACATGAACCTAATTTACGGAATCATAGATATGCACGTTAAGTCTACAGCGTGCACCTACTTGAAAAAAGAAATTCCCATTGAGAACCAATCGGTACGATCTTCTGATCCTCTTAAACAGTCTTAAACATATCACTTTCATTCCAAACTGTTTATTACCAAGCAAGTCGCAGCCTAAACGACAATACTTTCGTATTTCCCACAGGTCTGTCCACATTTCAGCGCTCCCAAGGCTTTGCCGCTGTGGCTAACCGAAACTGACAACATGACGCCGGCACCGACGACAACACGTTCGACGTGTGTATCACCAAGTCAATTTCATCAGATGATGGTGCTCCCAGTAAACAAACTCGAACTCCTGACGATCGATGTCCGAACTCGCTCCTCCTCCGATCGAAGCCTCCAAAAAACCAACCGACACGCTTGACACTAATCTTCGGGGGCAGTGCGTTGCTGAGCTTTCGGAGAATGCTCGTGCTCAAGCTTGGCTGACTCGCGATCCACGAATTTATCTACCCCAACGATGTGGACAAGATAGTCCGCTTACTGCAGCCCGCCCCACTCGCTCATGCTTTCTCAACGCGATCGGTTGCGTTTTGCATAATTGATCATCATAATCGCCCTACCGACCTGCCCTTCCACCCGCTCTCCGCTCGAAAAAGCACGAAAAGTAGATCACTTTCATGATCACGGCGGTGGCGTCGGCTGGGAACCTCCGAAACCAAACGTTCATCAGGTTGATCCCGGCGGGCCCGTCTAGGACGTAATCGAATCGAGCCTTTCCCCGCTGGGAGGTCTCGCATGCGACGATATCGTAGCGGCCTGTTTCTTTCTGCTGCTTTTAACATGCTACATCTCTCTTTGTCTCGCCTCGCGTGGTGAAGTTTGTTCACACCGAGATTAATCGATGCGCAAGATCGATGAGCGTCCCGCGAGTCGGCACAGGGTCCTGGGAAAGTTTTATGGAGATCGGTTGCACCTCCGTGCAACACTCCGTGGTTAAAATATTTGGGGAGAAGGATTCCGGGTTTTTGGGGAGGAGAGCGAATGGTGGCGTTGGATACCCGAGATGCCAAGGCGAATCTCGGTGAGACGAAGAAAGGAATGTGATTGTAATATTGCTCGATGACAGGTCACGATCTTAATTATATTGATCCGGCCGTCGTCACACGCTCCCGATTGGGTGTCTTGAGGGAAATTACATGTACAAATGTTTAGAGTTACTAAACTTCTTATGCCCGTGTGAAGAAAGAAGTTTATTAGAGTAGAGCTAGTAGCAAATATCTCAAAACGAGTCTCTTATGATGCCAATTTCAACATACACATGTAACTGTAAGATATTCTGGAAATACGGAGTTGAACTGAAAGAATGGTTGGCAGTAAAGAACAAGATCCTCGAAAAATAGTTCTCTTGAAAATCAAGTTGGTTTGGACTGTGGAATAACGGTTTCGCAAAACAAACGTGCTAAAATTGGATTAGCAAAACGTTCATTTTGTGCCAATTTCCCGACCGGGAGCGACGTCCCATTCGCCACGGAAGGTGTTTTTGCTAATCCCTCAATCACCGTTAAACCAGTTCGCAGTCGCCGTGCGCTCGATGACTCACATTTGCCTTCCCAAAAGCTCTGTGAGATCCAGAGGCTCCATTTGCTGCCCAGAGGGGAACGCATTTTTTTGGAGGTAGTCAAACATCCGATTGAACAAGTGGAATGTTGTGTCGGGGATCAGTGTCAACGATCGAACGACGATGGGATCAGTGTCCGCTACTCCCGCCGGGTTGGGGAGCAGCTCTCGGTGGGAAACGTCGGCCCCCTAATTGATCAATTAGCCGTGAGAAAGGTTGATGCCAACCGGGACTTCAAATACTTTGAAGTGCTTAGGAATTTGCTTGTCTAGAAAGCACTACATAGTCTAAAATTTTGGAGAATAGAATTCTAGATAGTCTCCCACAACTTCATCCACCGAGCATGTGCGTCTTCCAACACTTGCCCTCGAGGTACCCACTTATCTCGAACCCTGCCGTCGGATCTCACTCAACGGTCCCTTTGTCGAACCGGTTTTAGCCGATAAGAGGGATAGGGTCCAAGTGGCAAGAGCTTCCCTTCCGGCACTATCAGAAGCTCTTTCCATTTTTTCCTCCCACTTCGGGGCAGCGATTCTGGCAAACGTGAACCGGGACGTGATAAATGGATTACGCGACTGGCAACGCGGCACCGCCGGGACGCTGCCGGCCCATAAGGTCCGCCGGTGACGCCCCAACTGGTCGATCCAGTTTCCTTCCCGGAGTCGGACGACCAAGGTCTGTAGGCCGTCGTTTTCTTTTTGCGCAGCTGCAACTGCCGCTTCTGGCCGATTCTCGTCCGGGTGCACTCTGGGTGCACTTTGGTGCCGGTGCACCGGGCGTGAGTGTGTGTGTGAGTACACATAAGGGCGAGCATAGGCGCATACAGCCCGGCTAGTGCCGCCCGGCTTCCCCTAAACGCTAATTAATTAAAAGCATTTTGATGTCAAGTGATGGTGGGCACTGAGCTTTCGGTCGGTTGCGGCGTGCGAGATCATATTGCATCGGCCTCTGGGGACAGAATTGGACGACGCCTCACCGGACCACTCTCCGAGCCAGGGACAACTGCGCACTCCTATCAGCTCCATTACACCTTCTTCATACCTCGAGGAATCCCGCGCTCGAGCCCCCTTTTCCCCACATTTCCTCACTATCTCACTCGCAGTTCACCGAGAGCGATCATTTGCAGACGTTGTCATCGTCATCCCCTGCATCGGCCAGCGGGACCAACCCTGGCCGCTGGGAGGCATTAAATAACGTTCTGCGACACTTTGGTCCAGCCGCCTCCTTCCCCGTCCAGGTTGGGAATCTGCGGATGTATGCAGAAAATGTGTAAACAAAATTATCAAAACCGAACTGATTAATGGACCCCTGGTGCCGAGCGGGCAGTGCCAGTGTGCGCGCCCCGAGCTGAACCGCGCCCCCATGCGGGGTGGCTGCGCACCAGTTGCGCCCCGGTTATTTTTTTTTTGTCCACGCGCGAAACGTGACCCCTTGCCGGGAAGATACGGTTTCAATTTATTAGCTTACTTACCGGTCTACACGTCTCGAGACGGGGCGCGCTTGAGATCGGGATGAAAACGAATTAAAATTGACCCGTTTGCAAACGGGTTCAGTTTTTCTTTTCAACGCGCGAAGGGTGGAGATGGTTTTGGGTGATAGTGCGAGAAGCTAGCGGGAAAAGATTATCGCCTCCATTCAAGAGCACTTCCCGGCCGAAACGGGAGCAAGTGAATTCTGAGCGGTTGTGATAGAGAATATTGTCCTTTTTATTACTACCGATTACCAGAAGTGATGAGATAACATGCAATATTTATCATTCATTCATCTTATTTTGAATAGTTTTTAAATTTCCTAAATCAGTAACATTTTACAGTCTGTTTAGTTGTCAGAGATTTAAGACATTCAAAAATTGATAGATGAGATGGAAACCTCTAAATGAAGGCATTACATAAAACACATTGCAGCATCAATTCAAATTGTAAAAATTGTTAAACTTTCACTCACAGCTAACTGAACAATAATGGTAAACATTATCAGGCCTATAAAATAACTGGATTTCTCTTATTCTTTGTATTTTTTGGGTAATGTTACCAAAACTTTCAGCTAGTTACTTTGCACAGCAGTTGCTTCATCCTTTAAATTTATTATGAAACGAAATATTCTATTCGAAAAATAATAAAAATTGACTTTTAAACAATTTAGACAATTAGGTTATCATAAAAATTATTATACATAACTCAACTGATATAACAAACTACGTAGTATTCAGCATGAGTGTTTCATATCGCTTATGCTTTATCAGCTTAACGCCACGGTGACTACGGCCGTCGTCTGGGAATCCCTTTAAACGTCCCCATCGTGGTGGCCTCTATCTTTCACGGTGGTGTTTGCGGCGATTCTAAGACGCTACGCTGTCTAGCTGGCAACGTTTACACTCGATAAGTATCGTACACCGAACCGTTCTTATCATCGTGCGCTAAGTTTTGTGTATTTGCACGCGAAAAAAACAACATTTCTTAGGTACACACCAACAAACTGCTTCACATTTACATTCGTAGAACGAGGAAAGGAAAGACGATAGCTAGGAATGGTAGGTGATGCTTCCTACCGCTTCTTTTCTCCGAAGTGATAAACCTAGGTTGGCGAGTTTGATAAATTTAATGTTTGGAAGGTTTATCGGTTTCGGACGATACCAAGTGGTCAGTACGATGATGAATGACCTAAGCCACGCGGCGCACGCGACTTTGATTGATCTGTCTTTGATTGAAGATGGAGGCAAAGAAAAAAAAATCTATCATCTAATCAATCCAATAGGGATCTATTTATGATGTTCTTGGCGTTTCTATTGAAATGGAAGGATTAAGGTTCGGTTTTGATCGTTCGGAGTAAAGTTAGTTCATACGATTGCATAATATGGAGTGTGTATCGCGAATTGTGTGTTTATTTCTATATTCACACAAATTCACCCGGAATGTGCGGTTTGCATATTTCCCACCGTCCGGGCGATGTCCCTCGAGAAGGTGCGCCCCATTTCCAAAGTTGTTTCGTTGTCGGGTGCATAAGGAGCGCTCAAACCAAACACAACAAATCCTGCTCGAAAGCGGGCAGGCATTGCACTTATTTTGCCGTCCATATTTACCCAGCTATCATACTAAACTTAGAGCCCGTGGAGAAAAAATAAATCGTACATCACTCGATTCCGTGCGGCGTCTATGTGGTTTGATTTTTTTTCTCGTCCCCACAAACACCAGGAGGTCATACGTTGCGTTGCGCTTCATCGCGAGGTGCATTCTGTCGGCACCAGAAAAAAACGACAAGAAAACCCACTACGGCATCGAATGCGGCAACCGGTGCAGTGGTTTTATTTAATTTTACGATTATTTTTCACTCACTCACCCCGCACCGATCCCAAATACATGTATCCCCGCCGAGCCGAAAATGAATGGTGCCGGTTGTGTCGACCATCCGTCCTGCGTGGAGTTTGACCGCGCGCATCACAGCGTTCTGCGAGGCCTGATGTGTCCGAGGGCCGCTTAGATAAAATGTGGCCGACGTGCCGTCTCCGGGTGCAACCCGTGTTACGAAATCGTCCCGGTCAAGGGGCCCCCATGCTGGGACCTCGACGGTGACCGCCCGTCTCTCGAGCGTTCCCCGCGCACCCCGTGCCTTTGCGGGTTAATTCGACTTGTAAGTCACCGACCCAACCGGCGGTCAACGGTCGGGCACCCGGGCCTAACCCTCATCTAGATCTGTGACTCCACCCGACGTCTCGCGCAGGACTTCCCGGTGTTTACCAGCGCCCAGCCTACCGTGTGTCTCCCGCACGAGGTCTCCATTCACGATCGGACACCCGACGAGGGTTTGCGTGATGTGTGATGTGGGAAAGTACACACAACAATAGGCGCGCTATACTGCGTCAGGCACAAACATGCGGCCAATATGGCGTGGCCTGTTTCTTCTTGCGTCCACGTGCGTCCACAACGGTACAGGATGTTCGAGTTCGAATTACACTTTTCCCATCAGCTTGTTCATGTTCTCACCACACTCAATCTAGTGCGTCTGGGAGTCCTTGTTCGTTAAAGGATGCGCGATCATAAAAAGTTTATTTAATTTTTTGGATTTGTTTGTTGGAAATGCAACTTTAACTCGTGTTTCAGAGTCGGACACTAAATTTCATTTTCTATTGGATGTCTAAACCGAATGTTCATTTGCATTTTTACCTTTGAACGTGCTATGCATTTTCTGTGCCTCAATCGCTCGCGAATCATCTAGAGTCTACTGGACCTTAACTCGGTCAAAAGAAAACCATTTAGCATGTAATAAAATTCATTAAAAGCATTTCAATTGATTTATAATTCCAATTGTCAATAACAATTACGTTCAACTCATTAATTAGTATACTATTATCATTAACCATTTTCTTTTAATGTTGTCTCATATTCGATTACTAATAAATCTGGGGTAAAACTATAATTATACCCTAATTTTTATCACTGGTTATCACTGTTTAATTTGAGTTTAAGTTTTTTTTCAAGAGATGGGTTTCAACCGAGATTTAAAATAGAAATTCATTTCTTGGTAATTAATTTCGATCAATTTTCCTATTTTTCCTTTCATCTATAATTAAGACACAACACAATACCCCATTTTTGGCCCAAAAGAAAAAAACCTCCAGGCACAACCGGGAGCCAGGTCTCTATCCAAATCAAAAGATCGCGATAATTCAATTTCCGAAAACCGTATCCCGAATTGCCCATCGAATCGCACGATATTTATCCTGAAGTATACAAACAAAAAACCAATTAAACCCATCGACAAAGGGAGAGGGGAGGAATCATCCCAGCGCGTGGTGAGGAGAGAGAAAAACAAAAACCCGTCAATCAACACAACGGCGCACGCGAAGAAAGTAGAGCCCTCCGTGAGCGATTCCCGGTCCTTCTTCCGTGTTTGCCGAAAACAAAAAATGGTTCCCCAACGCGATTGAGACAAAAAATTATGAAAAATTTTATACAAATCCGCGAGCCCGCGAGAACCGCTAATCGGGCCGGCACGACTTTCGCGTCCCACCACCACCACCGGCCTCTCCGGTCGCTTGCTTTGTGATGCGAAACCGCGAAAGACCCATCCCAGGTCGCACCGTTTTCACCGATCTTTTCCCCAACCGAAAACAAAACCGAAACGGTTCAGGTTCGGCTTTGACCCTATCATATCCCGCGGGGTGGCCAAACTAGAGGTGTTGTTTTTTTAATTATCACTACACCGATTCGCGCATCGTGCGCGCGGATCGCGGTTTTCCTACGCTTCGTACCAGCCGGCGCTTTGGCCGTGCACCGATTTCCCACGGATATCACGTGGAAGGATCGCACACCGCGTATCGCAAGCAACTTCCTCCATTGCCTTCTCGCCATTGCAAGGGCAGGTTTGGCCATTGTTGGTGCTGTTGTTTTTTGTTTTACCAACTTCCCTTGGTCGCGCACTTTTCCACGATAGTCGAAAAGCGAGTCATCGCTGTTCTATGAGACGCGCCATAAGTGGTGCATAGGCAAACTTTCTTGGGTCCAAATCGTCATACAGCGTGAGAGTGACCACCGCTAGGTATATCTTCGAGCGTGACCGGAACCTTCCGGCACGACTCGAGCCCAATACCGGGCAGCGTAATCTGTAGCAATAGTTGATTAAGTGCAGTTTTCACACCGAACTACATTAGCTGTTATCCAATCGGAAAACAACAGCAAAACCCATTAGAAATAATTATCGTCCGTTGAACGCACGCTTCTTGAAGGGGGAAATTCTAATAAAATTATGCACAAACTAATATAAATGCGAGACACCCAGCTCAACTGTTAAATTTTCGTATTTAAAATCAATGTAGCGTAAACGGTCCCATAATGGGGGGAAAATATTAGCTCTACGAAGAAATAAATACAATACCGTTATTAGTCCTAACATGAAATATTATTTGATCTTCTACGGAGTGTTCAAAAGATAAATTTTCCTACTCCGTGATAAAGGGCCTTGAAAACCAATATTTTCCAATAAAATTGTTTTGAAATGGTCAATTCTTTAGGAATTAATGAGGAATTTCATGATTTCTATAAGGAATTAATGCTAATTGCAGTCGGAGTATAATCAATCATTTCCATTTTTTTTTGTATTGTTACCACTATTCGTATTCGATATCACAACTATGGGAACCATACCACCATTATAGGAACAACTGGCTAGAAAGAAATAAAATATTTCAGAAGAATAATAGTGTTTAGATAATTTATAAGAATAAGTAAAATTATAATTTTATTGTTTGCTACATATAAATTACATCATCATGTTAGTTACATGACTAAACTAGCCACTGATGGCACCAATACCCTAGTTCAAAATAACCGTTTACTATCATAAAGATAGAACTGCCAGTTATACATATTTCATTCTATATTAATTACATATAAACATTCTGAAACAAATACAGTATGAAATGTATTTTTTATCAATCCATCATGCACGATGCGAGATATCCAACACTTGAATGCTTCGTCAAAGCCTACACTCTAGCCAGTATTCGATGCAGTTCCATTTGGTACAGTTCAGTGATGCAGCGCGTAGTGCAACTGGAACCAGTGCTATTTCTTCTTCTACTGATAAGCTCCGTCCACGGTGATCATCAGTTGGAGACGCAAAACGAGCACAACGTGCACTCGGCGGGCACCGACGGCGGATCCGTTGCATTATCACCGGATGATACACTGTTTGCGCACTTGCGCTGCTTCGAACGGTTTGCGAGCAAACAGAGCGGTGATCGTGAACAAGATGTGACCGACTGGTTGGGCACTAGCCAGCGTTACCTCCACCGGACGGACCGAGCACCGGACTTTGTCAAGTGTGTCCTGGAGAAAGTGGGGTTTTACGATCCGAGGGAGGGAACATTTATGGTAAGAATGTGTTTTGAAAAATAAAATCAAAAACTCATAACAGTGACGCGCGTTTTGCAGCCGCGAGTCTTAGAAGAACAGTTCAAAGAGTATAGAAAATGGATGTCTCTGGATGAAGAATCAGTGCAACTGTTCGTTAACGAGACGCAGAGTAGCGACCTAGTGAACAACTCCTCCGACGAAGTTTATGAGGCGTTCGAAACACTCTTTTCCAATCACTCGAACGCCTACTTTCAACTCTTTCTACGAGATCCATCCGTGTTGCAGAACCTCTACGATCAAAAGGTACTTCAAAACTAAATTCGTTGTCGAATATTTTCCCAACTCAAGTGTTTCTTGTAGGAGTTTGCGGTTCGTAAACCCAATCAGACGGTGATCGAGTTTTGCGAGCTACAAATGGGCGAAGATCTGTGGAACGATATCTGCCACATACGAGCCTATGAAATAAGCAACCAAACGGACGCCATGGAAGCTCACATCAGTTGTGTTTTTCGAGGCTTTCGCTACCTTACTGCTGAGGGGTTAATCAACGTAAGCTCCAATTTGCACCATTTGACCAACCCTTGATTAACTCCATCTGTTTTAGGAGGTCGAGATCATCCAAGACTTTGCAAAGGCTGCAGTTTCGACCGATACCTCTGAGGCTCACATCATGGAATGTGTCAACGATTTACTCCAAGAACAGGTCGTCAACAAACGAGCCCTTCGAATGTACGCTTGCCTGCTGCATAGCGGTAGTAAAGAACTGTTTAAGGAAGCGTTCGATTTTCGGGAAGTTCGTTCCGGCAACCTGTCCTACCTGTTGCAAAATCTGCCCTACAATCGTGATCAGGTTAAGCATCAGATTTTGGCCCTGGATAAGGAACGGTGCGACGATCAACAACGCCCTACCGGTCGAATACTACGATATTAGCAACCTCGTACCTCGCCTGAAGTTATCCGGTCGACAAGTGTAATAAAACTATTTTTATTTTCTTTCCATTAGCTTACTTTACTTTAAATAATTTATTATTTTCCATATCTCTCTCCCAACATCTTCGACTTGCGATCAGCACAACCTTGGACGGTGACAGCCCTGTGCGTTCGCAATCTGACATTTATGACGATGGTGTATTTCATTCGCAGTTTTTTTTCTCAAAATAAAAGTGGGCGGATTTAATGCGCACTCTTAAACTGTCCAGCACTCGCACACTTTTCGCGACACAGGTTGGAATTTTATTATCGAACCATTGCAACCCCCGACGACGCCGCTGTTTGCCGACAAACCTTCCGCAAACTCAGGTGGTTCATCTCAGGGGCATTGGCGCGGAAGCTACGAGCGGAGAACTCTCGAGGGCTAAAATAAACTATAAAACTCAGTTTTCAATTAAAAAATAAATAGATAAATTCAACCTAGACGTTCAGGTGGTTCCAGAACAGCACAACGCCCGAGCAGTGCACGGTAATTAAGTGCGAAGAATTGATTTTTATGACACACGATTAAGCGGGCAGGGTTGGCGAAGGCGAGGCTGGTAAGTGCAGGGACAAGCTTTTGCTTTTCCTACTCCATCTGTCCACGCAATGCCGGGATACAAACAATGGTCCGGTTGGTCGGTTGAAGGAGCAAGGCCACTTGTATATCGCCACTCCAGTGAGTGCACCTGAGTGCACACTGGACTGCAACTGCACAATTGCAGCGCCCCGGATTGAGATAGTGGATAGCGAGTCATTTATTTTCATGAAATTTAAATTGGCGCCTCCTAGGCGAACGGCTCGGCGGGAGCTCGCGGGAAGGGTGCGTGGAGGGAACGCATAGCATAGGATGATTGCAGCGGGATACCAACTCCCTTACGTTGTGGAGCGGCAGGAGTAGCGATAAAAAGCCCGAAGCAAGCTACTAGCGAGCCGTGGACCATCGTAGTATTTTTCAATTAAAATAAAGAAAAGCTCCCAACACTTCCCGACAGGGCGCGTAGGCGCGTCGCCATCGTCGCGAAAAACGAGGGGCAATGGTAACACCTACGAAAATAGATTATTTATATATTTATTTCCCAACTCGATGGCAGCCTGCAGGTCGGGGAAAGCACGTACGGGAAGGGCAGTAGATTAACGCCAGCAATTGCGCTTCCCAGTCGCTTCGGGCTTCTAGCGCATGATAGTACACGATTGCGTTGCATTCACACTCGAATTCTTCTCCTCCAGATTGCGCCAAACGGTGGAAAGGATCGAAAGGGGACGCCGTGCCACTCGGGATCGTATTTTTGCGCAAAAGGCATACACCGCCCGAAGTGACATTTAATTGAGCCAATAAAAATGGTCCATCTGCATGCCCTGGGTGATGCCTCACCCTCAGACGGGGGTTGTGTATCTTCGCGCTGTAGCGTCGTTAAGACCATTACGTCCTAAGATGACACCTGCTGGTGCTGGTCCGAGACGTAAGGCGGATTATAACGCGCCGCGAGATCACGGCTGAAGAAAAGATTTTCCTATCGGAAAGGAGTGGTCGGCCAATAAAATGGTCTCGGGAGTGGCAGGATTAATCGAATTTTAAACGATACTATTTTGGAATTAATGTCAAGATGCCGCTCGAGATGAGAAATCGGAGTGATGTAGATTTGAATAAGAATGAAATTAATGAATGCCAAAAACTTTAATCATTAAAGATAAGCTCTAGATACTCATATTCAAGGTCCACACCTCACAACCAATTGACAATTTTATTTACACTGCAGCTTTCTGTTCACTTCCTGCACCAACTGGTGCACCCTGGCCCCATCAAACGCTTCCCCTTCGGTCCACTGCCCACCAACCTTCAGTTCCTGCAGTTCCAGCGCATCTTTGAAGTTCTGTGCCGACTCCGTCGCAAGCATGCAGGCGAAAAACGCACCCGGACGCTCGGTCCCGGTTAACTTCCGCGTTTTCGATAGACAAGCGTCAACGCTGTCCGTATACACGCCATCGTGCGTTTCGACCTCATCCAGTGCCGATAGGAGAACATTTCTCTGCGGATGGGTAACGGAAAACGGGTTGCTCGACATAACAAACCTGTCTCCTATTTTTGTTTGTTGCTACCTCTTACCTGAACCGAACCATCCTCTCCGACGAATCGGATTGCTGCCAAGGCACAGCTAAGGTACCGATCGGCATCATCTCCTCTCGCCGTAACGTGATACTGCCGGATGTCGCAAATTTTTCCACGCGACGACTCCGGAACCCGCCGGAGACAATCCGTCACCGTTTGTGCGTTGCAAATCGGGGCCAAGTGGAACAACTGCACCAGGCTAAGAACTGCAACTGTGATGTTCCGACTAAAACTCCCCATTCTCAAGGGTATGTCCAACTTCGTGCACCTACGGGAAACGACTGAAGTCTCGAGCGAGATTGTGGACAACACACCACACAACAGCTTACGTTCTGTAAATAGAACAACTGATGTTCTAATCATAGATCAAACGTAAACTATCAATGAGGTCTTGTTGATTTAGATGCAGTAGTGACGGTCACATGGATTTGACAAATAAATGTCAAAGTAAATGCCCTATAAACCAACGAGAGACCGTAACCATGGGAGACGAATGAACTGAAACACGTCTTTTTGCGTATCATATGATTATGAGATTCGTCGTCAATTTTTATTTAGCCAAGGCGTGCCATTATTGCGTTCTTCACACTTCTACTTGCACAATCCATCGTCAATTTCCTTGATCAAACCCTGCACGATGCCAAAGTTGAAGGGAGAACCTGCCTTCAGCTTTCCAGCGCGCAGAAGCTCCACGTAGTCGACCGCTTTCTTGAATCCTGACGCCGAGCTGGTTCCCAAAAAGCACGTATAGAAAGCGTTCGCCTTCTGACTGGACGTCAGGACGCTGGAAGCCTCTGCGACGCACTTCTTGATGTTGGCAGCGTGATCACCGGAGGAATCGACTACTTTCAGTACACCCAGAAGCTCTTGGAACTGGGAGGAAGAAACCACAATTCAATGGTTATGATCGCGGCCAGTTGTTCCAGGCTGACTTCAAGGAAGAACTACAAACCTCAACATTGCCCATTTCGTCCACGAAACCAACCACCTCCAGGACGCACTGCATATGCTTGTCCATGTCCGGCGAGCTGTCCGTCTGATACTGGCGCAGCTCGCAGATGCGATTCTTCAACGAAGCCGGAATATTTTTCTCACATTCTTCTACAGTTTTGGGCTTTCCCGCCTACGGACGGTAGCAGGAGTTGATAAGTTTTTTGCTATATCGTTGTGAAAGATTTATAAAAAATTACCTGTACTAGTAAAACCATGCACCAGACTAGACCGAACGCTATGAAGATATTTTTCATCATTTTGATTTCACTTCACCTTCAAGATGTTTCACCTTATGCCATCGAACGTTACGCGAAGGTGTTTTATATGCATCATCGATAACAAAACCAACTGGTCTTGTAGCGTTGCAAAAATATTTAGCTAGCTGCTACAAGGATATTATTTATTTATTCAAGTTTTCATAACACAATTAGACTTGAACTTGAAGTATCTCTAGTGCAGTTATGTCCGTTGTTCTTTTCGTGATATTCGTGGTGATCGTGGTGTTGCTACAATAAGCTGTAATGTTTAATAAACAACAATAAAAAAAGTATGACTCATGCATATCGCATATAATAAATTCAAAATGGTCAATTCCAACATTAGCTAGATAACTATTGATCGATGGGCTTTTTTCTGTTTGTCCATGAAAGTCAGCAAACCGACCATTTTCCATATCATGCCAAACAGTCTTTTTTTGAAAGCAACCTCAAACATTTTGCAAATTTCACGGGAAATGGAGGTAACTATTGGTTTTTCCAGGTTGTTTATACTAAAGGGTCAAAACCAGACATTTGATATTTGCGTATTCTTATCTTTCAAGGAAAAAAAAAACCTAGAAAATCATCGGCTAGAACGATATGAAACATGTATGAACACGTATGGTGATCTCCAAATTTTTTGCCCACCGTTGAAAAATCGCTTGAGTTGAATGCAATTGCAAGTATTATATTTTTTGGATATCATATTTTTTATTAATTCAGATAAGATAAGGCCCAGATTTGAATTCAAGATGTTTATTATTTTCTATGTACATTGACATTATTGACATACTTTCTTATCGATATTTTTCATCATTGTGTCTACTTTCTTGCTGTACTTAGAACCCTGGGGCAGCTTCCCAGCTTTTATAAGTTCAGTCAAATCAAACACCTTCTTAAACCCATCCGAGGATGTTGATGTCAGCATGCACTTGTAGAAACCATGCGCCCGTTTTGCCGTGTTCGATAGCTCAAGCGTTGATGCTACGCAGTTCTCCAGGTTAAATCCATGTCGAGCGTCCTCTTTGATCGCGTTCAGAGGCTCATACAACGAGTGATACTGAAGAAAAAGTATGATAGAAATAATCAAAATAAGAGACAATCTGAAAACTAACTGAAATGATCAAACCGTACGTCTCCGAAACCTTCTTCATCAAGAAATCCTAATGCGTTCATCACACACTCAATGTGTTTTTCCATATCCAAACCATCGAAGATTTTATACTGACGAATTTCACATAACCGTCCTTTCAAAGAAGCTGGCATCTGTTTCTCGCATTGTTTCACTGTTCTTGCAGACTATAAATTGGAATAGAATTGAAAAGTTTTTTGTAATCATCATATAAAAGACTATTAATCGTAACACTATAAACTACCTCAGCAATAATAATACAGCAAAACGCTAACAGAAAGATGAAAAAAACCTTATGAAACATGGTTGTAGTTATACTGGCTACTTGTTGGAAAGAAGACAGGTTTTTATAGCTTTTTGTATAAATAAAACTGTAATTGTTGTTTGTACAGCTTGTGTTGAATGAATACACTGACGCAAGGTATTTAGCAGATGGTATTCATCCCGAGAGAAAGCTGAACAAATATTTTATCAAACCTTTATCTACATTTCAAAGCAAATAAAAGTCAACTACTATAAATCAATTCTCATCAATAGAAATATCTTTAAGCTATTTTAAAGCAAAAATAGTAAGATGTATCAATTGATACATTTAAACCTGTACTTTTGTTAATTGTCCAATTCAAATGTGCATTTTATGAATAATGAATAAATACAAAAACTGGAGAAACACATATAAAAAAATACATTATCACCTTGATATGAAACAAAAACACTTGGGCGTGGGAAAAATACCACATGAAAAACCAAAGCAAATGATTTCATCCTATGTCATTTAAGGTTCAAATAAGAAACCTTCTCAACTCCTTAGAGCAAAACTGTTAAACGTTAACATGCTTCGAATTCTTCTTTTTCTATCTATGATGTGTTTGTATCTTAAATTCTTTCAAAAAATCATTTCAAACCATCACATCCATTTTTAGTATCCACCACCATTATGCAATTTATTAGTCTGACGACTGACTTCCATCAAACATTGCTGCTCTAAATTACTTGCAAATTTTCGCATCAATTTTCTTCATCATGTTGGCCGCTTTGTTGTCGTACTGAGCACCTGCCGAAAGTTTGCCCGCCAGGATCAGCTCGGTCAGATCGAACACCTTCTTGAACGACTCCGCCGAATCGGACTGCAGCATGCACTTGTAGAATGCGTTCGCTCGGCTGCCTGCGTTCGGTAGTCGAAACGTTTTTCCCATACAAGTCTCCAGGTTGAAGTCGTGCTTCTTATGCTTCTCGATGGCATTTAGAGGCTTGATCAGCTTGTGGTACTGAAAAATAAGGGGAGAATTCGAAACATAATATCCTTTGCGGAACGGACTTTGCGTAGACCACGTACATCTCCGCGACCATCCTTGTCGACAAATCCTATGGTTTTCATGACGCAGTCCATGTGCTTATCCATATCCTGGCCATCGATGATTTTGTACTGACGAAGTTCACACAGCCGCCCTTTCAACGATGATGGCATCTGCTTTTCGCATTCAGCGACCGTCTTCGCGGCCTCAGCCAGCTTTTTTAAGAAAAGAAGTTTTCAATTAATGTTTGATGCGGTTTTCCGCGCCTTCAGTAGACTTTCAATTACCTGCACTAAGGCGATTATCGCGAAGAAAGATATGACAACTTTGCTGATCATTTTCTTTATCAGGTGTTCGATCTGAACTGATTCGAAACAGGCATCGCGTGCGTTTATATACTGCCTCGGGAAAAGATGTTCGTACGAGTTGTTTGATCTTAAATCGTTGAGTGCTTCATTTGTGCAATGTTTGATTCTACTGACCAAACATGGCCCGTTCTGTTGACTCATCTTGTAACGTAGCTGTCGAAGTATCGAAACTCTTCACCATTAGGTCAGTAAGAAAATGGTTTTCCTTTGCATCGGTCAGGTAATTTGCAACTTGCTGCTGTTGTTCCGGGCCTGTGCCGTGCTCTATTATTCCCTCACCAGTAGGTTTTCCCTCCTAGACAAAATTAAGCGCTTCAGTCAAAGGCAGTACGACCTCCGAACAAGCTTAATTAAAACGCGCGTTCTTCCATCTTATCGCGTCCCATTAGATCGCAACTCGATCCGGCCCGACCGGACAACGCCATTAGCGCGCGAGGGTGACGATGAGCTGTAAATTGACGAGTGGGGCACATAAAACTCATAAGCGGGTGGAACCCACGGAAAAAAAAACCAACCAACACCAATCGACCACCGATCGGACGCTTACTGCGGGCGTAATAAAATCAGGCACCGGCCCAGCCCAAAACGATCGAGCCCGAAATCGACGAGCCTTGTGGGAGCCCCCCGAAGGCACGCATTAACAACCCGGCCCGTGGCCGAGGCGGAGATTAGGTTACATTCCCGACCGGCGGCAGGCGGCAGACCCCGAAATGCCAAGGTGCCATGGCGTGCGCACGTTGGTGATCTCATGCAGCTCGTTTCCCGCCGGTCCGGGAACCGTGATAGTGGTCTTAATGGAAGGAAATTTGTCGCCCAGGACTGCACTTGACCGGAGCCACCCACCACCGGATGGTCAGGTGAACGAACGACTGCGAAGGAGCGTTCCGTGGAAAACGAATTTACGACAAGTGTAAAACGCATCAACAACCTTGCGCCGTGATCGGGAAACAGCATCGTGAAGGAAATCGTTTGCATCATTAATGGTAAATGAAAGTGATCCACGTCGATTCTCTACCTACAAGGTCCTACGGCGCCCACAATGTAACAGACCCTTGAGAAATGGAACAACTAATTTATTCCACGCAGCACAATCCGGTGGTATCGTAAATTCATTTATAGTATCAATTAAAGTGAAATAAAATATTATTTAATTTCAAATCTACACTCATTATTTATTCCGTCTCGATAAATTAGCGATTTTTATGTCGAGCGCTCGTTCGACGAGTCATCCGACGGTGGTCGTGACTTTCACGCAAAACATGGCCTGGACACGACATTAGAACGACTGTTGGTGGTGTGTTGAAATGGGAGCTTCCTGTCCCGTATCTTCCACAGACTCTACGGTTACCTTGGGCAGGTCCACTAGAACAAATTCTCCGTGAGCGGTCGTGGCAACAGGTTTCGATCGTCGACTCGTCGAGCGCGATCCACAATAAGTCGTACGTCGCCAGAAGCGCCCACGCGTCCATTCCGCTCGTAGCGGGTTGTCCAAGAAAACACTGGTCGCCCCGGATGAGTTATTGATAGGTCTTGAGTTGCAGCAGGTATTTCCCAGTCTCCGCAGTCCGACGCTACAGATCGATGTCCAAACAGGCAGACGAATGACGATGAATACATGTGTCGCCCGGTCACGCCGTTTCCCATGCGGGCGCGTCGTTGCAGGTGGGAATATGCAAATGCTGCATCGGAAAGGTCCAAAGACGACGACGACACTTGTCATCTGATGAAGTCACTTGTTACTGCCAAATTTCTGCCGAACGTTCGCCCCAAAGCCAAAACACCAACACTTCCAAAACAAGCGACCTGCCTGATACTCCACGGCACCCATTTGGAAGCACTGTCCGGAAGATTTATCATGACATCTGTTTGCCTAAATAACCTTTCGGGACCGCCATTGTCCGCTCGGGGGTGCATACTAATCGGGCAGGCCCGCTTTCGTATCGGTCGCTTATGGGCAAATGGTGTCGCTTATTTATGTCATCATTAAGCGCGACCAATTTGGTAGTTGAGCTTGAGGGATCTTTTCTTTCCGATTTTCAACCACATTTCTGGCGGTTTATCGTTATCTTTTACCTTGCTGGATTGATTTTCTTATTTGTTTTTAATTTGTTTACTTCGTTTTTTATTTTGTCAGCCATCTTGCGGTTCCGCCTCGTGCCGCGCGGAACGATGGAGGTGTTTTTACAGTGTTGTCTGCAGCAAATGAATTGTTTTCGTGCCGTGAAGACACGGATTTTTATACACTTGCTACAAGCAGTGGGGACTCTTTGCACCGAACCACGGGAAGTGTTGTAATAAATGAGTTTATTAAGGATGTATATAATGCGAAAAACATGTGTTTGTGGGTTTTGGGGAAGATGCTGACAAAAAACTCAAAGTTCATTGGTCTGAACAAAGTGAAGAGAAATAAGTGGAAACTAAAGAAATGATAATAAAATGTTTTTGTGTTTAACAAAATGCAACGAGCTTTATAACTAATTATTTTAAAGAGAAAAACAAGCCTTTGAAAGTGAAAATCAATTGCGCCACAATTAAAAAGCAACACCACCCATAAATGATATGCCCAATGGGAGAGGATAACTTAATTCCCTTTGCGACCTAAATGCATACATTCCGACAACGATCGATCATTCGATCCACCGTTTCGACACATATTAATTGACTTATGAAAAGGCACATGAAGTAAAAAAACAACACATACGACTGTTGTATCAAAATTGAAACATGATCGTCACGGTGACACTCGAATCCGATCGAACCACTCGGTAGCTGCTGGCATCATCCTGAAGGTGCCACCTGAAGAGGCCCTCCTCGAACGTGGGCTCAAGTGCGTTCGCCGTTCGCCAGGCCGCTTCACACCAAAACCCAAACACACGCCCGCCAGAAAAATGGGATGCCGTCATTATGCTACCGTGCTTGGCACTCGAAGCTGAATTCGGAGTCAATCGAGAGGGATGGGAAGAGCGCAAAGTAAAAGACCCCACCTAACCACCGCAAGCGGGTTGGCCCACGAACGCATCTTCCGAGAGGCGTGCGTGATTTCCGAATTGACCAACGAGTCAAGGAAATGGAAAGGGGTGGAATGGGGAGAGTCGAAAGATGGGCTGGGGATTTCGAGGAATGATCGGGAAGGCGTCAAGTGATGATGACCTTCGGCACCGACGAAGCGAGGAGTGCCAGTTCGCTGGCTCGGCTGGGTGTAACGGCCATAACGCTAATAGTTGTACGAAATATAATAACTCGTAAAACCGAAACAAATGGCCCCGCCAAATGGTCCACCGAATGGGGACCACCGGCGTCGATGGGCCACGCGAATCACGCGGTTTGGGGCCGTCGCTTCAGCGTGCTTTTATTTGCCCGCTTCTTAAACCTTGTTCTGCAACACGGGCGCGCGCGTGCGCACGCCTGCCGCCTCCCGATACCTCAGTAATGATCAATGAAACACGGTGAACGAGAGGCCATTTAATGCGTCGGTGATGCGATCGTTTTACGACGCGATCGTTCAGTTTGCTCAGTCAGCTGGGAATGTGAGATTTTTTACCCTCCGGTTCCCCAAAGGTTGTAAACATGTTCACACACTCACCGAACCCGGAGCTGCGGAGGCTCCAATGTGCCCCTCGGTGAAGGTATCCGTGCCATCGCCCGTGTGGGCCTGCAAGGTGGCAACTGATCACATTGGCTTTGGGACAGGTTTTTGACGAAGGACGAGCTCACGCAGATCGAACGCGAGTCCTGGTCCGGAGCTGGAAGTACATCAAAACGCGTGTACGTGCGATAAGGTTGATGGCCATTGGTTTTACGACCACCAACCGGTGCAGTTACATGGTGAATCTAATAAAGATTACGAGCCTATATGGCGTGTTGCGTCATTTCCTGCGAAGACTGGTTCCCATCGTGACAGGTTCGTTGGGATTTGCAAGGCTTTGAGAGTAAGATCCTATTTTGGGATTACTTCGGTCGGAGGTCACGAAGCTAGTGTGTCTTTGGTATTTTGGAATTTTATTATATGCCAAACACATGAAGAGAATATAAAGAAATAAATTATCCCTGTTCTCCAACAAATCCGCACGTCCTTCACAAATGAAATCGGTGAAGAACTTTAAATTGATGAATAATTCAAGATTACTTGTTCACGAGCAGGAAGTCAAACTCGCAGATGTATACAGAGACGTTACCAGCTGTACATTCTGGAACACCGGAAATAGTAATGCAAAAGGCCCATTCGCCCTCCTCTGGTCAACTAGATCCATTATTCCGAACGTCTTATTTGGAATTCAAATATGCCATGTGGAGGTAACTCGTCGAAAAATATTCCTTAAATCCCAGACTCACTTGAATTCACCCGACAAGGTGTGATTCTTCTACGAAAGACGCTCCTAGGCCCTGCGCTGTCTAGCGATGACAGGTTTGAGATACTCTACAACAAAAGAAGACAGATTTAGTAAAAATTGGACGCAAAAATACGCCTCCCGTTTATCCAGTCCAGTACGTGTCGAAATACGCAACATCAAACGGGTCCAGCGTTGGTCTTAGCGGGGCGGGCAAGAACCATGTACATAGACTGAATGCAGCTACGCCCACGCTATGACCTCCGGGCGACTACCGGCCGTACCGAACGAATGAAACAATCGGCCCAACCGACCAATGGATACATGTGCCTCGCGCTGAACAACGTCTTGGTCTTTCGTGGTCGATGGTAAGGGATCTGGTGGGGTAGGGGGAAAAAAATGAATGACTCGTGCCAGGCCCGGTGTGCATGGACCGGCGCATATGTCAAACCTGATCAAAACGGTCTGCCATCGCAGCAGTCAAGTGGCGCCAAATGCGCGACTGTCCGAAAACATTAACAGGTTGCTGACAGATCGTCGGTGCGACGCGCGCGTGGACTGAATGGACGTTTTCTTAACGGGGTCTATCTATTATTATTTTTTCTTCTCCCTCGTCTTTGTGCTTTGCACTCCGCTTACCCTTCGCACCCGCTGACATTGATTTCTTTCCGTTTAATTTCGCCTCCAAATCGCCTCTAAATTATTATTATGGTCCCGCCGATCAGCTAACGAGGATGGGAGGCCGTGCCGTACGGGTTTACGCCGTCCGTACCGGGACACGTCCCGTTCCATTTGACTCCAAAGCCCTCCCCAACCATCCATCCCCACACACACACACACGCGTGCACAAGAATATTCATTCATATTTCATGCGCTTAGCAAATGGCGCAAAAAGGCAGCGCGCTGGCGATCGCGAGTCGCCTTCCACTACCGCTAAGCGCTCCAAAGGCGCAGTTTTGGGGCAAGGTGTCTCGTCAATTTGGCGACGGGACAGATTTTCATAAATCTGATTTTCTGCGCCCGTCCGTTGTTCGGGGCCGGTTTGTTTGTTTGTTTGTGCGATGGCTGTTTTGCCGGGGTGCGATGCAAAAATCGTTAACAGCTCAACGCGACGAAATCGCGACGACGAATAAAAATCGCTCTTGGGTGCGCGCGCATTAGGTCTTTAAGGCCGATTTATTATGACTAATAATCGCGACCATTATTTTCATTATGTTAATTGGTGAGCCCGATCGTAGGGTGGTGCAGGCGGGAGGGGGGTTGATTCGTGCAGCGCCAAACGTGGAGTGTTGCGAAATTAGTATCACATTTTGTTTTATTTGTTGGTTCGTTTTTTTCTGCTAGTTAGTTTTCCCAACGGGCGCCTTATCTTGGAATTAGGTTTATATGGTGTAATGGGTTTTTTATTCATTTTGAAAGGCTTCGGCTCAACAGAAATCGCTTTGAAAATGTTGTCTATATTGGATCCAATATTTTAAATGTGCCTCCAAATCGAAAAATTGATTTTTATAATGCACAAATGGGAGGATTTCCATTTATTTATATATTTATCTAATGGGCGTTCTAATATTCCTCCAACAATCGATAAAAGCGCAAGCAATCGAAAAGAACCATTCGTTTATTAAAATTCATCATCTTCAGAGCCATTTGCTAATTGATTTAATTTGGTTTCGAACAGGAAGGCAACGGTGTTTCTGCCGGGGACGCACATCGGTCGACAACTTAACTGCAAACGCAGCGGGTGGTGCCGACAAATAAGTATTTTGTTGTCTATTTCCTTAGCCCCACAGTCTTGGGCGGCCGACCAAGCCGACACACCGACGTCAGGCTCACGGACGGACCACCGTGCCGTAGAAGTTGCAGTTGCCCAAAAAGGGAACGCACCATGGCGGAGCGGGTGGCAAACTTCCATCACTTTTATTTTCGATTCATTTATTCCGGGGCCAAACGGCGGGGAACGACAGTGCGTGTTGCGCGCGTCGACACCGGCGAACCATAGATCACTCCGTCGAGTCGTTCGTTTAAAAACGTCACCCGCACTAAACGTTACCAGACGACGAGGAGCGGGAAAGAGCATCGCTGGCTGGGATCTTCCTGCCGGGAACTGAAACCCCGCGGACCGATCAACAAGGCGTGCTCGAATTAATGATGCGTACGCGTTTTAATTAGAGCATAAATCAAAGCGAAGCGAGTGCACCCGAGGGGATCGTAGAAGACTCCGGACGATCGGTTCACGGGGTCCTCCAAAAACTCTCACCATCTGACAGGTCCTCGCAAGCAACCCCTCCCGGGGGTGACTCATAAAAAGCGATCGATCGCGGGGTCGATCGAGACGAGACAATTATTTTTCAATTACGGTTTGAATTTGAATAATTGTCAATGGAGCGCAGAAAGGTTGATCCGCTCCCGGCTGCTAATGGGAGCCAGGGTTGCGGTTTTTCGCTGACAGTGACACGTTTTGGCGCAGAGATTCGACTCACGGTGCGCAGACTGTATGACAGCCGTCGCCGCGATGCCGTCGCCTCGATTGTCGATTAGAATTCTGGAGCCCGTCAATTCCACACCAGCGTTTTCTTGAGCACTCGTCCACGGGGTTATACCAGGGCTGAACGCTGAGTCATGTACGTAAGCCGCACTTTGTAGTACACATTAAAGCCAACGCAGTGCGCACCTACCCCGTGGTGCGTTGGTTCGAGAATCGGCCAGTCCTCAACACTTAGGTACCAGAAACATTGACGAGGAGTCGTCTGCAGACTCCCTGCCGTGTGACAACACACGAGGTGTTCTCAGGTTTCAACCTTCCTCGATGCGCGTTTCGGCGTTTCGGTTTATTATTAACTTTGTGTCCAACTTCAACCTGAGCCGCGCTTAACAATTCCTCCCATCCGTCGATCGATAGACGATCGATTGCCGTAAACACCAGGTTTGGTCGGTACGCTGGCCTGTCTGGGACATTAAAAAAGGAAACATTCCCATGCCCGGAACAGAGATGTTGAAGCCGGTTGGAGGGAAGGAATAAAAAAAAGATAGGCAAACTCCCAACAGGTGAGTCGCAACTGCAACTGGAAAGGTGCGCCGTGGCGCTTGGAGTGCAACAAAACACTTTGACAGATGGACCATTGTTCTGGAGGTGTTTTAGTAGTTATTATTCACCCGGCCCGTGGTTTTGACATCGTAGTAAACCAGTAACTCCGGTTCTGCGGTGATCGTTGCAAAAAATATTACTCTGCAGAGTGGGGAAGACAGAATAAAAAAAACACTTCGCTACGGCGACCGATCGCTAAATAAAAACATAAAACGATTCGATCCGTTCCGAAACACCTACGCATCTCCCGGCCGGGTTGGGAAGGTTCGCGGGCCTCCGAGTGCCATTGGCGCCGCCTGAGTAAACCCTGCAACCTCTCAACTGCACGAGCGCCAACCGAAGGGGGACAAAGTCAACACAGCCCATAACCTTCGGCCACGGGTTTTGCTGGCTGCCGTGTGATAATGAAATTCCATTTCATCTCAAGCAGCGGGGATCGAATGCACTTCAAACGGAGGGAGGGTGTAGCGGCAAATCGATGACGAAATTAATGCGATCCGACATTTTGCCGTGCCATTGTCTATACGGCACCGTCACAGCTTCGATTCCAGCCCTATGGCACCGTTTTCGACACTTTGTACGATCAATTGATCAATTATAAATTATCAACGCCTGTTTATTGGTTCAGCGGTGTCCGACCCTAGGGTAGAGATTGGGGACTGGGCTAATGACAGGACCGTCGAAACCTTGCAAAAAGCCAGCCAAAAGGTTACGAATTTCATTGCATCAACCTGTTGGTAGGTTGGTTAGTGCTAAATACCGTCTTCGAACGGGAATTTCCATCAGAAATACCCCGCAAAGCAGTTTTAAGCCGACGTCTAATATTGCTTAAATTACCCATCCGAGGTCCTAACACGATTTTTCATTTTTATTGAAGCTTAACACCAAAATTACTTAAAATAATAAATTGAACGAAAATAAGAAATTTGGAACTTTCAGGAAAATGTATTCAAAATTATCAAAGATTGAGTTTTTCGATCAAATCCAAGGAGCTCTTACATAATGCAGAAGAGTTTTACTGTAATTTGATCTCCCAACACACTTAAATCCTGATTTATTTTTTTAAAGTAGGTCGATATTTCTTAATTTTCAATACATATTGTAAATTTGACTTTTATTTTTAACTAGTTTAGTGTTTTTAATGTAGAGCAGTAAGCTTTGCTAGATTAACCCGTTAAAGTTTGTCATATTGAAAACTAAAATGTCTTCTGATTTGTCTCAATACTCCTACAGGCCTTAACAGCGTCCTCATCCATTTCATATAGCGAAGTACACTTGATGAAAACTCTAGACCAGTACTTGTGCAATACAAACTCCATCCTGAGCACATCCTTGAATGAAACTCGTATATGTAAACCGTCTGTCGAGTCACAACACTCCGCCCTTCCCTCCTTTACCCTATACTGCATACGATCGAATGATTTGTCAATGAGTAGTAACGTATGCAAACGACGACGTTGGCTACCCTACTAATTTATGATCGTAGCACAGCTTCCACCCCTTGGGTTCGCTTGTAACTAGAAACAGATTTAAATCCGATGTATTCCAATCACGTTTCCTACGGTCTGTAGAGAGAAGAGGAAATGTGCGGAGGAGAGGTTCACCCGGTGTAATATCCGGTGGCAGCATGTCCGAATGGTTGGAACATCGAACCGTCGATCGAATGTCGTCGGCCCGTTCGCGAGGAGTCGCTCCCCCTCCCCGGCTCGCGATTATCATACTGCTACTAAAATATGGATTTTACTACCGCAGCAAACACTCGACGTGATCGACGGGAGCTGCGGTAGCACAAACCACAATCAAGAACCCATCCCGTACCGATACGCTTGGCCAGCGGGAAACTAACCAGCGCGCCGACGATCGCCCCTTCGGCGGCTCGTCCACCGTAGGAGAGCGATTTCTTCATAAATAAATTAACAAATAAACAAGATCGTAACCGTAACAATAACACGGTACACTAGTCATAAGCCCCTGCCGACCGGTTTCGCTGGTCTAGCAGGCTTTGGACGTGTCCTATCTGCTTCCCTCTATTCATTGTTGTCTGGCCCTGAGGTCCTGGGCTCTTTGCGCGGGACACGCTTCCAGTTTCCCGTTTCCACAATGGCGACTTTAATCTGGAAACCACCGCAACAACACACCCGGTTCCCGTAGAACTGGTCGATGATTCAATTTTACCCTCCACCTCCGGGCGCGGTGACTTTCTCGAGGACCGGGATATCTGGAACCGACGTCCCGGACACCATATTTACGAGGAGAAATGGTGGCGGAATGGTGGCGAACCATGACACACACAGCGTGGACATCCAGACATTGCGATGGCGCGTGGGTGCACAATCGGTTAAAATGGCGCTCCGGGATGGATGCCCTTCAAAATCTTGACCACCATACGCCAGACGCGAACATGCTCGTTGGTCGCCGCTCACCGCTGTGTGCATTGCCTTTTCCCCTCCCGACCGTTGTTTGCGTCTGTTTGATGCCTTTAGTTATGGTAATGCATGTTCTTTATCCTCCACTGGTGCACGGGGTTTGGGGACTTTAACATATTCCCTTTCTTCTCGGAGAGGGAATCCAGACACCCGCGGGATGGATCGGGGCAGCGGGGTAACGTTTGGTAAAATTTTGATAGCTCTATGTCTCAGCGTAAGGAATGTACCACCAGAGGCCACGCAGACGACCTATTCCTCATCGTAATCCCCGGCGGGTAATAAAGTTGTCTACTCGATCGCTGCGTTGAAGTATCTCACTTATGAGGCGGGGTGGTGCGTACTCCAAGATTACAAATGGTTCGTTGGCTTGAGGGTGGCAAAACAGAAAAATTATTGGTCTCCCAATTGGATGGCGCGGTGAACCCGCGCGAGAGTGTTGGTGAATCGTAATCTGATTGCCATAAAATTTTCAAATGACTGCACAAAGAACATAATCCCCTGCAGCGCCCGGTACATTATCGTATGTTTTGCCACAGCAAACTGGTCCATTTATTTCATCCAATAAGGCACCACAGGACCAGGAGTCCAGGGAGAAGGGAAGGTTGGTTTTGGCCCCACCGGGACAACCATGACCACGCCGAACCGCATCAATCATAAGCTCATAATTCACCGGATAACGCGTGCAACCGAGGCTGGCCACATCATTGGAGGACTGGGTTTGTATTCAATTCTCGCTCTCTTCGGGCACCGGTTCCCTGGAATGCACCTTACCGTGTAATACGGCAATAAAACTGCGAACAAATCATTCCGATTCCGATCGGCACGGACAGAGATTGATACGTTACACGCAACGTTCCATGGCCAACTCCGACTAATGAACACGCGCCAGAGGTATCGCATTTATGCGGGTAAAACATTTAATTACCTTTGTAAGGATTAACAAATTGATGCACCGTTAAAGTGATCCTCATCTTCCGGAAAAGCCCCAAATGAGCGTTGAGCGGATAACGTTCTCACGATCTCACACGTGGCAAAGGTGTTACACCGAGCATCAAAGCAAATACCTCCTCATCAGTCATCGTTCTAAATGAGTCCGACGATCGTCGGAAGGAAACCGTGCAGTAGCGCACACGCAGTCCCGGAGTCCAAGGGGGGAAGGAACCGTCCCGAATGGGCTACTCTCGCTGGTCGACCACGACGGCACGATTCATAAATCACGCCACTAACTGGAAAGCGATTAATAAAAATTAATTACCCTGGTGCGATAATTCACGCCGGAGTTCCTTGATTCTTCCAAACACATCCAGGACACGGTCACACCGCCTTGTGTGTTTCTATCGCGTATCCTCAACAAACCGTTTCGTGCACCCTTAACATGCACTCACGCGTCGTGCGCCAACCGGAACGTGTCTTGGCGCGTCGATTGCGCACGGACGACTTCTTCTGGCAGCGACGTGCATCGTCGCTGCATCGTTAAGTGGCATCTCTCCCTTCGCCGGCCGATGCCGAAACGGAGTGAATTATGGAAAATCTCTCGCCTTTCGCCGTGAAGCCGGAAAAAAGCACGAGAGAAAACTCATCCCGGTCCAAGGTACACCACCAGCTACTTGCGCGCGCGCGCGCAGAAAAGCACGTGATAGTCTTCGTTGACACCTAGGACACGGGTGGTGTGATTTATAGGAATCGGGTTGGGGGACGTGGTTCCGATAGTTCGTCACTACATCATTTCGTGAATGGACCGCTGCATGCCACGACACTAGGCGATAAAGAATATCGAAACGACGGAGGTGAACGGGTTGTAAGAGTGACTATGTTTAGAATTTTACACTTTATCACGACGTTTATCCACTGAGGACCGGCACGACGTGGTGCTGTTTCCGTCGATCAAAGTTCGGTAATAAATCTTGTAAATACAACATTTTAGCTAAAAACTGCTAGCCAACAAATTTGTGATTAAACGAAAACCAAAAAAAGTACCGTATCCGGTTTGATGAACTGAAAGAATATTAGGCTAATTTTGATTTTTAAAAACCTACTTCGGTTCCTTAAAGCTTATAAAATTCATTTTCTTATATTTTTAGCAATATTTTTGCAACTCGTTTTAGCTTGTTGGTGTTACACACAGTTAAGTTTGTTGTTTTGACTCTCAGCAAAACTCAATAAATAAGTATCCCGTACCAGAAGACAATTTTAACTTCATGTTAATCCAGGGGTTGTGGAAAAGAAGTAGTAAAACTAATTTCCGAGTATAAAACCGTCGCTTATTTTCCATGCAATATTTGTGATTTAAGACTTAAATGTTACAAAAGCGAAAATACGTTATTCTTTCAACAGCTGGCCGTTTAACAATACGGTTTAACAATAGACGTTTAAACGCATAGATTAATTTGAATAGATTAAATTTGATTTATTAAATTCACTAAGTACAATGCTAAATTTTATTGCAAATCACATGCACAAGTTCGCTCGGCACGCTCTCCTTGTATTGAAGGTTATTTGTAATTCGGAAATGTAGCCTAATTTCGTTCTAAAATTGCTCATATTCACCCCACCCCGCCGTCATATTGTATTATCACGCAAATAATTTTGTATGTGTACTTCTTATTCACTCGCTCCCACAGCCCGGGAAGATTCTTAATCGGCCGGATGATTCACACTTCCCAAAATTGCTCCCCCACGCTCCCACTCGCTCTGGACCAATGCGAACCCGCCCTTCTCTTCACCACAGGCATCTAGCTGGAATTGTAATAGTACCTACTTAAAATCTATTCTTGAAGGAGTCTTCAACTAGCTTCTATCTTTCGCACCGCCCGTTGGATCGTCTACCCCTAGTGGGAATAAATAGTAAACGGTATGTGTTGCAATGCTCGCGTAGAAATGGAAGGTTAAAAAATTAATAACATAACATTATACTTGCGGCAACATGCATGCACTTAAAACGGATGACTTATGCAGCGCACCTAATGCGATGTTCCTTTTTTGGTATTGTTTTACGTACTTTTCCCTCTGCAAATACACACGCACACATATGACGCTTTATCTATCTATCGGCAAAGTGAGTTTAATCGTAAAGTTTGCGATGTAACATTGTGTTGTTGTTGTTGTTGTTGTTGTTGCTTTTGTTAATGTCTCTTTTATCTTTTAAGGCAATATTTACTTATTTACTTCATAAAACCCTGACTTGGGACGAATCGATCACCAGCAGCATTCAACGTATACCTTAACCTTAGCTCGTACAAAAAAAAGATTGCAACGTAATAAAAAGCATATGGCTTGCATAAGGAAACGCGTGTTATTTTTTCCTAGATGAAAATTTCAACTTTGATTTAACAAGTTTAAATATTAAATGCTTACGTAATAAGTTTGACGGAATAAATGTACTCTAAATAGCTTATGAAGAAAAGCACCTTTGCTGCGTTGAAACAAACCCTCGATAGTGACCGCTTAGAAAGGGTATCAATACAAACAACGAAGCTAAATAGATAAAAAAAAGATCTTCAATGATCCTCATCCTTCCATCCCCGGGAGATCGGATTGAATTGTTCAACCTTATGTCTCAACCAACACGTGTGTGAAAAGGTTGTGCAGTTTAAACCCGACCTGTTTGTAGACCAGCGAGTTGAGTCCATCGGTATGGTAGCGCAGCTTGCCATTCTTTAGGAATACCACCCGGTCCTTGTTCGGTGTTTCCTTGCGGTGCGGCAGCATCGTGTACTGACTGTACGCCGGGCTGAAACGGCAAATTTCAATCTGCTTGTTCTGCAGCCGCGCGTACAGATCGTCGTCCTCACCGCCCCAGCCACTGAACATATTCGACATGCCGTTCACGTTCAGGAACACGCTGGACTCAATGGCCACCGCACCGCCGAACAGTCCACGGTAGGGTAGATTGTACCGGAACTCGTCGAGGCTCGAGCTCATGTGGCGCGGTTTACGCGAGCAGGCGTACATATTGCCGAGACTCATCGGCATAAGGTCGACGTCGTGCAGTACCAGGCACGGGTAGTCCATACCCATTGCGATTAGGGCACCGATGTTGAACAGTTTGGCCCGGTTGAACGGTTTAGGGTCGTACTGCTCGATGATAAATATGCGATAGTGGATCCGCTGCCGGCGCAAGTAGTTGTGCATGTAGATCAGAAACTGATTCAGCTGCCGCTCGCGCTGCCGGTAGGGTACGATGATGGCCGTGCTAAAACTCGGAAGGCAATCTTCCGGATAGTACTCGCCCCCGATCCGCACGTTATTGTTGATGATATCCTCCGTAAACGGTGGCCGGAAGAGGGCGAGATTTTCCTCAATCACCTCACTGTAATCACACCGGAGGCCATTACGCATTAGGGAGATGTTTTTGGTCGTCTTCCGTATCAGCTGATCGTAGATATTTTCGCCCTCGATGTACTCGTACAGGCTGGCAAACCGACCGGGCCACAGGAACCACACCATTAGCGCCAGGTACGCCGCATACGCGTACACGCTGCTAGACAGGCGGAAAGTTATCATAGTGCTAGTTTTCTTCCTTGCTTTAAAAGAAAAACTTTTTCCACCGCTCACCACCCTTTGATTAAAGGCCACTTTCACTGGACAGTCTAGTGGGGAAAGGAAATGGAGAAGAGAATTTGACCGGCAGAAGGGAACGGATTGCTATAAGGAACAATGGACACCCTGGACTGTTTTCCACACTCCAGAGTGCAACGACGACACAACCGGTGCCAATGGGAAAACAAAATATTGCAGGAAAAATAAACCAGGACCAGGAGCGTGTGGAAAGCGGGTGTAGTGCGCAGAGACAGAGCAGCAGTCGTCCACACTACATCGAACCGCTGCGGCAGAAGAAGGATACTAGATGCGTTGGTCTGGATTGCACGCGTTCGGCACGCGAGTGCAGGTGCACTTTTGCATATTTCAACGCAGCAGGCATCGGTTTTCTTTCGGCAGACGATAATTCACACTACATCCGCACAGCCGCGAGCGTCACCGGTTGTCCTGCTTGTGCCGAGTTGCAAGATTTTTTCTCACCGGAAGCGCGAAAGAGTCGACCGAACAAAACTTCACTGTCGCAATTTGGATGTGGTTGAGGATACGCTTTAGTTGGAGAACGGAAGGATAGGTGTTGTTATTGCTATTTGCGGTGTGGTTCTTGTTGTTATTCGTCCTTTTTCCTTGCTGTTTGGGACATACAATGGATGCCGACGTCAAAATAAACACGAGAATGCAGGTGCTTTTTTTGACGTCCACCAGGTTCAAGGTTTTTAGAAAAAGAATGTCACATCGGCTCTTTGTATCGACCTTGATTGTGCTGTAGTTTTAAATTATTGTAGTTTATTAACCGACAACGAAATTATCTAAAATAATATTCTTAATGACAATATGTTTAAGTTTATTACACTTTAAATAATCGCAATATTTTACATAAACATAACGAGTAACTTCCAGCCCTGGAGAGAAGAAGTAGTGCGGTTGCCGCAGCTAAACTTTTAGCTTATGTCGGCCTTTTTAAAAGAATTACCATATTGGCTCTGACTTAAGGGCACCACACAGTTTACGCATCTAGATCCGCGAAGAAATCCTTCGCATTGGTACGCTGCGACGATGGCAGATTGTGTTTGAGTGCCCGCTTGTCCGGCTTGCTGTTGTACTTGATATCGTCGAAGTCTTCAAAGTATTTGATGTTCCAAAATCGCACGTCGTTGTCATGCGAGCTGGTGGCGATCAACTCTCCGGATCCGCTAATGTCCAGCGTCTCGATGGCCATTGAGTGCTGGCCGACAATGCCGAGCACTCGCCCGGGAACGACATGCATCGCGCGAATGATACCATCCTCACCGGCCGTAACGGCAATCTGTTCCGTAACGGGCACCATCCGATTGGCACATGCCAGTGGACCAACGAAAGCGTCACAGTGGTACGCAAACTGACCCCAATTGTACGTGTAGAAGTTGCCTTTTGAGGTGCCGACCACTAGCTTAGTATCGCGCTTAAACGTAGCCATGCAGTTCATCTCTTCTTCATACGGTTCCGATTGGACGTACAGCTTCCTAAAATGAAGTAACATAAAATCACCAAATGTTCACATAGCAATTCCATCCACCATGGCTAACCTCTGCGCAATGTTGAGCGTTGTGAGATAACCGTCCCCGCTTGTCAACAGCAGGTACTTCTGTTGCTGTTGACTCGTTAGGATGGAAGAAATGAAATCTTCGACCGGTCTCACCAAAAATACGGCATCCTTTTGGCGCACATCCCACAGCTTTAGCGAGCCATCTTCATCACCGGTTGCAAACGTATGCTCCCCGGTAATGCACATTGAATAGACGGGTTCTTCATGAGCATCATCGACGAACCACTTCAGCTTGCCCGTTTCAATATCCGACAGCAGGATCGAACGTTCCCGGCCGGTTGAGATGAGGCCACTGCCATCGCGGGTAAATTCTACCCCACGAATCGCTTTCGTGTGCAGCTCGTGCGTAGCGGCTAGTGTGTTTTCCTCGTTCGTATACTTGTATATCAGTACATCACCTACCGACGTTCCGATGGCCAGTATATCTTCGAGCGGATGGAACGAAAGATCTACCACATAGTCGTCCGTCTTTATGTCCGGTGGTTTGGACCGTGGTTTCTTGATTTCGGCAATGATAGCTTTCACCACTTCATCCTCCTCCATCTCTTCATCGTAATCGTCTATTGCTCGACGGAGAGGTTGCTCTTCTGATGTACCAGCACCTTTCGTTTCATCTGTAGATCGTGTTTTTGGTCTACTCGACTCACCCGCCATCCCACCCGCACCACCTCTACCATCATCGTCGTCATCATCATCGTCGTCGTCATCGTCGTCTTCATCTTCGTCGTCCGAACTGGAAGGTGTGCTTTGTACGAATTGACTATCGCTGACGATATCGCTACTGTCGTTATCACTTTCGCTCATGTCGGGCGAGTAATGCGGAGCTTGCGGCTCGGAATCGGAGGTATAAGCGTCGTTTGCCATGTCGTACACGTTTCCTATGACCAACTGTATATCTCCGTCGAATAGCTCCACTATGTCGGGATCCGTTTCCACGTACGGCTCCGCCAGCAGGCCAAGATCTTCCTCTTCGCTATCGCTGATAGAGTCGCGGAACTGAGGCGAACGGAAATTCCTCCTAAAATCGAAGGAACCGTGTAGGAACAATTTGTAGAACACACATTTGCGCTTCAGAGGTCAACATTCTGCATGATTTAAGGTTATGTTTTGATTTGGGCAACGTTGACTTTTCCCATCACACTTACATGCCACTGCGAGCAGGGAAGAGTATCGATTCTAAATCAAGTGAACTTATACTCGGATAACAATAAAACTTTTACGCTTAAACACCTACGATGGGAAAACAACAACGCATTTTCTATTCTTCAAGCCGAAATGTGCGATTATCGTTCGCCTTTCTCGGGTGCTTTGTTGTGACAACTGAACTAACAATATATAACACTGGGTTGATTTCTTCGCCGCTGCGTTGCACGTTTTTGGAATTGTTCAACATGATTTGTCAAGAATGCAATCGTTACAAATCGATTGAAAAACCCCTGATCTTGTTCGCTGGTTTCGGTGGTTCGCGGAAAGTTGAATTTATAAAAGGTACAGTAAGGTTATACCGTCTTTCATATAATCTTGAAATAAATCAGCAAATTGGTCACATTCACATTTTTTTTCTTTATCTGCTCTCTTTTCCAGGTGGAAAGAACTTGGTAAGTAGATAAGTTTTAGCTTCAAAAGCGATGAAGTGAGATTAAACAGAGAATGCAATTTTGATTTCTATGCATGTAGTTTGGAAAGATGTACGAAATAGTTCACCTTCAGGCCGGACAATGTGGCAACCAGGATGAGGCCATGTTTTGGAAGGTGATTTCCAACTAGCACGGCATTGATCCATGCTCACTATCTATTGGAAATACGGACATGCAGTTGGAGGGAATTAAATATAACGAATCGTCGTCCGGAAAACAATTTCCGTGCGCCATACTGGTTCATCTCGAGCCGGGCACGAAGGATTCCATACGTGCTAGTCCATATGGGCAAGTATTCGGTCCGGAGAACTTTGCGTTCGGTTAGTCCGGTGCCGGTAACAACTTAGCTAAAGGATATGCCGAGCTGGTCGACTCCGTGTTGGATATCGTTTGCAAGGGGGCCGAAGGTTGCAATTGTTCGCAAGGTTTCCAGCTAATTCCGAATATCCGGACCTTACAATGAATACATTTTACACACGAAGGTTTCCGATACTGTCGGATACGGATAAAAAATACGAATATACGGATGAAACCTTCTGCATCGATATCGAGGTCCTCTACGATATCTGCGTTCAGAGTTCTGCAGCTGATCATACCAACGTACGTTGATTTGAACCATCTGGCCATTTCCGTGGCCAGCGGAATAGACTAAATGGAGTATACGGAGGCTGAAAGTACCATGAACGATCTTGTTTCCAGAAGAAGGGAAGTTCGAGGAGGACAAAGAAGCGGCAGAGGATATAGATATTTGTAACTATTGTGTCTATTCTTAACTTAACCATTTTTCATTCATTTATCTGTTCGTAATTTTATCGATAAAATCAATAAATTACGTATCTGTAAAAAGGTAATATTCAATTGCTAGTTTGTTTTATTCTCTAACGAAAGTGTTACGGAGTTTTGTTCAATTTCATCCAGTAAACTAATTTAAATAAAGCATCAATTTACATTTAATCCGTGCAGAATATAAAAAAGCGTTATACACAGTTGCAGAAACAATTTATTGTTTTATTAAAACATATTCATAGTTCAAGTTTTATAGCTTATATTTTATGTTGGAAACTGTTAATACACATAATGTTACACATACATCCCTGGATAAACAAAAAATGGATTGTTTCGTAGTATTCATTTTTAATATCACTTCAACAAATGGCTAATACGCCATAGTTCATATTATAAGGCCATACCTGGTCTCTTTAGGCTATATACCATCCATCGTTTCGTTCACTCCGTATCCATCGATTCAGTGAAATCTATCATAGGAAGATCTATTTCTTTTTCAAAAACCTTTAATTGGTTGTAATACCACAAGCTGGGTTTGTAAATTTTGCCATCACCAAATTGTTCTGATTTAAGCACTTTTTGGCGTTCATGCCAGTACAACTGTTTTATACATTCTACTTTCTCCAGCACCATTTCTTCTGTCGCATCTACATCAAACTTTTCATAAACTCCAATCATGGCATTCCATGCGTCCCGGTGTTCTTCGGCTGTATAGAATTCTTCTGGAACCCACAAGCACTCCCAGCGTTTCATCTCTTCAAGAAACACCGAAAGAAACTCGACTGTTTCATCAACCATTGTGTCGCTATGGTGTACTTGCACAAACGATTCTTATTCACGATGTGATTTATAGTTCAAGATTCAACACGTGTTCACATGTAACAAGGGGTCATGTATGAGAAACGATTCCTAAACACCTGTTCTATGGAATCAAGTGGTAACAGTTTCGTCTTGATTTGTTCACCTGCTAACAGCTTATGGTCAAATCGCAAGAAATCACACGCTTTTGTAGTCAAAGAATATTGACGATATTTGCTTGCCCGTTAAACCCAAGATTACAGAGATTGCTTCAAGAGGTTGGATCATCACAGCTTCTTGTGTTTATCTTGATATTCGAAAATGAATCAAAACCCGCTGTCCGATGTATTTTATGTTATACATACAAATACAATATTCCTATAAATGGCAATAAATTTGTAAACCTAAAAAACATTTATCAACCTTCATTCGATCGAACGGCTGTGGCTGAACAATTTTCAAAAAAGTTTGAGCATAACAATTTTCAAACAAGTTTGAAATTTTGACACTTTATCGGGATTGACAGTAAGGTGGGTTGTCAAAACAAAAACGGAAACCACCTCTACGAGAGGTCTCTTTGTTGTCGATGTGTCAGATATTCCTAATATATTTACGTGCAGGTTTCGAGAAACAGAAAACATTTTACAGTGAAAAATTGGTGTGTAAAACAAAGATCGTGTGAAGTCCGTGCAAGCGCTGTGCATGTGGGAAGTGGCGTGGATGTGGTTATCTGTGTTAAATGTGCCGAATTTGCGCTATATTTCCTAAATGCCCAACCGTAGGCTGCCATCGTATGTTGCGATAAGTGAAACATCATTTTAGTTTTTCTTGTGTGCAGTTTGGCCTCGTCAAGGCAGTGTGGAAAATTGTGTGTTCCTCACGGTTCCGGGCAAAAGGGGTTGGTGGTGATTCATAGTGTCCGGCAGAGCGACGTGGGTATCTTCCACGCACGAGATCCGATATTCACCCGTCAAACCGATCGACCGAATTTCAGCATCGTGTAAAACCACAAGCAATGACAATGGGAGATGATGCGCCAGTCGTAACATCCCTGGTGCTTCCGATTCTGATACGGCCAATACTGTCGCAGGTAAGCGCTGGGCTGCGGGAGTGCGGAAGGGGGAAAAAAACGGGACGGTACACTGAAATGTCAACACGATCGTAACACATTTCCCACCAGGTTACTTCCTCCAGGGTGCCGTGGTCTCGCGCATTGGAAGCGGACGCGCTGCGCGATTGGCCACGGTACTGATCAAGCAGAAAAGGGGAAACCACGACGCAGGGAAAGCCGTCTTTCTTGTTTTAGAGCCTCTAACGCCAAAGTCGTCGCCTCGGCGTCCGCGATCGCCATCGATCGCGCTCGATGTACATTTTGCATAAACCACTTTTTTCCTTCCTGCTTTCCTTCCGAAGCGCGCGACCGACTGCAGGTCGGAACAGGTTTCCTATTGCGGCTCGGAAGCTTGGCATGGAGCCCCATTACCAGGATGTGGTAGTGTTTACGATTCACTTTTCATCGCTAATCGATTGGCGAAGCAGGAGGAAGCTTGAGGTGCGCTGTGTTGATGAAAGCTTGTCCCAACACTCGGCGAGATAAAATGCACTGTTGCATGGGGGGCATTTGAAATCCAGTACGTTTTATCGATTTCCGTCCGTACGAACGAATCATTTCGACCGGACCGCTACCGGTTGGTTTGCGACACTAATGGACCCCTATTTGTAGATAGTTTATGGGCTGTTAAATGGCTGGATGTGGATGGAACGATCGCGGATTCATCCGCCTGTAACCGTTCGTTTGATGGCCACAAGCGGTCACAACCGTTGCATAATGGTTTCTCTGTTTGATTGTTGGATTTTACCTTTTTCAGCTGGAACGGCGCGATGTTGTCGCTTCGCAGACGTTGCGGGCCGCCCTGACCAAAGCAGAACAGAGCCATCCGGGTTTGACGTACGATCTGGTCATGGGCATCATCAAGAAGGGCGACATCAATGTCAACATGAACGAGAGCATCCTCAGACTGCAGGGTGCGGCCACAGATACGGATTGTAAGGCAATGTGTAGTGGAAAAGTAAAAAAGCAAACTATACTGAGTATAATTCCCTCAATGTCCCGTCCCCCCAACAGTAATCGAATATCGACTGAACCGGACGGAAGATGCATTCCAGGAGCTGAACAAAAAGTCCGCGGCTCTCAAACGAATCCTGAGCCGAATTCCGGACGAGATAGCGGATCGGAAAACATTCCTGGAAACAATAAAGTGAGTAATAAGTGAAAGGAAGCGTCACCTCTCGGTATCGAGGGGTGTCCGAGCTGCCGATTAATTAAACCGCAAACACTGCGCGCTGCTAATTGTGTTGCGTGTTTTCATTATGAAGGTGGTTTGTTGACTTATAAAATATTTATCAGCGGCGCACGATCATATTGCGAAAGCATTTCGAATCAAACAAACACAAATATTTTTAAAATGCCCTTTTTGGACGATCAAAGAGCAGTAAAGTATGCAAAAATTATTGTTTTACAATGCCAATTAATCAAACGTGGCTCATGAAATGTAAAATTTCTCTGCAAATTTTCTTAAATATGAACAAAAGTTGAATCTAAAACTAGAATAACTGCTCGAAAGGGACGGTAACAATTGTGAATATATAAACGTAATGTCGATTTCGGTTTTTGCTGTTAAACCATACAGATATGTAATTTGAAAATTACCGGAAATGAAATGTGTGCGACATATTATTTTCTATTTTTTTTATATAGAGGGCGTGAAGAATTTTTGCCGCAAAATTATTAAGTTTTTTCCTATCTTTGTGTCACAATATTCATATTAAACGTGATAGCACTGGAAAGTTTATTGTATTAAGTATCGGAAAAACATACCCAGGTTTTACTAAATGCAACGATATTGAGCTAAGCGCTAAGTGCTAAGCGAGCACTCGGCTAGTAGTTTGCAGGATTTTTCAATTGAAGCTTAAGCAAATTGAGTGTATCCTTGTAGCCTGATTAGGTCACTGTTAAATCCATCAGGGCATTGTTAAACCTCTTTGCAAAATCTATAAATTCTGATAGGGCATTTTGAATGTTATAAGCAAATTATAAGAACTATACAGAATCCAGTTTACTTTGATTTTCATAGATGCAGATTACGTATCAAAAAACGAAACAAACTGTCCTCCTGTCCAACCATTTTTCTAATGATGTTTAAAGATACCCAACCATAGTTTTCAATTCGGTATCAATATTAAATTCAATTCAAAGTTTACAATGCCCTGATGGTTGTAACTGTACCGATAATGTGGATAAAGACCTGTTTTTTTTAAGTTCAAGGGTGTCGAATTGCTTTTCAACTCTTCATAAAAAATACCGAACTGCAAAACACTCCATCCGCTTGCTCTCTTAGTTCAACATCGTCGCATCTAGAAATGCTTTTTTTTCTGATACCTTACACAATTAACTGGTTAGTTATTTATCCTAACTTTGGTAAGCAAAAAAGAGAAACAATCTGCTTCAAATTTAATGTAAAATCTGTCATCCGGCGCCCTATATTTGATTGAGATGAGTGAAAATTTAAACTTAAGATGGATATCCAAAAAGTTCATTCACATGCCCAAGATGAATTATGTTTTCTATTTCATAAATCTCTTTCCCGGCGATTAGTATCTCGTATTCAGTAACAATTCAACAAACGTTTCCCAAACAGATGGCATAAAACATCTACACTAGGTAGTCATTCTTGATCAAAATGTTATGATATAAATCCTGGCAGTTGGGAGCGAATGGAACTTGATAACATACACCCTTTTTCCGTCAATTTTTTTTCTTACAAACAGAGAAATAGCTAGTGCCATTAAAAAGCTGCTCGATGCGGTCAATGAGGTGGTCGGCTTCATACCCGGATCGTCCGGGAAGCAGGCGGTTGAGCAGCGAAAGAAGGAGTTTGTGAAGTATTCCAAAAAGTTCAGTACCACCTTGAAGGAATACTTCAAGGAAGGCGAGTAAGTATATCACAACCGAGTTGAAAAATTGTGCATCTTAATGTGTACCATATTGTTTGAAAACAACTATTTTCCTCTCTTTTCTTCCCATCTGCATCGCGAGTAGGGCTAATGCCGTTTTCGTAAGTGCCCTGTACCTGATCCACCAAACGAACCAGATCATGATCACGGTAAAGAACAAATGCGAATAGGAGCCGGATAGGCGTTCCCGGTTGCCAGTTGTTGAAGGTGACGCTGAAAACTGTATGAGTATTTAAGCGTAGTTTTTTTTGTTATTTTGTTTTCCTATTTTTCTTCTTTAATTTTCGCATAAAAAACTCTATTTTTCTGTTCTACCCTTTTAAACTTGGTTGGTTACAGACTTGCTTAAACTTGCTTGGTTACAGAGAGTAGGAAGAGCACACGCGCATGAATGTGCCCGAGACGCGTGTTTCTGTTCGGAGGGTTTCGCTATAAAGGGATATGAATATTTACATTGCAATAGATTCCAAGACATTCGACAGATGCGAAAAGTTAAATGGAGCAATTTCAAGAGAGACTTTAGAAAAACGATAGAATTATTGATACTATTACGATTACTATTATATAATTATTATTACTTCTCTAAAGAGAGATCGCAAAAGAAAACGTGATGGAATACAGCATGGAAGGAGTGAGAAAGAAATCATGTATTAGTATCGAGCATAGAGAAATAGAAACGGAAAACGTCTATATATATATATATACATTCAATGTTGGCATCTGATAGAGAAAGTCACACGTGTAAAACTATAAAGTTATTATTTCTTTCTACCTTGCAACCTAACTGAACAAGATACGACGAACAAAACTGAATAAAAAAAGAACAACACTGTAGTTTTACATTCACTCTTGAGCCTCTTGATGATTGCTTGTCCCGGATGACGGCCGTAATTATTGTGTCGACGTTCTAGTAATTAAATTTTATTGCACTCGATATTGTTCTACTCTCGGGCGGAAGAAGTTGATGAAGTGTGCTTCGCGTGAAACGAATCGAATGATTTCCTTCGACGAATCGGGTTGGCAGTTTTTTAATGAATCTTCAGCCCTTCGATGTGACCAATTTGGGAAAGCTATCCAATGAGTCGCTCTCGCCAACTGAGCGCTGGTTGAGGTCTAATGGTCATTAATTATGGGGTTTCAAGAAATGGTTTTCCTTTTTCCCTCTTTTTTTCGGTCACTCACTACGATCGGTTGGAGACTATATGGAAGATTTTACTAAATCGGAAAAGCTCACCGTTAGTACATAGATTAATAGGAAAAAGGTACATTTCTTCGCATGATAACGCCTTAGGGGAATTAATCTTCGTGGGGGAAGCGAAGTGTAAATTACGTTCTAATTTCTTTCCAGCAGTTTCCCGAACAGCTCCCACGCAGCGCCAATCGTTATCGGTGTTTTCCAATATTTCTCCAGAAAAGAATAAACACTGACATCCCCCACGTACGTGAAAATTCCTGCAGAAAATCGTTCCAAAGAATCCCACACTACTCCCTGCAGTTTCCGTTCACTGATTCTACCTCCGTTTTGGGATGGTAGCAGTTGGCAACGGTTGTCGGGACTTTGCTTTATATTATTTTGCAAAAATCCAATCATTCCTACCGTTCAACTAGCAGACGCGCCCTCGCCATGAAATTGTATTAATGAACTTTTTGTCGTTCGTTGAGTTCAAGTAAACTAAAGTAAGGTCTAGCGTGGGATGCCGTGCGATGGGAGTTTGGTGCACCGATGCTTGACGAGAAGAGCTCAAGTGCAAGTAAATCGCTGATTGGATATCGCAGCAGGAATCGCGCACGAGCACGCGAATCGAACAGTATCCAAGCGCAGTGGGCGCACATGAACGATGGATCGAATGGGGAGGCGGTATTTTTCAGCAATGAAATGTTTTATGCTGCTTATCCCTTTGTCGAATGTTTGTGAAAACGTTGAAATAGGAAGACAATCAAATTACAATGAATTCCGAAACAACCACAACAAATACCATTTAATTTTCTGTTTGATTCAGTTTTTCATATGTCCCAGAGTTTCGTAAATTCTTTTTAACCCTCATCAGCATGGTTAATTCGCATACGAGGAGAGACCCAAAAGTAACGGGAATTGGGTAGCAGAGAGGGGAGGCGGAATATGGGTTCGGGTTTAATTTTTGATTTTTGAACCCTAGCCTTTCCTTGATCAGTATTGAAAGTTTTGTCGCTGTGAGTGCATCCGCTCGACCACGAGAATTTTTTCAGTGTAACGATTTTTTCCGAATCGGAGAAAAAGTTACATGAGCGAGTGCCATTGAAGACCAACCTCGTCCTGGGCGCCAACAATCTTGTTCAGAGTTTGTTCTTCCAGGATGGACGGTGAACTGCAACTTGTACCCGGGAGATTTGAAGATGTTAAGGAAAAATTTCCGGACGAAAACGACGGATCTGTGGCGCATAGGGGACTGGTTCTTCCACCACGACAGCGCACCTGCCCACAAAGTGCTGTCCGTAAGGCAGTTTTTGATAAAAAAAACGGCATGACACCAATTGTTTACTCACTTATGAATATGATTTAACGCAGAAGAGCAGGGGTCGGCATACATGTCCTAAACAAGGGTCAAATTATTAAAAGGAATCCGAAAGCGCGGGCCAGATAAACGATCATTTAATATTTTAAAAGTATTACCTTTTTGAATGGAGTATCATCTTTCTTAATAGTAAAATTACATAAAAATAATCAATAAATAAAATATTAGAAATTTTATCGATAAACTTTTTTAAACATTTTCATACTTCTTTTCGTTGATTGATTTATAAAATTTAGTCTTAAAAGTCATAACAGTCGAACATGAGATGGAGGATTTAAATATTGCAAAAAAATGGTGCACAAAATAGAGGCGGTATCTGGTTTTATTGTCAATCTCTTTGCATGTATCTAGTCGAAAGATTCATAAGATACAACTCAACTTCCAGCTTCGCCTCGGACAGGGTTCAAGGGTTCAATATCACGTCCCACAAATAGTCCGTAAATACAATTTCCGCTGAATCAATCTTTAGAAAATCGGTTCTCGCGCTCTTTTGAAATCAAACATCGCACAAACCCCATCCCCATCAGAGTTGTCCTACCATGTTGACCTTTTATCGGCATCGCGGAGGTGTATGAAAATGGAAAACTTGTTTGAATTTTCCTTTTTTCCATTACCGCTCTTTGCAAACCGAACTGTTTGGGTGAGGGATTAAAATCGCTTCCAACAACAACCACGGTTTCCACGAGGAGTATGTTCTTCAATTTGTTTTTTTTTTCCCTGTTCTATTGTTCTTATTGTTGACCCACAGTGCCGAGATTCGATTATGCCATTCGTCTCCGATTGCCGATATCTTTTCCGAACGAACTGAGAATTGGCTATTGGTGCGCACCGACCCCGGGATTGATCCCTCTCGAAACCGATTTGTTATGATTACGATGGGTTCCACGAACAAACAAATGTGCGAACAAACATCCGGCCCCATCCGATGTGTGTCTATCGCAGACAGGACTCCTGAGGGCCGTCTCCGTTCGGTATGCAGATGTTGACTGAATGGCGGGTTTTTTTCCGGTTCTTTTCTCCTCGAAATATTTCTGTAAACAATCTAACAGAATCGGTTTGTTCATGCTAACGCTTGCATTTCATTTTCCACAAATGCTGATACTGTTTCGACATCTTCACTGTCAACTCTCCAAGATTGTTGTTTCCCTGCGCCCCAACGGATTCTTCTCAGTATCGCATGTCGTGAGGGAGTTTTTCCATGCTTCGTGTGGATCCTTTGAAAGCTGGTAAAACTATATTCGACCTCTTAATTTACCAACTCATGGCCGCATCGTGCTGAGGAACTTTCATGGATCAAACAGGTCCCGTTGAACACGTGGTTAGTTGATAATTTTACTTCAGGACTAAATACGGACTTTCCAAGCTTGCGCAAAGTTTAACCGACCTTTGGCAGAAACGTGCGCACCACGTTTTTTTTAAGGCAACAATTTTCCATCGACCCTCCCCTTGGTTACTTTATTTAATTGTTTGTTTTCATTATATTCCAGAAGTTAAAAAGTGTAAAAACGACTACGTGTGACAAGTTTACGCGTGGTCGTCGGAGAAGTGGTTTTCCACGTAACAGGACCGCGGTGACCGCCGGCAGTGTCTGTTTCGGAAGTTCCTTACGGTGATGTAACCCATCCCTCCCGTGTGGGGTTGATGCCATGCGGTGAAGCCAACGGAACTCCTTCAGCGCCCCGTCGTGCGAGTTGGGATAGACCTCGCTCGAGATGTTTACATTTACAGGATTACTTTGGAGAAACGTGTCCCACGTTGCCGGGAAATGTCTGGGGAGGGATTGTTATCTTGGGCGTTACTCCGCAAGATACGGTCCGTGTTGCAACAGGGAGGGGTGTTGCACTGGGTTCCGTCTCGCCCGTCGGTCGGTCGTTCCTGAAGCTCTGCTGTTGTCACTGCCATGTGCCATGGCAGCATGGTTTTTCCCGGTTGCGGTCTAAAAGTTGCCGTCGCTCAGGTTGTTTTCATTTTCTTTTGGCTCGGCCCGCACGTGCAAATGTGTGTGCGTGATGGAGCCTACTGGCGGCAACCACCCGCCAGGATCCCAGCAACACCCGCCACCCACTCTGGCTGTGTACAATGACAGTGGGTAAGTTTCCCAGCCAACTTTACGCCCATGTATACAATCTTCGGCTCGGGTTTCGTATCGCTCGAGTCGTAGGAACCGGTTGGCAAGGGGGCAGACGCGGTTGGGGTATGGCGATCAGAAACATGAACTTGCCCGATCGCACGTTGCCGGCCCACGTGCTTCATTCGAACACAGGCCGGCGTTGGGGCGGTATTGGTGCGGACCGTGTTCGGTGTGTTGGGCGTTATGTTTTGTATACGCATCGGGTTATGTACATCGTACATCGGATGCTGGCCATACGGCTTGCGGGTTGGTGCCGTTACTGTCCTCTGCCATCGTAGGATACGAGGCTCAAAACGGTAGCAATCCCATTGTGCCTGTATTTGCATTTGCTAATAGTAGTAGAATAAAGTTGATCTCCAGACCAAGTATCGAAGGTACTGGAATTTTAAACCGCAGTCCGACGACTGAATAAAACATTACGGATTGTCCAAATTATGCAAACATTACGATGCACAAATGAGCGGATGAAGAAAGAAAGTAATGAGTGTTGGTAAAGAATTTCGGAATAGCTAAAGCTCTGAGCTTCTTACCCCACTCTTTCGGTTTTCACATTTGAAATGTTTTTTTACGTAACCAACAGTTTGAGTAAAACATATTTTTATTATTTTAATGAGTGTACTTTCATACACGAAGGCGCTTAAAATCAAAAAAAGGTATTTTTAATAACAATGTCAGTCGTAAATATCGTAGTAATTTTTTTAGTAAGTTATTTATTTTGAATTTATCAGTTCTTGTTACTTTTTATAAGTAACGATGAGACAGGCACAGCATTAACCTAAACCGGAAGAAATTATTAAAGGATAGTTTCCAAAATGTCCTAATGTTAATTGTTGTCTCCGTGGCGGTAGAATACTTTTCAGTGAATATGATATTTAACTGCAATATAAAGATTGTAAAAACAAATCCTTCTGTAAAATTGGTTTATGGAATTATTTTTTAAAATATTTCATATTTTCTCATTAAAACATATTGTTTAACCGATCAAGAACTCTCTAGGGCGATACGTAAATAGGCCACCGGATTATTCCTATTGCGTCCTGTATGGCGCTCTCTCGCTCAAACCTTTGGTTAGGCTTCCGGCTGGCTGGCTGGCTGGCGGATGCCCGCGCGCCTCTAGTGTTGCTTGGTTTTCCATAAGCTGTCGCACTCTCTCGCACACAATCCTTGGTTCCGTGTACATTATCCTCCGGCCGGAAACGCTCGAACCGTTCGGGATCCCGTACCCGAACGGTCGTCATTCAATTTCAACCGACCATCGCTGACGGTTGCGTGTAGAATTTCTCCAGCACTCCAGCAGTTGACTTGTTTGCCGTATCCGGTTGCTTCACTAGGCCGTCAGTTGCGCATCGCACGTCGTCCGAAGCGGAAGCAGAAACACACGGCAAGGTTAAGGCTTGTTTGAGAACAGTGTTCTAGGGGTGATTTTGAGATTTAATAATATAAAGATAATTTTCAAGTGAACGTTAATCCGGGGGATAAACCCGTTTGAAAAATGCTGTTTCAATTTATACACGGAAAGTGCAATAACGATACACGCCCTTCGGCGAACCGGGCTCAGCAAGTGTTGTGTGCGCTGGCAACCGAGGCAAATAGTTTAATACGAAAGTGCATTTGAAGTGCGTCGTAGTAGCAGAGCTCCCCTCAACCATCGTAGATGCAAGTGATTGTGTTTGTGCGGTGCATTTCACCTTGAGCGCATCGTTATATGCATATGCGTGCGGTGCAGTTCTAATGAATCGCTTTACGCCGACGGCATCTCGTGCAGCTACTAACACACAATAAGAAAAAAAAAACAAAGTGGGATTATCAAATCCACTACGTCCACCACGAGATAGTCGTGGAAGCGAGCGAAAAGATCGGTTAGATCAAATCACTCAACGGGGTCAACGAGAAGTGCGAGGTGACAGTGGAGGTGGTGTGGAATCACGTTGCACACTGTGTGTGTCTGTATGTCCACGGAGGAGTGTACACTAGCAGTTCCACAGTTAGTCGTTCCGACGACGACGGTTACGTTCGAACGCGCTCACAATCGATCATCCGACGGCAACGGTGAAACCTTATCAAGTCTCGACGGCAAACAAAACGTGCACCAGTGCGTGGACGCAGCGACCGTCCTCCTCCCCCTTGGTCGGCCAGTTTTCCTTTCCCTTGGGAAAATAGATAGGGCGCAATAGACTGCCGTCGCTTGTGCTTAGTGAAAAGTAGTGAACACAAACGGTTCTAACGTCATCGGCCAGCGGAGTAAGGGTAGCAGGACGCAAACAGCTATAACACAAAGGCGACGGTCGGAGAATATCCGACGACGCCATTAACATCGATACGTCCCCGGTGGTGCCTACTACACAAACACAAACCCTCTCCGGTGAAGTGGAAGCAAATGCAGGTAAGTGCACATGTCTGGCCTAGTGTTTTCAGTGGTGGAGGAGCCGCCACTAGGCACGTTTTCTACAACCATTCCGTGCGTATTTGCACGAGCGTTCGATCGGTTGTGTAACGAACGACTGTTACTAATGGATGGATTGTTCCGAAGAAAACGAGTCACTTTTAGTGGTTAACAAATGATTTTAATCATGCAAATAAATCTACAACTATTCGTAATTACATCCTATTCTTTCATAGATTTCAAGTAACGTTATAAAGCATTCAGCCTTTAAATGTTGCTTGGATTTCAAAAATTAAACGGTAAAGTTGATGTATGTCAATAAACCAATTAACCATTAAGAGCTAGTTTGAAATCTTTTCAGGAACAAACGTTTTTACGTTCATAACCTAAAGCTGAATTTGAGAAAAAGGTTTTTTAACGATCTTGTACATTTACTAAATTATTTTGCTTATTTCTGTTGGGAGGAAACAGACTGCACAGGAAAAAGATAAACTAAAAATAAAAAGAGGTTCTTAGCGGTAGACAAAACAAAATAAAATTTTAAACTAACGTTTTGAAACAAACAATGATGTTGTTACTTTTCTGAAATCATCTGTCCCTTCGTGGGGATGAAACTGCTAACGGTCGTTTTCTTCTTTGAAATTAAAAAGAAATAATGTTGCAGTTTTCCAACCTGTCTAAAATTGGCTGTTTTTGCCAACAGTTTTCTATTTTAACATCGACACACTTCAAAGGATATATCTGCATGTTACGATTCATTTATATCATCCTACGACCAACAGGAATGTTTTCAACAGAAGTTAAAAAGTAAAAAATAAGTCATTTTTTTACATTCCACCACCGACTGTGTAGGCGGAAAAGTTGCCGCTGGCTTTACGCAACAATAATTCCCTTTAGATTTCCTACGAGGTCCTTTTATAGCCCTTCCTTGCTCTCCTGAAGGGGAAGGAAAACGAAAAAATGCAAATGGAATCGCTTGACTGAACGACCGACATCCTGGACGGAAAATGGAAGCCACAGCTAAAGTTGTTAGCAGGATTCCGCTAATTTCATTTGAGGTTATGGTGCTGGACAATTTTATAAATTCAAACAAACGATTGTTGCTTTTGCGCTCTTAACCTTTTTCATTGCGTCACCTTGCCGGTGCTGGGCGTAATCAACTGGTTGACTTCGAAGTTGTTTCCGTTCGTGCTGCAGGCAATAATTGTGCAAGGAAATGAAAAAAATAGTATGGTATTTTTAAAAACATGATCCTTTACAGATCAACGATGAGAAAGAAGCTGAAAATTGACGGATACAATACAATGACAATGTAGAAAAGTCCAACTGTTTAAAAACCCAGTCCAATGGACACAGACAGACAGGCTGTCATGTCCCTTTCTTACACAAATTGTTGCAAGCCGAAATTCACACGGTCATGCATAGATGCAAAAGATATTCAAAGAAAATCAAACCCGACATTACGAAAACTGTGTAGAACAATGCCGGCCACAGGATATGGCAAGACAGTTGCTCAGCATCTTCCACATGGCGGCACCCCCGAATGCCCACTTGTTCCCCGCCTGCCTTCCATCGTTCGGCGATCGGTGTCATTCGGAATGGGTGCTTCGGCCACCATTAGCATCGATAGGGCGACCGACGACCGGCGACTGTAGCAAAAACGTGACACACATCCGCCCTCCTTCCTTCGGCATCATCGCCCAAACTGGGCTGGACGGTTACGCATAAATGTGGTTTGGCCTGTGGGCAGAAGCGGACACCGATATCGATTCATCCCACTGGAAGGAATGGAAGGGCAGAGGTGGGAGAAAAGAAGAAGGGAAATACAGTCTCCTTTCTCCGAACGATACGAGACGCGGTCTGCGGTTGGTAGATAATTTATTTCTCGCGCAAATGGCAAAAATTAGGAACTGGTCTCTTGCTGACAATTTATTGATCCTATTGGTGATTTATTGGTCAAAGTTTGTTAATTTGTCCTTTAACCAAAGGTTGATGTTCTCTATTAAATGCGTAAAATTGATCATTTATGGTGTGGTGGTGGTGGCTGGGGGTGAAGAAGAGGTGCGTTAGGAAGGTAATGGTTTCCACCTCCCATGTGATTAGAAAAACAATTACTGAGTACATCATGCTGTCGTGAAAAGTATTTACCAACCAATACATTTTCATTACCCATCAACGTGACGTCAATCATCCTGACGTGTTTATATTCAGTTGCATAAGAAAGAGCTTTTCTCTGGGAAACGAAGTATTATTTATAGCTTGCATGTATGAAACCAATTTTGCAGTACAAAAAAGGAGGGAAAAATTAGATCCAAGGATAGGGTTCTTGAAGAACATTAATTACATCTGTAGCTGTTTTATGTTTATTTTGGAGTACATTGTGAAAACTTATCTTCGTCAATTAGCATACACGAGCCCATTACATACACCAGGAGGGTTTTTTTGTGCGTCCCCAGTCCGTTTCCTGATGAAATTAATACGGCGTTGTGGGAAAGTGCTTTAATATTTTAACTTTAAACTTTTTGCTATGTTGTGGATATCTCACTCTCTCAGAACAACACGAGCAAAGTCGATCTAAACGTGAAACTTTATATGCTTCATAATACTTTTTTCTCGAACCCTTGAGTTACCAACTGAGTGCTAATATAAGCTGGTTGAATTGTCCAGAATTTATTTCAACGAGCTACAGGTTTGATGCAAAATTGCAAACAGTTTTTGTTACAGTTTGCTGTATTCTATGTGCGAATGTAGGATCAAATAAGTGCAATATTTACTAGAAAATCATACTTGACTGTTTGAGGATTAGACATGCAAATGTCAGAAAAGCAATGATTGCATGGGAATGTGGAAGGAGGTTATCTTTGTGACCTACAGTATGACTCAATAGTACTGAAACAGAAACAATTGAGAGAAACAAAAACGTTTACTATTTTTTCATAGATGCATACGGTCCCGTTAAACCGAATGATGTTTGATAGGGAACTGTTTCAGAATACATCGTATTGTCATGGAAAAATGAGATTTGTTGGAAAAAACGAAATTCCATAGCATTTTCCATGTGTCGTTTCAGGACCGTTTTGTCCCAGAACCTACCTTCATCATAGCAACCAGGACAAGGTGATTACATACATGCATATGCTCTTAGTAAACGGAAGCTGTAAAAATTGTTCTACCGTTACACAGCCAGTCTAATTGCATCGAAACGTGCCCGTTGCCTAGGTTCAACTCATATTTAGCGACAAAAGGGAAATAAAGCACCGCTCACAAACAACAGCTTCCAGTGGTGACAGGGTGACATTTGAAAGTTTTCTCTTTGTGGTAGAAAGCAAGCGAAACTGAAGGAAAAAATTAAACGCCACGGACAGTATTGCCACAATAAAAGAAGTATTTTAATTCTTCTCCTGGTTCTAAAAGAGCTCTGAGCATATTTTCAACTTTGGCATGAATGCCCCCACGCCTGCTTGTTTTTCCTTGGCTAAAATTTTTCATTGCAGGTGCTGACAGCAAGTTTCCTATCGTAACACGAGGCTCACGAGAGGGCAGAAAAAGTGTTGCCCGACATCATCTGTTGCTATTTTCCGTCCACCAACGTGATCAAGTGGGATGAAAGCGTGCACCGGGATAAAATGAAAGGGTCACCTGTTTGCCTGTCCCTCCGAGAGGGCAGGAACTTTCCACGAGTACTGAAGCCAATCAAATTGTCCTCCGGAAGTTGTTAGCGGACACCATCGGGTTGCTTTATTTGGATGCCGACCGAGCAGGCGGTGGTTAATTTCAGCTCTTGTCAAGTTGCTGAACAACACCACCACCCTGGCGGATTGTTGCTCGGAATCTCGGTCGTTGATGAATTCTTGGAACCTAGCAACAAAGAGTAGAGTGTGAAAGAAGAAAGTTTCTGCCGAGATTCTTTTCCCGTCGTTGCGTCGAAAAGAAACTTTCGTACCGGAAAAGCGGAAACTCACCAACGACCGCCCTACACATTATTGTTAGCACATTTGATGGTAAAAGTAAAAAGTGCCATGCGGGTGGCAATTTATGCGAAAAGAAGCAGGCGTAAACTCGATTGGGCTTGGTCAGTCCAAATTCATGGAATAATCCGGAGGTCATGGAAAGCGAAAATATACATATTCCGATAGGATGATTAAATTATTGTGCTCCAATGCTCGCAATAATTCTTCTACTGTGGTTAGTTTTTTTTTATTTTGCCTAGCACCAGCTATATAGACACGTTGCCAACTTCGCAATGCCATGTGCTCTGTAGTATAAACCCACAAGAATTGACTCTGTATTGGCCATCGATACACGGGAACGGAAATGAAATGGAAAACGGTGGAACAGGATTAGCTACGCTGGTAAGGTTTCACAAAGTTCCTGGAGGAGTACTATTCCACCGAAAAAAGGTCAATGTGCGTTAACGTAACAGTGGGTTGGCATCCATTGGGGGTGGAAATTGACTAACTAAGCTCTGTGCTTCATATTATCGATTATATGCACACATCGGCACTCTGTTATCAATCTATGCTAGCTTACCTGCGAGGAACGGGCGCGAGGAACTGTTATCTACACTTTCTCGCTCAGTGATGTGAGCGACACTGAGTCACAATATGTTCCAACGTAGCACATAAGTCCTTCCTACACTGGAGGAAACAAGTATGTAATCGGAAAATTTTCAAGACCAGTTTTCAGGAAATAGAGAGCTGTACCATGGTCAGTATTGATGTTTAGCTCGGTTTTAACGAAGCGATGCTGTTCCTGACCCAATTCTTCTAAATGACTTGAAAAATCAAAGAACACACGACTAATAAAATTTAATTTCTATAGTTTGGGTTTCATACTAACTACTTATATCTTGTAAACCCATCTTAAATTATTCTTTCTTGAAATATCTTCAATTGCTGAACAAACAACCAAAGTGGTGCTATTTTTATTTCCTCCCCGTTTCATGAATTATTTGGCTTTAACGTTATTAACAAACAACCAAAGTGGTGCTATTTTTATTTCCTCCCCGTTTCATGAATTATTTGGCTTTAACGTTATTAGTCCACATTAATACGATCGTAATCCACTAGAAAGTTGTGAAACTGATTGAAATAACGTGCCAAACTGGATAAAGCTCCGGTATTATTGGAATTTAAAAAATATTGGCAAAAAACAGGGTGGTGCTAGTTTTGTTTCCTCCAGTGTACAGCTTTCTAAGTTACTTGTTTTATTCTGTGAAGAGACCTTACCTTAAAGTGTATGACGTAAGATTTGGCATTAACGTTATATGTTTCATTTGTTACAACCGTGCGCCTGAAAGAAACATTCGAGATGAAATTTTGAACGTTGGCAATAAATTTAGATCTCATAGATACTAAAAATAACCGGCAAGGTAAGGTGGTTGGGGCAGTGGAAAGTGAAGTGCTAGCTCTAACACCAAACTCGTGTTACGTCAAACGGTTGATGTGTCTGAATATAAATATATTTTCCATGTTCAAAATACTGGTTTTAGTATAATGCTTTACATTCCGTTTTTGTTTGTTTTGGTTCTATTTTCACCTTTTCTTTCGTCAATTTCTTTTAGCAAACGGACCGAATGGATGCTAAACCTCGTTTCCATCAAACACATCCTTGCTCCCATAGTTTTTTCTCCCACTCACGTATAAATTACCCGGCGAAGGACGCCTAGAAAGGTCGGGAAAACGAAACCCTTCTCATATCACCAACCGATCATCTCATCGTCATAAGCAAGAGGCTTGACGAGAAGCTTCCCTTTTCCCATTACCATCATCTTCGCCACGGAGCCGTGTGAACGGAACACAGGTTGAAGCATGGAATGGCTGCTAGCGAACCCGCAGATCAACAGCACGTTCGGCTCGCTGGGCAGCTACGTCGGCGATGTGTACAAAGTGAGTGAGGACTGCTTGGTCACGCTGGAGGAGATCATCTGCAAGCTAGCGGTGGAGGATGCGACCCTGCGAACGTTCCGCCGGGCGATCGGGTTCGGGCAGAATGTCAAGAACGACATCCTGCCGCTGCTGGTGAACGCGAAGGATGCGAAGATCGTCGACACCACGATCCGGCTGCTGGTCAACCTGACCGTGCCGATCGAGTGTCTGCTGCCGGTGGACCTGGTGTCCTCGTCCGAGATCGGCCGGCACACGATCTTCGAGCTGAACAAGCTGCTGATCACGAGCAAGGAAGCGTTCACCGACTGGAAGTCGACCAAGGCGGTCATCGACTACATGAAGGGCAACCTGGAGCGCGACTCGAAGCTCTCGCTGCAGCAGTGCGACAGCGTCAACAACTGTCTGCTGCTGCTGCGCAACATCCTGCACGTGCCGGAGATGGGCCCGGGGGGTTCGCATGCCGCGCACAATACCTCCTTCCAGAACCAGATCATCTGGAACCTGTTCACGCAGAGCATCGACAAGCTGCTGATCTACCTGATGTCCTGCCCGCAGCGGGCCTACTGGGGCGTCACGATGGCGCAGCTGGTGGCGCTGATGTACAAGGATCAGCACATCAGCACGCTGCAGAAGCTGCTGAACCTGTGGTTCGAGTCGACGCTGTCCGAGAGCTCGGAGGACAACGAGAGCAACACCTCGCCGCCGAAGCAGTGCAGCGGCGACTCGAGCCCGATGCTCACCTCCGACCCGACGTCCGACTCGTCCGACAATGGTGAATGTCCACGGCCGCCCTGGGGACGGTTCGTTTCCGCGCCGCAACGGCAGCGGCGGAAGCAGCACCGACCCACCGACAACATTGAACCGGCCACAGGACTTATGAACGCTATTTGCATTTTAGGCAGTGGCAAGATGCCATCGACCATGAGCAAGGAGTGTTCGTGCGAGCCGTCCGGCCAGGGGACGCGCATGGTGGCCGACTACCCGACGCAGATCATACTGTCGCGCGCGATCAAGTCGCACCAGCTGTACCACCAGGGGTCGGTTTCGCCGGGCGGCAGCTGCAGCAGCGGGTGCGGGGGCAGCAGCACCGGGAGCGGCAGCAACAGCCTCGGCAGCAGCTGCGGCGGTAGCAGCAAGCCGTCATCGGCGTTCTCCGGACCGCGACACCACCATGGTGACCACGGGAGGACCCCGGGCGGTCACTCAGACGCGCAGGAAGTTGGCCGAAATTTCGTATGTTCTCGTTCGCACTGTGCTGGGTTTTTAATTTATTAACTTTTTTGTTGCAGACCAAAAAGTCCAAGTGCGGTAAGGGCCTTGACTCGATGGGTACAGGTGGAGTAACGTTCGCTGCGCAACCGCTGCCCCTGGACAGCCCGACCAAGGACCTGCAGTCGGTCGACGGCAGCGAGGGATCGGAAAATGGATTGGGTTCGATCGAGCAGGAACTGGCCGCGAGTCAATTGCAGCAGAACCAATCACCGCCGAACCAACGGCAGCAACAGCAGAACACTCCCAGCTCGGGAGCGACAACCCAGCAGCAACAGCAACAGCCACAGCAGCAAAAGCAGGGCCAGATGCTGTCGGAAAACTCCGACTGCGGCTACGGGACGCAGGTCGAGAAGGAGTCCATCTCGACGTCGAGTAACGAAGACGATTGCCCGCACCGTAAGCCCATGCACCAGAAGCCGCCGACGAACCAGAAGCAACGCTTCAATGCGGCCAACAAGCAGCGGAATCCGGTGTCGGCGCAGGAAAAGAAGGAGCTTCGCCGGAAGAAGCTGGTGAAGCGTGCCAAGAGCAACATGTAGGTATTCCGCGTGTACACTTTTCCTTTTCCGCCCTGACCTACGCCCACTCATACCAACCAACCATATGCTTCATACCCCGACCAGCATCACTATGAAGGGCCTGATGCACCACGTCCCGACCGACGACGACATTTCGCACATCCTGAAAGAGTTCACGGTCGATTTTCTGCTCAAAGGATACGGCCATCTGGTGCAGGAGCTGCACATGCAATTGCTGTCGGACTTGGTAAGTGGTCGCTGCCGAGGTTAGGTGCCGGCACCATTACGCAGGGTCATTACGGTAAATACGGAGGATATGCATTTCCGTTGGTTCTTCCAGCGGGGCACACAGCGTTTTACGAATTATCTTGCGCACTTTCTTTCAATTGGTATGAAATCATAAACGCTCACTTTACAACGACGTTTTACATACATTTACTCTACCATAAATGGACCATAATTAAAATGTCAAAGATTATAATAGTTTGTACTCCTTTGAAAACCAGAACATAATAGCGGACAAATTATCTTTCCTTCGTTCAAGTAGTTCCTTCAATAAATAAAGTAAACAAATACATTTCATTTACAATACATTTTGTTACATAAACTTGAACATACGATAAAGAATGTGCATGGATCAAAATATGTATATCTTCTAAATACAAAATTGTCCTACAATGATGTGATAAACAAAACAAACATTTATTAAGAACAAGGCGTTTTCGAACAGTATTGAAATTTTGATGATAAAATTCATGCCTTTGGAAAAAATGTATTTCATTGCCATGACATTTGCAACACGGAAAATATTTTAATTTAATTTATTGGAGAGATTTTGTGCTTCAAAAGTTTCATTCGTCTGTCGTTAGAAAGGACGCATGTATTCAATTATATCCAAATTTCTAGTGAAAACAGAAAATTAATTCTGAAAAACGTCACTTTCCCTCCCTCATTCCACTCGCCCAGCAAATACAAATCGATACGTCGCACTTCTTCTGGCTGGTCACGTACTTCCTGAAGTTTGCTACCCAGCTGGAGCTCGACCTGGAGCACATCAACACCGTGCTGTGCTTCGACATTATCAGCTACCTGACGTTCGAGGGCGTGATGCTATGCGAGCAGCTCGAGCAGCTCAGCAGAACCGCTGAGATGGACATTAAGCCGTGCCTGCGAAGGATTCATCTGGTGAGATTTGGACTCAATGTGTTTCCCTAGTGGAGCTTCTAATGGATTCTTGTTTTTCTTTCACTGCCCGGTGGCAAAATCCTGTACAGGTTGTTACGGCAATACGCGAGTTTCTGCAAGCGCTCGATACGTACAAAAAGAGCACGCACCTTTCAACGGTAAGGCTTTGGAGGATTATGCTTTATGTGGAAGGAATTACATTCCATCCGGTCGGGAATGCGGGAAGGGGGCACGAGTGGCTCGTTTATTTATTTGCAACACATGCCAATTACAGGAGGACAAAGAAAAGCTCAAGCTCCTGCAGCTGCAGATAAGTGCCACGCAGGATTTGCGGAGCCTGTTCGTGCTGCTGCTGCGATGCTATAACCCCAGCATCCAGAGCCGCCAGTACCTGCAGGACCTGATCGTCACCAACCACACGCTGCTGGTGCTGCTCGACAGTGTCCGGGAGCAGACGGGCGAAGGCGCCCCCGAGGATATGCTGTGCCATATCAAGCAGTAAGTTTTTCCATCCCCCAAGGTGCACTGATCCCCCTGGTTTAACCTCCTAACGTTCGACGATTAGATTTGCGACGGTAGAAATTATGCACCAGTACGGGTTGCTGCTGGAGGACTTCCGCGAGAATGGCGCGTTTGTAAATGATTGCATTTTTACGATGATGCACCATGTGGGCGGAGACTTGGAACAGATCAATGTGCTGTTCCAGCCGAGCATACTGAAAACGTACTCCCAGATCTGGGAAACGGAGTATGAGCTGTGCGATGTAAGTATCGGCCAGGATGTGTGTGTGTGTGTAAAAGAAAAGGTGATGTCTAAAAGCGCCCTCCTTTAGGATTGGTCCGATTTGATCGAGTACGTGATTCACAAGTTCATCAACACACCGCAACCGGCTCCGAAGACGCTCTCCAACACGCTCCCGGACGCGATCGGTACGCAGCTCCTTTCCGGCAATCACCGGCTCGCCACCTGGACGCAGGAGGAGAAAGACTCCCTGCACTGGTACTACGTCCAATGCCGCCAGAGCAAGTGCCTGGTGGCGGACATACTGAAGCTCTTCCAGGAGAACGGCAACCAGCCGAAGACGCGGCTCTCGATCATCGAGCAGCTGCTCGAGCAGGACATTGTGACGCGCGCCCAGTACGACGAGCTGATGAAGGTGGAAAATCCGGGCCACGAGCGCAACGTGCTCACGCCGGCCCTCTCGGTCGCGTCGGGCGACACGCCGAAGGACGACGGCGTGGAACCAAAGGCGTCCACCTCGAAGGCGATCGACGACATACAGGTGTTGCGGGATCGCTTGCAGAAGGAAAACCGGGGCAAGCTGATCGCCTGGCTGCAGAAGGGGCTACTAGATTGTTGCTACGTGCGGCTGAATCAGCTGAGCACCGGCATTAACAACGCGGCCGGAGTTGGCGGGATCACCGGTGCGGTTGTCATGGAGCCCGTTTCGTACCATTGCATTTGTAAGTTGACATCATTTCTGCCGTTTGCGTCACATGGCGGTTCGAAAACCGCATCATTTATACTCGGATGTTCTATTTTGTCTGCAGTGAAAAAGCAATCTATCCCAGTGGTACCGTGGAATCAGGATCAGTTTGCGATACTGTCCTACCAGCCGTTTATTCTGCTGCTTCACAAGCTCGGGTTCCATCTGCCGGCCGACGCAAAGAAGATGTTCGTCCGCATCCCCGAGTTCTGGACCGCCGACATCCTGTACAACATTGCGCTGAAGCTGGGACCGCTGGATAAATGTAAGCCGTCGGAAATCCGGTCGGGTGGATCGAAGCCAGATCAAGTGTTTCAGCGGACAATTTAATCTGATATCTTTTTTATCTATTTTTTCTTCATCCTGCCTGGTGGACGCTACACTTCTACGCTACTGCTATTTATTTTCCATTTTTTTCTACTTTCACTCTCTTTTTTCTCTCTATCTTTCTCTTTATCTCTCTCTCTCTTCCCTTCTCTCTCTCTCTCTTTCTCTCTTTTCTACTGATATGCCTGCCATTTTCCCCTTGCAGCGATTCTTAAGTTCGATCTCAAGTACCTCGACCAAGTGCTCTCGATGGAAAAGCAACCAAAGGCCGACCCTTGCCCGCCAACCGATTCGCGGTTAGAGAACTTTGGATTATCAAGGTCCAGTTAGCCAAGTGTCATACCCTAAGGTTAACTACTTTCAGTTGACGTTTTAGGACGCGCCGCCGGTGCTGCCTCGCGGCTCGCCTCACATTTGCGTGGGGTGGGTGTGGGAGGATCGAGGATCGTTCGGCTGCGCTTAAAACGTTCATTTCAAAATTATCTTCAGTTTTGTTCGTTAGTTAGTGTTCCATGTTCGTTTTGTCAATCTGAATACGGCGTTTATTTGTTTTTTTTTGCACTTCAAAATTTATATTCCAGTTTTTTATGCACATTCTACCATTGACTAATATGTTTTTCGTAATTGGTAATCATTTCTAATAAGAACATTGTTTCATTGATTAACCAGCTGGCGTTGCTTGACGGCAGCACATTCATAACTAATGCATTTTAGATTCTCATTTCAGATTTATGATGGAGATATTGTTTTTATTCAGTTGCGTTTATAGACCACTTTATTGTTGAATATTAAATGTCTTATACTCTTGTTTATGATATCTTAGTTTTATCAAATTTGCATTAAAGAAATTTTCAATTTAATTCAGTTATTTATATGGTGGTTCATTAATCTTAAATTACATATTTGGCTGCACTCAATAAGATGTCTAACCAGTGCATTGAAACATCCTTAGCAAAACCAGTTATTCATTGAAATAATCTTCTACTGAGCGAAATGTTTCTCAGTTTTAGTCAGTCACAAAGTTTTTAAAATTGCATAGGTTTGTTTGTTATTGAATAAGTTAGTTTATCATCTTGTAATGGATAATTTTTCTTTCGAGAAAACTCTAGCTCGTCTAGCGAGGGATTTTTGTACCAAATATTCTTACAACTTTGCACAACAACAAGTACCTTATTAATCTATTAGACCTATCCGGAGCTCATCATTCATTTTGTCGTGGGCGAAGGATCCACGCTCACCCGAGTCTCCCGTTTATCCCTCAGCCCGCTATTAGACAATCATTTATCACCATGCCGTCAAATAATGCCAGCTGCCAAACTTTGCGCCCCCTTCCCATGGGCCAGCGATTGATAACGTTTCCCTATATCTTTTCATCCCCCATCTCATCGACATAAAACAGATTTGCCGCCCCAGCAATTGCGAGCAACTGGTTGGACGTCGTAATGCGAAACAAGGCAGCCCAAAGGTAGGCTGGCGAAAGGGAAACATTTGAGGAGTTATGAGTGATGGGTGGTGGCTCGCACGGGAGGATACTCATTAGTGTAATTGATGCGTCCTTGCGCACAAGTGGGGTGGTCCTGTTCCGATAATCGGGATTTAGGCGAACCAAGGGCAATCGTATCTCATTTCTGTGGAAGAAATTTTGGCTCTCCTTTGGGAGTCGGTCCATTATCCGCGCCATTAATTGCTTCGATTGATCCGGAACGCGTGCGTTAATTGTAATCCGATTTGTGTTCTCTTCTCTCCCCCATTTGCCCGGCGATGCTTCCGCAGCAAGCGCAAGCTAGACCTGCCCGGCCCTGCAAAGGTCACCGAGACGCCAAACGTCACGCACCCGAGTGCCGCGCTGGCCGGCAAGTCGGTCGTTCCGACGAAAATGCTGCACGACCTTTCGATCATCGTCGAGACAAACGACGGCGACGGCGACGGCGAGCTGGCGGAGGACGACGATGGGCTCGACTGCTCGGAGGTGCCGGTGCTGGAGGAGCACGACGTCGTCAGGTAGGTTTCCCGATGGCCAAGAATTTCGTTCGCCAGTTCGCCTGCCTACTATCAGCCCGAGGGTAAACTATTCGCTCGAGGAGCAATTTTCCAGTGCGAATCGATTCGGCCGCGGTGGCCGCCAGTCGGAACGGCGGTTCGCTTTGCTTGTGTTTTACCCGGCCACGTGTCTTATGCTGCACGCACGAGAAGGCCAAACATGGGCGGCCAAACAGTTCAGTTTGAGCTCGGCAATTGGCCGCCCCGTTCGCTTCAATGTAACGTCGTGTAAGGTCAGCCTCGCAGCCCCCTGTGCCTCCGAAGGCCCTACCCCCCCTCCCTCGGTGGTGACTCACATAACATGGGTTTGCTTTCACATAAAGTAACATTTTTTCGCTTCAGCTCCGGGGAGATCAAAACACATTTATCACACGTGGCGTTTCACGCGTCAAATGATCGATCGGACGGACATGCTCGTTGGTCCGTTTAGGTACCGTTTTTTCCACCGCCCTTCCCCAGTGGACCTTCCCTCGCAAAGTCAAGAACGAATGAGTTCCAACCAGACGTCCAGAAGTGACCGATGTTGTTTCATGCGCGGATTGAAATGTTCATTTAATGGTGATTTATTTCCAATAATTCGATTGACTCCACGATCGAGCCCGCAAGTAGCAGGGTTCGGTCGTGTTGAACGCGATGTGATTTACGGGCTCGCAAGCATAAGCATAATTGATTGCTGATCGTGTTTCCACCGCCGGACGCTGGAAGCAGAAGGATTGTAAAATAATGTTTCCCTAATTGATTGTAAAAGTGTGTGTTTGTGCGACTGGTGTTAATCACTCCAACACCTTGGCAATTGGAACGTTTTTCACTAGTCTGCCTCCCTGTTTTTAACCCCTTTACCTTTCCTTGTTTTTCCCCACCATTCCAGCGCCTGCGAGACAGCATCCGTTGCGTCCGACCTGACGCGTATGTACGTGAGCGACGAGGACGACAAACACGACATCGTGCCCCCGATACTCTAGAAAGGATATTCGGATGTCAATCATGGGCCGCTCATCCCCCCCAACCCTGGTGGCTGGCGCTGGCATTAAGGGGACCGTGGAATACGAAAAACAAATTTCCGCACATCAGCTTCGTCCATTCCCAGTTTGATGCTGTCGTTCTAAGTTAGAAACTACATCCAGAAACAACTTTTTACGTCGCATTTCCTCCACGCGAACTCGTCGCGATGGAAAAGTTCAGATCAAAAGGAAAGGATTCCCGTTTCACGAAATGCAATATGGTGAGATAGAAAGGAAGGATTTCATCCCATTCATCCAGTATTTTGCTTTGCGCGGCCTTGGTTGCACAACGCACATGTAATTTCCGATGTCATGTCAACCAAAAACCACTGGCAAAACTAGTGCAATTCCCACAGCGGGGAACACCCGGTGTCTGCATCGCTCGATGAAACTAGTCCTGTTCAAAACGGGATCGAAAACTCCGCTAGGAAATTGACGGCACGAACGTTGTATCTCACTGTAGAGATTTAGATAAGCCGAAACATTTACCGTTCCATTCCAAGAGTGGGTTAGCTAAGCTAAATTGTACTGCAAGAGTACAAAACTAATTAAAACATTTGGTCACTGTAACCTTTTAAATTGACCCCTGCTTTAGAGGTGCCATTAGATGGTACTCGATGGTGTCTGTTGTTCTCTTCACTGAGCACTAAAGAAACTATTTGAAACAAAAAAAAAAACAAAACAGGTGTATCTAAATGTTTAATGATGTTGCTCTCGATCGGCTGTTGAAACACAAAATTGGAAATTGCAACTGCGCCATCGGTTGCAGTCGGAAAGAGAAAACTAAATCGTTGACAGTGTAATGGTGTTGCAAAGGTTTACAGATTAAGGAAGCAAGTGGGCCACGGGAATAATGGGCGATGGTTATCGATTTAAGAATTTTATTCAATCCGTGTTTACACTGGGACACATTGTGTTACCCATTTTTAATGTGTCTCATCCGGCAAGCCGAAGGTGTACCGCAACGTGTAATGCTGGAAGGCTGTGCTGGGGAGGGAGGAATAGGAAAATTACAAAGACTGTAAGGAACGGGGAACCAATTAAAGTGCATTTTGAAAGTTTTCTTAAAAAACAAAAATTAATAAAAGTAAAAAACAGGTGCAGCAGAGACTGCAAAACTCGGATGGTTCGATTCATTCGCATGATGGATTTGGGAAAACAGTATAAGAGTTATATAAGTTTGCTAAAAGTCAGAACCGTCATCGGTGATAAGCATACAGGAAAATAAAGGATATATATGTTTCGAAACTTTTTCTCCTCGATCCTCCACACAGCCACGTTTTGGAAGCCGAACCGGTGAGCGGACACGCGTAAAAGCAAGTGGAAAACAACGAAAATTAATGAGATTGTTAGACGGGGCCAAGCCTCGTAATGGAAAAGGGATGAAGTCCGCTCCCGACTAACGCAGATGATGATGAGGCTGTCGAGTCAATGTTTGATAAGCTTACGAAACAAATCAATCACAATATGATGAAAATGTAGAGCTTTTCCTACTTCACGGAAGCAAGCAGCACGCTATCCTCTGGGAGGGTAGTGTGTGTTTTAAGATTATATACGATAAGTTACAAGCAAGAGAAACATAAATGTAGTTATTTGTGGAAGTGAACGCTGTATTTTACTACTACAATTCCGAAACTGTGCGATTGGGTAAGATTTTAAGTGTTTTATTCTTAAAATAATTTTCTCCAGCCTGTGTTCACGAGTGGAAATTACGTTCCGAGAGTTTCAAACGCTATCCAGCTTGAATGTGTTTACTCAACAAATATTTATGAGACCAACTGGGACGGTAAATAAATGTTTCCCAAGCATGTAATGTCTTGTTGCTACAAACTGTCGCCTCAAATCAGTGCCTGCCATCGTAAACGTGCGCCACCGACATGAAGGTTCAATATTTTCCGACCGCCTCAGAATGGAAGGAAGAAAAACGACATACACACAAACACACACACACACACACACACACACACACACACACACACACACACACACACACACACACACACACAATTGGCCCGGTAGTTCTCGAGAGTGTAAATATTGACCGAATGAAAGCCAACCGTACCTTCCCGACCGACGGACGTGGTCCGCTCTTTTTTATCTGATCCCAGCGCGACAAGTAATTTCTCCATCTTTCGCCACCATCGAAGACCACGGCCAGGCCCCTCGAGGGGGGAAGAATTTGTTTTCCTCGCCTACCTTGTTGGTAGACACTTTTTGCTTTTCCTTCTCCCTTACTCGATACCGAGCACTGGGGCAACATGTGTTCCAAGGTGGAACTTATTCGCCATTCGGGGTTTTCGGGGACTTGGCGACTCCGTGGCGAGAGTGTTACGGTTTTTTTCTTACCCCGGGAAAAGGGTCAGAGGGCTACGGTGGCCACGGTCTAATTGAAAAGTCGTGACCGTTCGGTGGTTCGATTCGTCGAAATGTCAACGTACATCTAAAATCGCATGCTAATGACCCTTGTGCAGTGGGTATCTGATATTGGGTGAACCGGGTGAACTGGAGTGACCCACGGTGGACACACGGTCTGGAAAAGAAGGGAAAAATCACACACAGCTTAATAACGAACCGGTGTTGCGAAATGGATAAATGGAAGTATCAGAACCCTAGCTCCGTTGAGGTTTCCCAAGAGTTTTTCTTCCGATGACACGATATAGCTGCAGGTGATGAGGGCATACAGCTGCGGGCCAACTAACGAGCGTCGCTGGCAATGCCGGCACCTAATCTCGGGTAAAAGCATCGAACGAATGTATTACGACATACGACACGCGAAACTCCTTCGGAAGGTAGTACTGGGTAACGCGAAGGTCTTGCACTATTTTCCTCTGGCACAATTTGAGGCGGAAAAATAGGTTACGGGAAGCCAATCAAGCCGTCCGTTAGATTTCGACGGCCGGACAAAATGAAGAACGAACCATCGAGTCCTTTACTCTTCTCACTCACCTCTTGTTGCCTTCGATTTTGTTTGTACTTTTACGATCGACTCGTTACCGTTTTGTGATAGCTGGCTCGTGTCGGGCGGGCAATTAACCGAAGATCAAGATCACATCCGATCGCTTTGCTTTCCCTTACCTCCGCCGTGTCCACCCCGTTTGCCACCGCTGGGTGATGCTTGTCGAATTGTTCGTGCATTATTTATGAAGCCGCTAAACCGCGTCAACCGGATTCGAACACACCGGGTGGTGTGGGGCGGATCGAATTCGGCAACCGGTTGCGCAATGGCGGACGCGCCACGGTGGCTCAGTTTGATCGATGCCTGCCAGCGGTTACGAGCGATTTGTGCAAAGAAAGCGCCCGGCCCGCCCCGTCCGGACGCTTGGACGGTGAACTTGAACTACACGGTCGTTGTGGTCCAGTTGGCCGGCGGGCACTTTCCGCCCGGCATGATCATCCTTCCAGTACGCCGGAGTGACACCGATTCCGGTAGTTACTTTGATGAGTTTTACCTTCTACTGCAAGAGAGAAGGAAAAAAAAAGGTGAAGTCAACGGTTGGGAAACCGAAAGCATAACGAGGTATGGGATTTTTAACACCCAAACCACCTGCTGCCCGGGGGTTTTCGGTGGAATGTTTTGGGAAAACTTGTCACCTCTGTGGGAACGGGATTTATTGGTCGCACCCTGAAGGGATTGACAAGACGAAAGGCGAAGGTCAGACGAGACACTTGTCCGCCATCGCCACGGAACCGTCGCAAGGTGTGGTGCCCACGTTCTGCGCCACATCGTGTGCGTATGGAAAACCGATCGCCTCCCCGCCGTCCAGCCAATTGGGTGCGCAATAATTAAGCAGAATAAATCAACGAACTTTCGCGAGCCACGACCAGACCAGGCGTCTTGGCGTCGGGGGATCGGTTGGCACGATCGCAAAAGACCCTTCTTGACGGACGCAACGATCGGGCGAAGTCACGGAGTGAATGCTGGCTGGGCTAATCATGGCCGGCCGTATGACTTCGTGTTGCACAACATCTGCCCTTACGAAGGACCGGACCCTAGGTGGTGCGTAAAAGGGTTTAGCCTTTGAAGCTCATTTTATTAATTCCCTCCGATAAGCTCGCGATCTCCTGCGTCGACTAATGTGCTTATTATCTCCGCGAGTCTGGCTCATAGCCGATGACTTTTAGACGAAATGTGATAAATACTAGCTCAACGTGAGTGAGAAAAAACACATCTATTACACTGGTTGAGTAAGTAAAAGTAAAAGAAACACAATGATAATAATAATAAACCAACCAAATGTATTCATTAAATCAAAGCCTACAGTTGAAGTAGCTTTTTTCACTGTTTGATGTTATTGTTACATGTTACTATTTTTATCAAATATTGTTTGAATCATCATTATATGTAATCCAATTTAAAGTTAAAGTCCCCAGAAAGAAAGAAAATAAAAAAATAGCAATATTAACCACTAGCTTACATTTACTATTTAAAATAAACGTTTTTTATTCTTATGTAATACCATCTTTATAGAACAACGCCTCCGAATTGTTACGCCGTTATGTTTCTTCGTTTTGAAAAATCATCATATGCAGTATGTATAATAATTAAGTAAAGTTTTAGATTTTAAAAAGATTTTTGTTAATATTGCTTAAAGCTTGAACAATCATTTTTTCAATATCACTTTCATCGCAGTTAAATTATAGTCACATACATGTTATTTGTAATTTATTCCATTAAGTTATTTACTAAACCATTTTCGATTTCTAGCTATTTAAAATGTATCGTCTTCTTGACGTAACGACCTCTTGCTCATGCCTGCCCATTAAGGGCTTACAAGAGTTTTTTTTCCTTTTTTGTACGTGGATAGTCGGTCCTCTTGTACATATATAATGTATGCTACTATTATTTTAACTTTCTAGTACCAAACAAACTTAGTAATTTTACACTTACGAAAAGATTCGATACAAGGAACTCAGGAAATACATTTAACCATCATTGAAGTGTGAAGTGAAAAATCATTCAATGTCCATATTATCAACATGAGAAACGTGAAATGGAAACAATTTTACTATGTTCCAGTAGAATACAATATTAAAACATTTGCATTGCAGCATAAAGGACTATAATCAAGTGACATCAACACAAACACATATTTGACGTTCGGTAAACCGCCATGTGCATCTGGGCATTGCTGGGGGAAACAAGAGTAATCGGACATTTAATCAATTACGGATCAAAGAGTATGCACAACACAACACAACGGATTAATCAGGCTCCCAACTCATCCACGTCGTTCGCATGAAATTGCAGTGCGTGTATTTTGAGGGATGAACAAAAACACTGACTACAAAAGTGAGCACCAAAAAAAAAGCACTCCCTCGCATCGTTTAATTACCGCCTATTTGCTTCCACTAATTACTAACCGGGCCGAAATGGGGATTGCATTGCCTCCATTCATATGCTCGTTGCGTAATTATGGCTCCATGTGTTCCTATCTCCGATGCTCCGAACGTTCATTTCTACGGGAATCCAGCGTATCCTTCGCTCAACGCTCGGTTTGGGGTTTTTAATTTCGTTTCGCGGAAAAGCAGCGGCAAACTAAAAACAAAACATACGCGTCAAAATAGTTCCAAAAGGTAAATTACCGTGAACGAGCAACGGATTGGGTTTTGGGGCGATGCAGATATGGATGCGAAGATTGGCAGATAGTGATCCAACCCCGACGTTCCGGTGGTCCGGGCCCATCCACCAGCCGCCTTCGGGCTTAGTTTAGATGTGGCTTCCGCGAGCCGTTGCCATACAGCTCGCGTTGGATACCGCGGAAACGCTTCAACTATCGCGCGCTTCTGGCGACCATTTCCATGACAAACCCTCTCGAAGTGGTTTTCGCTTTGAAGTTGTGACCTGGGCCATGGAAGTGATGCTCGCGCGTTTGGGTGGAACATAATTTCGCACTCCTCCGCGCGATGCCAGCTGGGTGTCTTCTGGAGTGCGCGCCCTAAGTGGGTTTTATTAAATGAAGCATTAAATTACACCGGTTAAGATGTCGCCATTGCCGATGCGTTTCTGGTAGCACTGGTTTGCATAAGCTCTGATGAAATAACCTTTTGACTTTAGGTAGTTGTTTGAGATTGTCGAGTGTTCTACTTTTCTACCAAACACACCTCCAGCTTGCTTGGATTCGATATCTGCATCAAACATGAACAAGGGGATGCTTTCCACTGGATTTCACAAGCACCAAAGCAGGCCATCCGACAAAGGCATGCCATTGAAGAACCTCAACTTTGTGAGTCCTTCGTCAAAGCAATCACTACTCGCACCTGATGATGTTTTCGAGTCCCCCGTCCACCCGCCTCAGCCGAACTAAAGTTGAAAATCGTGTTCACCGGTCCGCACGAACCCGTGTGTAGGTGTTGACATAAAGGGGCGGCTCGCAAGGGCTGCAGCTGGAAGTGGCAACATTTCAACAACATCGCACATCACACGGCTTCCGTTGAGCTGCCTGTAATGCCATTTCCTCCGAACCGGAGAGCCCTTCGCCAAGCTGCCGACAATTAGGTTGGCAGACAAATTAATAATTTATCAACGTTTTCCCTCCAACGATCGGGGCGGATGTTTCAGGTTTTCTTTGGAAATAATCCCTTTCCAATCGGCGCACCTCATGGAAGCTGGAAGTTTTTTGTTCCGAACAAACACACACACATACACACAAAACCATTCCCGCTGACACCTCAACTCAAAAGTCACTTTTTTGCCCGATTCGTGATGAATTTCCCGTGATGAAATGACACCTTAGGGCAGGGGTCGGCACACGATTTCCAAAAAAGGGCCAGATGATTAAAGAGAAATCGAAAGCGCGGCCCGGATACCTTAAGCAATTATTTATTTTTTTTCAAAGTAGTCCTAAACCCTTTTGAGTAGAATATCAACTTTCTAAATAGCAAAGTGATAAAAGCTAAAATAACAATGATATAAGCTAAAATATTTGGCACGATCGTTCTCAAATTTCCTGGTGTCGTGAGTTTCGTCAGAAATCCGACGGCAATATCTCGTTTACTTTGCATCTAGAATAGCTACATTCAAGGAATACTATTTCAATACCAATACGAACTAAAATAAGGCTCGCAATATTGGAAACTTATCGAAGTTGAGCTATTTTTGTTACTCAGAGAGTACGCCAGTTAAACTTCGCGCTTTGCATAGCTTCAGGTGCTTAATGTGAACCAGTAGGAAGAGGAGAATCTAGCCCGGGGCCTCATTTACTCTTTTACCGAAAAAGCCTAACAAAAAGTATAAGAGAATTCCACCTGTTGTTGAGCAACTCGTTGAACACTTTTAATCTTCATTTTGGTTTCAAAAACAAACCTGACAAACCGATAAGAATTAAGATGGATTTTTTGTATGAAGCACTAAAATTTTATTGCGGGCTGGATAAAATCAATTAGCTGGACTTGGCGACCCCTGCTCTAGGGAGCGAAAAATGCCATTCACCGGAGGCGGTCTAGATCGTGCCAAAACCGTCGTTCCCCAAGCAATGGCGCGATGCGATCGAATATTGTTATTAATGCAAAATTGAAAATTGGCGATGTTTTTCTTCGTCGAAAGGTGGCGTTAAGGCAAAACGGTGGATACAGCCGCGTGTTCGCGCGTCGAGTCTCGGCTCGATGCCGTCGACGCCCACAACGCGTTGTTCCCGAAGGCGACGGAAAACAAATAACCCAAACACAGGCCAAACGAACCGTGACGCGGCGCTTGAAAGCTTTTCTAAGGGCCGCCATTTGAAGGATGCTTTAAGAGAAGAGTGTCGAGGAAAAATCAGCGGCTAAGCTAAAGGGTGGAGAAATGTAAATTTGTCTTTGCATAAAACTTTCCCACTCCTTTTTTTCCTAGTTACTGTAGAGTAAATACTTTCTCGTATGCGTTCCGGGCAAACATTTATTTTCATGTAAAACAATTCCCTTACGCGATTTGTACGCTTTAGGCACAGCGGATGTTGCCCGAGCCATCGTTGAAGCCTTCTAACAACATCCTGCCCTCGTGGACATGCTGATGCCCACGTGGGTGGAAAACAAATATCCTTGCCTTTGCCGAAATCTCCCGAGTTTAGCAAAGTGAACCTCTTTCGCCCTTCCGGTGTGTGTTCGGTTTGAGAAAGGATCATCAAATTGATAGATTAAACTAACGCAGCGGGTGTCCCGGTTCTGGGAAGGATGGGAATGCCTAAAACGATGAAAACTTGCTGAAGTACTCAAATAAGAGACACGACGGAAGGGAAAGACAAGCGCGTACAGCGAAGGGAAAGACAAATGCTAAGACACGCGTAAAGGCGTAAATCCTTCTGCCAGCATTTGTATCGATGGAAATAGATTCAAAAACAGCTAAGCTGAAAGCGTTCGGAGTGTTAAGGCATGCAACAGTGGCTTAGCGCACGCAACAAACCCACCTCGAAAGGGCGTTGTCTTTTGGTGGAGAGACTCGGTAAAAAAATGATACTACATGGTGCTGACACTGTTGAATGTTTTTCCCATTTTAAATCTCTTTCCCTCCGACGACAAACACGTGTTCGTTGGCGGTTTTGGTCTTTTCTCATTGTCCACCCATAAACGGCCAGCCCGTCGATAGGCGTTTAAGGGATCGAACAAATTTGCCTAGCACCGTTCACAAACGCGCGCACGTGTCCAGCGCTGGCCCTTCAGCGCCATGTTTGGGAAAAGGTGGCTGATGGAGGCTCAAAAATACAGAATACAGCAACACCCCTTTGGTAAGATGTTGTCGCTCCCGTTTGCAACCGTCGTCGATCATCGTTGGCGTTCGGCGTCGACCTCCAAACAACCCCGAACAATAGGGATTGAGAAGGGTGGCCCTTGCACTAACCGGAGCGGTAATTGACGGTGCAGCCTTGAGAGTTCATAATTTCTTTCTAATTCCCTTTTCCGATGCCTTGAGCTTCGCCCTCCGAGCACGCCCTTTGGCCCTTTGGCCCCTTTGGTCCGAAATCGGGTGATCCATCGGGTGTCGTTAGTTAGTTCAGCTCTGTTTTTTTCTGTTGCTCTCCATTTCTCATACACAGATCGTTACACATATGGAACGCGAGTTTGAAGGGACGCCGCACTGGAACAGTATCCGCACCGAGTGGCCCTACTTCGGATGACGGCGACGTAAAAGGTCACCGTGCATGACGCGGTGCTTAACTTAAGACCCTTTTACCGCCCTAGGGGCCATCAAAGAAGGATGCGGGAGGGGGGGGGGGGGGAAGGGCGATGGGTGCATGCATGATGCAGCAAATGGGTGGATGTGACCAAAACAACCCCGTGCTAAACAAAACATAATCCAACAGAAGAGACGCTAGACGCTGAAACAAAAACCACGTTCGTTGGAGGGAAAGAAAACGCAACTAGAAAAAAAAAACTGGTCCACACCATCCCTGCCCAAAAGCGATTGGCCGACTTCGACTATGAATCGATCTCGACTGTGTCGTTTTTCCCACCGATCTCGGAGGCTCTTTGGAGACGCTTTCATTCGTGGTCCGTCGTCGTACTGGCCAAATTAGATTGTCGGATGGAGCCGACCCAAACGCATTCCCTTTCGTCTGGTAGAATTGTTTTGGAAAAACCCCCGTCGACGACGACGAGGCGCTACTGAAAAAGTCAAGAAATAAATACACCCATCTTAGTGTGGCTCCTCCCTACCTTGAAGCCATCAAGGAGACGCGCAACCTAAGCCGTCCGAGCCGGCCTGTCCTGTCGCCGGTGGATTCATCGGAGCAATAAATTCTTCATACCATGATCGGATGCTGCTACTACCTGCCCCCTATTGCCCCACTCCCCCTCCCCTTTGGCTTTGGCGCCCTCCGGCTAAGTGCGGTAGTCGTTGCAGGGAACGGTCCGGGGTTTTTTTTATTGCCTTTTACGCGACCAAACTAGACGAGCTGCGGTCGCTTCCAACCGGAGGGCGTTTGTTCATGAGCGGAGGAGAGCGGAGGGGTGAGCCTCAGCAAAGCGAGCAATCGCTAAGCCATGAAATTGTTCCCATCAAAGGTCCATTTAACACCGTTATGGGTAGGATTTTTCTTGGCATTATGGAGCATTTGAGATGTAAGAATTAAGGAATTATAGATTTGAATTAATTACACATTGTACATCACGTTTCTACGGCATCGTTCAAGTCATGTTAAATCTAAAAGTTATGTAACATGAATGAAACAATTTAAAGCAGATGGGATCAAGTTGAAAATAACCTGACATACACGTTGTTCGGAAGCTTAGTGACTTTTGCATTACATTTGATATATTTAAAATTTGTTGATCCAAACAAAAACTTTTTTGGGTCAGACTTGGCAAACAATATATGACCTCAAAAGTATGTTACTACAGTAAAATAACTAAATAAAAATAAATAGAGACTTACGCAGTTTTACAATAGCTGCCAAGTTCATTTACATTGTCACAAAAGAGACATCTTACGAATCACATCGACATCAAATAAACAAAAATAATTTTTAATCTATTTTAATATGATCTAAACTTAGTCTTTACTAACCATTTTATCGGTCATATTACTTTATTTATACCTGAACTCAATGAATTAAATATTTGTCACCTAGAAAATTTACAATTTCAACCTAAATGATGAACACTTTTCATTTTCTCATGTTTTTCTACAAATGATCTCTCAGTATTGTGTATATGATTGCATATAGACGTTGTTGTTCTCAATTATCAACCATCAACCATCAAAATAACTAATGATAATTCCAGTTATTATTACTAATTACTAATGTACCGTTTACAGTCTTTCTGTTGAAGTTGCATAAATTACTTTAAAAATTTCAACACCGATTAGACACTATCAAACTAAATCATCTTATAAATATCGCAACTTCTACGGCTTTCTAATTATTTCATGGAGATTTCATTAAGCCCCAACTTCAATTAGAAACACACTCCTTCTCCGGTCTCCACCAGAACGGTTTTATTACTTACCACCCACCTTTGTTTTTCTCCTCGGAACGCTCGCATGCTGGCTATCTTTTTGGCACGAACAATTGTTTGCCGCGGTTTGGATAACATTTACAATGGCCGTTATGAAGAAACAGAAGAAGAAGAAGAAAAAAAATGGCACACAAGACCACCGGCCGGCGGTAATTGACCTGGCCCCGCCAGAGCTAAAGCAACCGACTTGCGGCGGGCGAAAGGATTTTGTCTTCCCGCAGACGCCATGGCACCATCGCCGCCCGTCGAAACGGATGACCTTTGCGCCGCCCGCGATAGTGCTGGTTGTGCCAAAAAACCAAAAGAAAAATAACAGATGGTGACATCTGGTCAAGGGACCCACCACACCGGCGGCGACTCTAATGTCGTTCGAAAATGGCTCAAAAATCAATTCGATCTAATCCGCAACCGACCTCACCGCCAGTGCCAATTTTCGGTAGTTAATTTAACCGTTTCCTTTTTTCTTGACGTGTGTGTGTGGCGTTGTGGGTTGCAAAACTTTTAATTGTGTTTTATTTTACTTTTTGTTTTGCGAGCGTTCTGTTGCGAGTTTTACTGGACCGACGAACCCGGCCGACGATAGTTTGTTTGCTTTGGGTACGTCTAATGTCAATGGCAATGGTTTGGCTTTTAATTGGAACTGCTCATGTGGCATATGTGCCCAAGAAGAAAATGAGACAAGTGAGAAAATATTTGCATACCTTTTTTTTGCGGAAAGAAAGGGCTGCAGAAAAACCCCCGGTGCGTGGGACTCGTTTAATATATTCATCGAGTTTTTCAACAAAGTATGTGAGTGTTACTTTGTTTAGGAACAGGAGTCGAAAAAGGGACGCGGGGCTATGCCCCGTGGGACGATGTAGGTTGATGAAGCTCGGATGAATGGTGCTGAAATAAGAAATAACAATCTAACGATGTTGTGCTTCCATTGACCCGTATCGGAGAATAATTTAATTTTCGTCCGTCTGAGCAAAGATACCGACACTTCTTAATGTGTATGGAGATTACAAGTTCTTCCTGGAAACGACATTAGCAACAGAATTATCACGTGCGAGTGATCAAACCCTGACCCGACCCCAAACATTCCCATGCGCACCCGCACTCATCCCAACGTATGGTGCATTTTTCGAATACCGCAACCGAATTGCTTTCTGCTCACCTTGGAGAGATTGTTTCCACCTGCCGGCCCACGACCTAGCGACGCAATGCACGTGTCAAAGGCATCCGACCGTGACAGAAAAGCATCCCTCCCGCCTTCGATCCCCCTATCAACCGCGTTTTTTTCTCACCTCACCTTTGGCGCGGAAAGTCATCGCGCTCCACAAAGGGAGAAGATGGTCGGCAAGTCAGAGGCAGCCAATGTCGAAGCCATTTTTTCTCACGCCGGGCTTGGATTGGGTGTCTTTTACCCCCGTGGTTGTCGCTGTAGATTATTTCTGCTGCACCCAAACCTTCACAGGGCTGGGCTGGGGAAGCCGTCCGTTCGGGTCGAATTAGTCCATCAGGGTGGCGATCGGTTGGCGATGGTAATCGTCCCCTTGGCCACGCGAGGCGCGGAGCGGGGTTGCAATAAATCTATCGCGGAGTATTTAAAACTGGAGCTGACTTTTTTATCGCCTCTGCTGGGGTGGCCGTTAAAGAGGACCATTATTCAGTAGCGTTGCGACTAGGGTTAGGCTTGACGCTTTCCCAACCGATAATAGTGTGAGGGGAAAAGCTTTGACCGTTGCTGATCCTTAACATTAGCGGTAGAATGTGTTCAGTACACAAACACACGAAATACCCATTCTTTTCCATTAAAATGGAGCTTAATTTAATCGCCAAATTGAATATTATTTTCCAACCGCCGACTGATTTTATTAGCCACGGGAGCTAATGGGCCCGATGAGGCAGATCGAAGGTAATTGCAAGGAAGCACGACCTTTACAGCCGATCGTGCCCGTTCGATCGGCGTTTTGTAATCCCGAAAATCATAGAAAAAAACGGGCACGAAAGAAAATTCTGCTGGTCGTACCGAAAAAGAAGCGGATGGAGTGGGAAAGAGGGCAGGGGAGGGGGAGCAGCAATTCAATAATCATAATCATCATTTGTCGTTCCCGGAGCGCCGGCCGCACGACGCCCGGTTCCAGCGGGAATCGCGATCGCTCGAACGGCGAAAACCGATCAGAAGGGCGGGCGTTTATAGTTGTTGTTTGGTGTGTTCCTTTTTTTCATTGCAATAATAATAATAGCCATACAATGCCCGCGCCGAAAGGTCTGTCCGTCGAATTGGCGTGCGAAAGAAAAGTGGGCGAGAGTGAAAAATAAAGCACAAAACCAAAAGAGTGACCGCCTTGCGAGCGATCGATGAATGAAAGACTTCAACGAGGCACGGGTCCGGGCAAGCGACGAACCCGCGTAAAAAAACAGCTGACGAGTGGATCGCGGGGTTTTTGGCGGGCGTCTGTGCTGGGCCAACGAAGAACTCTTGTGCGCGCTCGCAGCAGCCGAACCCGAGCCGATCGTGGTGCCCGATCGTGTCGCCGGTCGTGATCATGCCGGGTTCGCGGGCGCGCGCGCGCTCTCGAAAGTGCAAGTCTTCTCAGCCAAGCGGGCAGGTGGCCCCCATTGGGGTGGCGCTAAAGGAGAAAAAGAAGAGGAAAAACAAGAAACACCGAACAGTTACCGACAGAGCAAATAAAACAAAAGTCACTGCTGGACTCACGCCCTCTCCTCCCCGTCAGCGTTCGGCACACCAGATCCTGCGCGCGCCAGACACGATCTTCGTTCGATTCGATCCTCCGAAAAGGAGTAGGGGGCACCATGGGCTTCTCAGAGGTAAAGCTCAAAATGTGAAGCACCGAACGGGCGGGGATGGGAGGCAGTGGACTAAATGCCGAGCGGTTTAACTATTATAAAGTGAACTTGTTTCGGTCGGATGTTTTCAGTGCAAATTTGTACGTCTAGCCTTTAGTGCGGGCTCGAACTCGCGCGCGCAGTCTGGACTGAAGCTGTTTGCTGGCTTGGATGTAGAGTGCGAGACGCTCGTGCAGATGCCCGTGAGAACGTGCGTGAAACCGGCGGTGGCATCCGGCAAGTGCGAACCTAAAATTGGCTGATTTTTTGGCGAATGGTTTCGTAACTGCATAACGCGTGTGTGTGCTCTCAAGTGAAGACAATTGTGTATACACGCTGGTAATGGACGGAAGTACGGTTCAAACCGATGCTGACTGACCAGTGAACCAATTCTGTGCCAGATCTGTGCCTGAACTTTGCTTCGGAAACCGCTTCGGAAAGAAAAATTACCCCACAAAGGTCGTGTTGAAAAGCAAACAAGAAGCTTAAGATCGGTGTCTTGTGTGTCCTCACGAAGAACTTGTCAGCTGCACTGCCGTCTGCCCTACCTGCCTCGTCGGTTCTACTCTACATCTTCCCCTGCTGCCCGCTACCGTTCGGCTCGAACGTCTCCTCACCACAAGCTCCAAGATCATCTCGCTAGGCTTTTCATAATGGTAATTCCAACCGTTGAAGAAGACGAACCCAGCAAAAAAAAAGTTACAATAACACCACCTCAAGACGAGCCATGTCGGTGTTATAAAATGTTCAATCGCACCTTTAGCGTTGATGCGGTTGCTGACAGGCGAGCTTGAGATGCCGCTCCGCTTCGGGCACTACAAATAGCATAATGGGAATCATATAAAGCTATCGCGCGAACATGATCAGCGTCGATCAAGCGACGAACGGCCATAAATCATGGGCCGTTCTGCGATGGGCCGAAGGAACATTGTCGGCAGTTCGCCACAATTCTCCCACGGGTCATGTCCTCCGAGCAGCCCTTACGTTGCCTCGTGACTCAGGGGTAGGGCTCGTGGTTATTATTAATCCGATATATTATTGAGCGAGTCAGACAGCCGAGTGTCCCTGCTTTCGGTAAACGTGGTACGTGTCAGGATTTTATCTACCATTGCACCGGGACCATAATGAAGTGTCACTGCTGCGGTTCTGGGCTCCCCCGAAGCGAAGAGTGGGTGGTGCTGTAATTTGATGTTGCACGAACCCATTTCGGGGCTTATGCTTCACGTGTGCGAGGGTGCGTGTTTATATGGATGCATCGGATCCGACCAATCTTCGGGTCGTACCTTCGAGGTTCGGTTACTATAGAATGCCCGTAGAACCGAGTCGATGCAGCAGCCGCAAAGCAAACGGACGCAAATAGAACTGGGGGTGAAAGGCAAATTGGTCCAATGGAAAAGATGCAAAGATACAATTGCAGGGCCACAGGGCGAGTGTTAATGCTGTTCCAATTTAGCTTCGTCTAACGATGGCGCGCGTATCTTGATCCGGTGATGCAGCAAAGGGATAAATAAATAGGGCCGCTCTTCGCTACCACGTGTTTCCAGCCGTTGGCCCTTTGGGTCACGCCGTGGCCTGATGGAGGTGAAAGATAAATTAAAATGTAAAATTAGTTTCATCTAATTTTGGAATAGTTATTGCAACATATTCAATTTCGGCGAGGGGATTTAATGCCAGCATTAAATAGTTTCTTTTTTAAATAACACAACATTATTCACGGTAGAACTAGGTACCGGACGGATTTAGAAAGGTCCGGTACCTGCCATCCGAAGTCACGCAATATGTTGTTGGGTTTTTCCCTTCTTTAGACTCGAGGACATTTAAATAAAATGCCCATTTCACATGAGTAATAGCATTACATCCAATGTGTGGAATCCAAAACATCCTTAAAATAAACTCCAAAAACTAGTTTAAAAAATCTAGATCTTAGTTATCATACATGAAAAATACCAGTTAAACGGGTCCATATTCCAAAAGTAAAAATGAAATATTTTTCTAAAAACTAACAAGGCTTTTTAAGAATCAAAAACTGGTTCGAAACATATTGCTTGAATTATGTCTTATGCCCGAGTACCGAGAAATAAAGGGCATGGTTCCAAACACATACATTCTAGTTAGAGGCCCCAAAAAATGCAATGCAATTTATTATATCAAAACTTGTTACATTTTAATTTAGATAAAACCACACATTTTTAAGGTATCAAATTTAGATTAAATCACAATTTTCCTTAACGTTATTCCATTGAAAAGATTTCATTGCTAAAAGCCTGGTTTTCAAAGCTTTATTTCATGCGAAACAATCAAACATGTTAACAGAGAATCATTTTCCTCGTATATCTTTTTCGGCGAACCAAATTGACGACTAATTCTTTTGTTTTGCTTTTTAATTCGATATTTTTATAGTCGGATTAAAGTTGATAATCGTGAAATATTTGAAAAAGAAAAAAGTAAAAACAATGTTAAGTAATATTACTTCATTGGGAAATGTGCAGGATATTACTTTTGATAATTCATGTCCATTATCCTTGAACTGTTCTGAGAATGTTTCTCATCTTTAGTAAAATCTTTACACAGATCTCTTTAAAAACACGGCACCTTCTCTGCATCAAAATCACAATTCAGATAAGCGTTCTCACAATTTCATATTCTTCACAAAAAATTTCAAAAAGTTCACAAACTAATTACGCATTTGATAAAGCAATCAACTTAGTCTCAAAATAATCAAAATAATTCATACGTTAAAATTTGAAAAAAGAGGCCAAAAGGACGGGGTTCTTGCAAGCTCGGGGCCTCAAGCAGCTGTTTTGTTTGCTTACCCTATGGTCCGCCCCTGATAGAGTGGAAATTAGAGGAATATTTTCCCAAAGCTCAGTTTATCTAACATGTTATTTAAAAAAAACCCAGAATAATGTGAAACATAATGAAACAAATTAACAAAACATCGTTCTCATCAACCACGCCAGTTCCTAGAAACTACTAAATTTCAATGATTGATTTCAAATTGTTGCACGATTCGATTCGAGGAAATCGTTATAATCAAAATACGTTGAGAGTGATTCACGGCGGGCAGAAACACTCCACTTTAAACCGCATAATTTATTCACCTTCTTCCCGGAACAACATCCAATTTTCATCTTCCTTTGAGGTGGTAGGAGTTTACCGTGAGGATTCGTAGGCTCCTTTCCGGGCATCACACAACATACTACCGGAAGTGCGAATGTATGTGTGTATGCTAATCATGTCAGAGGGCTGTCAACATGCATCGATCACACCAGCAAACATCGGCTGGCAACACATTCAGTGCCAAGTGTTTGCTCCGTCCGTTAATAAGTCATTCGACGACGATGACGACTGGAGCATCGCTTCGGGGGTCGTTTTGCCTTTCCTTGAGTGTTTCCGTTGGCGTTCGAATCTTTCCATTTCCAATCGCAGCACGACACGGGAGACGATGTTGCCACTTGCGTTCGGAACGTGTTTTTCACCCGTCCTATCGAAACGTGCGAGCGAATGATGGCTGGTCGTCGATAAATCACCCCGCAGTCCAATTCGGCGGCACATCCGAAATGTGTAAATACTGCCCCCCCTTGGCCGCTGAAGGTGAAGGTGTCGAAAGAAGGAGAGAGTGCCATTTTTTGTGCCTTTCGGCATATGGCCACTGGCAGTGACATTGGTGTCGCTGGAGCGTAACCGAATGCAAGCAGGTGATAAACGTAAGACCGATGGTTTGAAGCGAACGGATGTTGACAAGGAAATTTACAGTCCATACTTTGTACGTGTTGGCATCTGCGAGATTCGTTTGATGAGGGGGGACAGACCTCAGGAATTCGTTTTGAAGGATGCATCGATGAGTTTTTGAGAGCAATAAACATAAACTCTAACGGCAAGAAAATGCCACGGACAACATTGAACCACTATGTGTCACGAATCAGTAGGACAATTTGCCAATTTTGTTCATGCTTTGGTGTTTTTTTCCAGTGGTTGAAACGGTTCAATGTTATGGATGACCATGATGACTGGATACATTAATTATTTAATAAGCATTCCATGCTTCAAATCGCATGCATAACCCCATGGAATGTCGTTGGATTAAAAACGGCAAAAGAAGAGTGCTTGTGAGTGTGGTTAGCTTAATAATTGGTAATTAAATTTGATGCCTCAATGACCCAAAAACCATGAACCCCTCCGCTGGTTTGCGCTTTAATTCCCAACCAAGTAGAAATTACGGCAAAAGCATAAAACTTCGTTTAAAAAATCCAACCATCACCCATCCCTGGCGTCGTCCGGTCGGTTGCATCTAATTTATCGCGTTGGCATCCACTTGAGGGATTGCGGTCAATCGCCGGCGGGAGATAACGAGACACCAGTGGAGCATAAACAACGAAACGAAACAAACGAATTTGATTCGAATCAGTAAACAAGTATCGATGAATCGGAGATCATCGATAGCTCCGTCGTGGTCGCCTCTGGCAAATTACGCTCCAGTGCTGCTCGAAAATGAAGCCTTGGGTTCGCGTCCCCAGCATCGGGAGGGAAGGAGTCGATAAAAATCCCTTCACAACTGCACTGGAAGGGCTCGTGGCCCTTTAGGGTATTGATTATTTTTATCGTTTCGTTCACCAAACGACGAGAGCACGTCGGTTTACTCCATCCGTTTGGTGCGGTGGATTAAATTACATTGTATCATTATCGTTTGGGGTAGGGGAAGGGCGGCATTTTAAACGTCTCTTCAACGGGTCACTTTTGCTGCATCGAACGATTTATTTACCAAAGCTTACCGTTTAAAGTGTTGGCTGGCAATCGTTGAGTAACGAGCTGATAATAGGCTCCAATCAGTACGACGGGCTGATTTTCGATGGCGCTATGGATAAATAAATACCCATCGGCCAGTTTGTAAATATTGAAACGGTTACGTTAAAGTAAAATTATTAAAATGTGTCAATAATAATAATCCCGCACCGTATAGAACGTTTACAATGTTTGCTCGCACGAATTGTGATTGATTAGTATTCCCCGTGCGAATTACACAACGCATGGCCTCGATCCAAACCTTGGCCATTTCGATTGAATTGCGAGGAAAAACAAATAAAATACCATTAGGTTTATATGTGTCCCGGCCCCGTGCCCTGCGGACATTTCTAGTTCCAACAAGTAGGGTTGTTTTATTTTAACGCACGCAGATCTACCACGCGCCGCCATCGAGCGAAATCCGAGATACGGGAGAGAAGGTTGGCTCGTGCATATATGTGTTACCATCACGTAACCTTACACCGTTCGGCGGTACATTCATCACCGGCACGCATGGGCATGGGTGTCCTGGCCGGCAGGGAAACTCCCAGGAGGTGATTTACGTGACACATTTCCCACCGCGTGCCGGGGTCTCGGTCGGTTCGGTTTTCACGCACGGAGGACAATTTATTAAAATCGACCGACGCCAAGACCAGAGTGCAGAGGACAGAGTGCAGCGTTGTGTACGGTCAGTTTGCGTCAGCTGCATGCATTTCACCTCAAGAAAGCCGCCACGAAAGCCGAAACCGGAGCGAATGGCGGTGATTTTGCTGACCCGCAGGGAGTGGCCGGCCGTGCGTTAAGCAAACAGCTTTGGAAGCGAGAGAAGAAAAGAAACCGTCTACCGAGACGGCGCTGAACCGGCAGGTTGGACCGGAGCGACAAGCAAACCGGCTCGCTAGGCTGATTAACCCGTCCGACGTTGATCGGCGGTCATCGGTCTCGCTGTCCGCTGTCGTAAGAACATTAAAACCGACGGCAACGACGGCGACGACGCGCTGACATAAGCCCGGCCATGTCAACCCATGGGCCGGTTCACCGCAGGCGTGAAAAGGTTCTTCGCGTCCGAAAACCACCCAAACGGGGCGGAGGTCGTCCTTATATGCTCGCGCCCGGCCAATGAATCTGCAGATTCCGATACGATCGGGCGTCCACCGCGACGGGGGTCGCACTTTCGCCCGGGAAAACAGGAGGATCGACGGGAGGGCCGCGTGCGTACCGATAAATTGAATTACGTTACGCAACGACGGGCCCAAGCGCGCACGCGTCTCGATCGGGCCGACCCAGTTCGAGCGAGGCTCCCGGGGGCCCGGGCTGGACGCCCAAGCGCTCACCTGAATCACTCACCGCGCGGCTGGGGCCTGGTCACCGCGGGCACTGGGTCAGTGTGGAGTAGAAAGGGCCACAAAACCAGAAAGGAGCCCGAAAGGGGAGGGGAGAGAGAGAAAAGTTTACAGAAAACCGGGCACCATCCCTCAGGCCTTCGGGGTTTGCTGCTGATGAACGGAAAAGGGAAGGGAGAGGCCCGAGAACGAGGGGCAACTTGATCGACTAGACGCCACGGAACCAGTATTTCTGGACCGCGGACTGTTGATGAATGAAAGTGGTCCAATTGTGCTGCCGTTCGGATAATCGGACGGTAAAACCGATCGTTTACGCGCCGGATTGAAGGCATCTCCTTTGAAGTACCGTATGTTGCCAATTATAGTGGGCAACTTTTGTACCCAGAAAATGGCTTTGACTGGTAGTGAGCTCACTGTCTTCGTCTCAATCGTTCAACCTTCCATTTCACTTAAATGGCTTGTGTCATTTAATATCTCTGATGCCAGTTAATAATTGAAGATCTAGAGAATACTTTGTAGTATACATAGATAGGAAAACACGTTGCCTATTTGAGCAACTGGAAACAAGATACAAAAGTATCACATTGGAATAAAACGTGCTAAAAGCGGCTAGAAGACAAACATTGAAATTAAATGTACAGATCAGAAAAATGTTAAAAAATGACGACTTTTAAGCGGAGTGATCTTTGGAAATGTTTCCATTGTTTCTCGAAAAAAACCAGCAAAAAATGAAAAACGTAATTTGACATGCACTTTTAATTCTAAAACAAACATTGTTTATGTTTGATTTATATTACGCCGTTTAAGAGTTATTCAAAAATAAATTATACATTGGTATTCGCGACTACGAGAAGAATGTTTTACAAAAATAAGCTTAAAGCCAGATGCTTTTCTTTTATTCTACAGATACAAGAAAACTTCATTGAACACTAGGCTTTTGCAAATAAACGGTCCCATATCAAACACATTGTTGATGTCAAATTTTAAAGCGGATAAAGCACATAAGTACAGAGAGAAAACCTATGGCTGATTAATGTTATTGTGATTAATCAAATCCAAATGAATTTCTTGTTGAATTTGAGGGACCAACTTATCTTGCAATTCTACTTCACTCCTTAACTATTTTTTTTCCTACCTCTGCAACATTGGTGCGAACAGTTGCGTGCTCGCTATAATCCGACAAATAAGGTACATTCGTGGACCAACGTTTGTAATTGCACGAAAAACAAAAACCGAAAACCTGCAATTCAAAACGGATGATGCTAATCGAGGTTTTGTGAGACGGTTAATTTTTTTTTTTTTTCATCGTCTCCTCCCATGGGTCACGTTTTCCCACACCGCTTCCTCCGTGCCCACCGATTCACGCGTCGGGAAACGCATCAAACGCGCACAGGTGCGCACGCGGTAGCATCGAAAAAAATTCCCCTTCGGCCGCATGTCAAATGTGCGAATCTAAATGTTTTCCCGTCAGCTTAATTATCCCTCCCCCGAGGGAAGACAAGGAGAATGATCATGTGTGTGTGTGTGTTCCCATCGACCGGGAAAGGATTCGCCAAAGTGACAGAAGTCGTGCGTGCGTGCTTCTTTACGTGCTTCGGTGGCTACTGTTTTTTCGACACAACCCTTAATTGGTGCCCAGAAGCCAATCATCCGAAAAGCGTGAGTTGGGGTCAGTTCGGCCGGTGAATGGACATATTCTGCACCCCGTCCGAGATTCCCACTTCGAGTGGTCAGCATCCAGCGCGGTGTGAGAGTGTGGAGTCAACCTACAGCCGACTACGGGCTCTAAACGAAACGAAAGTAAAACTCCGCGCTTAACGGAGCGTGTGTTGAAATAGTCAATCAAAGTTAATCACATCGACGACGGGCATCAGAGCCCGGGGCACGCAATTTTTGCACGCGACAACGCGGTTTCGTTTTGGTTCAACCAAAGAGACAGAGACAAAGAGACAAAGAGACAGAGAGAGCGGCCGATCCTCCGGCGGGCTTAACGAGGGATTAGGGAGCATAATTGAAATTGGGCCAGATTTGCGGCGCTAAATGGAACCGCGCGTCCCAGGGGGTCCTTGCCGTAAAATTTTGCAAATTTGTGACCAATTCGAATCGCACCTCGTCGGATTGGGCAACAGCTCAACATTTGGAGGTACTATTTCGGCCCAATGCCACTTTGAAGCGCGGAAAATATGGCGTTAATGGCCAAGAATTGGTTGGGCAAACTTGACATCATTTAAATGGAACCAATTTAAAGGTTCACTTGTTTCTATGGCGCGCTGTTAGTGAAAATATTATTTCAAATTTCACACTAATGTAGATTGATTTGTAATCCGCAAGCCTGTGCCAATTTCTGAACTAATAATTTAGAGTCATTTGGTTTTATGGATCCATTCAAAGGCAGTTGTGCAAAAAACTCCAGACGATGCCAAAGGAAGTCAACGTTGCTGCAAGAGCTTTCGAAACCGCCGGATGAATGAATGGAACCATAAATGACACTTGACTTCACATTAGAGCCCCATAACTTGCCCACCCGAGGGAAGATAATGTGGCACAGATGATATCCACTCCGTAGGCATCGATTTCGACCGAATCCCCGACCGTCACGTACGTTGCTAGCGGAATTCCATGGCGCTCATATCGCACCCATCGACGGGGTTTTTTGGGTGCCGCCGGGTCACTATCAGGAACCGATGTATCGCTTCCATTTAACAATCATCTCATTAGACGTAATTGCAGTGGCAAGAAGTGCAAACGGCAGCAAACATGCCCATCGCCCGTCGTCGTGATTTACCATCCCCGGCCCCGAGTAGACGGACGGATCGGATGAAAAGTCAAGTGCACGTACGTCGAAGGCGCACCCCGCGATCCGCCGGGGAATCCACAATGGAATCTCTTCATAGATTCCGGCCCGATGTGTCGGAACGGCCGCAAATGAAGATGTGAAACGTTCGCTCGATGGCGCTCGAATGCCGACATGCGATCGGATGATGCGATATTTGATCTCAGAAATCAACCGATGTTGATGATGACGGTACCCACCGGAGACCGATGAAATCCGTGGAAATCGTTGCGATGGTTTCCGATTTTCCATGCCATTGGGGAGGCACGTTCGCGTTTGGCTTCGGTTTCTGCCTGATGCTATCGAATGTACACACATGGGGCGTGCTTTGCCTTACTGACGGGCTCGGTACGGCTTCGGTATTGTTCAATGGTTCTGGCCGTTCCGTTGAGCATCAACACCGATGTAGTAAGAGGACGTCGAGTGCGGTGGAGCGATTGAATCCATCTATAACCTTTCTAAAAATAAACTATGGAAAATGATACAACACTGAGCATGCTTTAGGCTCAGGAATGGAAATGTAAACTCTGTAAAAGATGTTCTGCTCCACGGAGGACTTTTCACGCCTTTTGACGTAATCATACGCTTATTTTTACACCATTGTGTACAATCATCAATATTTGTGTTCTAATTAGGTGAATGAGCATATTCAGCGTAGTTAATATGAATCAAAAAAAGGGTGAAAACAGTCTAATATTGAATATCATGACTAATTCATTACTTTTCCTTACATTACTACTCAAAAAGTAATGAAAAAAATACGGAAAAACATAATAAGAGAATAAAACATATAATAAAACAAAAATCAAATAATTTGAAACAGGAAGACGTATCCTTGAGCCAATCAATTAAGGAAATGCTATGATGAGCTTTTTTACATGCTAGTTATTACTTTACCACTATTTCTATAACGAAAATTCTTCATGAGTAGTAAATCATCTTTGCATAACACCACACAAATGTTTTTGATTCGATTTTCTAGAAATAACATTATTGTGAGAATTCTTCTTTTTAAAGAAATGTAGCTATATTACAACCAAAACTGATTGAAGACCCTTATCGGAGTTAATTGCGCTTTCGATGGCTTCGGTCATATCATCTCGTTTGTGTCACAAACAGTGCTTTTTGCACAACAGGCTTTTTTGCAAAACTTTTTGTCCGCAACAGGCAGAACAAAACAAGTCATTTTGCATAAGTCTGCTTCTCGTTGAAGGAGCCTTTAAGTCCACATTTTACTTTTAGACCAGGGATTGGCAAAGTCCGGCCCGCGGGCTAAATACGGCTTGCCAACTGATTTTATCTGGCGCGTATGAACATTTTATTACTACATACGAAAAACCCATCCCAAATCTTTTCGGACTTTTTTACGGCGTCACGCTTGTTTTTCCGCAAAAATTAAGACTAGAATTGTTGAACGAGGTGTTCAATACCAGGAGACTGCCTAGCATACTTTTTGTTAGACTTCTTTACATATCGACTTGTATATCGTATTTGGATTATTGATTGTTATAAAATTTGCATCCAAAATAGCTAGAATGCAATGTTTAACTCAATTACGGAATAAAACCTGGCTGACAATAGTGAAAACTTCTCGAAGCTGGGTTATTTTAATTACTGAGAGTACGCCATTAAAACCAATATATTGTCATTTAATTTGAGTCGAAGATTAATTTCAAGTACAACTAAATAAAATTAAAGCATACAACAAACCAAAATTTAACTGTTGAAAAAGTCCCAAAGTCAACGAAAATTTTTAAAAAATTTAAACTATACAATTTCAAATATCTTATCTAGTTATATGTATCCTTTATGTAACTTTACTATATAGAAAGTTGATACTCCATTCAAAGCAGTTAGTATCGCATTTATGGTTCTTTTGTTCATCTGGCCCTTTTTGGGAAATGTATGCTGACCACTGTTTTTTCAGAAAACGGTATTAATGAACAAATAACAGTCAAATTATTCCCAGCGTATAGAACCATTCCAATTTTTTGAAACAATCAACGAATGAAGGAATATCAAAATGTGAATGAAACAGTTGATGTTATACATGAAAAAATACGATTCTTACTTAATGCACCATATGAATGTTACGAGATAGCCTCGCACTGCTAAGGTTTAGTAGTTATATTAACAACAACTTACTTCAATAGCTTAGTTCGCTAAGCAACAACCTTTGGTTTCTAACCTAACAGCCCATTTCTAATACAACCAAGCCCAATGCAACGCCCATCGGTGCACTTTACGGTGTTGACATTGACATTTTATATTATTGCCCCAGCGCATGGCAATCGCAAGACGGCAATTTAATGGGCGTGCAATAGAAAACGTTTATTATCTCGCGCTTCGTTCCGACAAACAGTTGTGTAAGCAAACGGTTTTATGGTCGACATTTACAACTATCTGCTTCTTCAATGGTTTATCCGTTTCATGCGTTTCCTTTTATTTTTCCCTGTTTTTCCCTTTACGCCCGCAAGCCACCGTTAGCGACTTGCTTTCTCCTGTTCCTTTTGGGTCCTGCCTGCCACCTCGGTGCTTCGGCGAAAGGAATCAAGCAGAAACGCCTCGTCATCGATCTGAGCGATCCTTTGCTGACCGTCACCGATCCCTCCGTGTACTTTGCCCGCCCGACGACGACCACCTACTCCTCCGGGCCGGCATTCTACGCGCCCTCCTCCCGGGCATCATCCTTCACGCCCTACGGCCACACTCACCAAACCACGGGCGTCGTGTCGCCCCTCAAGCCGGCGAGCCTGTTCAACGGAAACCTCTTTCAGTACTCCAACTATGGCTCACCGTTTCCCTTCCTGAGCGGGAACCACCTGAGTCTGGACGGCGAGGAAACCTACATCGCCGACGGACGCATCCTGAAGCAGTACGCCGTCATGGAGTTCCACGCCGAGGAGCGCGAACGCGAGCTGCATCATCAGCAGCAGCATCTGCTGCACGGTTCGGCGGCCTTCCGTGGTCCGTCCACCCGCACCCCACCGTACACTTCGGTCACGCCCTACTTCAACCGGTTCCCCACGCCGTACGATCCCCTGTACGGCCCGACCGGGTTCGCTCCTCCGCTTCCCCAGCTGCCCCAACTGTCGTCCACCTTCAATCCGCGCTTCGGAGCCCAGCACAACGATCAGCGATCGCCACTGCTGACCAAGAACCACGGCCCCATTGCGCTGGGGTCCGGTTCGCTCGGGTACATCCACGGACCGAACGGGGTCACCGTGGGGTCGGGTTCGCTCGGTTACATCAGCCATCAGCAGCACCGGGAAACGCTGGCCGAGCTGATCGAGCGGAAAAAATCCAAGCACCTGCCGAGCCCGCTCACCTTTGGCCATAACCACAACTGAGCCAACGCAACGCACGTACTCTCTTCCGCTTCATTTGTACTTAGTGGTAAGAAACACCGATCGTTACCCGCGGTCCTGGAGGAGCTTGGTGGCTTTGGTGGCGCCATAAAATGATGGACGGCTGAAGAATGTGTTTTGTACATACCGAAAGTGTATCGCTGCGATGGTTGGGATTGTGATTGTAAATAAGAGGCGAGAGGTTGGCTTCTTCGATTCCTACGCGGCGACGAGCGAGTAAGACTAAGGCGCCGCATCGTTAGCTGAAACTGTTAATAAAGTATCGTTATTTAAAATATTTTAAACTTATATGTCTTTTGCCCGACGCAGCTTGTTTACCTCAGGCACAGTTTACGCCATCGAACACAACATCCCTTCGTCGAGTTGTTTACAATCTAAGTGATGAATCACATTTTGAATGAGAACGCCATGACGTTTTGTTTTTCCCACCTTCAAGATTTACGATTCCAATAAAAATGTTAAAATGGGTAAAAACCTTCTTTATGGGAACAAAGTGTGGACATACACACTTTCTAGCCCAAGCATCATTCAGTAAAGAACATCTAATACCAGAACTGAGGTGTACGATGATAAGAAGACACATACCGTTATCAGATCCTTCTTGAAAAAGTCGAGTGGATTGAGACCTTTATATAGATGGCACGTTCCGATGATCCAGCATACCAGTTTCGGAAAAGATGTCGTTCAAGATCGTAGTTCTGCTATCCCTTCTGGCTGCGGTGATCGCTTGTGCTCAGGCTCAAATTGGTCCGAGAAGTCGTTCGGTGCGACCACTACCGAGATACCTGCCTCGCCCGAGCTATCCTGGACGTGTAGGCGCTCGTATCGTCGGAGGGCTCGAGATCGACGTTTCCGAAACTCCGTATCAGGTGTCTCTGCAGTACTTCAAGAGTCACCGCTGCGGTGGATCCGTGCTGAACAGCAAGTGGGTCCTGACTGCCGCTCACTGTACCGACAGCGTGTTAGTACCGACCGCCTTGGCCGTGCGCCTCGGATCTTCCAGACACGCTTCCGGTGGAACGGTGTTGCGCATTGCGAATATCTTCCAACATCCGAAATACGATCCAGAGACTACCGATTTCGACTTTGCGCTCCTGGAGCTGCAAGGTGAGCTGTCCTTCAGCGATGTCGTGCAGCCGGTCGCTCTTCCCGAGCAGGGTGAACCCGTTGAGGATGGAACTCTGACGACCGTTTCCGGATGGGGTAACACCCAGAGTGCCGCCGAGTCCAACGCTGTATTGCGAGCTGCCAACGTGCCCACCGTCAACCAGCAGGAGTGTGACCTGGCATACACGGCTTTCGGAGGAATTACCGACCACATGCTGTGTGCCGGATACAAACACGGTGGAAAGGATGCCTGCCAGGGAGATTCCGGTGGCCCGCTGGTTGCAGAGGGCAAGCTGGTCGGAGTCGTGTCCTGGGGATACGGATGTGCCAAACCTGGATACCCTGGCGTATACTCTCGCGTGGCCAGTGTTCGCGATTGGGTACGAGAGAAGAGCGGAGTTTAAATGATTATTAATGGAACGTAGCAACTATTCGAAGAACAACTGATATTTATAAATTAAACGACTGTTAACATACATTTTTTTCTGGTTGTTTATGATCTTTGTAAGAAAGTGATGACCAAATGATTACAAAACTTCTGCGTTTCCACAGCCGTCCTCTTGTTGTCCTTGCCCAGGAGTTTAATGGAGCTCCTGAAGATGAAACTTTTCGTGTCGATGTCTACTCGCCCTATCACATCTTCTAAGGTCACGTTGTACAGGATACATGAAAGGCAATCGCCTTGCCTCTGTCCTCTGTGGGAAGCAAACTGAAAGGACGCGACATCATCGACCCTTACGGAGCACAGGGATTGCCCATAGTCGCCCTACACAGCCTTATCAGCTTGTTCGGAAACTGAAACTCCTTCATCAGCATCCACAGCTGTTGTCATTCAATGCTATCATAGGAGGCCTTGAAGTCAATGAAGACGTGATGTATCCTGCAGTTGTACTCATGGCATTTTTGTAAAATCTGCCGGAGCGTGTATAGCTGATCAGTTGTCGAGGGTCCCTCCATGAAATTGGCTTGGTACTCTCCTACAAAGTTTTCAGCCAGAGGACCGAACCGTTGGACCAGAAGTTCTCAGAAGAAGAAGGAGATTCTTGGAGGAGAAAATCTCGGAAATTCTCGTAGTCTGTCCCCTTTTTTCAAGACTGATACAACGACATCAGTCATCCAGTCCTGGGGCAGTTCATTCTTATCCTAAACTTTGCCTATCACCAGATACATCACTAGAACTAGGCTTTCCCTTTTCTGCTGGAAGAACTCACCAGAGAGCTGATCATCAACCGCAGCTCGGTTGCATTTAAGTTTTCGCATCACGCATCACGACTTGAGATGGGACTGGATAATCGTCATCGTGTCCAGCTGCCCCAAGACTTCCGCGTCCATGTTCCAATTCATTATGTCCCCCTTTAGGTGCTCTTTGAAGTGCTGCCTCCATCTTTCAACCACCTCTCCAGAGCTGGTGAGCAATCCAGCATCCCTATCTCGGACATGCCTATGGCATAAACAAGCTGCTTTTCTACCCGAAACTGGTTAGATTGAAACATAATAAAAACTATCATCTTCAAAAAGTGTTGCAACGAATTGAGTTGAATCTTGTTTAAATATTTAACAAGTAATTATAGCGATACATTCCATGAAAAAACATTCGGTTATCACTACATTGAACGCCATGTATGTTGTACAGCAATATTTTGTAAAAAATAAGTCTCGTTTACCGAGTTAGACTAAGCCACTTCATCAATTCGCAAATATTCACAAATAATTGTTAATAAAGTGTACTAAAAACACTCTAAACTTACTAAAAATATTTTTACTCCTGTTCTACGACCCTCCATCGACGTGGTCCCATAGTGTGTAATAAATATTATTTTGATTGAAAATGTTACCACGTTTTGTTTTTCCCACCTTCAAGATTTACGATTCTAAAAAAGTTATTTGATGACGTGAATACCTCCATGACGGAAAAAAACGTGTGGACATATACACTTTCTAATTCAAGCATCATTGAATCAAAGAATGCCAGAACTGAGGTGTGCCAGGATAAGTGGACACAGATCTTTATCAGATAATCCTTCTTGAAGCATTCGAGTGGATTGAGACCTTTATATAGATGGCACGTTCCGATGATCCAGCATACCAGTTTCGGACAACATGTCGTTCAAGATCGTAGTTCTCCTATCCATCCTGGCTGCGGTGATCGCTTGTGCTCAGGCACATGCTAGTCCGAGGAGTCATTTGGTGCGGCCACTACCGAGATACCTGCCCCGCCCGAGCTATCCCAACCTTGGAGGTGCCCGTATCGTCGGTGGGTTCGAGATCGACGTGTCCGAGACTCCGTATCAGGTGTCTTTGCAGTATGTCAATAGCCACCGTTGCGGTGGATCCGTGCTGAACAACAAGTGGATCCTGACTGCCGCTCACTGCACGGATGGTATATCCCTTTCCGCCCTGGCCGTGCGCCTCGGATCTTCCAGACACGCTTCCGGTGGAACGGTGGTGAAGGTGGCAAATGTCGTCCAACACCCGAACTACAATTCAGAGACTACCGATTTCGATTTTGCGCTCCTGGAACTGGAGGGTGAGCTATCCTTCAGTGATGTCGTGCAGCCGGTCGCTCTTCCGGAGCAGGATGAACCCGTTGAGGATGGAACTCTGACGATCGTCTCCGGATGGGGTAACACCCAGAGTGCCGCCGAGTCCAACGCTGTACTGCGAGCTGCCAACGTGCCCACCGTCAACCAGCAGGAGTGTGACCAGGCATACAAGTCTTTCGGAGGAATCACCGATAGTATGCTGTGCGCCGGATACAAACACGGTGGAAAGGACGCCTGCCAGGGAGATTCCGGTGGCCCGTTGGTTGCCGAGGGCAAGCTGGTCGGAGTCGTATCCTGGGGATATGGATGTGCCAAGCCTGGATACCCTGGCGTATACTCTCGTGTCGCTGTCGTCCGTGAGTGGGTGCGCGAAAACAGTGGAGTTTAAATGATTTTTAATGGGAAAAGCAACTATTCGAAGAAAAAAAGATATTTATAAATTAAACGATTGTTAACCTACATTTTTTCTGGATTTTAATGATCTGCGTTCAAAAGCGATGACTCAATAACTACAAATGTTCTAACTGTTCTAACAGCTGTAAACATATTCAAAACAAGCTGACCTAACGAACTTCGCCTTGTCCAACATTAATAATATGCTAAAATTGAAAAAATAAAAAAAAGCTAATCAATTGAACTTCAGGGAAGATCTTTAGATTCTGGGCATAATAATACTATTCACGATGCAGAACATCTCAGATTGCTACTTATATGCAGACTCTTGTTACTGGTGGTTTTTGGGGCTTGCTGTACTCATGACTCAAGAGGCCTTTCGTAAATTTTTCAACCATTCTTCAAATGTGATAAGCTGAAAACTTAAATAGAAAAATAAAAACTACGGGATGCTCAACAACGTACCGGCTCATTTGATACTTATCTAATCTCCTTCAAAAGTAAAATGAGGAGCTTTTTGTGAATTCATTGTAAAACATACTAACCAAGTGGGATTGTAGAGTCCTCAGGTTCCATGAACCATTGGATCTGGAAGTTTCGCAATTTGATCTGATGAAATCTTGTCCACCTTCCATAAAAAACAGCTTTTCGTTAGAGAATTTAAATTATTTTCTTTTTTTCTAAATCTTGGATAAAAAGGAACAAATCATCCGGAGACATCTTCACGATTGGTTCAGCCCACATTAAATTAGTAAGTAAGCCATAAACTAGTTGATATTCCACCCGAAACGGTTTAGATTGAGTAATAATGAGAAATATAATCTACATAAAGTGTTCTAACGAATGAAGCTTGGTTTAATATTTGAAAAAGAATGATAAAGTTATAAACAAAGGAAAAATATTCGGTTATCACTACGTGGAACACCATGTACTTATGTTGTACAGCAATGGTTTGTACTACTATTGTAAAAATAGTCTCGTTTACCGAGTTAGACTAAGTCACTTCATCATTACATGCAATTGTTAATACAGTGTGAGTACTAAACATATTCTAAACTTCTATACTTTTTCGACGCGGCTTTCTTACTCCTTTTCTACGTCCATCCGTCGACACGCTTACATAGTATTTAAAAAATACTATTTTGATTGGAAAAGCTATTACGTGTTGTTATTCCCATCCCCAAGATTTACGATTCCAATAGAGTTATTTTATGACGTGAATACCTCTTTGATGGAAAAAACGTGTGGCTATACACACTTTCCAGCTCAAGCATCATTCAGCAAAGAACATCTAATGCCAGAACTGAGGTGTGCCAGGATAAGTGGACACAGGCTGTTATCAGATAATCCTTCTTGAAGCATTCGAGTGGATTGAGACCTTTATATAGATGGCACGTTCCGATGATCCAGCATACCAGTTTCGGACAAGATGTCGTTCAAGATCGTAGTTCTCCTATCCATCCTGGCTGCGGTGATCGCTTGTGCTCAGGCACATGCTAGTCTGAGGAGTCACTTGGTGCGGCCACTACCGAGATACCTGCCCCGCCCGAGCTATCCCAACCTTGGAGGTGCTCGTATCGTCGGTGGGTTCGAGATCGACGTGTCCGAGACTCCGTATCAGGTGTCTCTGCAGTACATCAATAGCCACCGTTGCGGTGGATCCGTGCTGAACAACAAGTGGATCCTGACTGCGGCTCACTGCACGGATGGTATATCCCTTTCCGCCCTGGCAGTGCGCCTCGGATCTTCCAAGCACGCTTCCGGTGGAACAGTGGTGAAGGTGGCAAATGTCGTCCAACACCCGAACTACGATTCAGAGACTACCGATTTCGATTTTGCGCTCCTGGAACTGGAGGGTGAGCTATCCTTCAGTGATGTCGTGCAGCCGGTCGCTCTTCCGGAGCAGGATGAACCCGTTGAGGATGGAACTCTGACGATCGTCTCCGGATGGGGTAACACCCAGAGTGCCGCCGAGTCCAACGCTGTACTGCGAGCTGCCAACGTGCCCACCGTCAACCAGCAGGAGTGTGACCAGGCATACAAGTCTTTCGGAGGAATCACCGATAGTATGCTGTGCGCCGGATACAAACACGGTGGAAAGGACGCCTGCCAGGGAGATTCCGGTGGCCCGTTGGTTGCCGAGGGCAAGCTGGTCGGAGTCGTATCCTGGGGATATGGATGTGCCAAGCCTGGATACCCTGGCGTATACTCTCGTGTCGCTGTCGTCCGTGAGTGGGTGCGCGAAAACAGTGGAGTTTAAATGATTTTTAATGGGAAAAGCAACTATTCGAAGAAAAAAAGATATTTATAAATTAAACGATTGTTAACCTACATTTTTTCTGGATTTTAATGACCTGCGTTTAAAAAGCGATGACTCAATAACTACAAATGTACTAATTGTTCTAACAGCTGTAAACATATTCAGAACAAGCTGACCTAGCGAAATTCGCCTTGTCCAACATTAGTAATATGCTAAAATTTGATAAAAAAAATAAACTAATCATTTGAACTTAAGGAAAGACCCATAGATTTTGGGCATAATAATACTATTCACGATGCAGAACATCTCCAATTTGACGATTTGAAGCTGGGATATGAATTTCAGCCAATAGATTGCTACTTATATGCAGACTCTTGTTAGTTGTGGTTTTTGTTGGAGTTTGCTGTACTCCTGACTCAAGAGTCCTTCGTGCATTCTTCAACCATTCTTCAAATATGATAAGCTGAACACTTTAATAGAACAATACTAACTACGGGATGCTCAATAACGTATCGGCTCATTTGATACTTATCTCATCTCCTTCAATGCGATGGCGACGTACTTGTGAACTTGTTTGATCGATGTCACTGAACTTAAAAACTCGACATTAATACATGTTTTGAATGCCTTACACAATATGGGCCAATATGATATGAAGTTTGTGTTTTAGAAAGAAAAGAACATGAGTAGCTTTTTGTGAATTCATTGTAAAACATACTAACCAAGTGGGATTGTAGAGCCCTCAGGCTCCATGAACCATTGGATCTGGAATTTTCGCAATTTGATCTGATTAAAATCTTGTCTTCCCCATTTTCAGCTTTTCCTCAGGGAATTTTTTCTTTTTTCTAAATCTTGGATAAAAAGGAACAAGTCATTCGAAGACATATTCAAGATTGGCTCAGCCGATGTTAATTTTTAGCGGTACAAATAAACATTCATTTTCATATAAATTTAATTATTTTTATGAAAACAAATCTTTTTTCAATTTTTCTGATTTTCAATTGAAATTTTCTATTGTTCATTGTGCTACAATCTTAATTGAACCAAATGGAACAAATCCCTAAAAGACTTCGTTATATTTACACCTTATGGTATCTCCAAAGAAACAAATAGTTGAGCAAAACATACGAAATAATTAAATACACTTCAAAACAAAGTTGAAAATTCGTCAAGTAATTTTGTAAAATAAGTCACATAACAACACGAACAAATAATTTTATCAAGTAAGACTTTTTTATATTGCGAACTTGAAGAAACTCTGGTTAAGAGATAATGGCCATGATAATAAATAAAATATGTGTGAAGTCTCTGTTATGTTATTGGTAAAGCTTAGTTTTCTCAATTGACTAGAGTGAAATTAGTTCAAATTGGGGTTTATGTTCAGGGTAAAGGAGCTGATCGCCATTGCCAACACTAAACAAGTAAATAGCTGCTATTCAACCCGAAACTGTTTAGATTGAAAAATAATGAGAATATAATCTTCACAAAGTAGTCTAGCAAATTGAGCGGAATGTTGGTTTAATATTCAAAAAGGAATTATAGAGATATGGAAAAAACATTCGGTTATCACTACGTAGAACACCATGTATGTTGTACAGCAATGGTTTGTAAAAATAGTCACGTTTACTGAGTTAGACTAAGCCACTTCATCATTACATGCAATTGTTAATACAGTGTGAGTACTAAACATATTCTAAACTTCTATACTTTTCCGACGCAAATTTCTTACTCCTTTTCTACGCCCCTCCCTCGTCATGCTTACATAGTATTTCACAAATAGCGTATTGATTGAAACAGTTATCACGTCTTGTTTTTCCCATCTTCGAGATTTACGATTCCAATAGAGTTATTTCATGACGAGAATACCTCCTTGATGGAAAAAACGTGTGGCTATACACACTTTCCAGCTCGAGCATTATTCAGTAAAGAACATCTAATGCCAGAACTGAGGTGTGCCAGGATAAGTGGAAACCGATTGTTATCAGATAATCTCTCTTGAAGCAATCGAGTGGATTGAGACCTTTATATAGACGGCACGTTCCGATGATCCAGCATACCAGTTTCGGACAAGATGTCGTTCAAGATCGTAGTTCTTCTATCCATCCTGGCTGCGGTGATCGCTTGTGCTCAGGCACATGTGCGGCCACTACCGAGATACCTGCCCCGCCCGAGCTATCCCAACCTTGGAGGTGCCCGTATCGTCGGTGGGTTCGAGATCGACGTGTCCGAGACTCCGTATCAGGTGTCTCTGCAGTACTTCAATAGTCACCGCTGTGGTGGATCTGTGCTGAACAACAAGTGGATCCTGACTGCCGCTCACTGCACGGACGGTATAGTCCTTTCCCTCCTGACCGTGCGCCTCGGATCTTCCAGGCACGCTTCCGGTGGTACGGTGGTGCAGGTGTCAAATGTCGTCCAACACCCGAACTACGATTCAGAGACTACCGATTTCGATTTTGCGCTCCTGGAACTGGAGGGTGAGCTATCCTTCAGTGATGTCGTGCAGCCGGTCGCTCTTCCGGAGCAGGATGAACCCGTTGAGGATGGAACTCTGACGATCGTCTCCGGATGGGGTAACACCCAGAGTGCCGCCGAGTCCAACGCTGTATTGCGAGCTGCCAACGTTCCCACCGTCAACCAGCAGGAGTGTGACCAGGCATACAAGGATTTCGGAGGAATCACCGATAGCATGCTGTGCGCCGGATACAAGCACGGCGGAAAGGATGCCTGCCAAGGTGATTCCGGTGGTCCGTTGGTTGCAGAGGGCAAACTGGTCGGAGTCGTGTCCTGGGGATACGGATGTGCCGAGCCTGGATACCCTGGAGTATATTCCCGTGTCGCTGTCGTCCGTGAGTGGGTGCGCGAAAACAGTGGAGTTTAAACGATCCCAAAGGAGTTGAAAAAATTCGCCGGCGAAAAAATTGTACCAATAAAATAAAACATCGGTCTTCAGCTTAACTTGTGCATCTTATCAATGATTTGGTTGGGAAAAATGTCCATGAGCACAATACAGGGCTTTTAAACAAAGAGGATCCTGGAAGCCTTGAGGCAGATGTCTGATCAGGCCTAAAGTTTTGAAACCTTTACTTAGGACCGCTTCATAGCGCAGGTTGAAAGTAAGCCTGGAGTCAAGAATAACACCAAGGTCACGAAATGACTCTACACGTTGAAAGTGGCAACCATACACAGAATAAGTCGCACAAAAAGGAGATTGGGAACGGGAGAAAGAAATGATAGAACATTTCTCAGGACACAGGGATAAAAAGTTAGCACAACACCACAAGGAAAATTCGAAGTCATCACGACTTATAGATGGCTATCTTGATGCGGCTCTTCAAAATCCCATACTTAAACTTAATAATATGCAAAATTTAGATGAAAATTGCGTTAATCGAATTTCAGCATTTAATTGGAAAGTTTTTAAGAAACTGTAGCGTTTTGTCCACTTTATCTGGTTGCTCGAGCTGATAAGCGACAAAAAAGGAAGATTTATTTCATTCTATAAAAGTATATTTACTTTTTTCTTTTTGCAGGCCAACCAATTGGGTATCGCAACTTAATCAAAATGCTAGTTTAGACATTTGATGAGAACTTTGAATGTTTTAGGTAACAATTTCTGTAATGTGCTATTTATGCTACGCATTTAAGTTGCCTTGAAAAGACAGCTGCCATGTAGCGGACAGAAACCTTTATGTTGAATGTCATGTATGAAACTATAATAGTCATGATATCCTTGACAAAATGTTATCAATAGATACGATAGTAATCGTTCCGTTCAATGCTAAAAACTAGTCGAACGAAATCGCTTTAGATAACGATGTCGTAAAAGTTGTACTATCGGCCAAACGGAGTTCAAGCTCGAAAAAACCGGAATCGAAAAAGCAGATCCCAAAATTCGATAAGCCACCAGATTATACCACTGACCTACATCGGTAATGCATGGGGAAATAATTTGTTCCACTATCAGTTCATTTGGGTTGAAGGGAAATTCGGCGCTTCTGGTTGAACACCTATATATAGCCAGCACTTTTAACTCATTCGACATACAAGTACTCGGCCAAGATGTCGTTCAAGATCGCAGCGGTTTTAGTTCTCCTGGCGGTGGTGGTTGTTAGTGTTGAGAATAAGAGTCGTTTCTTACCTCGACTAAGGTACACCACCGGCGGGCAACGTGTCGTCGGAGGGTTCGAGATCGACGTGGCCGAGGCTCCGTATCAAGTATCCCTACGGTTTTTCGAGAATCACGGCTGCGGTGGATCCGTCCTGAACAACAAGTGGATTATGACTGCCGCTCACTGCACCTTTCAAGTACCTCTGTCCGCCTTGTCCGTACGATACGGATCTTCTTTGCACGCCTTCGGTGGTACTGTGGTTGCTGTAAAACGGGTCATTGAGCACCCAGGATATAACCCCACAACGATTGACTACGATTTCTCGTTGCTGGAATTGGAGGGTGAAGTCATCTTCAGTGAATTGGTTCAGCCGGTCGCTCTTCCAGAGCAAGATGAATCCATTGAGGATGGAACTCTAACCACCGTGTCCGGATGGGGAAATACCCAGAGTGATAGCGAATCAAACGAAGTTCTGCGGGCAGCCAATGTGCCCACTGTGAATCAACAGGAATGTGTCGATGCATACGCTATACACGAAGGCGTTACCGATCGAATGCTGTGCGCCGGATACAAGCAGGGAGGCAAGGATGCGTGCCAGGGAGACTCCGGTGGTCCGTTGGTTGCAGAAGGGAAGCTGGTTGGAGTTGTATCGTGGGGATACGGCTGTGCCATGCCCGGATATCCGGGAGTATATTCTCGAGTGGCCAGTGTTCGCGACTGGGTACGCGAGAACACTGGAGTCTAAGGAACATTTTTATGAAGACTACTAGACATAAAGATACTCAAATAAAGTATAATTATTATTTAAAATGAAAATGGTATACGGATTCATTTAGGCTTCAATAAAAAATGACAATTAAGGTTTGGGATCTTTTTGAAACCCGCCTATTTGGACTGCAGACCGTGATCGTTAAGACGAGTAGGAGAATATGAAGCAGTTATTCACTCATTTTACGCTAGTTTAACGGTCGATCTCACCAAACACAACGTCCAGCGTGCCGATTATGGCGACCACATCGGCTAGCATGTGATGGCGACCGATTTTATCGAGCGCGGCCAAGTGGGCGAAACCTGGTGCCTTGATCTTGCACCGGTACGGTCGGCTTGAGCCATCCGACACCAGGTAGACGCCGAACTCTCCCTTGGGCGCCTCGATCGCGGTGTAGGTAGCACCCGGTGGAACCTGATATCCTTGCGTGAACAGTTTGAAGTGATGAATAAGCGCTTCCATGGAGGTTTTCATCTCGGCACGCGAGGGTGGCGTCAGTTTTGCGTCGTCCGTCTTGATTTCCCCGGCCGGCATCTGATTCAGGCACTGGTTGATGATACGAAGCGACTGGCGCATCTCCTCCACCCGGCATAGGTAGCGATCGTAGCAGTCGCCTTTAGTGCCGATCGGCACGTCGAACTCGACCAGATTGTACGCGTCGTAGGGTTGCGCCTTACGTAGATCCCACTTGATGCCGGAACCGCGCAGCATCACGCCGCTGAAGCCATAGTTGAGAGCATCTTCTGCCGACACGACGCCGATGTCGACCGTGCGCTGCACCCAGATCCGGTTGGTCGTCAGCACGTCCTCAACTTCGTCCAACCGCTCGCCAAACTTGGCCGCGAACTCGTGTATGTCGTCGAGCAGACCGAGCGGCAAATCCAGAAACACACCGCCTGGACGGATGTAAGCTGCATGCATGCGTGCACCGGAGACACGCTCGTAGAACTCCATCATCTTTTCGCGCTCCTCGAACAACCAAAAGAACGGTGTGAGGGCACCGATGTCGAGGGCGTGCGTTCCGACGGCCATAATGTGGTTTAGGATACGAGTGATTTCACCGAACAGCACCCGTATGTACTTGGCCCGCAGAGGAACATCGATGTTGAGCAGCTTCTCAACGGCGAGCGAGTAACACTGCTCGTTGCACATCATCGACACGTAGTCAAGACGATCGAAGTAAGGCAGCGCCTGGGTATAGGTTTTGTACTCGATCAGCTTCTCGGTCCCGCGATGCAGCAGCCCAATGTGCGGATCCGCCCGCATCACCGTTTCGCCGTCTAGCTCGAGGACCAACCGCAGCACTCCGTGTGCCGCCGGATGTTGGGGGCCAAAGTTGAGAGTAAGGTTTCGAACCGTCTTCTCTACCGGCGCAATCTTGCTGTTCCAGGGCGGCAACTTCCAGCGCGATGTCACCTGGTCCGGGTACATGACTGGGCCCTTGAACTGACCAATAAACTCCTCATCCGGGAACCATTTACCAGCACCTCGGGACGGCTGTAAATTAACTACAGAGGCGACCTTTATTAGCAGCCTGTTGCTTATAGCAATATTCGAAGCGGCGTGTCTTGCCGCGGTATTGAACATTGTAAATACCATCCCTTTTACTTCGTTTGTTTTTCCACAGCGGGGGATACAACAATTCGAGCTTGCACAACAGAGGACAGATTTGATTTTGCGGTATTTTTGTTTTCACGCTTTTTAATCTGACAGAAGGAAATTAAAACAGCACACTAGGACCTGACAGTAGTAACGGTTGCTAAACAACGTCCTTGTAAGGATAAAATAAAAACCTATAATATTGGAAACACTTGCAAGGGACAGATAGCCTTGGAATTGTCGCAAAAGAAATATCCACGAAACTTATTCTCATTCGCTGGTGTAGTGAGGAGGTTTCTCCAGCTCCTTTATGCAAGATTACAACCAATCCTATGCTTCAATTCAAGGATCCCCTGTAAAGCTTTGGTAATTTTATTTTTCATATAATGGACAACATTTATTATCAAACTTGAATATGATTTCTGGTCTCATGCGATACTAGCGAACATCTTATCATTAAAAGAAAAATTTGATTAGTACTAAAATAGTACTTTCCGAGCGGGACGATTCGAGTGGAGTGAGGAAGATACCCATTTGATGATTTCAAGATGGAAATAATTCTCCTCATCAAACATACTGGCTAAATATTTGCACTTTTCGCTGATCCAAAAATTCTTTAAGTCTCTTCGCAAACCTAGTTTTAAGTGGATGATTAATGGAGACGAAGTTGACTAAGCACGATGGCCATGAATTGAAAGATATGCTAGCCCAAGAAGGTTATCAGCCTTCAGTCGAAGATGTACCTGCTTCCTTCCCAGACATGAAGTGGTTAATCAATCGCTTATCGGACAAACATTTTTTTATATTACCTGTCTCAAGTGCTATTGATTGAAAGAATCGCTAAAACCGTAAGTTCTTATGATCTCTGATTGATACCATTATCAGATAAGCCTGAAGTTCACTGCCATTGACAACATTTGCTGCTGCTATATATACGCAGCATATTCCGGACAAACGGTATACGAGTAGTAGGACAAGATGTCGATCAAGATTGCAGCTGCACTAGCCCTCTTGGCCGTGGTGGCCGTCAGCGTTGAGGCCCAGAACCGCCTTATTCAACCTCTGCCGAGATTCTTCGCACGGCCACGATATGCCGTCGGTGGACAACGTGTCGTCGGTGGATTCGAGATCGACGTGTCCGAGGCTCCGTATCAGGTGTCTCTACAGTACTACAATCGTCACAACTGCGGTGGTTCCGTCCTGAACAGCAAGTGGGTGCTGACTGCCGCTCACTGCACATTCGGAGCCCCTGAGTCCGCCCTGTCCGTGCGATACGGATCTTCAAAGCACGCTACCGGAGGTACTGTGGTCCCTGTAAAGCGCGTCGTCATGCATCCAGGATACAACTCTGCCACGATCGACTACGATTTCTCGATGCTGGAATTGGAGAGCGAGGTCACCTTCAGTGAATCAGTTCAGCCGGTCGCTCTTCCGGAACAGGACGAGGAGGTTGAGGATGGCACCCTTACGACCGTGTCCGGATGGGGTAACACCCAGAGCGCCAGCGAGTCTAATGAAGTTCTGCGAGCTGCCAATGTGCCTACGGTGAACCAGAAGGAGTGCGACAACGCCTACGAATCGTTCGGAGGAGTTACTGACCGCATGCTGTGCGCCGGATACAAGCAGGGAGGCAAGGATGCCTGCCAGGGTGATTCCGGTGGCCCGTTGGTAACTGAGGGCAAGCTGGTCGGCGTCGTGTCCTGGGGATACGGCTGTGCCAAGGCCGGATATCCGGGAGTGTACTCTCGTGTCGCTGCCGTTCGCAAGTGGGTGCGCGAGAACAGCGGAGTGTAAGAAAACCACATAACACAAGCTTCGGAAAAATATGATCGAATAAAACAAATCGAATAGCAATGAAAACTGCTTTCTGAGTTGATATTTTAATTGGGCAACATGTGGCGTACGAAACGGGACTATTTAAGTTATTTCTTAAGCAGTACATGATGATAACACGAGTTTGGTGCTCTCCAAATCAGTTCAGGAAATGCAAAGTAACTATCAAATTAGCTATTTTGTTCTTAAAATCAAACCATGGTTTTCAACCTACTTCCCTTACGATTTTCTCAAACAAGACCTTCATTTGGGGGGTCGATCGTTAAATTGGCGAAAAAAATATCAAAAAATATACTTCAACTGTGATATCAAATTGTTACCAAAATGTTGAAGCTTGTTCATCTAACCTTGGTCGTAAGCAAGGTTGCTTGGTTTAATGAACCTTGGTCTTTCAGTCAAGCTGTCAGATCCGTCTGTTCCGTTTTTGCGAAACATCGCATGCATCTGCTAGCCGTACACATCATTCCGTAAACCGGCCACGATGGTGAGTAACAATGCACTTTACTGCATGATGCAATTTAGAGCAGCGATATCATCACCCTTTTACATTCCAGGCGAACGAAAGGAAGGGAACTTTCAAGGTAGAATACCTGCAGAAAATCGAACGGGAAGTACAGGAGCGCTGGCAGCGCGACAAAGTGTACGATGCGGATGCACCGAAACAGCCACGCAAGCGGGACGACGAAAAATTTCTCGTCACCTTCCCCTTTCCCTACATGAACGGTCGCCTTCATCTTGGTCATGCATTCTCCATGTCGAAGGCGGAATTTGCCGTTCGCTTCCAACGGCTCAAAGGAAAGCAGGTGCTTTTTCCGTTCGGCTTCCACTGCACCGGCATGCCAATCAAAGCGTGCGCCGATAAGCTGAAGCGCGAAATCGAACTGTACGGTTGTCCGCCAGTCTTTCCCCGCGAGGACACGGTGGTGGTTGAAGTGCCCGCAGATCGCGACGTGGTGCCGAAAGATAAGAGCAAGGGCAAGAAAAGCAAGGCGACTGCAAAAGCTGGCGCTGCCAAGTTTCAGTGGCAGATAATGCAAAGTTTAGGACTGACCGACGACGAGATTGCTAAGTTTGCCAACACCGACCACTGGTTGGATTATTTTCCTCCACTTGCAATTAGCGATCTGAAGGCGCTCGGAACGCATGTCGATTGGAGGCGCACGTTTATCACGACGGACGCGAATCCGTTCTTCGATTCGTTCGTGCGCTGGCAGTACAACCATCTGCGGGCTCGCGGGAAGATTATGTACGGCAAGCGTCACTCCATCTACTCGCCAAAGGATGGCCAACCGTGCATGGACCACGATCGTGCAACGGGTGAGGGCGTCGGACCGCAGGAGTACACGTTGATCAAGATGAAAGTGACAGGAAAGTTGCCGGAGAAGCTTTCCACCGTTGTTAGCAAGCAACCGGTGTATCTGGTATGTGGTACGCTCCGTCCGGAGACGATGTATGGTCAGACGAACTGTTGGGTGCACCCGGACATTAAGTACATCGCGTTCGAGACGGTCAAGAAAGAGGTGTGGATTTGTACACGCCGTGCGGCTCGGAACATGGCGTACCAGGGATTCAGCGCGGTCGAGGGAGAAATAAAGGAACTCGCCGAGCTGGTCGGGCAGGACATTATGGGGTTGGCGCTTTCGGCTCCGCTTACATCGCACAAAACCATCTACACGCTGCCGATGCTGTCGATCAAAGAGGACAAGGGCACGGGAATCGTAACGTCTGTCCCGTCCGACTCGCCCGATGACTATGCGGCGCTGGTAGATCTGCAGAAAAAGCAACCGTTCCGGGAGAAGTATGGCATCACGGACGAGATGGTGCTGCCGTACCAACCGATCCCGATCATCGAAGTGCCGGGTTTGGGTAACCTTTGTGCGGTGTACGCGTACGATAAGTTTAAGATCCAGAGCCAGAACGATCGTGACAAGCTGATCGAAGCGAAAGAGCTGGTCTATCTGAAAGGCTTCTACGACGGAGTGATGCTGGTCGGTGAGCACAAGGGCAAGAAGGTGCAGGACGTTAAGAAGGACCTCCGACAGTACCTTGTCGATCGCAACGAAGCGGACGTTTACTACGAGCCGGAGAAAACCATCATGTCCCGCTCGGGAGATGTGTGCGTGGTGGCCCTGTGCAACCAGTGGTACCTAAACTACGGCGAGGAAGTGTGGCAGAAGCAGGCGGTCGATCTGCTGGGCACGATGAAACTCTACCACGACGAGGTGGCACGCAATTTCGAGCACTGTCTCGGCTGGCTGCACGAGTACGCCTGCTCCCGCACGTACGGTCTCGGCACGAAGCTGCCTTGGGACGAACAGTGGCTCATCGAGTCGCTGTCCGATTCGACCATCTACATGGCGTTCTACACGGTGGCGCATCTGCTGCAGGCCGGATCGTTCCGCGGGGAAAACCCGAGCCCACTGGGCATTAAGGCCGCGGACATGACGCCGGAAGTGTGGGACTACATTTTCTTCGCCGACGCAAAGCCACCGTCCAAGAGTCGCGTCAAGCGAGATGCTTGGGAGCAGCTAAAGCGTGAGTTCAACTACTGGTATCCGGTCGATCTGCGTGTGTCCGGAAAGGATCTGATCCAGAACCATCTGACGTTCTTCCTGTACAACCACATTGCCATCTGGCCGAAGGAACCATCCAAGTGGCCCCGCGGCGTCCGTTGCAACGGCCACCTGCTGCTCAATTCGGCCAAGATGTCGAAATCCGAAGGAAACTTCCTCACGCTCTACGAGTCGATCGCAAAGTTCAGCGCGGACGGCACTCGTCTCTGTCTGGCCGACGCTGGCGATAGTATTGAAGATGCTAACTTTGTCGTGGCCAACGCGGACGCTGGTATTCTACGCCTGTACACGTTCATCGAGTGGGTGCGGGAAACGCTCACCTCGAAGGCGGTGCTGCGAAAGGGCCCCAAGGATGCTACCTTCAACGATCAGGTGTTCGCGAGCGAAATGAACCTCCTGACCAAGCAAACGGGTGACCACTACGAGGCGATGCTGTTCAAGGAGGCACTTCGAACGGGCTTTTTCGAGTTCCAGACGGCCCGCGATAAGTACCGGGAGCTGTGCGGCGCGGATGGCATGCATGTGGACCTGGTGGTGGAGTTCATTAGCCGGCAGGCTCTGCTGATTGCTCCGATCTGCCCGCATGTCGCCGAACACATCTGGTGCAATCTCCTGGGCAACAAGCAGTCGATCCTGCACGCCTCCTGGCCGTCGGTTGGCGTTATCGACGAGGGAAAGATCAAGTGTTCGGCCTACCTGATGGAAGCGGTCCATTCGTTCCGTTTGGCGCTGAAGAACTTCACCCAACTGAAGGTGGTGGGTAAAGGAGGAAAGGCTCCGGCTGGTGGGCCACCGGTAAAACCGAGTGATGCCACAATCTGGGTGGCCAAAACGTTCCCACCGTGGCAGCTGTGCGTGCTCGATACGATGCGCGTGCTGTACGATAACGGAGGTGGAGCGCTGCCGGAAAATAAGGACATTGCGAGCGCGCTGGCTAACAATCGAATGCTTGATAAGTATAAGAAGCGTGTCATGCCTTTCGCGCAGATGGTGCGTGAACGCGTGGAAGCGGTCGGCAGGCAAGCGATGGACCCGACGCTGGCCTTTGACGAGCGGGAGGTGCTGGAGCGTAACGCCGAATATCTGCGTAAGTCGCTGGAGCTCGAGAACCTTACCCTCCGCTACACGGACGAAGATGACACACCGGAAAAGACGCGAGAAGAGGTTCGACCCGGCGTGCCCTTCATCGCCTTTACAGTGAAACCGTTTGTGACGGTAACGCTGGAGAATCCAGTCGAGCGGTCGGGATTGTTTACGGTGACACTGAATCTGTCGGACAGCGATACGAGCAAAACGCTCAAGGAAAAGGTTGCGAAGCAAATCGGCTTCAAAGGTGAGAACTTCAGCGTTCTTATTTTCGTTTCCGGAAGGAGTAACTGTTTCTTTTCTTTTATTGCAGCGGACCTATCGGCACTGGAAATCATGCGCTTTGAAGATCCGATTCTCGGCCCACGAAGTCTTCCTACTTTCAAGGACTATCGGAGTGGCAAAGTAACGCTTGAAGAGGGAGGATTCAAAGTTCTGCCGGAGGAAAAGCAAGTTCTGCTAAACAATGCTGGGTCCAAGGATTTGAACATTGGAACATGTTTTATCTACATTATCAACTAATTTTAAACGAATGCGATACGCGTTTACTTATCTTGAACATTTATGAATTAAATACAATGCAAACGTAATTGTGCCTCAATGATAAAACCACTAGGGCTCAAATAATGTGTGGTGTGATATCAATTAATCATTTGAAAATGGAAATGAGTTTTATCTTCATTATCAGCTTACTTTATATGAACGCGATACGTGTTTACTTTTCTTGAACTTTGATTAAATAAATGCAATGCCAAAGGAATTCTGTCTAAATCATTAAAACTAATCCGGTATTTTTTTTAATTTAATTTTAATATTTTCCAGCGATTTCAATCAATCTTCGATTCAGCCCTGACTGCTCGAATCGAGCAAACGTGAAATTTCAAAACAAATATGACACCTGGAACTGTCAGTCGACAGAGTTGTTTACATACTTTCTAAATAACGCGCTTCTCTTGCGAACCGATCGGCTTTTTTAATTTATATTAATTGTTATAGAACTATTTTCACTTGCACGATCAGTTTAATACTACAAAAGCAAAATGTCGTATATGTTAGCACATTTACACAATGGATGGCAGGTGGACCAGGCAATACTCTCCGAGGAGGACCGAGTTGTGGTGAGTGAGAAATTTCTGGAACACAAATTGAGCATCGCAAAACATGCTGAAGTCCCCTTTCCTCCCCGGCTTTAGGTCATCCGTTTCGGGCACGATTGGGACCCGACCTGCATGAAGATGGACGAGGTGCTGTACAACATTGCGGAGAAGGTAAAAAACTTTGCCGTCATCTATCTGGTGGACATTACGAAGGTTCCGGATTTCAACAAGATGTACGAATTGTACGACCCCTGCACGGTGATGTTCTTCTTCCGCAATAAACACATCATGATCGATTTGGGGACGGGTAACAACAACAAAATCAACTGGCCTCTCGAGGACAAACAGGAGATGATCGATATCGTCGAGACGGTGTACCGTGGGGCGAGAAAGGGTCGAGGTTTAGTGGTATCACCGAAAGATTACTCCACGAAGTACCGATACTAGCATGTGGACTGTGTTGTAAAGTATAGAATTACGCTACCAATAAGATTGATATTTAATTTAAACTACTTTAAACGCATTTTGATAATTGAAACTTTGTCCGATTTTTTCCTTTTATAGTATAACTATCATTTTTCAAATCAATATCCATAGGTAACCCCTAAGCGTCTTCTAAAAACTTAACTTGATTTAATAATTTTTTTTAACATACTTCACTGAATCCGTCCCACGAACAACCCATTCAGGACAACGGAGTCCGGCTTCTAGTTTGCGTTGTCATCAAAAAGTCCGCGAAGCCCAATAAATGCAACTTCCGTATTAATTCATAAGGTAGTCAAGAGCGGGAAGCCGTTACAACTTCCTTCGCTACCCATTAAACGCGTGCCTATTAAAACCTTTCACGACCATGCATAGAACCAACTTCTGGTGATACTCGTTCGAGGGCATCTCTCTGATGCTGCCGTTTACGTTCCATTCTGTTTCCCCCGCCAAAAGAAAAGTCGAAAATTAAGAAATTCATGGGAATCACAAAGCACCCTCGTCCCATCATCTACCACCGCCATCCTGTTCGGGGCCAAACTCACACACTCCCGAGCTGAAGGATGAATAATTTAGGGGAAAATAATCATCGAGCAGGATGGATGATGGGACACACCACCGTGTGCCCGAGCAACGGGAGAGCCCCGGGAGCAGCTTATTCAATCGTTCGCTGCTGGGATGCGGATGTCAGGCTCGCTCACTCTAGGGAGACGTGGCACGCACACGCTCCACTCACCCGGGGATCCGTTTCATTTCTTCGTTCTTGATTTGTTCGCTCGGGCAAACTTGCGAAAAACTTGCTTCCCACGGTCGGTAGCTTCCGTGAGCTCAACCCCGACACTAACAGCTGGAACGGGTTGGAACCGGGTCGGCTGTCTGTGCAGGAAGACGTTTCAATTTACGACAACGTGCCACGAGAACGAGCGTTGGCAGAAGCACCAGAACGGAAGTTGGAAAACCGGCTTTCTCACCCTGCTGACTTGTGCGACTCCTGGCCAGGGAGGGCTAGGGAGAGCCGGTGGCACAACGGAACGATGAGACCAACCACAACCGCTCCGTTGGAAGGTGACGAGGGGGGTTCGCGAAACTCCAGCACAAATGATTGTGTATGTGCAGCACCACCCGCAGGTGGTTCGTACATACATACATCCTCCCTTGATGCAGTCGTACGAACGCGGTGGCATTGTGTGCCATGACCCCGAACGTGAGCTCCAAACCTGCAGGCAAGCGGATCCGCCCATCCTCCACACGACGCTGACACAAAGTATGACATTAGTTAAATAATCATGTCATGGCTTTTGTGCAATTTTCGCCATGAATAATGAATACACCGTAGGGTAGGCAGAAGAGACCACCGCCACCAGCAGATGATACCGCAATGCGAACACAACTCCTAAAGTGACACCCCCTGTGCCCTCCCACGCTTTCCCTTCGACCAGGGAATCCTTCAAAACCGTTCGGTCGGGTGATCGATTTAAAGTTCTCCCCAGCCGGTGGAGTTTCCATTCTTCCGCACCGCTGAACAGCTGATAAAATGGGAAACCGGGGCCGGTTTCAATCCCTAGTACACCAGGGGCACGTCATCGGTAGAGGTGTTGCAGTACGCAAGAAGCCACCACCAGAACAGCTTTAACAATTCCTACCGTCGAACAGTCGGAATCGACAGGAAACGCCATAGAATTGAGATGCCAAAAAAAAAGAAGCGAAACGGAACCTTATCCCCCTTATCATCATCGCCTTCCGCTCCTGCCGTGGAAACTCCCCGCGGAAACTCATTTACCTGCAGGCCGTCCGGGGGCAAAATCAATATTTATCATTTGCAACCGTGACTTGGCGCCTCCACCAACACGTGGCGGTTCAAAACCCGTTGATGATGATGAAAATGGAAGACGATGGTGGGGGGTGGGATGGAGTTGGGGAAGGGTTTTTAGCATCCTGCGAGTTAGTCGAGGTCGATTGAAGACGACCATCAACACATGCACACATGGTGGTTGTAAAACTCCGCATTTTCCCGGGCTCAAAAAGAGGGTTCCACTTTTTTTTCCCTATTTTGCCGTTTCTTTTGCCGTTCCATTGCAATCCTTTTTCCCTCCAGCAATAACTAAGAAGGGGGTGAGTGGGGAAAGCGGAGATTTGACGCGGGAGACAGAATTTAACGGCGTACGTTTCGATTTATGTCGTGTACGAGAAGCGCACGGGCGAGGGAACTGAAATGTGAGAAAGCATGGTGACGCGTGTGCATATAGCAAAGGTGAAGTATTACAAGGACACGTTCAGCTACCGAACGTATGCATTGTGTGTCACGTTCCGCACATCCATATCCATCCTTGCCAACGATTTATCTCGTGAATGGCAGAGTTGAAAAAAAACACACACACACTTCCGAATGGAACAGGAAAACAACAAAAAAACAACCAAACTTGTAAAGTTGCATGAAAAACACACCCTTCAAGACCATCGGGAAACCGTTCGCTAGTAGCTAACGATGCGATCAATGATTTTATTCTCCGTTTCTCACTCGATTGAACAAATAATGGCCCCCCTCCACTTGGTTGCGATTTTATTTGGCGTGTTTTTTTTCCTGTCTCCTTCGGAAAACCTCAACAAACCAACCGTATCACGGAAACGACTACCCGCGAGTCATGCTCGTGGAAAAGCCGCACTTCTTGTGCTTCTGCTTGCCTCGCGCAAGCATGCAAAACTCCCAAAGCCGAACGTCCAACGCCCGACTTGTCGGCTCGTTTCAATATTTTATTGTTTTGGCAAACAATTGGCCCCCTTGCGCAGGAATGATGGCGGTTTGATTGGAATCATGGTCGCCGTGATAAGGAAGTAACATTTCTGTCCTGCGGACAATCTGTTGGACGAGCGCGCGAGCCATGTTTTGTGTTGGTTCAGTGGGGATACGCTTAATTCTGAAACTTGATTTAAGAACCTTCGATCGAATCCTTTGTTTGCATACTCCTTTTATTGATTATTTTCTAGCATCAAATATTAAATCACGCTTGTTTTATCAGTTTATATAGCTTAACATTTCTCGATTTTAAGTTACTCAATATTGTTAGCTTTCAAGCTACATTTTTAAATTACTTGTTTCAGACAAGACTTCTCTCAAATATTTATATTCCTTTAGAATTTGTTTTCAGTATTTCTATTCTTTAAAATCGTACTTTGTTTGAAAATATATTGCATTATAAGAAGTATGACTTTTGGAGAAGTTGTCGTGGTGAGAGTAGAACAAATTTTACAAAAAATTAAATTGTATGCAGGAAAAATTATTTATGATTTAAAAAAATCAGATTTGAATTTGAAAGACTACGTAAAAAAAGTCACTTTATTTAAATGGTGTATTTTGAACAGAAAAAGAGTTTCCCAATAACAAATAAGTTTACGTTTGTTTAAATGAGAGTTTAAATAAGTTCATACTGGGAACACTGTTCTCCACACATCACGCCATTTAAACCAGAACAAATGCTTGCCGGTAGGCAAGAAACATGCTGCCTAATTTGTACCTGTATGAAAATGTACTCCAGACGGGCTGGTACAGGATTCTTTCATTAGAGCAACTCATGGCACCCAATAAGTAGGGCTGTTACTTTAAGGCATTACGACCAACGACGCGTGGAACACAGCGTGTGTCAACCGAACTTTGCGGAAAGAAAAGTCAACTCCACCAAGAAGACCTCATCCCAGTGTCGTGTGAGGTAATTTTTGATAAGAGTATGTGTTCATCATCGCCGCAAGCAGCTTGTGTGCCTTCGCAACTTTAAATTAAGCACCCACAAAAAAGGGTCAGATGGAGGAAAAGACAAGATAGCAAAACAAGAATTATCGACCACGGGCATGGTCTGCTGGAGTGCGGGAGCTTGAGTTGGAAGGCTTAGTGGAAGTGTTCGTTTACTTTCCTTTCTTTTTCGTGTTAGCGAAGGCCCCCAGACAGCCCTCAACAGGTTCGGGTTTCACATGCAGCCCACGACCGTAAATCCGGAGAAGAGCAACCGGAAGCGAGCTCCCGAAAGCACAACGAACTCGTCTGCTATTTTCGGTGGGAGAGGAAGGATTAGAAGCGCCGGCCAAAAAACAACGAACGAGTTTGGTCCCACGCTCGAACATCATGGCTGTGTAGAGTAGCAAGCCGAGGCTTATAAGAAACAAGTTGAGGAAGTACCCGTAAGTCGGGTGCGGTCGAACAAAGAAGTGCCGCAAACTTCCTTTAATGGTTTTATCAAAGAACATACCATCTATAGGTTGATGTAGGTGTGTTACTGTGGTGGTGGGTTCTTCGAATGGTGCCATTTTTGGTAACCTGCGCTTGGCGCCAGTGTATTTAAAGTAAAGTAATTTTAAATCAAAATAATCAAAAATTGGTTTATTCAATAGTAACAATATTTTATTTTCTGCTGATACACTTTGTTAAATTAGCAAAATGAATTAAGACTGAGAAATGAGCGAGAATCAGGCTTTTTCTCTAAAACTAGCTGAAAAATCTACAGCAAAACACATACTCATTACAACTTTCTTAAACTTACGTATCTTTTCCAATACAAAAACTAGTTTTTTAAGATTATTTTTTCCGTTGGTATCTTCAACTATCAATTTTTATACCAGACTTTATATGTGAATGTTAATTAGAATTGCTTAGTAAAACGATATGGAAGAATAAAATGCATAAAAATCAAGACTCGATATAACTTATCGTATAGATAAAGATAAACATCTTCGTCGTCCTGCAGAAGGCCAGCAGATAGTCAAAAATATTGACTCTCTTCACGCTCCTTCATATGATGACTTTCTTTATTGTTCACGCCAACTAATCATGCATCCAATAACGATTGGCTAATCTAGATTGATCGAGCAAATATCGCTAAAAGTGCATAACCATAAACCAACCTTCAACCGGAGCACTTTCAGCTTCGAGCTTCCTCCGACAAAAAGCTGCCTTGTTCGGCTTTCCGGAACTTGTTGCACGTTCGTGCGGAATGGAAACGTTCGAGCATGGCCATGAGTTTTCCACCCTCCTCCCCTGTACCTGCTCGTCCGGCTTTTCCCGTACTGAGGGTGAATGTAATTACTGTGTTGCTACTTAACACCTCTTCCAAGCGAGCCCAAGCTTCCCAACGCCCAACCATCTTCCGTACAATTTCGTTCCTTGTCTTTCTCTTGCCTCAGCTTTCCTTACACGGCAATTAGGAGGCAGCGTGTGGCACGTGTAGAAATCCGTCCGCCACCGGTAGACGTTTCTTTTGCCTCCGAAGCCAAGCCATCTGATTAAGATGTACGAACGGCTACCGAAATGGGGTCCGGAATGAGGTCGCGAGGTGTGTGGTATGTGTGTGGTTGGTTGGTTGGTTCAGATGATGGCCAACGGACCGACACACGGTCTAATGAAGGACTTGTGGGGAGAAATTAGGCGTGCCTTGTAAGAAGCGGCTCATAAAATGGATACTCTTACGAGAAAAGCTATCGGGAAAAAGCTGCCACTCGACGAAGACGAAGATGATGGCGCTGGAAAACATCAAACAAGTGAAGCGTACAGTAGAGTGGGGACATGATAAGGATGACAGGACCGTGGGCCAGTGAAGGGACACTTGTTTACATACTCTTCCTTTGCTCCCCAATCCCCCGTCACCGGGCCTGTTTACTTAGGCATAATGACTGGGAAAGCTCTTAAGTGATTGAAGTTTCGTCCCGTATGTTCGCACTTCTTGAGGTACGTTTTCCCCCGCTTTTTCCTGCTTCCAAGAGTCCTGTTTGCCCAACGACACACACGCACTGTTCACACCATGAGCGATTGGAAAGACGTGCTTCATTTGTTTGCCCCGTTCCGGGGAGCGGTTCTTCCGGCGAGGGTCCTTAAATGCACCTCAGTCAACACCATTTACGCTCGAAATCGATACAAGGCAGTGCCGCAGATCGATAAAAGGCCCCCACCATAAAGGTGGGTTGGAAAACGGTCCGAACCTCGGTACGGTCAGATATCGGTCGGCAATCAACGGACGTGTCGTTTCGAAAACTCTTCGTGCTTCACGAATCGCGGTCGCAATCAGGATGTCTGATTGGGTGGTAGTGCTTGAGATTCGTTATCAGAACAAAAAAATACTGGGAAATACTCCTGTAAAGCCTTTTTATGAATCAACGTGACGTGCTTTCCGCGCCCGATTGCGTCGGTCGGACTCCATAAACGAAGCTGCGAAAGTCAGTTGTCGGAAACCTTTCACGAAATGATGGCGTTCCCATTCCCTGCAGTGTATGGAAAGGCAAACAAGCGGCAGGGAGAGAGATGACAGGGGGTACAAGGATTGTATTCCGACGCAGAACTCGTTCCGGGCCCAAGTGGAACGCGATGCGATTGGATGGGATTGTGATTAGATATTGAGCGTACGAGATTGGACCGATTAAATATTCGTTATGCTTATGCGTTTGCGTACCGCGTTCGAACGGTTTCTGATGTTGACATTTTCCGCGATCCACGGATTGATTTGGTTCTTTTTTTTTCTTTTGCCGATTTCCGGGAAAATCGAATCGTATTGGAAATGAAGAAACGCTCATGTGATTGAAGGGTTGTTGTTCGTTCGACTTTGCTCCTTTGTTTAACGATATGTAAGAAGTTTTGAAGCCATAATCCATTGTAATTTCTTTGCTGTACAAAAAGGACTTGTTCGTAGCTACACATTTTCTCTTGAACACAAGCTATTTAAACCGTTCCCCTTAATTAAACTTTCCCTTAGAGGTTCGTTCCTTCGAAGAAGCAGTCTTTTCACACCTTCACCATCGGTCGGGAAAGATTTGAAACCCATTACACCAACCACCAACCTCGTTCGCCAACGATGGGAAAAAGACATTAGGCATCCCCTTTCCCGTGGGGCACTGTTCGTCCCCTTGGCGGCCGATAAACAACCCCGAACGAGGCTCCACCGGCAAGTGCAGTAAAAATTAATTATCGCAATTAGTTTAGCGTGTGCGTTTATTTTTCGTCCCCTCTTTTCCTTTTGGCATGATAGAAAATTAGTGTTTTCTTTTCCCTCTTCTGGCATGCTGCTTCCCTTGGCGTTGTAATCCCTTGCAGGATGCTGTTTTTATTTGCCTTTTTTACTTTTCGGTCCCCGAAACCGACGTGTTAGTACCACTTCCATTACCATTTAACCGTTCCGTTCGGAAGCCAATGTACTTGTCCCTTTTTGTGTGTGTGTGTGTGTGTGTTTTTTTTGTCGGTGCCTTCATTTAGCCAACAGTGGGCCGTTATTAGGTCAATAACTGGCTCGGCTGACGGTCGAAAAATCGGTCGGTGCGGGTCAGAGGCGGCTACTTCACCCTCGAGCTTAATGTAGACGACTACCTTCCATTGCGTAGGAGTTAAAATTACTACATTGACCTTCACCGACCGTTTGCAGCGCGAGCTCTGCACCAAAAAAAAAAGGGAAGAACGGGGGTTAGAAGCCAACAGCCTCCAACGGTAGAAGATGGAAACTTTAATCCACCCTCATGCGTGATGTCCCGAGTCGGAACTGCTCACGTTCCCGGTGTTTTGGGCGTTCTAGCGAGGATGGTGAGAAACTTTGCTGGCTGGAGTCCCTTGTTTCCGCACGAGAACAGTTAGGCTTTAGCAGCGGGAGGGTTTTCCCAGGCGGGAAAAATTCTATCCCGAGATCCCGGTCAACATTGCGTTCTGAACGAGTAGCAGGAGCTTCTGTGGATCTGTTCTGATGAGAATGAGTTCGATAGGGAGAGGGAAAAAATTGTTCGAAAGAGCGGACGTTTGTAAGCACTCCGTATCCTTTGCGAGGAGTTTAAAAGGAGCTGCAAAGGCGACTGAGAGGTTTCTAAATCAATGAGTGAAAGTTGGACTGGACGTTAAGATTATCTTATTTCCCGCCAAACGTCAAGCTTTCTTTTTTTTTACCTAAAAGAGCGTTTGTACAAATTGAATATTTATTTAATGAACAATTAAGAAATTTACAAATTAGTTTCCTCAGCAACTCATTCCTGTGTAGTACATTATTTTCCTTCAAATGTCCGGTAGATAACATTCAAATACATCGTCTACCCAAGAGATAAGCAAGAGCATTCCATTTTGATTGCTTCCTTCGAAAAATCCCTCCTCACTCAGCAGCCTCCGGGACGGCTCGCTCGCGCTACTTTCGAAACTCTCATCTCCGAAAGCAGTTGCGCAAACTCACCACCGAACGGCTGTTGATTCTGCCAGCCCGGTGGTGAGTCCCGAACGCGGTCGGTCGCATCGGGAAACCCGAGCCGACCGTCGGTTTCGTTCTGCGACTTCGCGCGTGTGGTGTGGAGCCAAAGGTATCTGGCGAATGCTGTGCTGTGCAGTGCTGCTGCCTGGCGATACGTTCTGCTGCGGGACCCCAGCGTGCTCAGTTTCTTTAGAATTTTTGTATGGCCAACATCACACCATCCGCTTTCGGTTTTTCCGTAAATTTTCCTCACTCATACCAGCCAGCAAAGGGGCAGCAATAACGGAAGGAGGGAAGGAGGGAAGGAGGGAAGGAACAGCATCAACAGGCCGTTTTTCGCAGGGGTCCACAGTTGAAGGTGCTTGCAGGAAGGATTAGAAGGAGGGTGGGAGGAAGTGAATCCGGGAATGGGGATTGAGGCAGAAAGTCAAAGCACCTAAAGTGGACTGTTTGGACGTTACCACCATTAGAAGATTCCGTAAAGTTAAATTTGCGTGCGTGAGTTAGTTCGCCATGATGCTGGAAAACAGAACCAACGAAACCCAACGGTGCAGTTGGGAAAATCGTGAAAATGTGAGCGTAGGTGTAACGGTCTCGACCCACGTCGATTGTGGCAGGTGTCGAAGGTGATGTATTACTGACGTGTCTGTGCGCACAGTGTCACGGTGCAATTGGTGACTGCATGGAGGAAAATCGGTGGAGTTTGAAAATTCTGGAAATTTTCACGCCATTTCCCAACCAGAAGGTCCTCTAGTGATTTGCAAAATATATTTAAGGCGTGTATAATATGTCTAGTGATTCATTTCGTTGGGCTACAGTTTCGTGGACGTGTGTTTGAAAAACAGATAAGCTGAGTAGAGTGCGTCGAAAATTATTTAACTAAAGAGTAAAATTGATAGAAAACTGCCTGCATTTTAAAAGATCACATTTGTATAGCAACATGTATGCTTTTGCCAACCGGCTATCAGAAAGATTATGTAATATAATTTAAACAAAATTATTTTCAAACTTAGAAACCATATTTATTACACATCCAAAGCTTCGAAACAGTCGATTTTGATTTAATAAAAAAAAAAGTTTCTGTTCTTTTCTGCCCACCACAACAGCATGAAGGATACGTTGTAGTAACTGAAGGAGTTGTGCGTCGATACTCGTCACAGCATATCAGCGGCAGTGTGGAAGGTGCGTGCGGAGGTGAATAATGCCTTCAGTAAAGTGGTTAGTGTTAATCAAAATAAATTGAGCACAAGCGTGTGAAGATGAAAAGCAAGCATTTGTGCAGCGGCCCGCAACCGTAGGCAGAAGAAGGCAAAATTTTATTTATGGTAATAATTGCGCATCGCTGAATGCGGAAGTTGTGTGATTTATTTCCCGTACTACACACCGTTGTGAAATCGGAATATATAAAAAAAAGAAGTCGTCCTTTCGAGGAGACTTGACCCAGAGGAAGTGTACGCGTTTGTGTATGCGCGGGCTAGTGTGTGTGTGTGTGTGAGCGAGTGTGTGTCTGTGTTTGTGCCTGTGTAGGTGAGTGTGTTGCGTGTGTGTGTGTGTCCACTCTGTAGTGGCATTGTGAATCTGCACCCGTGCACAAAAAATTAATGATATAAATTGGAAATAAAAGTCGAGTGCAGTGAAAATCGAGATTGGTGGAGCCGTGAATCCGTGCGTAAAAGGTTGCGAAATAAGTGTGAATTCGACCGAAACCAACGGCTCAACAGGAAGGTCCAGACATCGAGGCAGCAGAAAGCCAGCAGGACCGACCTCATCCAGGTCGAGAGACCACCCGAACGCATCGATAGGAGCTACCAATAGTTAGTACCATACCAGAAGGGATCAATTTTCATTAAAAATGCATTAAACTAGCTCGACGGGACGGGTGTGTATGAGAGAGTGGGGAGAAAAAGCAAGGAAGAGAGGGAGAGGGGTCGGGAGAGAGATGCTAAGCTAGTATCGAAGCGGCGTATGGGTTTCTCAACAGTTGACACTTTCCACGGTGTGTATGTAGAAGATAGCTTTCCGAGGGATTGGAAGGAAATTTGCTGTCTGCAGGTACGGGAAAAATGGGTCTGGTCTTTGGGGAATTGGTGGGTACGGGAGGAAAGAACGTCTGCAAGTTGGCACTTGTTGCCAGTTTATTACCCTGCTCCGAAGCCCAACCGTAACCGAGGCGTCGATGGACCGAACAGAGGGACGGACGAATTTTTGCAACTGCTTCCAGTACCACGAAACACCCCACGGTGGGTGGAAAAGCCGCGGGGTGACCGTAAAATCAACCGAAAGAGAAAAACCTCATAATAATCATTCGGCACTGGAAGTAAATTTCTTAATAAACTATGACGGTTTCAATTTGCCTTTCTCCAGCGCGAGCGCCATGAAAATCGTTCACCAGGGAGATGAAAACCGGGTGAGGTAAGGGAAAAGAGGGAGCGAGGAACAGAGATCAACAGCGTGAGCGGGCTGAGCAAGGAATGGAAAACTGAACGGCGGAACCAGCTCAGCTCGCGGACAGTGGTCATAAAACTCATCAATTTATGGTTGATATTAATTTTCATTCCACTGCAAAGGAGAAATATAAAAAAAAATGAAGCAAATTTTCCACCAAAAACCGATACGATACTTATCGCCAAGGGAAGCGAGTGGTCGTCCTTTTTCTGCGCTGTCGCTCGGTGGAAAACGTTTTCAATATTTTCCTCCCGTAATCGACGTACGTCGTGGTCAACGTGGTCCGGGAATGTTGGACGGGATGAGAGACGTGACTGGGCAAAAGGGAGGTGGTAGGAAAGAAAGGTGGTGGCCAACCCGAGAGGGGAGGTTTGTGTTTTCCTATCTTTGGAAAACCCCTGCCAAAGGTTTTCCTCGAACTATGATGGTTTTTTTTGTACGCTCCCGCCTTACGCAACGGAGTTTTGTTTTTCTTTCCGTTTTCTTTTTCCGCTGTGCTGTTTTTCCCCACGAGATTTTCTTTTGAAGTTTTTCTATGGCGCACAAAAAAAAAGGTAAGCAAACAAAGACGGCGACGGTGATGGAAACGGAACGCTAAGCAGGCGGCGACGACCACGGCAGTGAGTAATGTGAGTAACTGTTGCATTCGCCGAATCGATTCCCGGTGAGCTGAGTGAGAGAGTGGGTGTGCGAAAGTGACAGTGTGGACCGGTGAAAATGGTGCCCGAGCGAGTGAGAGGAAGCGGAAAAGTGCGGTGTCTAGTAGGCAGTGAGCTGTGACAAAGAGGAAAAGTCTACCGAAAACCCAAAAGTGGCGTGAACATGTGGAAAATATAACGTTGAAACAGCGAAAAGAAAATACAAATAGGCACACCTGAATATTTTTCGCATGATGGTGGGAAAATACTTCGTCTTTGGTAGGTGATGGGAATGAAAGCAATCTCCAGAACAAGCACAAGGCGTTCGTTCCTCTCGGAAAAGCCTAGTCTTTTCGGAAGCTGCGATGTGTGAATCATGCGATGCTTAGGAAGGGTGGCGTGCAGCTGATCTTCCCAGGAAGGAAAACCAGTACACATCTTGAAATATAGCTTGCCTTGCGCATATACACACACACACGCGCGCGCAAAAACATACGCAGTAGAAGGAGCGCAGGGGGAAACCTTTAAAGCACACGCTGCTCACGGACTCGATGAAACGTTAAGAGATCCCCTCTTTTCCCGTTTTCCGACCGGACCAGGACACTCGGTTTCCACCGTATCGATCTTTGCCGGGTTTGGAGGAAACGGTGGTGCCACCTGGCGGAGTCTGCTCAAAGTGCCTCGTCGGCCTCGTGATGTGTTTCGGGATTATGGTCTGCATGCGCAAATGGGCACCCACTTTATCCGTGTTACGATTTTCCAACCATCCGGTGGTGCTTTCTAATGCCTTCGCGGTTGTGATCGACATGTGCGACCTAATTTATTCTACCTGGGAAAATTTCCACCATACTTCATCGGTTTTTGATTTTTTACTTCTGGCATCGCCTTGACTTGTTTCTTCTTTATGGTTCACTCTCAAAGGAGGAAAGGAAATTCACGTCGGTAAATTCGCATTGAGATTCGTTATGCTTCTGGCAGTAGTTTAATTCAGATAATGAACCTCAAGTAATTGCACCGAGTTGAACAATATTGAATGCCTCGGAACTCTTCTTCCATTTTGGAGAGCATTAAAAATGCGGCTTGCAAATGGATTCGCTTTTTTTTGCGAACCGTTCTGAATTTATTCCAACCGTGATGTATCTGAACGGTGAAAAACCGAACCTAGGGAAAATCATAATTTCTGCCAACTGGTGCACCGGCGTTTCTGCTCCTTTTCAAGGGAGTTTTCCACCACGTGAAGCATCCCGCACAAGCAACTGGTGATTGCGAAGAGTTGTGCTCCGCGCCGGCCCTCACAATGGGGAGAGATAGTTGCTGGTGCACTGCGTTTCACGGGGCAGAGGAAAGCGAACGCGATGAGCACCGGCCGAACCATCTGGTGGAAAATTTCCAGATTGCCGACGATGGCATCGGCAGACCAGGAATTTCCAGCGTTCTGTTTGCCGCCCGTGTGCAGCTGGGTGTATGTAAATGATTCTGGTCGTTTACACACAAGCACCACGTTTGCCGTTTTCATTTTAATGCTTTACCCCCACTGGCCTGCCTTGGAATCTTTCCCTTCCGCCCGTTTTGAACCGGTTCACTTTACGGCTGAAATCTGAACATAATTCGAGGCCTCAAGAGAGAGAGAGAGAGCGACTGAGGTCGGGCGGCAGGAAATGAAGCGACCGGACGGGCGGAAGGGAGCAAAAACAGGGAGCTAATCCACACATATCCATATACACAGGCCTTTCGCCCCTTCGCCTACCGGTTGGGTTTCCTGGGACCCTGGCCGACCTTTAACCTTGGGCTTTGCACTTTGGATGGACGTTTGTCGGCAGGAAGCTTGTGAATATTTTATTCCACACTGGATAATATCGGTTTTTCGGTACATTCGGATGGGCCTCCTCTTCGCTGGAGGTTTAATGCCTACCCCCAATCCCTCCCGCACCATCACCACCACCCTCCTTTACCGGCCCATCTACCGACATTGGGGTAATGGCATTAGGGGGAGTGAGTTTCGATGTTAATTAAATCCATGTACGGGTACCGGCATTAATTAGTATCCAAGGTAGGACGACGTCGGTATGGGCGGGGAAAAAAGTGGGGGAAAGGGGGGGGGGTGTGTGAAAGGGACAGCAGAGCCTAAGCGGGTCAGACAGTATCGCAGACCGCCCCATGGGCTGCTTTCCACCCGAAGGACGGGGTGCGAGACGGTGCAAAGATCAGATCGTCACCATCGGACAAGAAGAAAGTGTGTATCTTGTAATGGTTTTCCCGGATTTCCATTCCCTCCCAGTGGGGGTGCGCCCGGGAGCTACAAAGCATTCCCGCTTCCCGGACGGAAAGAGGGTTGGATTATCGCAAGCATTAAAGATGAGCTGTTATTAAAGCCGGCGAATAGTAACCGGCGGGATAACCCCCGGAGTGGCTAAACGGAGAAGGGTTTTTGTGGGAGCCAACGACACGAGGGGGAGCGGAGAGGAGAGCCTCGAAAGGCAATTATAAGTAGAAGGCAAACGCTCGGAGGGTCCATAGTTTCGAAGCATAAAAGAAGAATAATGGCGGTGAAACTCTATCCAAACTAGAATAATCTCGGGGTTGATATAAAAAATAAACCCCACTCAAGATTAACATAACCATATTGGATACCCTGTAGCATAATGGACTGAGACAGGTCTAGAAGTTTTGCTTCTAGTTCAATTTAATGCAAATTTGCTTTGGTTTAATTGTGTTTATGAGCAATTACAAAACCTCAATCAGAAGTGAAACTTTCATGAAGCTTAGGTTCTCTAGTTTTCTTTCACGGCCGTTGCGTTTGTTTATCAACTTCTGGCTATTGTAGAGAATCATCTGATTGCAGATAGAGCAGAGTGCACTTGGCAATATTCCGTGCACCCGCTGCAAAGACTACTGCTGTTTACTAAAACACTTTCAAGTTCGGCGTTGCGTGTTCTGCATTTCATTTGATAGGTTAGTTTGTTTGTGTTGGACTGCGACATTGCAAGACAACTTGTGGACATGCGACATTACAAGAATCTACAAATGTACTGCTGTTAGCTGTAGCAGAGAAACGATTAGCAGAAAGAGAGCAATGCAAAAGATGCTGGTGCAGTTTTCATTTCTGTTTGCTGAAGTGTTAAATGATAGCAGGCTTTTGAAATCAAAATAAATAACGATATTCAGAATACGCTTCTCAGTAGATTTATGTATCATTTTTATTCCTATAAAAAAAAAGAATGGTATTGATGCCAATTTTCTTTTGACAATATTATTTTCCATTTCTCTTTTGGATAAACTTATCCAGTCAATTTGCATCCCAAAAGGAGTTGTAATCGTATGAAAGGAAATATTATCATGAGGAAACTAATCAAAATGAATTGTAATGTTTGATCTCTTCCATGAATGGCAAACTGTGAAACTTATCTATTTCATCGATATCGGATCAATTTATGGGAAAGTGGTAGAATGAGGAAAAAGAACACCATCATCTTGTTTCTGTTCCACTGCCTCGATACGGACGTATGGGTTCCTTTTGCCCGAGAAACGGGATCGAAATTCGATTCGTGATCCGTTCACTTTCTATGGTAATAGGGCACTAAATGTCTGGTGGAAATTTATTTCATCTGAATAATTCGCACACCCGCATTCACCGTGGCGCGTGGCTCCGGATGGTACGCTGGAACATGCCCTAAGCGGTGCATATTGTATAGTTTCGAGAGCTTATGGAAAAGATAGAATGGTTTCAAGAGATAACAGTTTTTTCTGCGCTTTGAATCCTTCCTTCGGATACGTTGAAGTTCTCCTGAAAAGGAAACCCCGGAGCATCATCATCATTTTGGTGGCATGGGGGAGGCACGTCCGAGGTGCAGGGAAGTATTTTAAATTGGATCTACCCTCCGAACATCAAGCAGTACTTTCCCAGGAGGACGTGACGACCGATAGTGATCTTGATCCCGGATTACGGGGAAACGAATTGGACAAACCTTTTACATTCCGTTTTTTTTATCACCTGACAAACTGGAAGCAATATATAGTGAATAATTAACTAACGATAGGAATGTTGTTTCTTGACATACGGTGGCATATGCCTGCCGATATGGCCTTCCCAATCCTATCATCAGTGGGGGTGCAATAAATAAAATCATTTGCATCGTTCGCAACTGCTCCCAGGCCGCCGAGGGATCCTAAACAAACCGTACTATTGATTTTTTTTTTTTGGAAATTGGAAAACATGCCGACGTTGGAAACGACGGAAAATGGACAATACCTCTCAAGGGGATCAACGCAATTTTCATACCGCAACGAGGTAGCGGATATTTTTTTATGCACATCCATCGAGCGTTGTGGTTGTTGCCCGCAGGAAGGGCATGCTTTCACGAGGGACAGACATTTTTTAGATTGAAAAGAAAATGCGACAAACAACGACATCGTGACTACATAAATACAAATTTAGAAATAGCATTCCCTGTTGAATAGTATCGATGATTTTATTGTGTATTATGTAGCCATTTTCCCTATTCGGGGACACTGGGACGGAAACCGTCGACAGGATCAAGTGAAATGAAGCCTTAGCGAACCTTTCCGCTGGCTCTCCCGGCAATGGAAGGGTTTTTTGTGCAAGCTGATTATCGATAAGATAGGTTTGGGTTTTCTTATGTTCTCGTAAAAATAATCCTATGAGCAAGACAATTCATGGAAATTGTCGAAAACTTTGATACTATGAAAAAATGTTAATACAATAAAAATACTTTATTTGATGGACTGAATGACAAATGGTATTGATTTTATACTCTAGTAAATACATGAAGGCTTTAAGAAATATTTTTTGAGAAGAAACCATCCAAGATTCTTATTAATTTTCCATTCTTTTTATGAAGCTTATGGTATCGGTTAAAGCTATTAATGGAAATGATTGTTGATCAAAAAAACTTTGCGATCATGTAAAACATATTATAGAAGCTCGTAATCGTTACAGATAAAAAAGAGAATCAGAAAAGGATTTGGATGCCAAAAACTTGTTGATCATGTTTTTCAACATAACCAAATCATTACGAGCTTCAGCATTGGCGGTAGTCCTTCTTCACCGTGCAAAACACAAACAAACAAATAGAAGGAGCATTTTTTTTCCTCACCCACTTAAACGTTCCTGGACAAACAAATTAAGCCCGCGTAGAGCGAACTTCGGTCCGGGGGTAGCTGTCAAATTATCTTTCTTCCGTTCTGCAGCAGGTTTTCTGCTACGTTTTTCGGTCTCCCATCCCATTCCCAAAACCCCGCTTGTTTCCGTGGCAGACATTGTTTGGCAGCGTTTATGCTTTTTTATTTTGTTTGACTATGGCTTTTCCCTTGGAAAAAATCGATACCCAACGGCCATTTGTGCTCAATCTTGTTGTATTAATTTTGTTGCTTGGGAACTCCATTCTTCTTTCGGTCGCTGTTTGTTCAGTTTTTTTTCGAGTCAATTTTCTCTTGTGGTTTGGATGTCACGCCAAATGCAAAGGACATTTATGATCCTCCACGAAGTCAAGAAGGTTCGGGGAAACATTATTATTATTTTCCATTTAAATATAGCCTAATTGTGTTTCGTTTCACTGGAATCCGTTTTCATTTTCGGAAATAGATTGTCATAAGCTTATGAAATCATTGCATTTGATACAATAGTATGGTCAGTTAAAAATACCACAAAGCTATTTTTCACACTTTAAAACGTTTCAAAAAGCAAAATATCAAATGAAAATGTTAGAAAATCGTTTATTTAAAAAACATTTGCACAACCACGACATTGCTTCGCTATTAAATTCCGCAATTTTCAACCAACTTATTTTGCTGATAAGATTCAGTCGAGGAATAAACTCAAAAAAGACGTCGTTCGCGCACAAAGGTGTTTCACCGAGGCGCCTTCAAATTTGTTGGCTACAAAGTGGTCTTAAGGAAGACACCGTGATACATTTGTTCATAAAAAAACAACCCCACACAAAACCGAAAGAAACCGTAACACTGCGCGTCGCGACAAAGCATGGAAAAATGCTAGGAAAATCAAGTGAAACATGCAGCAAACAAGCAGTGCAAAGCAGCACTATCGGTGTAGCGAATATAAACGCTCGCAATCGGAAAGAATAGACAAGCGCGAAGCGACGATCGTCGACGAACGCTGAGACAATGGGACTGCCCGACATTCCGCCCGGAAGCCGGAAACCGGAACGTGGAAGAAATTTCCTCATCACCGGAAAGGAAACCACCGCCGCCACCGTGCTTTTTGCTTTTGCATCGTGTCGGCGTTTCACTGAAACGGAACACATAGTGAAAGAAGGCGGAAGGGGTGAAAAGAGTCCGTAAGCACGCCCCAAGTGTTGCGTGTTGTGTGTCGGTGTGGTCTGGCCATGAGGATGTGTGAATGTGCGCAGAGTGTTTTGTGGCAGTGCAAGGCTGTGCAAAGTGTGAAAGAAAAGTGAAACCAACCGCGAACCGTTTTCCTTTGCGTCCGGTGACGTGAATACGATGAGCGTGAAGTTCTACACTGGTGGAAAACCCAAATGAGCGCCAGTTGAGGCCTTTTCCGTTGCAAGGATTGCTGACATACACCCACAGATACAACACAGCGGCGGAAAATAATGCTACTGGAAGATGGGTGCAGTGTTGTGGAAATATTGCTCCGCCGACAAAAAATGTCGAAACGACGCCTAATGGCAGGAATGTGCTGACAAAGTATTCACTATTGTGTTTTGTTTCTTCTTTCCCATAAAAAGAAAACAGCGTGGGCATGCGATAATGAGTAACGTTCAAGGGATGTGTGGTCATTTTGGTTTTTTTTCTTTTGGAAAAGAATGTTCCCATTCTTTCTTCAAATTAACTGCCCGTCGTTTGGATGCCGCTATTTTTGCACACCACAATACAGGACGGGGTTTTGTCGCCTGCACTTTGATGCACATGTTGTAAAGGAAATAAGAGAACAGAATAAATTTACATAAAATGGTTCGGGAAAAAATAAAGTGAGTCAATATTCTGCCACTTTTTTTGTGAAAAATTAAAATACCCAAATTTATTCGTCAATATTTCAAGCGAAGCAGCGAGCATAGAATAATTTACCTAAATTTCCAGCTAACACGTTGCACGAAACTCTGCTGGGATTTTCAAATGGCGAACGGTATGGAACGTAATGCTTCTGCCAAATTAATGTTGACCGTAAAACAAAAAAGCACCCGAAATAATTAGTGACCTACCAACGTTATCAAATTTGACTTACCATTCTTTTGAACCTGAGCCCCGGGTGAGCTATTCCCAAAAAGTGTTCGGTTCAGTGTCGTGCTTTGGCTCGGTTTCGCGCAGGAAATATGCGTTCGTTCGAATTGGGTGAAAGAAAAACGTTCGCAGACGGAGAAAATGAACTCACCCGGCCGGGTTGGGGCATTGGCGTAACTTCCGCTGTAGCGCTTCTTGGAAGTAGCAACGCCAAAGGACGTGTCGGCTGTCGAAAAGGACCCTCTCGAGGCATCCAAGGGAAGACCAAGGTGGCTGAAGAAAATTAAGGACACGAACGAACGATCGCGCCAACTTAATATTTGTGACTGTGTAGAGTAAAATAAAATTTCTGTCCTTCACTTTTCGCAACAACGAAACGGGGCGAGTTGGGCTCGGGCAAAAAATTTAAAAGGAAAAGATAACACCGTGAGACATGGCACACGGGAGAAAGATTGTCGGCCTCGGGGAGGAGAATGGACGAAATATCTTTTATGGTTCGTAAGCCCGCTTCAATCATCTACCGTTGCGAGTGACCTGGACCGGAAAGGAAAATATGCTACCGGGAATTAATAATTCATTGGCAATCGTGACCATCGGAATTCCGGCTCCGTCCGAGCTGCGTCCCCCTCCCGTGTTCGGCAGATGAGATGCTGAAGGAAGGAAGTGACCTCGTTGTTGTTGTTGTTATTGTTTTTTATTCGGAACACAAAAAAAAGCCCAACCAGGACAGATTGCTGACGGTGGTCCCGGTCTGCGTTATCGTTTAGTACGATACGCAACGAAATGGGTGACCGAAGCGGCTCGCACATACAACATGCATGAGGCCTGGACGGGGCAGCAAGACTGTTTGGGTCCTTTCTGCACGATTGCACCATCGAAACGGTTTCGTTACTGCGTGCGAAACAATCGTGCCCGGCATCGAGCCATGAAGCTGATGAAAAGCGTTCGCTTTCCGTTTGTATCGTTGCGCCCACCATGGTGATTGCGAAAGGGAGGCACAAACACCCGGTGGCGTCCTACGGTGTGGAGGGCATGTTTTTGTTTGCTTAACTTCGGGGCACGAGAATCACAAAAGCGTGTCGCGCGCTCCCGTGAACGCCGCCGAACCCGTGGTTCTGATGATTGTGATGTGCTGCTAATTAAAATTTAATTAAAACACTCTCCGTGCAGTCATACATGGGGGAGGTGTTGCCCTACGGGGTTGGGTTGAAGTAACCCTCGGCAACCCGACGGCCGCCCAGCATCCGATAATGATGGCGTGCAAAACGGCGGTTTCCCGACCACTGTTCGGAGCAGGTTTTTCCCGGGCCGGGGGTGCGTTATAATTATTATTAATGAAGATTGATTTTTCCATCCGCTTCTAACTTTGCACATTCTGCAACGCGTTTTAGTGCCCGAAATTTCTATAACTAGATTTTGGTAGCAATTGTTTGTCCAACTGAATGCTGTTTGATGAGCTTTGCGGAGCTTTCTGGCGCATCGTGGAAACAGCATCCACATTTTGGTGTCGTGATGGTGTTTTAATTGGAAAATAGGGTAACATTGTAATCCATTCGGGGATGTGGATGATGATAATGATGATGGGTTAACGATGACAACTCCACGGGTCACTCGTCACGCGTTACCCAAACAGTAACATCAAGTGGGTCACAATACACCAGGCGCCTCCATTTCCTCCCATGGCGTATGAGTGCTAGGGAAAAACTTTTCAATCTGTAAATTTTACAAACTAACTCGGGACTACGTTGATGGCTGCGTTTGTGCCGGAATGCGCAACAACTCGTTACTCCGCAGCAGAAACAGAAAGTTACAAAACAAACGAACAGAAAACGAGGTAAATAGTTTTTCACACGAGCGCCATACGGTGACAACTTTCATGGTAGTAACGCAATGGCTGCCTTGGATACGACGTCGGTGCAGCGCCCGCTTCGTTGCGAGATGGTTTCGCTTGGACGGGCTAGCTTTCACTTTGTCACTTTGTGTTACCTTTCCCGTCGAGTGTTTGTGTGCGGATGGATGGTGTTGTATGCTCATGATGCTTGCGGCCATTTTTACACAAGCAACGAGTTAGACCAGAGTAAGTGAGTGTGTAGGTGTGTATGTGTGTGTGGAAACAGGGAAAAAGAATCCGGAACAACCTGTCAACCTTGGCAAGGTAGGGAACGATGTGCTGAAAATTGTCATGCAATGGAAATGACGCGAGAGCGCGGTAAAAGTTTCCCACTGGATTTTTAACATGGAGGCGCCTGGTTGCTTACCTTCATGGTGTGGAAATTCAACGAGCGTAACGGAAAGTTAAACAAAGACCACTTTTGATCTCTTACGCTAGCCCGGGTTCCTGCCTGGGCTGCAATCTAGGCCAAAGGGGGAAAACATGAATATCAGCTATGCTCGATAAAAGATAAGTATGAAAAATACCAGCGAGCAATGAACCCCGATAACAAAATTAAACTCTCAGATGTACAAGTGGTACGAATATGATGTGAAAAGTCGACTACATCCCGAATGAATCGTCTACCTAGAATTCAATCAATGTGTACTCGAGGAAAACAACCTGGAAAATGGCAACACTCGACTATCACTTCATTAAACTGATGAAACCTTGCGAAACCGGCGGCGGTGTCGGCCCCTCGGCAAACGCGCCAAGGGAAGGATTCTGGGAAATGTTTGTTTTCCAAAGCGAAATTGAACGCCTTATTAATAAGGACTCCCCGAGAGGTACCGTTCCGCATTTTCAGCGTAAACTTTTAATTGGGTACCTTCGGGGGCTGGCTGAGCACCGTACCGGCTACCCTTTGGCAATTTGGTTCGTTACGTTTACGACTTATGCTGGTATTTGTATGTGCTTGAAGATGAGAAGCTTCGATTTGGCACCGTGTTCGATTAGCGTTTCCCTAAAAATGACTCTCTTTAAGCCTTTATTAGCAACTTTTAAATCGAAAGAAGACTGACATTTAAAGTGGCAAAGATTTCCTCAAAATTCAAGCCACGACACTCGAAATGTGAATGTCTTCTAAGCACCCCCTCTATCTAATGCTGTGAGTGCCCTCCTTCACCTACCTCACTCTGGTCGAACAATGTTCCCACTTTCCCAGCACTTACCTCGGGTAGTGCAGCACATTTTTCACAAAGTAAACTTTAGCTACATGAATAATTACGCAACTGCCACACGTCCTTCGCGCCGCATTCACGACCCCTCGGGGCTTATTGCAACATAAGCAGTACCGTACACAACAACACGTACTCAACACCACCACCACCGCCGCGTGCTAGCGTTGCCTCCTCCCGAGCCAGTTGTTGTTTGTTGCCCTGTTGTTTCCCGTGCACTGTTTTCTTTGCCAACTTCCCCGCGAACGGACTGGGGGGGGATGGGGGTTTGTTTCCATCCCGAACCCTCGTTTCATTACCCGACGCCCGACGAGTTTTGCAGTTAAACTGCAACTTTTATTACCTGCGAGCAAACGTGTGCAGGCATATCCCATACGCAAAAATCGCTGGCCCACGAAGTGTTAGGCCGCAGCGGTGCGCGCGCTGAGATGGGGTGGAAGAGAAAGCTACGGCTGCTGTTGTCGTAAAATTGGCCACCGATGCTGGAAAAGGGAAAACTGGAGCGAAAAAAAAAGCGAAGTAATAACCCTGGAGAGGATGGAAAAAATGATTCGGCAAGAGAAGAAAAAACGACGAAAAAATGAAACACTGAACTAAACACTGAAACAACGAGTTTGTTTACACAAGAAACATAAAATATTAAAGCGCAAAAGTTTTGCGACTGCAGAAAAAAAAAACAGCACCAGCCCTCAGTTCCCACATCAAAACCCGATGGGGCGGGCGCCATCCAAATGGTGCCGTGTTGTAACCGCAATGTTCGGGAAGCTGCGTTACAGTTTTCCCCCCTACCTCCTCGCTCACTCCATTTGTCCACGTTTGTCGTTGTGACCGTGGCCGCACGGTTTGCTTGCGGTTTCGTCTGGCTTCGTGCAATGGAAAGCGCCGGCCTCGGAGCGAAACGGCTGTCCAGCTAGTTTACGAAAGGCTGCGGAAGAAGTTTTTCCAAGCCAAGCGCGCGGACGCGGGAGAAAAAAAGAAGTCACAAAAATAAGGCCCCGAAAAAGGGCTCTCGAAATGTGTTCATTCCTTCAGCCTTCCCGTTGGCTCGCACGTAAAACTTTTCCACCGAAACTCAACCATTTTTCCCCACACCGCACACAACGGACGGTGCAAAGCGAATAAAACAAATCACGTGCACACTTTTCCACATTGGAAGTTCGATTAGCGCGGAGACCGAACGCGTGGCTGGTTTTTTTCTGCTGGCGACCGACGTAGAGTGGTCTCAGTTGGCCATTTTTCGTACGTTGCTGGTTATGAAGAGAATCGGTGAAGGGGAACAAAAAGCACGCAAAAAAATAATAACCGTTCGATCGTCCTTTGAAGGAAACGCTTGGGTCCGTAGGGTTCGTGTGCAGGATGTCGTAGCAGAAGAAAAATTAGCCCTATTCTCCTCATCCGGTTGGAGTCTGTGAAAGAGATCTGCACCACCACCACCACCACCACCACCACCACCACCACCACCACCACCACCACCACCACCACTACAATCGCCCCGTACGCCGTCTGGACATCAGATCACTACAAAAGCGCTCGGAACTAAGTGGATTCAATTCATTAGGAACTTTTTTGCTCCGAGGCCGAACGGACGATGTAAAGAACTTGTTCGAACATTGAGTCCTCTCTACCGACCGGACTGGAGCTCGGAGGGATGCGTTTGAGAAGATGGCGATGGTATAATTATGTTTAACACAAACTTTCGAGGCATTAGAGGTGAATTTGTGGCAACATTATAATGAAAATTTCTACGTTTTTTATCTGCTTGGCGCTTGATGCTTGAGTTTTAATAAACGATTTATTTTCAGCTTGAACAACTCTTTTTTCAAACGGGGAAAAAAGGGAACCGTTGCACATAAATCATCATGATCTATGTAGGCATTGATTTATGCTACACGTTAACATTTGGCAACGATGTCAACGATGTGCCATATCATGGATAATAGTGTATCATATGGTGTCTGTTCCTTACGAACAAACAAACAAACAAACACCGTGACCATTTACATACGGAATGCACCGTTGTGGAACTGCATTCGCCATCTGTTTTCCACGCGGTTCCGATTGTCGACCGAACCGCCGATGACGTGGTGACAAGAATCATTTTCATTTGTGGCCAACGATGATCCCACACCCAACATCCTGCTTTGCGTTGCGCGTGGTCGAGTGGAAAATTGTGGCATTTCATGCACAAAGCACAGCTTTCCCAGCGGAAGGGGAATAGTTTCCGTCGGCAGGGTCCGGGCATTGGTTTTGCGGGAGAGCGTCAGAGGGAGCGCATTGGGGCTTTGTCGTTTCCAGCCGGACCGAATCGAATCGAGTTCGTTCGTTCGTTTTTATCCTGTTGCGCTTCCTGGCCGCCAAACCCAGACAGGGCTAATTGCTTCGGGGGAAGGTTTCCCATATTGTTCTGCCCAGTGGAACGGGTAAAAAAGAAGGTAGGAGAACATGTTTTGGTCGCAAACTTTTGTTGTTTTTGCCGCCGAAGCTTCCAAGTGCTACTGACGGATTTCCGGCCATTTCGATTTGGCATGTGTTTTGAAATTTTCCATTGGTTTTTTCCACTTCCTTCACTCGGTTTTTCGGTCGGCGAGAGTGCTCTTTTGTTTGCTCCCGCCGGTCATCATCAATCACATGCCAACGAGCCCATGGTCGCAGACTCGGTGGGCGAATTTTGACGATAACCACGGGCCATGAGGTTTGCCGGTGTGCGACCCTAACCGAACCCCTCTGCCTCTTTCTCCCCGATTCGTCTGGTTTGGTTGCTTTGAGGTTGATGTTTTTTCGGGTTATTGTTTGTTTTCATTTTTCGTTTGTTAGTTTTCCTGATCAGAGTTTCCGTTGTTTGTTCTGTTGGTTTTAGAATATGACATGGAGAACCAAATTATTTTTTCCCCAAAGCGAGCCGCGTTATTTGTGTTGAGACGGCTTTTTATTTCACATGTTTCGAGAGATTACATTTCTGGCCGAGGAGGAAAATGGAAAACTCGGCTCTCTGTCGAGTGGAGCAAAATCGATAATGTTTCGAGCGATGAGACGAAAAAAACAAACTCGAACTAATAAAAGCACATCAATATTTGATACCGATTGGAAAACTATGCTTTGTTGTCTGGTAAAACAAAACTAAATTAATTGACACCATGATGATAGTGTGCATAATCGGAATCTATGGTTTGGGGGATGAATTGATTGGATATTTGATCCGATATTGTTTGTGTGACTTTCGTGGATGATGTAAATTCTAAGCGGTATGCCGTGTTATATTTATCCTTCAGTGAAGTATTTCAAAATTTAAGAAGTGTTAAAAAACAAAACTGAAATTTTCCTAATGGTTACGAAATATTGTCAATATTTTTGTAACTAATTTGAAACACAAAAAGGAAATCAAAAAAGAGCGTCTGAGAAGCGTATCCAAAGCTACCATTCTAGCGTCACTCTATTTCTCAACTAAAAGAGCATTTTAATTAGAATGTAAATCATTCCATTGAGAACAAAATACTCCAGCATGGCATAAGTGTTTCCGCTAAATTACATCGCTCCCATAGTTGAAGGGGGTTGAGTTAAAGTGTCGTCCTTACGAGCCACTTTCGGGCAACCCTCCGCAAGCTCGTTAAAGGAAGATGTAATTTAATGAAGCACCTTAAGATCTTTCAATGGTGCGTGAACCGTTTCTCCGCCACGGGAGACCACCGGAGAGCCGTCAAAGGGTGGCTTTGATTTGAGGATGGTAAAGCAAAAACCACAAAATTTGCGTTTGACACCTGCCCGTGCGTGTGTGGCTCGAATGGTTACCCTCCGTTCCACCGTTCCGATTTCTTCAACCTTCCCAATGCAATCTTGGTTCGTCGGAAATTTGGTGTTCTTCTCGCGCGAGCAAACATTCTCCGAATAACTTACCTCTTCATTAACGTGCCTTCTCGCTCGCTTACCCGTTCCGCGCATCCTATCCCGGAACCCTACGTTTTCATTGCGAACCATTGCGACGAGTTCAAATTGAGTTCAAAGGAAGCTTCATGCTTCGTTCGACTCCCCCTTCCCGCCGGTTCCTTCTGTCCACCCGCAAAATCGTTTATCATTCCAATGGGCATTTGCAAAGTGTGTCGAAACCGTGCCATCGTCTACCTAATTCGGCTGCCCATTTTGCCCCGTCGGCCTGCGGGGTGTAAAATCTTCCCGTCTATTTGCACACTCAAATGAGCACATTAATCTTAGGGCTATCGGAATTTAGGTTAAAAGAATCGCGCCCCGGACGGCCGAACTTCGAGCGGCTCCCGCCGATGAACATTTATTTCGAACAACTTTTCCATCCTGCGCATCCTACGGAATTGTTGGAACACTTTTCCCACTTCCGGTGCCGGAGGAGTTCTTAAGAATGTTTCCTTTCCCTCTCTCCTTTCTCAAATCCAACACTGTGAACGGTGGTTTGAAAGAAAGAAATGGCAAGGGAGAGACAGAGAAAGAGCGAAAGATTGCGAATGGGCCGCCCCAGAAAAAGTTGGAATAAATAATCAACGGTTTGGAATATTTATTACACCCCAGGCCAGCAGAGCTAAAGGGCCGTGTTGGTGTTCAGTTTCCGTGAATTGTTTCTGGCGCCTGTGAAATCCGTTGGCGTGGTCAGACAGGCTTCGCTTTCAGCACGCCGTAAGGCTCCGTTAAAGCTAGCGATTCTGCTTAATTGGAAGGTTTTTCATAAGAAAATAAAGCACCACCAAACACAATGGCGAACATAATTCATGCCGATTGTAGCTTCTTATTGCGCTGGAAGGAACCTTGCGGTCATATCTTCATTCGATATCGGTTGGAAACGCCCTCCCAACATTCGTCCTGCAGAATATACAATGCAAATGATGTAACGGAGGCCGTCTGAAATCCGGAGGCCATCGTTTTTTTTCCAAACCGCACCCGTGCTGGTTCCGTTACGGAATGTATAAATAATCATAAAACATTCACCGTTACGGTGTGTATGTGGTTCACGTCGGAGGCATTATCAACTCTTTTTGCTCTCACGCGAGCTTTCAATTCTATAACCCAAGGAAACAAAACATATCTATTGCATTTCAGCCGAACGTTTTAACACCCATACACGCGCCCACACCCAACACGGCCAACATGGGCGCATAAATTACACCCAACCGTTTCTACCGTTTTCCCGGGTGACTCCAAGAAAAAATACTGGAATCGAAAAAGAACACCGTCCGACACAAAACGTTCAGTTGCAAACGTTGGAAAAACGTTGGAAAACATGACGCAAGGATAGATAGTTCCCATCGTACGGTGGGGAAACCAACCTGCAGAATGATGGGTTCGAAAGGGTTGTAGATGCACTATGCGCCAAAGAATGGAAGGGAAGGGATAAAAGGATCTCGCGAGGACGCTACGGATCGGGGAGGCCGCCCGGGGGAGTATGTCGGCGTGGAACCTGTTGAAACTGTTTCATAAATCAAACCCGGCTTGGATGGATGCTACCAGTTGCTTTCTTTGTTCTACCCCTGTGTGGGGTGGGGGGAGGCGTGGAAAAGTAAGAGACAACGGGGTGAAATCGGTTGAAAGACGTGAGCAACATTACGTCGGTGGTATGGAAAGTTACCTAGTTATTGATCGAAGTTGGCGATGGCCTTCTTTGAAAGAAGAATTTTATTTTTAGGATGAAAAAGAAACATTTTTCAAACAAAAGCGCAGATACACTTAAAAACATGTTCATGTTCTATTTCATGGTAAAACTGACAAAAAACGGACGAACAAAGCAAGGAGACCATTCCACGACAAATACTTCAATTCATTTGCATAAATCTTCTATGCTTATTAGAAATTAGTTTTATTCATTTTGCAGAAATATGAATTGACACGAAAAATGTAGGAAAAGAGATTTGAATAATTACAAATAAAGCGAAAACTATAAAAAGGAATCCAATCGTCAGATGCGAATGATAAGTTAACGAACAAATGTAAGGCTAAGTTTTAACATTACACTTTAAGTGATCATTTAGAGAGTAAATTTCAAAATAGGCAGAGCTTTAAAAAAATTTAAAAAATTAAAAATGAGAAAGAAAATCGATGATATATTTTCATAGATTCAAAATATGCAAAGTTCGATGCAAAAAGGTATACTTGAAGGATTATTCTTCTTTTACTGTGATTACTTAATTGATATAAAAATTAATTCTTTTTATTCACCAATAAAAAAGTGGGTAAATTATCGATTGTCCCTCTGTTTAAAATATAATCTCAACGTTTAGCCGCTTCCACCTACACCAGTCCTTTTCGAGGCAGGTCCTTTACCCACGGGCGTCCTATCTTTTGGTATCCTGCAGCAAGCCTCCATTCAACAATGGTTTTCAGAGAATACATAATGTTGGGGTACGGAAAGCGAAAACAGAAAGAGTAAAAAGACAATTCCGCTAACCCACGAACCCATCCAGGCACACATCGAAAGGCGGCCGGTATTGGAAAGCGGCTGGAAAATCGTGCCAAATCGCCATACTGTCATTTGGGGGGCCGTGCTATGGCGGGCTCCCCGTTCTTTCCCTGCTATTTGCCCCGTAACCTGTGGGTGGGTGCTGGAATTTTTCCATCCCATCAGCGCCGGCAAGGGGTGATTTACTGCTGCCGGGGAGGGTTGGCGCTCGAGAGTTCGCCCCAACGTGTTGTTGATTTTCAGTCCGCTCCGAACAATCGCTTGAACGTAATCGGGGTAGCATTTTCACATGTGGCTGGGCTGGTGTTGGAGGCCGTTTGCGTGGCTTTGAATGATTAGCCTCAACTCACCTGAGCGCTATCAATCATGAAAATATGGCCCTGACATGGGGCGGAGGAGGGAATGTGGGTGGAGATTGAATAAAAATCAAATGTTGGAAGGCTAGTTTTTTTTAGCTTTAACTTTTCTTCTCACCTTACCACTGCCTTCCATATCCGAAGGGCAAGAATATTGTCAAACCACCGAATGGCGCCCACCCGAATGGCTTCACATTTTAATTCCGTTCGGTTGCGTGCATAAATTTGCCCTTCAACGCTGTCGCCTTCCTTTGACGACGACGTTGATTCGACGTGCGCCCGCCGCCCGGAGCAACACGTTGCGTGCACGATGCGACCGCAGGTTGGGGGGCAAAAGCAGTCTCAAATCGCTTTTATTGTCCACCTACACCCGACCCGAACGTGCACACGCGTGCCGAACGCCAAAAAGGAAAGTGGCGTTTTTCTAGCGTTCTGTTTATTGCCTCGAGTTGCGCCCGATAAGGGCTCGGAGTTCGTGTTTAGGAGCGTTTAATGGAAGAAAGTCAACGATGGTGGGTGCGGAAAATGGGGCGCGAAAGTGTGGACGGGAATCGGAGGGAGTCGGGGTGGTATTTTACAAGCGAACGCCAGCCGGTCGTGATTTGCGTGTTTAGTCAAAGTAATCATTTCGTGTGGTGAGAGTTGATTTGTAGGGGCTGTTTTTGCCACCACGTGATTCGTCAAGGTGATTGTGGAGAACAATTTAATTCACACTCAAGTGAATTCATCATGCAGCTCCATTAAAAAAAAAAAACATAGCGTTATTCATATTATTATTTCTTTTCAAGGATGAATCAGCAAACATTTTTGTACGATTTGTTACAGAGCACATTAAGATAATTCTCCGATCTTGAGTCGGAAAAAAATAACACACGTTCTAAATTAAGTTGTACCATACCCTGATGGGCATATAAACGGGTGCTCGCCATTCGGAAATAAAAAGACCGGCGTCAGACTTGAACGAGGCACGATCTGCCATTAAACTAATTTCCTCCATTTGAACAAATCCTTCAAACCACGGACACACGCAAGTCCATCACGTTCGTACAAGCTGTTTATTGATGTTTCATCGATATCGACGGGCGGGTGAAAAGTTGTTGAAACAGAAATGCTTGAAAAAAAAACGAGCTGAAATTGAATCGACACAAAAACCTAACAGCCAAAAACACTAACGAACTGTGCTCAAACATTCCATTTGGACTAATTATAGGTTGTTACGCTCCGGACCGGAGAAAATGGATGATTTCCGGTCCGGAACTTGAGAAAGAAATTAATTTTGATGGCGATTTAATTTGGAAAATTGCTTTCCAGAAAGGAGGAAGCATGATTGAGTTTTTTTTTTAGTTACACCAACGGAAAAGGGTGGAAATATTGATGGGAAAACGTATCGAGTATGTCTTCATTCACCGACCGGCACAAAACATGCGAAGCCATTCGCCAACAGTCGGGAAAGGATGTTGGTTGGTTCGCAAAATTTAAATTACCTCGCATCCAGGCAAAAGCAAATAAACACACGCAATTGCTTAATGTAACGATCGAGAATGCCGATGGCCAATCAGTGCCCGGTTTTTCCCAGCCCGAATCTCGATACCCGATGCAGACCGGTGTTTATTTATCTACTCCTTTCGGGTGGGACTGCAAACCCGCGCGCCCTTCTTGCAGGCCCTTACTCAGAGAAACCGAGAAAAATCTGTTCCAACTGGCATGGGATTTCAATTTTATTTTTCCCCTTCCCATTTTTCCGGCACAAGGAAGAAAATATTTTTTTTCCAAACCGTCATCCGGTGATGGATTGCCGATGTAGGATTTTGTTTTACACCATCGGCCGTGGGATGGACGTTTCAAAATAAATTATCTATTTTCAGGGGGAACTCAAAAACATAAAATAGGATTTAAAAAAACATGGCTGAGTTGTAAGGACAAGTTCATAATTCAATGATTATATTTCGAGCAAAAGTTTCAAAGGAAACTTCGTCCGCAAAGCAGATCAAGACTATCACCAAATTTTCTGCAACTTTCTCTAGAGCAATGCATTATTATCTTTAGATGAGTCAGTGTTTTCTTCCCACCTTCAAGCCACGAGATCATTGGCAAGTTGTGAGTCCCTTGAGTGTCTGCCCGCCCTACAAGATTTTCATCGTGTCGTGGGAAGAAAAAGCCCGCTATAATTTCACCGGATGTTCGATAGCAAGTGGCATCTTTGACGTTTGCTGCGTCGTACGATAACTCTTCTTACCCGAGAGACAAAACTCTCGCTAGGTTATTGGAGACCTTTGTCATTACTGTTGATCAGTTCACTGCTGGGCCGTGCAAAGTCCCTTGGCGAAGAGGATAAGAATATCATAAGGCTGTGGAGTTTTCAAACCATCTCGGAGTCGTCCAATCCGCTTCACGGATATTTTCTTTTTACAAGTCTTCGCTTCTGTTCCGATCCTTTCCGTTCACGGGAAGCCTATCCAAGTGGACGGAAAGATGAACGTTTTCTCGTTTCCAGACCGAACGTGAAGATTCAGTGGTAGAAAGAATGTTGAAATTGGTTTTCATTTTTTTTGTAGTTTGAAGATGATTTTTGCTCGCAAACGAGGAAAACATCTCTATGACCATAGACGTCCACAGAAACAACATGACGAAGCGCCGCAGATTGAGAGCGGAAAAATAACCTAATGAATGAAATTGATAAATTGAAATGTTGGTAAAAGCGCAACACTCGCTTCGTTTTTCCTTCGAAACAGATTGAGACATATCATGGCATGCTGGCTGACGTTTCGTTCCGTCCCGGGAAATGATGCGGCTTAATTTGGGAAGCAAAAGAAAGTGAATCTTTAAACCAAGTGCGCCAGCGAAATTTTGGCTCTTCGCAAGCAGCGAGTGTGGGGTATGACATTAACTTTTGTGAAAATTAATGAGCCCTGTTAATGTAATGAGCTGCTAGCGCCGGTACCCAGGAAACTTGAAACTTTTTCCTTCACGGGTAGAAAACTTTTTCGGTCTGTTAAAGAAAGCCGTTTCGGTGTTCAACAGATATGCTTTTCATCGAAGAGATTTCGAATGCATGGTTTCTGGAATAATTTGTGAGTTTTTTTTTAAATTTTGTTGCATATGCAATTCAAAATCATTGAAATGTACGTTTTTTATACAGCGTTTTTTTTCTTCCCTTTCTAGGCCTTATTTTAAATTATAATTAATTGTACTGTTTTTGTTTCCATTTTGGAAAACAAACGGCAACATAAATCTGCTGGAAAACGTCACTCAAACAAAACGTCCACGATTCGTTTGCTCCTCATGATATGGAGAAAATGTCTCGTTCACATTGTTTGTCTACGCCTTCGCAAAACATAATGCCGCTTAAAGCAAACACTAATGGCGCGCTTAATTCGATTCGAAACATTCCCCGAACGTTTGCTGCTGCCGCTGCCTCCAACCAATCACGTTGATCAAATTTCATTCCGAAGAATGAGCCGTGCGGCATGTCTTACGCAGGTCCCGCTTGTTTTGGCGCGTGGCAAGGCAAATGTTTCCCAATTCGGAACCATTGACCGAAACGCAAGATACGCCGGAGAAACTGCGACTGGAAACGAAACCTCTGGAAGTCGAAATGGTGAAGTTCAAACAAATCTTTTACCTTGATTTCACCAGAACATAAGCAAACTGCAGCGGACAGGGGCACGGGTCAGGGCCTAGGTTGAAGTTCGGCCAAAGAAAGGGCATCGGAAATTAGAAGGATAGGAGGTGGGGCGAATCCTGTCAGCACTAAACAAAATCCAGCACCGTCCTAAAAATAGACGCATCTCGAGGGGAGGAAAAGAATTCGGCACCAAAACGACCGCCACCGTCTCTGACCTTTCGCGGGAAAACCCCACCCCACGGCTACGGCTGGACGGGCAAATATTTAGACGGGCTGCTCATGTTTTCGTTTAAAATTAACTTTTAATTACTATCAACTAATGGCTATGTTTATCAATTGCCCCAGAAAAGGAGGCACCAGATTTGGCGGATGAAAAAAAAAATCTTGGCCAACCCAAACGACCCAAACCGGGGCACGCACTTTGCCGATGATCACCATTATCGGATTTGAAATGGTGGGCGGAAGAAAAAATGCTAACCGATCTCTGCCCTTGGCTACTTTCTTCGAACGAAAGGGAGATAAAATACACGGGCACAACAACACCGTGATTGAGTCAACCTCTCCGACCAACATCATCTGTGGTGGGCGTGGGTGAAAAAAGTTCGTAAATGAAGACATGCTGCCCCATCGCATGGCTCACAAATCGAACATTCTTCTCCGATGAGGCGGAAAATGCTGTTCCAGAAGTGAAGGACCGACGAAAGCAGATGCTAGATCACAACGAGAAAGCGAGCGGTGGGAAAAAGAAAACATCGACCGAGAGAAGTCCGAGCAAATTCGTTCAAGTACAGCATTCGTACCAGTATCATCATCATCATCATCATCATCATCAGCATCAATACGGTGATCCTCCTCCCGCGTGGAGCCATGCCGGGAGGTACTTTTGGCCAAAATAAAACCGACTGCAAAGAAGTAAATCGAAGAAAACCGAAACATGAAGCTGTGCGATGGAAGAAATCTTAACGCGTACGAGTGAAACCAGACGCACTCAACAAGTTGGAGCTCGCCAACGTTCGAACGTCCGTGGGGGTGGGCAGGAAAATTACGAAGGAAACGGGAAACTTATTAGACCCCGGGCCGAACGCAGCGCCAGAGTCGCACTTTCCCACCACGAACCGGCCACGACCTTCACTGCGTTCAACTTTTTAAGTGATGCGTTTAACCTCGGATGGGCGGTTGAAAGTAAAAATAAAAAGGTAAAAAAAGAAACAACACAACCAAATCCTACCGCCCGAGCCAACAAACCAGCCAACCGGAAAAGTTTCTTTCCCCCCTCGCCGAAGCCATCCATCCATCCATCCATCCATCCATCCATCCATCCATTCGACTGCTAATCTGTGGTTTTCCCTCGGCTGCGTGACGGATACATTCGACTCGCGTGCCACGGCCCCGGAAAATTCGGTTCGTCTCGCTGACCGCACACGTGGCACATTTGACATTTCTCACCACCGGTCACCCGTTTCCCACTCATCCCCCCCTTGGACCGCACGCGCTAACGATGTACTTAATCTCTTTTCCCTCAGTTTGAGGTTAGTTTGCGTCGGATTTTGTTCGAAAAAGCGGTTTTCACTTCGCGGAAAAGCAACCCATGACTCGTTTGCGCTGCTGAAGCGTGGATCCGATTTCCACTTCGCTGAGACCAGATGGAGGTTTATTTCGCATCCTTAAGTCAAAAAAACAGAAGAAGGTGAAACTGCCGAAAGATGATGATGAGGATGATCATCCTGGTGGGCAATTAGTCAGCGAACCATGGGGAGGAGGGGAGGGTTTCCATCCGGTTACAGATTGACTGATTGGTCATTGACAGCTTAGGTTTAGTGTGGCCGTTCGGAGTGACTGTCAGCAGTGTGAACGGAATGGACCGGTTTTCCTCCGTTTTTTCACACGCTTCTAGCGTCGTGCCACGGAACTGTTGCGTTGGGAAAACCAATTTCCCTTTCAATACACGGCGTGTGGCCACGGTTTGACTGTGATGAGTAGTTAACGCCACCGCCAGACGAAAGTGATGAAGCCATTTAGCAACTCAACGTGTGAAATTGTGTTTGTTGTGAACATATTCTTTCACGAATAAGCAAAGGTAGGAAGACAAAAGAAAATGAACTGAACATAATCGCTTATATTCGCTTCAATCGGGTCAATTTTAGACTTTCTACTTATAATACTTTTCTCATCATCTGCTTTTTATTCACAGCAACAGTATTCAAGCATTTTCTACAACTGATTGTATAACGTTAGTTTTGACCTATGCAATTAATTTTGGCCGACTACACGAGAGATCAATTATCATACTGATTGCAAATAAAAATGCTCTCGAATCATTTTTAACGTATTTACGTATCGATTTATTCTAGTTGAAATAAACGTATTGATTTATTCTAGTTAAATAAAGTTTTCAACTGTATTAATAATTTTCGAGAAAATCTTTAAAATCCATGATGCAGTCGCTTTTTCAACAAATCATGCTATAAGCTGATTTTAGTAATTTTTAGGAGTGTTTTTAGGAAATATCAAAACATTATTTGATTTACAAATAGTAAAAGTGGGCCAAAACAGATGCAACGAAATCTGGTTTCAACTGAAACGAAATGTGTATGCATTCTGACATTGACATTGATATTAAGATATCAAATTAAACTTTTAATATCACTCAAACCATAAAACACATAAAATAAGCATTTTTATGTGGACCAAAACTGGTACACAGGTGGGCCAAAATAGAAACAAAGTGGGCCAAAATAGCGACAAAAAGGGTGTTCGGAATTTGATAAATTTTCAGCGAAAACATAGAATAAACTCAAAAATATTTTTTTGGATGCTTAGAAAGGTACTCTACATTACCATACATTACCTCAAGTTTATCGTTAAACGATCGGTACAATTACAATTACTGAATACTGTTGCTGTAAATAAATATAGATTTACCCAACGTCTATCCGGAAATGCACAACATAAGCATATTTTGGTCCAAAAAAACAATTCTTGTGCAAAAACATGAATCGAATATACTTTACCAAACGACGAAACACATTTTGCTCAAAACTCTTTTATCAGCCTCGTTTGGTTAATAGATATCAAGCCGAGAGTACAATCAACCTAAAGTCATCGCCCAAAACCGAAATCATCTCTAAAACCAAAGTTTGATAAGAGACATTCTCATTGATTCATCCAATGGGAAACACAAAGTCGAACGAACGATAAGCGAACACCGGACTTGGGCGGGAGATGTTCGGTCGTGTGGGAAAACTTTCCCCGGGAAACTAATCGCTCCAACCCGGTACCGGTCTTATCGCTCTCCCGTCGTTTGCGTTCTTCCATCCGAAAGCTAGAAACTTCTACCACGAGTTTGTTACAGTAAATTTATCCCTGTTGCCTTCTCAAGCTCTCAGCAGGATGGAAGGTGAATTCGATTTTCCACATTGCTCCTCCCCCACCACAGTATCGCACAATCAGAGAGGTCCCAGGTCTCACTCACTTAAATTGTGTTTTGTGCCCAAACGAATCGGGAACGACGGCGAAGGAGGGAAAAAGGTGCGGAACCACACAACCGAGCGACATTCGTAATCATGTCGTTGGATGTAACTTTTGTGTCTGTCTGTGAGTGCGTGTGTGTGTGTGGTATGTGGGAAAACTTGTGCTAGCGAGGCGACGCAACAGGCGAAAGCAAACCGCATCACCGAATATGCTGTATTCAGACGCAGGTTGGCTGAAGTGAATATGTTTGTGAGGAAGAGGACAGGAGGAAGGAAAACCCGCACCTGAAGCGAAGTGGGAGAGGGAAATAGTTCGAACAACTTCACCGCAGTCGAAGCCCAAAACCACGACCGGATAACTTTTCGACCTTCCGGTCCACTTCTGTTGACAGAAGTGATTACGGACGATCTTTTATCGAGCGCCGAGCACGCGTGTGTGAGTGTGTTGGTTTCAAAAAAGATGAGCACTTCATTTTTCGAGATCGCTTCGAACGGTTTCACACGTGCCATCTTCGGGAAGACTCACAACCCGGGCACAAGTTGATCCCGGCACGTGTCCGAATCAACGAACAAGGCAAGGCCAAAGATCGAAGTCCGGGTGTACTAATTCCGTATTCACAGCATCACACGTTCACCGAAACCATCCCCCCTCATCGTCCATCCTTTGTGTGAACTCACAGCAACAGGGTGAAAAATTGAATCAAGTCGTGCTGCGACTCGAGCTTTCGGGCCTCGATTTGATTCCAGGTTCCAGGCTCGAGTCTTCTTCGGCTAATGGTCGCCCACTTTCTTTGCGAACTACTTCGAACACAACGAACTCTTCCGTGTTGTGTGTGTTTGGGAGTGGGCCAACCGTTCCCATTCGAAGCCGTTCCGTTCGGCTTGGACCAATTTGTTGGCGAACTCGATTTGATATTCATATCTCATTGCTCTCCCAATCGGAAGTGGCACGGTTCGCTTGCATACTTTCCCCCCGGGGTCAGGATGTCTTCGCTAGCTTCACCCGGGGTTGGGCGTGAAGGTGTCGAAAGTGTGCCTATGATGATCGTAAACGGTGAAACGAGTGCTACAAAAGTGGCATAAAAATATGCAAATCATCGACATCATAAAATGGTGCGATACGGAGCGTGTGCGGGAGGGTACGGTGGGAAGGGTGAGAACCCATTTCTGATGGCATACAGCACATGCCCCGCATGCCAGTAGCCTTCGGGGAAGGAAAAAGCAGTACGTTGTGTCGTCAACTTTTCGCACGGTAAAGTCACTTGAACCGAGCACGTCGCGTCGTCGAGCGAAAAGCGCGAACCCTAGCGCTTTTCCGGGAGCTGGCACGGGGTTGCCTTTTTCTTTCGATATATCTCTCTGGCGCGCGCGAGTCTCAAAACACGTTCAACGATGTTTTTCGATTGGCAATAAAGCGTCGTGAGGGCGCGGGGTGGCAGGAGGTATCATCACACGGAAGAGGTTCAGCACGAGGTGCTTCTAGGAACACGAAATTGGTAATCGAAAAACACATCACCATCGCCATCAACATCTCACCGCCATCATCATAATCATCGTGCCATCGCGGGGCTCCGTTTAGTGATACCTCGTTATGGGCGCGGCCTGCAACCGAAGTGGGTATCCATTTAGGTCCCGGAAACAACCCATTAGCTCAAGCAGGCGTACCAGGCTGTACGAGGCGACGCTAGCAGCTTCGGCGCGAGTAGAGACACTCAAAGCGGAAACTTTTCTTCATTAATCTCATGTGGTTGGGTTTTGAGAAATAAAAGAAGAAAATGATCCCCATTCGGGAGGACTATTTTACAAGAATATTCTGATTGAAAGATAATTGATTTCCGGAAAATAATTGTATCACAAGGAGGAAAACATCGGACCACAACCAGTTGCATAATAAATGTTTCGTATTATTTATTTCGTCAACCAATTCCAAATCGTAGGAAAATAAAGTTTTCCCCTTCTTTCAACCAGGGGGACGTGAGAAAAAAAAACGGCCACTTTACAGACCGCAGACTATTATGACTGGCAGAAAACAATTTATCATAAGCCCTGTCTCGGGTGATTTATAAGCGTGTCCCGAGCCAGACACGAGACGACTCTCGGTGAGCAAGTATGGGCAATCACGTGGCACAGGCTTAACAAACCGATGAGTGACGACCGTACGTGTGCGTATGTGTACCAACCAACCCAATCTATCCACAAGCTGGTAATAGGTTGTTTGCATTCTGTTTTAAATAAATTTTGTTCGAACACCGGTGAGATGTCAACCGTCAATCTTAGAACGACTCGCTCCTAGCGGTGAAGGCATTTGGTAGACAACGTAAACGAACTCCGCTCTTAAAACAAGTTCGCTAGTACCGTCTGAAAATATTACACACCATAGAGCAATACACGACCAGAAATGTGAAGGTAAAGAACACCAGCGAAGAGGAGAAACTTTCGAGCATGAACATGTAATGCACCAGATAAAGTAAGTAGCGAAAAGAAATTTCTTGGCTCATTGAGTTCCCTCTAATGCAGTGGTGTCAAACTCGTTTGACCTCGCGGGCCGTATTTCCTCCCAACAAAGGATTGCGGACCAAAACGTATGATTGATTGGATTGATGAAAATATGTTCTAATGAGTGTGATTTTATCTCAACAGTCAATCATGTCTTACACTTTCACATTTTGACATTTTTATTATTACTTTACTTACAAAAAAGCATTATTACTACAGCTAACTTATTATTCCAAATCTGTGATTTTATTTAGATTGCTCTTGTAGTTCATCCCATTTATTTTCTATGAACACTATTTATTAGCTTGTCTGGAAAACTATGTGCAAAACCTTTGCTCTTGTCAACCGCCATATATCGGCGTGATGTGGATCAAAATTGTATATCAATTTCTTATATCAATTGTTTAAATTGATGTTCGTTCAGTTCTCTTCCAATTCGCAGTTCGTGGAACCCTTCACAAAAATCTTTTTGCTATTCAAACGAAAGCCAATACTGAAGGATCCAAAGCGGTTTCAAAGCAGTCGCGGGCCGCATGTTTGACATCCCTGCTCTAATGGGAATATTTTTAACGGAAAAAATAGAAGAGAATAGAAAACTTTGTTTTCATACCGGAAAGAGTTTGAAGGCAAAATGAAAAAGATACAAAGGTAATGAAAAATGGATGGGGGGGGAAAGATAATGTTGAATGTTATTATAGCCAACAATACTAATGATAATTAAAGCAAATCGCCTCACGGTGGAAATGATCGGACAGAAACCACTTGCTTCCAACCAGCACGATTATGAAGTTGACGATGATGATGATGATGATGATCTCGTCGACAGTGACAGTGATCGGTAGTGAAGGAAATTTCACGTCATTGCAATAAATTCCTCCGACATGTGTACTGCTCTTATGTTATAGTTTCACACAATTCCACTCCCTTCGGCACCGAAACACCCCCCATCCACACACAATCGACATAAACATTCGACGCTCGTTCGGCATCGTTTATTTGACCATTAAATGGGCCTGTATTTCGCCGGCCAACTTCACGGGTGCGAGGTTAGGCAGCCGAGCCGAGGTTCGTCAAACGGAAATAGATTTACACACATTTCACGCAGTTCGTTGCCGGGAGGGAATTTATTGTCACCAGATCTAAGCGCCGGCAATGGGATGGGACGGAAAAGTGGGCATCCAGCATCTCTTCTTAATAAACATTTAACTGCCCACTAACGGGCCTGAAGGCGTGCGCTAGGGTTGGTGCTCCCCGGGAACCAAAAACCCGTTGAGAAACCGAGAGGAAAAGGTTGCCGAAAGGGGAGCCCGCGGTGGAAACTTTACGACCTCATAACTTTGGCTTTATTTACCCAAGCGGTCAGTCTATCGTACCGGGTTTAGATGCCTTTCGCCGGCTTCCGCACGATTCCAACGATCCGTTAGTTCCGTCGTCTCGAGAGTCGCATAGCAACGATGCGGATCGGGACGCATCTGTTCCACTCTGGATGGCTTTTTCCAATCGACGTTGTGCCACAATTTTGGGACATTCCGGCGAACAGAGACGTTTGCCTAGAACCGCGTGTGCCTTCGTGTGTGTATGTGTGTCCAATTCGTTGCTGTCTAATCCGTTGTCTCCGGGCTTAGGGTTCGCTTTCATCTCCTTATAGTTTCCCACACCGCACTTTTCCTCTTGGGTTCGATCAAGAAGAAGGATCAGGGACAAATGAAATGTGTTCACACCGAATCTGCCGCAGAACCGGACAGGGAACTGATTTATTGGATTGGTCGTGTCTTGACGTGTCGAATTCGATCAGCCGATTCCGTCGGTCGGGACAGCATCCATCCCGAGAACGTGTCAATCGCTTCCTTGTTCGCACGTCCGACGGAAACACCAACTTCTCCCCGAAAGGCAGAACACACACCACCGAGCACGATAATGATCAGGGCGGCTAGCTGGGGAATTTTCGGGGGTTCGTTGACGTGACTACATTTTTATTCCGCCATTTAGCAGGCCGCGCGTAGACAAACCCACCCAGCTGCAAACGCTCCCGGGAAAATTCCGGTTTTCCTCAAAAAGCCAACCGGCTTATCTTCTTCCCCCGAACACACGATGGCGACGACGAGATAGCCGGCCCCAAAAACCCCCGGGTTTGATGTGACCGGGTGTTGACGCGGGTCCAACGATTGCGATTAGCATCATCATTCCGACAACATTCCTTCCCTACCCTTTCGCCCTCCATTGCCTCCAAATGATACCGAATTCCGGTGCGGAGCATATTTCAATTTGCTATTGTCGTAGACAACCACCCTTCAAACTTTCGTCATCATGAGCTTCCCGTTTCCTCTTCTAGTGGGGGGTTTGGACGCTCGAGGACTTTCTTTTCCATTGAGCACTCTTCTGTTTGTGGGTGTGTGTGTTGGCTACCGAAAGGATATAGCAACTAAACCATAGCGTCCTAACTAATGGACGGCATTATTTCGCTGACGTTTTTCTTCCTCCGTTCTGTGTTCCGAGAAAAGCCCTCGAGAACTTATCGGCCATTGGGCTCCGATATCCTTACGAGAGGCCCCGTTTTAATGGCTCTTGTCGTTTGCGGGACCCTCTCCATAAATCTCCCGAAGTGCTCTTTGGGCGATGCTGCGGCGAGTAGTTTATTTTCGGAGCCAACGCTTCAGCGGGGAATGGTTTGTTTAATTTCATTATGTCGATGATATATTCTTTGCTTTCACTATCGTAGCGAAAGGAGTTTTATGTGGATGGTTTTCAACATTAAATGGGAAGCGGGGAGAAACAGTATTAATCAACAGTTATTTTCCGAAACCATCGGTTGAAACCATAAAAAAAACTTCGGCTTCGATCAAATTCAAAATGATTCCGAATGAATCACCTTCGGTAGCACAATGGATGTTAATTTACAGAATCATCTGATTCACACTACCATTCGGAACCATGGACCATGCCGAACGGTGATTAAACATGGCCACCGTTGGATTTTCCGGTGAATAAAATTCTCCCGTCCGAACGTGGCGTTTTCGCCCATTTTCGTACCGCTTCCGCTATCGATCGATCGACAAGGGAGGTATCGAGTGTCGAGCAAAATCCAATCACGGCTGAGTTTTTCCTGTATCACGCTGGATTTGAAAGAGGCGGAAAAAACTGATGAAAATGGCGGGCCTCACAATCTCGGTACGGATTTTAGTTTCCCCCAAAAAAACACCTAGGTCCAGTAATCTTTCGACAACTTCGGTCTGGTAGTGTGTTAGTCTGCTTGCAACTGCGAGTTTTCGACGACCGACGGAATAAGCACACACCTTGAAAAAATCATACCTGATTGGAATTTATCCCCCTCGAGATCGGGAGCACATCGAGGCCTTCCCATTTTCCCTGCCGCTATTTCTTTCCCGACGGAAATGACCGCTCGAACCAAACCCGACTGTAAGGGCACCCGAAGGGGGAGGGGGGGGGGGGGACTAACGGTCGGTGGATTATGTTATTGTTATTCACCGACCCACAATGGACGTTGGTACCGCTCCTGGCCTCAGCCGTCCTTGGAATCAAATATTTTTACGCATGTTTACAGTAAAATTGGCGCGTTCTGAAGTTTGGAAAATTTATGGACCACGATTAATGACATTTCCAACCGCCAACGGTCGCCCGGTCTGGTCGGGGGAGAAGGTTAGACCGGGAAAGCATAGCCCTCTCCCCACTTCGTCGCCCTTCGCCGCCCTTGTGCTCGTGCGATGAGCGATTTTCCACACTGGTAGCGGTTGATTGGTAAAATTGGAAAACTATTGACGCCTCACGCCGGTCGGACCCCCCTCTGGGGGGGTTGGGTATTGAATCGATCGCATACGATTAGGCCCCCTGTCTGACACGGTGGAGAAGAGGGTAGAGGACTGAGGAGCCATTTCGACAGCTGGCCTCATGATCGTCCCAGAAACTCCGACCGGTACGGGGGCCGTGTGGCGTTTATTCGATTGTTCGGATGATGGATCGTTTGGCGCGTGATGGAAAGCAGAATATCAAGGGGGTGTTACTGCCGCCCCCGGAGCGGTGGGCAAGGGGGGATGGTTGGAGGTTCGTTTAGTTTTAGACGTTCGAAAATTTCGTGCGCCGAAATGATGGGGCATATTACGAGCGTATCGATTCGTACCACGCGGATGATTCATGGTTTTCGGGTGGAAAGTTCGGAATGCTTATCGTGAAACCATTGTGGTGAGTTCCAACGGCCTTTGCCGCCAGACTCGGATCAAAATATATACATCAGCTTGGCTGATTGTGCGAACAAAACAAAACAAAAAAAAATATCAACACCGAAACGCATTTATCTTTTCCTTTCTCTTAAGTTTATAGCTGACCTATATTACGCCATCGTCGGAAATATTGAATCCTCCGATGAACTCCCGATGTTTTCGTAGTCTGCTCTTTTCCGTATCTGTATTTTTTTCTCAAGCGGGTCGGTTCTTCATGCTGCCGAACATATCTTCTATTTTATAAAAGCTATCGCCAGCGGATGACGAACTTTTCGAAGAAGATTTCCAAACACAAATAATCGCATTACTTGGGTACAATACATTTTCCATGTGGCTAAAAGATGTGCTGTGATGTTGATCCGATCCAAAGGCGGATTTTCCAGGTCTCCTACGCAACGGATAAAAATATTCGCAAAATAAGTGGATTTTCCTTAAGAATATTTCCAACCCACCTGTTTGTTAGAAAAGTGTGCGTTACACGAAAGTATATTCCGAAAGAGGATTACTTCAACCAAGGTGTTATAGGTGATGCACCATATTTTCAACAGATTAAAAGGTCAACCTTATGCTTCCATTCACATATTTAGGAAGCAGTTTAGTTTACTTTCCATGCAAGCTGTTTTTGAAATTACAAACACGCATTATAATTTTGCATTTTATTTTGGCATAACATTCGACGCTTGACAATATTAAGTTTTTCTATGACTTATGCAAAATTTACTTAACTTTAATGTCTTTAGTACCACTAACTTAAATGTTTTTTGGGAATTACAATTTAAACAAATTTTCCTTTAAAGACTTTTGATAAATTCTTTTCTACAAAGATTTTTATCCACGAAATTTCAGGATAAAATAAAGGCCATCGGCCAAATAATCGTTTTGATGCTGAATAAAAGATGCATTGAGAATTACATTCTAAATTTAACCATATGAAAAATTGTATCTCTCCTATGCATAAGATAAACTTTAAATATGGTCCACACGCAAATTTTAAAAATGGGAGAAAACATATGCGCAACTGTAAAAATAACAAAGCAAACGCATCAAACAGATGCGTTTTATTATGTCATGCAGACGTTTTTAATTTAATTCACCACTAAATCATCAACAACAACCACGCGATTAGTTGGTTCAACATTGGCCGCCCCACAAAACAATCGCAATATCCAACCCCTCGAACACATCCCCAGCCAACTGCTTCAAGTGGGCAGGTCATGGCTGTTTTACCCCCAAAACTGTTCCAACCCAAGCTGCTCACGATCGGTGGATGAACCGCGCGAATCCTCCCCGTGCGCCAAATGTTCGAACCAAACGGAAGATGTTGCATGCAACCCGGCCTGCGTCAGGTTCTGCATGTGTGTTCCAACTCTCCCGTAAAAACAGAAAAACAAAATACCCGCTTGGTATGCGCAGAACGGAACAGTGAAAGAGAAAGAAAGGGAGAGCGGGAGAGAGAGAGATAGAGACTGGTTGGTGGAGTAAAATATGATCTGTCAAAACAAATGCTATTTTTAGGCGAGATTTATTTTTCCCACTCGCTAGTTTATCTGCCAAAGATTGAACTACCACCGGCTGCATCATCGGCTTCATCGACCGCGCGATCGAGTTCGCTACGGGTCTGATGCGGTCACACATGGGTGTTTGTTTGTGCTGGTAAACCCGGACCGTGCGCTGATGCAGCGCGTCATTAGTCAACGGACAGGGACGTGGGAAAACGTGTCGTGAAAAGCGGGGCAAAAATCTCGGACAACGACCGCTCGGTAGTCGCTGTCGTCATCGTCATGGGTGTCGTTAGTGTGCACGATGATCGCTGTGCAGTGAATTTTCCCACCAAGGACTCCCATCCCCACCCCTCCCTGACCACCAGATTGATCGTTGCCCGGCGTTCGCTCGATGCAAGTGTTGCCGTGTCATCGAAGATTGTTTTCCTCCCTCCTTCCGAGCTGTCAATCGATTGTTTGCGACGGTGTGTTTGCAGCGTGCTCCACAAATCCTTCTCTAGTGGTGTGTATATGTGTGTGAGTTCGGTACGCTACCCGAGGTGGGTGACAGGCAAACCAACTGCTTTTTTTCTAACATGATTTTTGTCTGTTTGCTCCCTTTCCTGCAATCACCGATGGTCCCACCGGAGCTCTGGCCATCGTTTGGCGCTTCCTCTTTTATTTATGGCCGGGTGTCGGATGGTTTTCCTTCGATAGCAAACGATCGCCCATCAGGACGGCGGGACGGACGTGGCCGGAAGCGAATCTTTCCGCCCGCGCGAACGTGAGCGCCATATTTTTTCCCCCACCGACATCAGCACGACGACAAAGGCTTCCTTTTCCAAACCTCGGTCAGCCTTCGTGCTTCCTCAATGGATTGTTTTGGAAACCAAGGGAAAGGAAAAGCAACGATGACAAACGGAATTGCAAACAGCATATTTATCGACACTCCCACGGGGTTCTCCCAGCGCGAGAGTTTTGGTTTTCAATTTTCCGATTTCCCGACACATTAGCCGGCGCTTACGAGCACGATTCCGGAGTGGAGTTCCTTAGCGAGTCATCTCGTGCTCGAAATATTGCCCCCGTGGGACACACCAGTCCAGATTCCTAGCCGGCCGAAACACGTGCCAAAAGTGCCAGCTCGCAAAACTCGCACGGAATCTCGTACTCCCTGCCGGATGGCTGGAAGGGAAAATTTTTCGCATTACACGCTCAATTAAATATGACATGATACGGTCAGCATTGGGCGAATTTTCTCCTTCCGATAACTTTCGCCCAACGGCCCAGATGTGGTTCCGCACCGGATGTTCGCGCGACGTCTTGGCTTGGAAGGGACAACCTTTGATCCCTTCCGGTGATCAACATGCGGGAGGCGAAAGGGACGACACATATGTGCGCATAAAATAAATGACACATTCTACGAAACGCCTCGCAACCGAGTGGACCATGTTGGAACTGTTTTTTGGAAACACTTTTGCAAGAAATGGGGAAAATTGAGCTAAGTTGAATGGGAAGTTCAAAAGTCTCTGGAATATTCGAAGAGAAGAAAAACCAAAACCGCTTGCCCATTGAAGCATTTCTATATTTGCCAGCGTGAAGTTTGTCGTCAAGAATGTCGATTGCCAGGACGCACTACAGGAATTCCCAATCAGCTCGAAAGGATGCTCGAAAAAGTTCTAGATTTGCAGACGTCTGGCGACACGGTCGAGTGGAGTTTTCCCTCCCTCCTTTGCAAATGAGAAAGTTTTGCATGAGTGAGTTAGATGTGAGGGTAGTTGAAGAGAAATAAAATGTGGCCAAAAACACTCCATCTTCTGTATCATGTGTTTGCTTTTACGGTACAAATTCTCTCCGACGACACGTGCGGGGATTCTATTCTATGAACAGACGAAAATATATTTCCATCCCTCGAAAGACGAAAATGAAACAACCCTCCCAACCCGTTACCATCAAACCGGTCGCCGGATGGCGTTGGACAGTTGAAATGATGTGAGGTTATAAATATTCGACACCGTCCACCGCCATCAATATTTCCATCGAATCTCCAGCGGGCAGGGTGTTTTGTTGACCCATCTGGCAACGGGCAATATAGCCTAATGGACGCTTTCCATTCCGCCTTTTTTCCGCCCCCCCCTCAAGAGGCATCAACGTTGGCCCCTTCCGCTCCCCTCCACACTTTTGCTGAGTCATTCGGCACACTTTAGCGTGACACTTATCGTTCGTCAGCTGACGAGCTATTTTGTGGTGAGAAAAAGTATGAATGAGAAGGGACATTATTTTCACCCTTCCCAAATGTGCGTAGAAGGGTTTTCCATCTGTCCGTATGTGGGAGATTTTATTTTCACTTTATTATTTTACACTCCCGCTCCCACGGCTCTTGTGGGGAGTTATTTGTTTGCTGTGTGCTTTCGAATGAATTTCTCTCACTTGAGTGAACCATTTCAAGTATGCATATCCGTTTCGAGTGTAAACAAGATTTACTGACGCATAGCTCCGGGCCCTCGAGGGCAGGATCCGTTTCGGGGCGCAATGGGGCTCGATCGATTTACCACCAGTTTTCCCGGGCGTCAGCGCGTCTGATGGGTGGTTTTTGATGGTTTTTTCTTCTCTTCTCCCCTGTATGCACATCGCGACGTGGGTGACATGCCCGAAATTCATGGGTTTCACCGAAACGCCTTCCGAAGGCAACCGGCAATCATAAACAGGAAAACAATATTTATCTTGGCGTCCTGCTACGCCTGCTTTAATGGCTACGTTTCGGGAGCTGAAGATGATGGAATGCCATCATGATTACCGCTGGCGTTAAATGAGCACGACGAGTTGAATTCCGTTTTAAGTATGTTATGATTTACGAGCGGTAATTAAAGATGAGCGTAAAATAACTCAAGGGAATCATGCCACCGGCGGTTGACAGCGTAACGGTGGTCGGTTTATGTGCACCAATATTTGTGGAGCAGTGTTTTTCGTAGAAAAACTTAGCAAACTCGCATGGCGAACAATGGGTTGGAAAACAATTGGGTTTTCGGAAATGCATTAGGTTGAACGAAGGTTTAAAGTTTGGGAAAAGAGATTTTGAATTAAGTTATTTACAAGTGATGTAAAATGCTAGAGCCAAAGTAAAGTTTATAAAATTATTTTAATTAAGATTGAATAAAAAGATAACGTTTGCATTAAAAAAAAAACAAATTTCAACGACTTCTCATGCAAATACAGAAAACGCTAGCAATTTTCCTTTAAAGGCAAAATAAAGAGTAGCATTTTTTGTGGCCTAACATTGATTGTATGCTACAACATCCAGCTTAATCGCGGACCATGTGGTTAACGATTATTTAAAGCCAAACGGCGAAAAGTGGTAAATAACCCTGGTACTTTATGGTGCTTTTGAAGATTGTTACTGTATATTTCAAATGTTTTGGGATCTTAACTCCCATAGAACGTCATATCGTGGCTGAAAAAGGATATTAACAAAGTCGTTGTTTTTCATGTCAAGACTTCCAGCGTATGGAGAAGTGTATAGTGTGGAGTGTCTTCCGGAATTAAGCATCTTTAATGTGTACGATTTAGTGGTTTAGGCATACCAGGCCACAGTTAATCATGCGCAAATTGAAACGGGAATTGAACGGGTCAAATATAATTGATATACCCCACACTGCTAACCCTCCTTGTACCTCTTAACTACAATCAATCGACAAAACATTTACAACACTGAAAAGTAGGACCTATTCCAACAAAGTCCAAACGGAGTAGCATTTGGTCATGAATGCCTCACAGCAACTGAAAAACATCCTTACACGATTGGTTTTGTCGGTTATGGCTAAAGGCCGTCGGAATATTTTTTGAAAATACTTAAAAGATGTAACTTTAGTATAAAATTAACTTCATTCCATCAGCTTGGTTAACTTATTCTTTATCACCGATGAAAATTTGTCTACTTTTTTCAAATGCAAACGTTACTGCAGTTTCAAGCGAATTGTAAATCTCTCCAATGTTAAACATCACCCAACTTCTGCTTCTTATCTTCGATGCGGTTGTTTTAAAGCTTACCCTCTGGCCCTATTCCACGTTGTTTGACTTCGGGCTTAGGCCCGGCCATGGACCCCATCTTCCTTTCCCACACACTCAGCACGCTTAGTGCATGTAAAACAATCTGCAACACGAGCGCTTACGATGACGGCATGAGTGCGCTACACCCCCGATAAAGGACATCATTATACGTCGAGATTCTCTCGGCAGCCTCATCAACCAGACATTGATACCGGATCGCGCCGGTCGACGTCCACTCGACAAAACCCAACAAAAGAGCCACCATCATCAGCCCGGAAGCAGATGAAGAAGCCACCGACCGAGGCAGAAGCGAGCGATTCCATTAAAGCGTACCCCGACGAACGGATTGTTCGGGAGGTGTGTGTGTGTCCGGTTTTTCCTGGGTTTAGTTTGGTTTTATCTTCGTCCAACAGGACGGGTTCGTTTCGGAACTCGCTCCGTCCTAGTGGCCGGCAGTTTGCTGGAAGGTACTTAAACGTCAGCTAATGAGCAGCCGGTCGTGAGTTGCTGCATCGTATCACCGAAAGAGCCAACCCTTTCCAGGTTGTGCGGCAGGTTGTTACGTCACTCGAAAATGTCACCATCCTCAAACCTAGTCATGTTTTCGGGCACCCGACAAAAAAACCATGCCATAGCAGTGTAAAATATAAGTGCGAAAAATAGTATAAAGTAGGAATGAAAATGAAATTATAAAACTAGTCCTATTTCACTAAAAACCTCACCATCCAATGTCAAAAATACGTCCAACACTGTCCACGAAACAACAAGTCACGGGCAGATGACCATTCGAGCTCCATTAAGCTACCGAACCGCGCGTAATCCGTTGTCCGACGTGGGCTCCATTCCGTTGGGCCTTGAAAAATCACCGATGGATTTCCCGGGGCCGTACGAGATCGGCACTGTTTTTCTTTCCAATTTTCACCTTCCTCGGACTTTGGTCGGCTTGATGCTTGGTTTTTCGTTGTTCAACTGTGTCCGCAGTTTGGGTTTGTTGCACACACATTTACGAGGACAAACGAACGAGCTTCTCGTTGAAGAGCCTCACTCGACGACCGATGCCGGACGGAATAGAACTCGGGCATAGACGAGCCCGCTACAAATCCTCGGCTGGCGGAGAAAAATATGCTTTTCTACATAATAATCAACATCATCACGAGCATCATCATCCTGGCCGTAGTGCTGTTCATTGTTATCGTTGCGCGTCCTTTGTGTCCTGCGTAATTCGAGCATGGCCCTTTTTACGTTCCCCACCGGCCATTGTGCTGTCCGGGTGGATGTCCTTGATCCGGCCACTGGACAGTTGCTGTGCGTAGTAAGGAAGGTTTATTGGTTTGCCGGAGCACATGCATCCGAGCGTACGCAAGCGCTTTTACATGCGACAGAAGTCTATTCGCTGCTTGGTCCCGGATCCTCGATGTCTACTCTGCCGGATCACAGTCCACAGCGTGTGTGTGTGTGTGTATGGTTTTTACTCCTTTTTCTTCCGTACCTTTCACCCGGAGTCAAGGGGGTTCTCCAGTCAACGTCTCTCCACAGTCTACGTGCAGTGCAGGATAGTGGTGTTCTCTCTGCAAGTCGGCCTTGCCCTACTTGACTCACGAGACGCGCTTGCTACAAGGACAAAGGATGTCCTAACGAGAGGACATTGTGATTCGCCCGGGGACACGGTCGTATCGTACACCAACAACGATACACTGCTGCCATCACGCTGGGGGGAGGGAAAAATAAGAAAAACTTTCTCCAGCCGCCCAACCACCGACCCACGACAATTCACTCTGTTGTACACGACGGAACATTGGCAATCCGCCGGAAATCACTGGTAAACTGTTCTGTTTTCTTTTGTTATGGGGGTGGTTTTCCCGGGGGAAGCAAAACTAAAAGAACTCCATTACATTCCTATTTCGAATTTCCTGCCCACTACTTCTTTATTCAATTTGGTATGATCTTTCGGCGCGAGGTGCGAGCTTTTCGGGGCAATCCTTTTGGGGAAAGTTTTACCACCACGTTTCCACTCCGCTACCCCCACCCCTTCCAGACGGGTACGGAATAAATCCGGTTCCGGTGCGCCGTTTTCATTATTGCTTCATTCCGGGAAATCCGCGCAACCATCGGTTGAGCTGCGAGACAGTGTGTTAAGCGTTGATAAACCCGACCCGAATCCGACGGCTTCGGAAGAAGTTTGTCCATTGGCAGCATCATTAACGCCACCCGAACCGGCTAGCAAACGGGGAAAATCCGCCGTGCTGAAAACGGTCTGTTTAGGGGCTCATTTTCCCAGGGCCTAGATTTATGGTCGTGAATATTAACCCCGCCGTGTCGCGAACCCTTCGGGTTTTTTGGTCGAAGGCTCGTAAAAGCGGTCTCGTAATGTATTCGGTCTGCTCCTAGGGTTGATCTTGATCTTCACAGTTCTCCTGATCCACATCGGGGGACATTGACTCGCTTGTGTCTTTTCTTCCGGCTTGCCACCCCTTTACCAACATTCCTTTATTGCACAACCGGAAGTCCTTTCGCGGGGTGTGATTTATGACCCTCCAAGCCTGGCGGTTTCAATTTGCCACCATTTTCATTTAGCATTTCGGCGAGTCTTCCTTTCGCTTCCATCGCTTCAAGAAGGCGCCTACTAACCGAGTGACATAATTCGTCTGCCGCGGCAAAGCGGGCAAAACGGAAAACGGTTCTCCAAAAGTATGTTCCAATCCAACTTTAGAGGCGTGGATGCTAGCTCTTTCCCTTTGTAGCTGCTGTTCTTTATCTCTCTCGCAATTTTTTCGGTTCCCTTTTTCTCCGAACAGTTGCTTCCGCTGCGAGATTACTTATCTGATTCACTTTAGACCAACCACCAACACCACCACCACCACGACCACCACCAATGGATCGTCCACATTCCCATCCATCAGCACCGTGAATTCCGCCGCTTGGTCGGGATCTTTCTTCCTCCGGCAACCGTTTTCCCCCTTATCGCCCCCTGGCCCAGCTGCCGAGGACGGCGCCGAAAAAGAATGGTCGTAAAAAATCGTATGTTTCAGTTAGTTAAACTTTATGGCTACGTAGGGAGTGAATATTAAAGTTAATGGCCCTCGGTTTTGTTTACAAGAAGATCCCATTTCCCGTGCAAACCGCGCGAGGGTGCGAACGGAGCGTACGGGGGTGGTGTGGGGACGCGAGAAGCGAGGTTAAGCGAGGATAGCTGATGCGCTCGCTTACGTACCGCAGGACGCCATGGCCCCGAACCTGCCATCGGTCGATGTAGAGTCCGTGATAAAGGGGATCAAGCGATTGAAGCCATCCACTTCACCTGGACCTGATGGGATTCCGTCGCTGATCCTGAAACGCTGCGCTGCTGCCTTGGCCCCTATCTTGGTCGCAATTTTCCGCGAGTCGTTTCGGTCGGGAATTTACCCTGCGACCTGGAAAGCTTCGTGGCTGGTCCCAGTGTACAAAAAAGGCGACAAAAACAACGCTGCGAATTATCGAGGCATCACATCATTAAGCGCCTGCGCCAAAGTGTTCGAGCTGCTCGTCTATAAGCCGCTTCTTGTCGCAGCTTCGAATTACGTCAGCTCGGCTCAGCATGGGTTCACCGCAAAACGATCAACAGTTACCAATCTCGTTGAGTTTGTCAGCAACTGCCATAGAGTGATTGATGCCGGCTCCCAGGTCGACGCTATTTACACGGACATCAAAGCTGCTTTTGATAGCGTTCCGCACTCCTTGCTGCTCGCCAAGCTTCGCGTCCTGGGACTGCCCAACTGCCTGTTGGCCTGGATGCGGTCCTACCTGAGTGACCGTTCATATTGCGTCAGATGTGCATCGCACACGTCGCGCAGCATCAGTGCCACCTCGGGGGTACCGCAAGGAAGCAACCTGGGGCCGCTTCTCTTTGTGCTGTACATCAACGACGTCACGCTTGTACTACCCCCTGGCAGCCACCTCCTCTATGCTGACGATGCGAAGCTATTCCTTCCGATCCGAAGCCATGCCGACCAGGTCCAACTCCAGGCCGTCTTGCTGACCTTCCAGTCGTGGTGTACCCTGAACGGTCTTGAGCTATGCGCCAACAAATGCTCCGTAATTTCGTTTGCTAGAAGCCGTAGACCATTAGTTCACGGGTACTCATTGAACGGCGTGGTCCTGGAGCGGAAAAGCTGTGTTCGTGACTTAGGAGTGCTCCTTGACGAAAAGTTGAGCTTCCACGACCACCTGGAACACGTCGTCGCGAAGGGGAACCAGCTGATTGGTCTGCTGAGGCAACTTACACGCGAGCTCGATGATCCCGCCTCCATAAAGATGCTGTACTGCTCGTTAGTTCGGTCTGTCGTGGAGTACGCTTCTGTGGTATGGTGGCCGTCGGGCCCGCGTCCACAGGCGCGCCTCGAGTCGATCCAGCGAAAGGCTACGCGGCTGGCCTTACGCTCCTGGAGTGTCCCGGTCGATTATAATGGACGATGCGCGTTACTTGGCCTCGACTCGCTCAGACAGCGTAACTGTACCGCGCAGAGATTGTTTGTTGCGGGCCTACTTGACCATCATATTGACGCGCCGGAACTTCTCTCTGGGCTCTGTTTATACGTCCCTGCGAGAACACTCCGTGCTAGAACGCTACTTGACGTTGAGGTTCGTCGTACCCGTTTTGGATCCTCAGACCCGTTTCTTGTTATGTGCCGCGAATTTAATGCAGTCTGTGATCGTTTTGAACCTGACATGTCTAGATCCGCGTTTTTGTTTTCTATTCGTGGGGTGCAACCGGTCACCCGTTAGATGTAAATAGTATTAAGCTATGTATTGTACTAAACTTAAACGCTTCAAGGGGGCCAAATATGGTCCGTTGAATTTCAATAAAAAATTACAAATTACAAATTAAACAACGCCGCACTGCCACACGGCCTCGGGCAAGATGATCTGCAGTGCGTCGTGCGTTTGCGATTTGTTCCGGGGCTGGAGATAGCTCGGGACGCGGCGGGCCGCGGAGGGCCGGACTGCGCGAGAAGTGATTTTCTCACTTGAAACGAATGAGTTCATTTTATGTCACTCGCTCCATCGACTTCTGCCTTGTTTGCTGAGTGGCAGGAATTGTTTTCCCTTACTGGCAGGAGTTCATATACAGTTTGTGAAGATTAAAATAGCATAATGGTGGATGAAAATGTGGCCGATGTATATTTAAAATTTCAAGTTCATTTATCAAACTGAAAAGATTAAATATGTTTGCTCTTCTATCATTGCTATATTATCAAACATTAATTTACAGAGATATTTAAACAGAGATAAACGGAACCTCGAACTTATTTGGTTTTTAAGGATGAGCTTCAATTCAAATGCGACGTGATGATAACTTCAATTTAAAAATATTAAGTTAAGCTTAATTAAGAAAATAAAAATGAAAAACTTCAAATCAAATTGTATCATCCTATGGGAAAATTGTTTGCTCAATTAGAATTAATATCTGCTAGACTCTCAACGTCCAACATCGCTTGAAGAACATGCTTCGTTTGATAAACCTATTCGATTCCAATTAGCCATGGCCAAAACTCTCCTTCCTTCAATTAGATGAAAACATAAATCAACTGTCGAGTAACTTTCTCGAGCAACAGAAATTCTTCACGAAAATGTTTCACCTGCTTGCCGAACCATTATTCCAGCTTGCTCGGCTCGTTTGACGATCGAAACAATTCTTGATTGCCCTTTTATTCCCTCCCTCCCTCCCTGCGCTCGGGAAAATTGCCAACTTCTTTAAGAAACCCACTCTGCGGCGTTTAGTGAAAAATAAATAACCGCTACCCAGCGGGCAACGGTTTATCATTTTGATCGAAACGGCACACAAATCATTCGCAGTTATGCTGTGGTGTATAAATTTGCCAACGCGGGGGTCGCGTTTGGGTTGAAAAGTTCCCTGGATGGAAAATTATGGGTGATTAAATGTGATTCTAAACGATACGTTCCTGCAAAAGGAGAGTTTGGCGACAAAATATTTGTTCACCGTATTCCAGATTTCATGTGTAATTTCTTATAGAAATATTTGTTAACGACACGTTTCAAACAGAGAGTCTTCCACCAAGAAAAAAAAACTTGGCATAGTTCCTTGCTCGTAATAAGCAAAACCATACCAATTACCGTGAATCATTGCTAGCAACAACGCCTGATGCTTCCCACCCGGCTTCGTAGTACAAGCATGCGTAACTCACGGTTTGGTCGCCGAAAATTCCTAACCCTACGTCTCTCCCTCACGGTGCGATTATCCTCGGAAAACACTTTTTTTCACAGTCTCTTTTTACTCTAGTCTTTCTTGTTTGCGGATCAACGTAAAGCCACGCTACAGGTGGGAGTTTTGTCGCATTAGCGGGGAGCGAATCCTTGAGACAGCGTCGATCGTCGGAATATTGCGCGCACCCGTGGCTTTATGTGGCCTCCGGAAAACAACAGCGACCGCACGAGACGACGGTAGCACGATGTGCCGACCTTCCGGCACAAGGCAGGCTCGTGAATCAACTCCAGCCAAGCGACGTGCCTGTTGCTCGCTGCCATTACCTTCGGTGACTTATAATAAACTATATCCTTGCTGTTGGTGGTGTTGCTGCTACCTCCACCAAGCCAGGCTATCACAAACAATTGCAGCGTGTGGGATGGCGTCGGTGGAAGCTGAGAAGCCGTGAAGCAAAAGTTGGCAAATTGAATATTATAAATTTCACCTTCACCACGTTCGCGCTGCTTCGAGCCGAAGGTGGGGATTGAATCGTGGGAAGTGAAATTAAATTTACTTTGGCGTTATTGATTTTCAGGAATTTAATTAATTGCTCACTTACCGGGACGGCCCGGGACTTAAGCACTGAGGCACAAGGTGACAGGACAAAACGGAGGGCTCTCTGGGCCACTCTGCATAGTATTTAATGTGCTTGACTGGTGGAGATGCAATTGTGGTGTGGGCCACGAAGAACACGAAGACCGAACAAAACGGTGGTAGGGAGAGAAAAAAACAGGTGAAAAACACCCTGGAGCCTTGTGCGAGGTTGAGTTGACGCTTCCACTCGAAAAGGTTATGACATTATGAGATCCAAGTGGCTGACATCCGTCTTCTAGGTTGCCTCACCTTTGGCCCCCGGAAGGTGTGCAGGGAACCGATGATGGCGCGCAGGAAAGGATAATTAATATCATCGTAAATAACAACCCTCCGACTTTCTCGCTAACGGTGGGCGTGCACGTGTGGGCGCCTTTACGGAAGGTCGTCGTGCAGGAAGCGTCACAGGCAACCCACCGAGCATCTGGGAAGCATTATTTCCTTCTTCTGCTAATGCTTCCCAGAACCGAACGGAAACACGATGAAGGAACGAAAGTGTCTACTGTAGTCGATATTGGTGGGGGTTTAATTTTTAGGTCTCCGTGTGGTTCGAACATCGAAGCTGGTTTCAATGGTTGTCCTTCGGTGTAAAACCCGACCGGTCCGGTGCCCAAGCCAGCCTCGTTTGATGTGGGTAAAAGTCGTTAAATAAACTGTCAGCTTCTCCCGGTGTAGCATTTGACGGAACGTGGTACGCCGGCCGAGTTTGAGGGGCCGAGATTAATCGATTCTTAACCGTGATTATGAGCTATCTCTTCACTCAAGTGGCCTCCTTTCGTGTGTCAAATGGAGATGTAAAAAAAAGCAAAACAATACTTACAAGCATCGTACCAAGCTACCAGCACGAAAACCCCTTTAACGGAAGCCTGGAAAACGAATATCCTTCGTGGGAGGGACCTCCAGGAGGGTTGTTTTTCCACCACCCGATCGAAATGGAAGGATTATATCCAGTCCCCGAACGCCGAAGGGAGAACGATATGAAATGCTTCATTTTTGTATTTACCGTGAGGGAAAAATGTATTTGCTTGGACGAAACACTGCTCGCCAACGGTTGCCAATGACGGATGAATGTCCCTACGGTAACAGGAGGAGATTACTGGAGACTGTCATGTTGCTTGTTTATCACACACACACACACACACTAGCACACACATTCCTAGTGTCACAATTCTTTTTGCGAAAACTTTGAGAAACCATTAGTGTCCAAGATATATCGAACGTCGAACTTTTTCTCCATCCGAAGCACTTTCGTCAGCTGAGACGGCAGATGATTTTTCGTTATTGATTTTCTGCCAACGCACAAAGAGTCCAAATAAAAAAGGGCTGACAGAGTCAACAACTTGCTCGGGGGGGGGGGGGAAACCGGGGGTTGAAGTCGGCTATGGGGGTGGGTAGAAATTATTACCTCTCGTTTCTCATTCGACCATTGGCCATTCAACGGCCCCTCTAGGGCGGGAGGGGGAAAAAAACACAACCTTCCCATTGTGATCCGGAAACGCTGGGAATCGTGGGGTGTATTTGGTCAAACATGTTTACCCCCAGGTTAGCCCAACCCCCGGACCCACCCAACAACTGGGAGGCGTATAGTTTTTCCTCCGGGACTCGTACTCGGAACACTTTTTCGTGCAAAGGACCTTCGCCTTTTGTTGGGTAGCACGTCCACATCCCACCCGGCGGGGCGGGGAGAAGGGGTGATATGGGTGGATCAGACAGAAAACAATGACGAACAAATAGCACAGCCCCTCCCCGCCGGACGCCGAGGACAACCCCAACCCTTGGGGACTGACTGATCGGTGAACAGGTTAGAGAGCTGTTGACCGTGAAAGTGTAACCTTTCTGAGTGATATTAATGGGTTTACTTAGCCCGCTCGGTTCGGGGAATCGGGTCGTTGAGGTTGAGTTGGATTTTCCCTGGCGCAAAAGGGGAACGTCCAAAAGGAAAGTGCGGGCTGGCGGGAGTAGGGGATAGATTACCTTAAGCAATCTAATCAACTACGAAAACCCTTCCATGGCCGTACTTAATATTGATATCGCCTTCCATTCTCTCGCTCACTTTGCAGGTATGCTCCCGGAGGAATAAATCCATTGCAAGGACTCTAAGGAGGTAAGGAAAATTAGCTGCTTAAAAATGCGAAGTAGAACTACTTTAATACAGCTTTAAGGAACAGCCAAAACAACCACTAAATATTTCCCCCCGAACGGAAACGACCAAATTATTTTATCGTCAGCCAGCGTAATCCGATGGTGCAATGAACGAGAACTAGACTCTACAACACCCCAGTGTCGTATCGTTTTCGATTATGAGCATTTATGATGGCTTCAACCAACCATTGCGACGGCCTCCGAGTGCTGTTTCCATTCCGAAACAGATTAAAAGACCCACCCGGGGACGACATTCCGCCATTTTCCATAACTTCATTTCACTCTATTGCCCAAATTACTGCGCTCTTGAATGGGCCCTCTAGCGACTCACCCAAAACACCCACCCGGATTCTACACTAGCAGCACTAGATGGGGTTGTTTTTCAACCAGTTTTCCGGGGCCCAGCTTGCCAAATATTATCGATATCATTCCGGTTATGGATGCTGGTGGCTTTTCCACGCGCGGCAACCCAACAGAAACAGCTCACTTATCGTAAAATAGCACGCGTCTTAACGGCATAATTAACAATCTGTTTCGAATGGTATTTGCGAACGGGGTTTTCAGAACTTAAAACGAAAAAAAAAACAATAAAATAACCCTCGAAACGAATGCTGAGCTCGAGAAGAAGCCATTCAAAGGCTCACGGGAAACGAAGTAGAAACAATAACTTGAGGTACCTTTTTTTCTCGTCATACGATGTCTAGCAGGCGGAAAAAGATTGAACATAACGAATATGCCCTACGGAAAGTCACACATAAACACGCAATGAAATTTCATGAACCGTACGCATGATATTCCTGAGGCATTGATATCACCTTCAATGGGACTGATTGCGTGCGTGGTGGTGTTTTTGTTATGTGCTACAATGATGATCGGGAACCATTTTATTTCAAGTCCAGGGATGGCCTGGAAAAGTTTAATGGAAACCATGTTCTTCTATACAGACATAAATTTCTTAGAATCACAGATTAAACTTTCGAGATTAATCAAACTAATAAATTTAAAGAAATTTTCCAGAATACAGAGGATAGCATTGTCCTTTTAATCAACAAAAACACTAAATAAATCATTTCCCAAACGGCATCTCCACCGTATTTGCCAGCATAAGTAACACCATACAGAAACGTGCCAAAATAAGTAAAACCAAAGCGAAATCACAGCCAAACCCAGACCAGCACGCGCTGAAGCCAAGTGTTGAATGGTGGTGGATAAATTATTACGAGCGAACTACGAACACTCTACTATCACGTCATTCATCTCGCGCACCGACCGGAATACGAATGCGATCCAGAGTTTGGGTGGAGATGACTGCGTCGTGATTAATAACAACTAGCCTGCTTGCGATGCTAAGCAGATGCGTTGAATTAATATTCATGACGGGAAAGTCTTCACCTCGCTAGGTTGATGAAGGTTCGGACATGCTCCCTAGCTCCCTCAATGTTAAAGTCGCACTATTATTTAGGCTTAGAAAAAAGCTCTCTCATCCATCATGCCCTAGTTTTCGTGGGACCTAAACTTGACCTGACACCGAGGGTCTTTTTATAATTTTGGAACAGACAAAACGAGCCGTACCTTGGAATGTCACACGCGCTCGAATGTCGGTGGATTGCACAAATATTGAACCAACATTTACAACGATCCCGGCCAGACACGATCCATGCAGGACGTATTCAAACAATCCCACTTCCGACTGGCACAGATGGTGCCTTTCGAACACCCGGAACACAAATCCCGAATGTCACGGTGCTGCAATGTTATGGCGAGTCCACTGCCAACAACCGTTTCCGGTTCCGGTGGTACATTTCACAAAACCGACGCAAACGGCAGGTGGTACAAAGAAAAGCGTACCAAAGCAAAACATCACCTTCACGGAAAAGAAGGAACAGAAACAGGGGCACAGGGGGCACGGAAATAGATAGCAAACAATAAAATTGTCAAATGCAATTTACACAAAAGATTTCCTCCACTCGAGTGTCACAACATACGGGTGGATGGGTGTGTGTGTGTGTATGTATGCTTCCTTTGCCCGGAAAAGTCCTGCAAATCGGGTGGAACATCAAGCCGTTCCAAAGGCGAGCGAAACGGGTACAAAGATGACAATACACAGACACACACACACATACTAGCTTTCGGGAAGTACGGTCAGGATGCTTTCGGGAAGTACGGTTCGTGGAAAACAGCTTCTTTGTAGCGCCCCTTTTCCGACGTACGACGATTTCACTCGGGCGAACGCCACGGATTTGCTCTGCTGAAGCACACACAAAGGTATGGTGGAATGCTTTCAGGGGTTTGTAGGTGGTTTTTTTTGTTTTGTTGCTTCACTCAACTGGAATTTGCAGAGATTCACTGCACAGCACTCAGTCCAACTTACCTTCGATGGTGGAAAACTGGGAACAAAAACACTTCCACCGAGTGAAATACGTTTTCCCAGCGACAGCGAAAACCTTTTATGAGGTTTCGGCCCCGATTCTAGCCGAGTCAACCTGTAAAATCGATACACACCACCAGAAATGCGTCGAAATGCGTTTAAACAATCGAGTAATTCCCGTATGCCTCTCTCGCCAAGGTTGGGTTCGGGGTGGAAAAAAACGCCTTCCCTTTAGTACTTTGGAGTCGTTTTATCCACTAAGGACTTCAGTTCTACCCTCTGTTCAATGCGAAGAGAATGGTGAGCATTTCGGAAATTTTTAGAATTATTTTCCCGTGGGATATTAATCGAGTCTATGGCGTGGACGACCAGACATAAGGAATGTTTTAGTGGCTGCATGAGTTCTTTTAAACAAAAAAATCCTGTAAGAAACAAAAACTGCTAAATTTACTTGAAACGCCCAAAGAGTCCCACCGTCTAGAATCATTTTCTTCTCGGGATATTAGTTGGTTATATCACATAGAAGACCAGGCGCCTCCATTGCGTAGAAGGAATGTTCAAATTGTCGAACGAGTTTTCCCAAAGAAAAAAATCATTTTTTTTTAAAGAATTTTCTTACCACGCAAAAAGTGTTCGTTTATCAATAAATCTAAGAATTAATATAATTTGATTTACGTGCTGCAATGCAAACATTGAACCAACGTGTGGCAAACATGTAATTTTATAGCCATCGATAAAAACGTTTAAAAAATCACTTGTACCACCTCAATACAATCCCCTTTAACTTCCTGGTTGGATTGTGATTTTATACAGGTCGCCAATGAATCGTTTTGGGAAAAAATAAATCAATATTCCCGACCCAACGGTGGCCAATGAAAACCCCGATTGGGGCTGATAGTTTTATTCCTGAATCGATCACTTGACCACCATACCATACCGAGTGGCGCTTTGCTAGGGGCACATTTTATGATCCTTTCGTCCTTCGGCACGTTGCAACCTCCGAGGGCGCACACAGGGCGTCAAAGGTTAACGCGGTTGGTAAAAGTGATGGAAAAAAGCGCACCAAAGGGTGCGCGGCAACTATTTCTGTGGTTTCATTTTATTTCATTTTCCCTCCCCTAATGGATGGGAAAAGTTGGCTTTGATTCAATGCCCGTTACAGCAACCACCAAAACGCAGGCAACGTTCAAGGCTTGGCCTGGGATGCGAGAGAAAGACAAGCACGATTTGTTTGTAAAACTATGTGACCACAAAATGCGTACCGCAGACAACCATCGTTTTCCGGGCCACTCGGGAAGCACCGTTTTGCACGCACGGGAAAACTCTTCTCCACCGAAAAATGTACCGCAGCGAGCGTAAACCCAAACGCCGATCGTGGTAATGAAATTATTTTTTATTGCATCCCTGTCGTTTTTCCCATCAGAACACTGCGGCTGTCAGAGGCTGCCCGAATAGCGTTCTTTTCATCGTGCTTAGATTTGTTATACTTCGCTCTCATTTACACCCACTCGGAGGCTCACATCAAAGCGAACACGTCGGGGAGTTCGCGGAGGTTGCGAATGGTTGCGAAATAATATTATTAAATTTGCGATCGTAAAGTAGAACGACACCATCGTGAACAACTTTTTCCACCACTAGGAATACCATTCATGGTTCCGTTTTGATTGACTTATTCTATTTGAAAAAAAGCAACTTGAATGTTCTTCCTTCCAACGAACTCTTGCGGCAAAAACACCTTCGGCTTTTCCTTTTGAAGCCGGCGCCACTGGATAGACACAGCGCGGATGGAAAATGTAAATGGAAAAACATGGCCCAGTCGTCAAATGCTGGTATAGAATAAATAATCATCAACACCAGCCAGCGTAGCACCAGTGGGGTGATTTGTGCAGCGCCACGTGCTGGTGTCCCCGCGTGACCGTGAAGCGATTTTCCGGCAGGGCGACTGCGAATGCACACTTAACGAAACGTCGGCGAGCGATTTATTTATTTTTCCTCACATCACGGAACCGGGATTTACAACCCAGAGCGGGTGGTGGTGTGTAAAATTGATCGATGGCCCATCCGCTCGGGTTGGGGAAGGGGAAAAGAAAAACGGCCCTTAAATTGAGTCAATCGTGGAACAGCTTTGATGGGATTGCATTTTCCATAGAGCGTGCCGACTGTTAACTGACAAACGGAATGGGAATTTCGTCGGGTAGGTTGGATCTATCGGTGGGATATTTTTTCCTGCTGCCAATCGAAAATAAATCCCGGTTTGGTGCCGGTTGATTAGGCGTTCAAAGAGGATATGTTCAAATACCTCGTTAAAATAGTCGGACGCTAGGGAGCCTGCAAAAAAATCCTTTAAAACCTACTGCTTTTCAAAACAGAATAGTGATACTCTCCGTTAGAAGGGAAAACCTGCATTTGCGAGTGATTTTTGATCATTGAACTGTAAATTGACGTTTTCTTACAAATTAAAATTACTATTACAGAAAACTGATTCAGGAAAGGAATCATCATATTATTTAAAAAATATACTTAATAACGTTTTCTACAATAAAGTATTCACTACTTTCGACATTAACAACAAAGTGTTCCTACTTCCTTTCTATTGAATAACCTTGAAAATCTGATTAAAATTCATTCGAATTCACCGTATCTTCATCTTTACCCTAGACTTCTAGAAACACGAAGTGTAAACCACTTTGGAAACGTTGCAACTGGCAACAACATAGTTTTACGATTAAACTAACCAAATTATGACCAACTCACGTTAGAGAAGAAGGACTTTTCACTCTGGTATTCAACATTCGCCACCAATGTCAACCACACAAAAGCAGCGCAATCGGACTCGCAGTGCGCGCGCCAGGAATCGGAGCCACACTTATCAACTCCTTTCAGAAGTCGCTCGCAAGGATGCTCGACAGTTCGAGAAAGGATTCGGTGTGCAAAGCGGGAAAACATTCCCGGCATCCGTTTATTACCACGGCATTACCTGCAACCGGCAGCGAAAGAGACTACACTGTTTGCATGTGCGTGTGCGCTGTGGCGTGCCGTGATTAAGTTGGAAGTCCCACAACGTCAATCTAATTAATCCGGCACAGCTCACTCTCGTCAAGGGTGCGATCGTTATTCTTGGCACGCCCGAACGCCACGGTGGTGCCTTTTGGCTCGCTCGTTGTAAGTTTTAACCCCCGAGGTGTTATCCTTTAAGGAGATGGAGGCTCTTGTGCTCTGGTGGAAGGTTTGTCGACATCACCGCACAGGCATACGTCGCTATGTCGTCTTATTTGCTTCAGCTAGCTGTGCAACTCAGGCTCGATGAACTTCCACGTTCCACTTTCTTCCGTACAAACGCATAAGAGATCCATTTTAATGACTCCTCCGATGACACTTCCTTCCATTTTGGTGGGTTCGTCTTGGCTTGGGTGAAAGTTTCCTGCAACGCAAAAACTGGTGCCTTCTGGCAGTATGTGTTGCAGCATGCATTAAGCGGGGATAAACGAAAGATAAGAAGGTAAGAAAATCCGGCCACGAAGGGAAGAATACGGTTCGATTGTTCTAGCACCTAGACATCGTTGTAGCCGAGGGCTACGAGTTCTCGTGAGCGTGTGTCTGTGTATTTTAGAGTTTGTTTTCATAGTAAAAGTTAGAACCCTTACCACCATGTGACAAGCATAACTCCTCCCGCTCGGTCGTTTCCAGCAACCGAACCGCACGATAATGGTTCACAGTGGTTTAATAGAATTAGGAACTTTCTCCTCCGGGTCTCTGATAGCAAGACGGTTACGTTGCACGAGTTAACCCAGCCGGTTAATCACCTCCAGTCGGCTGATCCACGCGCCGCTATCGGACACCCGCCACCGACGCTACGCGACACCCGGTAGCAACCGAACATCGCCGCGAGGCCAAACCGACCACCAAATCGCTACGTTGCAGTTTCGGCGCCGGACGCTTAGGGTCATCGTTCCTTCCCGTCCCCTTCCCGCATTTCCATTTCATTCATGTTCAATCATAAATTTTACTCAATAAACTTCACTCCGATTTCAACATCCAAACTCGTCGCACGTTTAATTTCTTAACTGGCGCCCGAATAGGGACCTGAAAGTAACTAACAAGTTCCAACAAGTGAGGTGAAGTTAAAAAAGAAACCTGCACAAAGTGAACAAGTTTGCTGCACATCGTAACATATCTTACGATCGACGCCGAGGACCCGTAGTAGGAAGACCTTCCAAAAAGGACCATCCAGAGCATCACGCGGCCTTTCATCCCAACCCGAACGACGTGGACAACTTGGAGATGCAGACTTCGTTGCTGCTGCTGTGAGTCGGAGTCAAATAATATTAATTAGTCTTAAGTTTAAAGTGGATATTTTTTATATGAAAATCAAAGTGAAATTATTTACGCAGTGACTTAAAGTGAAAAATAGTGGAATAGGCAAACTAAATAGGTAGTAAGCAAATTTTAATTTCGAATCGCAAAGTTCGGTAGTTAAAGTCGAAGTACCATTTAATAATTTTTAATTCCTAACTAGTTTTTTTTTCGTAATCATTTTTCGAAGATTGAAACGTTTCGAAATTCATTCACAGAACAGAATGAATCCGTTAGAACAGGCCCAACCGTCAATGAGCCGAGTAGAGTTTATTGAATTAGGCAAGGTGCCGGACTATGTAAAAGATTTGCCGGATTTTCACGGAACTGGATCAAGTTTACCTAGGTGGATTTTAGAAGTGGAGAATGTGCTAAAAATTTACGAACGGCTCCCTCGCGATTCAGTCGAGTATCACATTATTGAGGGTACAATTCGACGAAAGATCAAAGGAGAAGCCGCAGACGTTTTGGATTCGAATTGTGTTGCAGCTGACTGGAACACAATTAAAAGAACTCTTCTCCTTTATTATAAGGACAAAAGAGATCTTAAGACGTTGGATTACGAATTAACCATGATTCGAAAAAAACCATCAGAATCATTAAGTTGCTATTTTAGCAGGGTTAATGATTTGCAAACGGCAATAGTCATGCAAATCCAATCGGATCCGAAATATGCCACAAATTACACAGTGCATATCAACTATTTCAGGGAAAAAGCTTTGGATAGCTTTATCAGAGGTCTGGAAAAACCCCTCAGTTTTTTATTAAAAAACTATAATCCAAATTCATTAAGCAGTGCTTTTAACTACTGTTTAGAATTTTTCAATATGGATGTGAGATCCGCCCCCTTCACGGATAAACAGAACCATAGTATGCCCAAACCCAGAGAATTGAATCATCCCACCTTTCACAGACAGCCACCAGTGTACAAACCTAATCCATTTCCACAATTTAACCAACCGAGACCTAATTTTCAACCAAGATTTGCTTCCCCACAAAACATAAATCAGTTCGCAACTGGAAATAGTTATCGTCCAAATCAACCCTTCCCTAACTATCCTACAAATCAACAGCATTACCGCTTTCCTCAAGTAATAAGAAATGATCGTCCAGTCCCAATGGAAGTTGATCATTCGTTGCAATCAAACATCAGGCCGAACATTAAACGCCCTAGGGCACATTCAACACAGTATGGGCACGTTAATGCCCTGGACGTTTCTCAACCTCCTGATTACGGTCCACTAGAATACATGGAAGGCTCCACCCCACTGAATGAGACTTATCTCGAGTCGATTCAAAATACGTCCATCCCTCAAATGGAAAATGCCCCATTTCCAGTAGGTGGTTCATTTTCAGGAAACGAGACATATCTCGTACCTACTCATAACTTATCACAAACCCAAAATTTTGAACCAGGACCTAGCCAAAGCATGACACAACCCCAACATTTTGAAACAGGACCAACCACACATAACAACCAGTCACAAAACAATGCTTATGAGTGTAATTTTTTAGAATGGAACGCGAATTGGTGACTTCATTCCTCCCTTTCATCAATTTGCAAACAACGAGGGGAGAATTCCCATTCTTAATCGACACAGGCGCTAACATAAATGTAATATCAACCAAACTAGCTTCCACTTATAGTGTTAATCGCCCTTACAAGATAATTGCAAACAATATAAGTTCTGTTTGTGGAAAATTCAATACCTCATCGGCAATAAATATTCAATTTTTTGCCCCTAAATGCAAAAAAACTTTTCAGTTTCTTGTTCACGATTTTCATCCATTTTTTGCCGGAATAATAGGAACTTACATATTAGATAATCTTCCTATCGACATATCTTTTACAAATCGATGCCTCAAAATTACTGCTGATGATGGCACACCATTTACTATACCTTGGAAAACATATGAAAATGGGAAAAATAGTAATAACATGACCGATTTTCGCATCGACCACTTGAACCCAATAATCAAAGAAAAATTGTTGAAAGTGCTACACATGAACAGAGCTGTTTTTTATGAATCAGATAAACAGCTAACGTATGCAACTAACGTAAAATGCTCAATTAACACTACTGATGAAATTCCAATTCATCAACGAGTTTATCCTTACCCAGCCGCATACGTAGAAGAAGTCAATCGTCAAATTGAAAAGCTTTTGAAAGATGGTATCATAAGACCATCAAGGTCACCATGGACTTTCCCCGTATGGATTGTTGCAAAAAAAGGAGATGCTTCAGGCAAGGAAAAAGTAAGAATGGTCATAGATTATAGGAAATTAAATCAAAAGACCATCAGCGAGCGTTATCCTATGCCAGAAATCTCATTTGTAATAGAACAATTGAAAGGTCACAAATATTTTTCATCGTTGGACCTAGCTTCAGGATTCCACCAAATCCAAATGCATGAAAAAGACATAGAGAAAACAGCTTTTGCAGTGAATAATGGGAAGTACGAATTCACGAGAATGCCGTTCGGAATAAAAAACGGTCCAGCAATATTCCAGAGAACTTTGGACGATGTATTGAGAGAATTCATCGGCAAAATTTGTTACATTTACATGGACGATGTTATCGTATTAGGAAAAGCCTTAGATGAACACCTTAAAAACTTAGATACAATTTTAAAAACATTAAATAATGCTAACCTTAAGGTGCAGCTAGACAAGTCGGAATTTGTGCATCAAGAGATAGAATTTCTCGGATACGTAGTTTCTCACGAAGGAATCAAACCGAATCCTAAAAAAATAGAAGCTATCACAAGATTTCGCACACCGACAACTATAAAAGGTTTAAGATCATTTTTAGGATTAATGAATTATTATAGGAAATTCATTAAAGATCTTGCCAAGATAGCAAAACCATTAACTAACATTTTTAGAGGAGAAAAGAACCTTTCCCCACGCAAAAAAATTTCGTTGACACCAGATCAAATAGAGTGTTTCGAGAAATTAAAATCAATACTAACATCCTCAGATATACTAATTTATCCAGATTACAACAAACCTTTTTTGCTGACTACTGATGCCTCAAACTATGCAATTGGCGCAGTATTATCGCAAGGAGAATTGGGACAAGATAGACCAATACATTTCGCTTCTCGCTCTTTGACGAAAACTGAAGAGGCATACTCTACGTCTGAGAAGGAAATGTTAGCTATAATTTGGTCTCTAAAAACTTTTAGGAATTATCTTTATGGGACTAAGTTTAAAATCCTGACAGACCATCAACCCCTTACTTTTACACTTTCCGAAAAAAACACAAACGCTAAACTGAAGAGATGGAAGTCGTATCTCGAAGAGCACGACTATGAAATCATTTATAAACCCGGTAAAACAAACGTCGTAGCTGATGCATTAAGTAGAATATGTTGCTCAGTAACTGCAACACAGCATTCAGCAGACGATAGTGACACATTCTTTATACCCTCCACCGAAGGACCTTTGAATGCCTTCCGTCATCAGGTCATAATTAAAGAAGGAACACCGGATATCAAAGTGACACATCCATTCCCTAACTTCACAAGAATTGTCGTTGTAATTGCTGATACAAGCGACAAAAACATTTTATCAATTTTACAAACTCATTTCGATCCATCTAAATTAAATGGACTTTATACTAGTGAGTCACTGATGGGAAAAATACAGGAAACATACAAAAATAATTTTAGTCAACAAAACATATTGAAGATAAGATTTACACAAACTATACTTGCAGACATAGAGTCGCATTCTGAACAGCTAGATATAATAAGCAAAGAGCATAATAGAGCCCATAGAGGTATCGACGAAAATAAGCAACAAATAATACGCAAATATTACTTTCCAAAAATGACATCCTTGATTAGATGTTTCATTAAGGACTGCTTAATTTGCAATGAATGCAAATATAACAGAAATCCAATAAATAAGCCTTTAAAAACCACCCCTTTACCAAGTAAACCATTCGAAATAATGCATATTGATATACTTTTTTTGGAAAAGTATCATTTTCTGACATGCATTGATAAGTTTTCGAAATATGCACAAGTAAAAGAGATCAAATCGAGGGCCACAATAGACGTATTCCCAACACTAAAGGAAATGGTCTTGAAGCATGAACCTCCTGACATAATTGTAATGGATGGGGAAAAATCTTTCAATTCAGGAGAAATTTTACAATTTTTTAACGTCTACAATATCAAACCATTCGTAACAGCCACAGGCAGGAGCGAAATGAACGGTATTGTAGAAAGGTTTCATTCGACACTCTTGGAATTATACAGGATCACCAAATCAGAAAATCCACATCTAAATCCACTCGATACTATACAACTGGCAGTACACAAGTACAATAATTCAATACACTCTACGACCAAATTTACTCCATTCGAAATTATCACACCTTCGATAAATAGTACTTCAATTTTAACTAAAGTTCTTCTCAATTTAAAGATAAAACAAGAAAAGGATGTTTCTAACTACAACAAAGATAAAAAAGAAAACATAATAGACGATTCAGCTCAGGCCTTTATGAAAACAAAAAGAAGACTAAAACAAGCAAAGCCCTATAAAAAGGTTGAAATAGAAAAAGTCAACAGAACTACAGTAACAACGAAAGATGGAAAAAAGATCCACCAAAACGATTTAAAAATTATTAATTAATTATTCCATTAAAACTACATTACAGATGGCTGCCCATGGTACTTGGGCAAAACATTTCCTTATCAAGCATGGACAACATTCCCATTCTGGCGTTTGATAGGGGTACAGCTAGAATATGCGTTGGACGTAACTATTACATTCATCATTTTACGATATCCGATCTTAAGGACGAAATTCACTCCCTCGAATCAGAATTCAAGAAAGTAGAAGAAACACAATACACAAAAATCATATTGGAAGAATTTAAAAATATAGCAGGGTTACTTAAATCTACAATCCCACAAAGGAAAAAACGCTGGGATGCCATAGGAACAGTTTGGAAATTTATTGCAGGTAGCCCAGACGCTAACGATTTAAAGGTCATAAATGCATCAATCAATGAACTTATAAAAAACAATAACGCTCAGATCACCATGAATAACGATTTATCTTCACAATTAAAAGAAAACTTGGATACCATTAAAAAAGCGATAACCATATTCGGTAGCTCAAATATGGAACTGTACTCAATTAATATATATATGAACCTTAAATATCTATCAGAAAAAGTTTCGACGATCTTAGAAAGCATAACACTAGCAAAATTAGGCCTGACCAACATACGTTTGTTGAGTCAGTATGAGTTAGACTTAATAGTAAGTGACATCAAGGAAAACAAACTACAGGTACATACGGCCATCGAGGCCCTTACATATACAAACACAAAAGTTGCAATCAGCAAGGATGAGCTAGTATTAATAATTAGCGTACCTCAATTAAGACAAGAGATCTATAAGAAGCTTCATATTTACCCGATTAACAATAACCATAAGAAAATACATGTACCCAATCCTTACCACCTCTCCTACGAATCCGACACCTACATCGTTTCCAACCTTGACAAAACCCTTTACGATATGGAAGAGCTACAAGAAGACGACAGCGAATGCGTACCCAAATTAATGCACGACGAGCCAGCGACCTGCGATTACGTATCGAACCCGGCAGAAAAAGAAATTTACAATTTGGACACATCTCATATACTCATCAGCTCCACAGTAAATTTCACACTAACTTCAACATGCGGCACCAGTACAAAAAACCTCCTCGGATCATTCCTGATTCGATACTTTTCGTGTGAGGTTTTCGTCGATGGCAAAGTTATCAAAAATAACACGATGGACATCATGGGTTCCGCTATACATCTACCCATCTATGGAGCAGAGGTAGAACAACGTCGGAAAATAGTAAACATTAGCATCGAACACCTGCATACATTAAACCTGGATCTACGGAGCGAGATGGAACAGATTAAATTGGAGAACAATAGTTTTTCATGGTCATGGCAATGGTCGATAACCAGCTCCTTCATCACACCGATATTAGTGGCCATCATAGTCACAATATATGTTTGCATCAAGCGAAGGAAGAACACGATCAAAATTGAAGTCGATGCAAAACCAAATCTACCACCTTTCGAAGCACCAACAGCCAGCGATGTGTTTCGGACGGAGCCTCAAATTTAGCAAGAGGAGAGTTAACCCAGCCGGTTAATCACCTCCAGTCGGCTGATCCACGCGCCGCTATCGGACACCCGCCACCGACGCTACGCGACACCCGGTAGCAACCGAACATCGCCGCGAGGCCAAACCGACCACCAAATCGCTACGTTGCAGTTTCGGCGCCGGACGCTTAGGGTCATCGTTCCTTCCCGTCCCCTTCCCGCATTTCCATTTCATTCATGTTCAATCATAAATTTTACTCAATAAACTTCACTCCGATTTCAACATCCAAACTCGTCGCACGTTTAATTTCTTAACTCACGCAAGCATCGTCAAACTCGATTGCAACGTCGTCACCCCGAAGGGAAAGTTCCGCAGAAAGTAGTGACATCGCGCGTTCGACCAACCATAAGAATCAACCCCAAACGAGTTGGCCAAAGCGTTGGTTTCGGTTTCGTACTGACGTTTATAGCAAATAGTGTCACCATTCGTTCGCGCAACTAATCGACGGCAAACAACCGAAAAGCGGATTGCACGGTATCGGGGTCTGCTGTCCTGGAGGACGTGGGGTGACCAAGAGGTGACATCATCAGTTGTGACAATATTGTTCCAATCACTTTTTGTTATTCGCTGCGCGTGCCTGGGAAATACTTCCGGGATTTTCACCACCCCGAAGCCGGAATGCCCGATGTTTTCGGAATGCGCTAAAACCGGCATGTTACCGATTGGATTCGAAACGATTCTCCCCCCTTAGAGCCAGCTCGGTTCAATTTCGGACTCTGGTCTCTGGATGGTCTGCAGAAAGCAAGTGGCGGATTCAAATTTGTTTTCATTCGGTTCAATCGCGCACATCCCGTGGCTGGACGAATACCTGCCAGGCACGTGGCTTAGTTTACCCTCGAGCATTCCCTCCTGGATGTGTTTGTGTTGATGGTTGCTGCCTTCGCTGGTTCCGGCGAATATCGATTTTTATTCCCGTCGCTCCCGGGGATCTATTTTCAACGCGCACAACATCGTGCACAAATCCTGCGCTTCCGTTTCCCCCGCCTGAAATCTACCTCAACCGGAAGTGACAATTCGATGCATGTGCTAATCCGATGAGCCTACAGCAAAAGCTCACTCGTGGGTGACTGCACGCACACACAAACACACTGGCATGATTCCGGGGGAAGGATTGTCACCTGAAGTGCACCAACAAAACCACATCACATGCGAGTGGAAGCCAAAAGGATTTGCTGACGGGGATGGAACCGGCAGGTGATCTATTATGTTGGGCTGTGTGCAACCACGATGGTGTTCACCCTAGTGCTGCTTCCAACATGCGCTATACGATTTTTTAGCAACAAAGCAGTTCATGTCACGCGTGTGAGCTGCTTCAAAAATCTCTTGCGCGTGATGTTATCCTTAGTTGGTTTCGCCCCTTTTTTGGAACGATCCCTAGTACTAACAAGCAACATGAAAGAAAAAAAACAACAACACAAGAAAACTTCGGTGTGCGAGGGAACAAAACAAAAAGAAGAATACACACGAAAAGAAGTATCTAGGAAAAGAGATGCACTAGCGTGAATGAAAATTTTCAAAATCACGAATCAGCTGGTGGCTAACAATCCTCATAATCTTCTTGTTGCTTCTTTTTGTTCGTGGTTGTCACGGAAAAGGTGAAACAGTATCGTGTGTTAGGTTGTGTGCAGGTTGTTCGTCTTGTTTTTTCGTTTGTACCTTTCATGTCAGAAGCAGAGGCAACGAGTGCCAACTATTCTTTCATTCAACCTTCCTTACGATGTGTTGCATCACGATTCTGCACCTGTGGGATGTTGTGAAATACAACTTTGCCTAATCTCTATTGAAGTAATTTTTCATAGTTACTATACTTGGTTATTTTGACTCAGTTCAATTTATTTTCGAATACATCACTTTAAATCAATTCTTATTCCATATGTTTTGATGAATGTTTCGTCTTCCTTTCTCTTTCCTTTTTGTATATTGTAAACGCACCAAACGTCAAAAGAAAAATCCCTTTCCGGTTCGTTAACCACCAGCGGCATTACCGCGTATCACATCTAACCTCCTGACGGACGGATTTCCGTCTGCTCCATTTCATTCCGTGTCTTGACCATTGTACTCCGTTGGTCAAGAATAAAAACCACACTGCCAGCGATAAAAGATTATCAACGTATTATGGGATGGTGGTTTCATGTGTGTTTCGTACGAGTAAAATGAGAATAATCAATAATAATGAAACCTGTAGCCCGGCGCGTCATTTTCACTAGCATTTTATCATAGAAATATTGTGTACATATCAGCATTTATTTATGATGAAATAAGAAATATTTATCGTGAAATAGTAAAAAGTTGCATTAAGAGCAAAACTTAGATTGTTTGAAAAAGTTTTGAAATTTTTAAAAAGTGTTTAAAAAGACTTAAAGTGTGCTTCTGTTTTCACTGAATGAACCCACAAAATCCCACTGCTTCCGAAACGAAACAATAAAAACATAAGTCTTCTTTATGTTGCTAACATAGAATTGTACATTTGCGACGATGAACTCGTCCTGTGCTTGACCTTTATTTATTTTGCTCCTAATAACGAGCGCCGGCCGAAAAACTTCATAACTTTCAACTCGGGCAAAGTCAAACCACACCCCAAAGAGGTCAAACGTAACTCAACCGTTCTACCCTCTCCGTTTATTATACATTCGCTCCAAACAAAAGAATGAAAGAAAAAAACGACGGCAACAGGGGAAACATAAGTGGAGCTGAAAAACTGCTTGTCAAACAAAATGAAACTCAATCAGGAAAAATAAATTTTTCAAACCTCCGGCATCCGTCCGGTCGGCTGCCGTTCGCCACATGATCCTATTTGGTGGCGCCGGCGTGTTGCTTTTGACGAAGAAAAACACCCCGAAACGGGAAAAGGAAACCAAAAAGGTATCAAACGCCCGAGCCCGTTGTTCGGGAGACTTGAAGCGAAAATGTGCGAAAGATTAAAGATGATGAATTAAAAATCTCACTCCCTTCCACTCACGGGTTTACTTTTTATATATATTTGCCAAGGACGTGCCCCGAGCTTACCGGTAGGTAGTTTGATGTGGAACAAAAATTGACACGCACCCGACACGACTTTGCGGACAGAGTTGATCCTTGACAGCAGCGAAGGCGTACAGAACGAAACGATCATCAAATGTTGCTGGATGATGGATGAACGAGAGTGTGTATGTGTGGCTGTGTGAGTTTTACACATCTGATAAGAAAGTAAGATTGTGTGCACCACTGTGGCTGTATTAAAGCAGAACTTGACGTTTTAAAATTCCCAAAAGCCATTCCATCCATCATTGCGCAATTCGACAGCAAAGCAAATCCGTAGGACAACATTTTCTCTCTCAAACAAACAAGTTATCTTCCCTTTTCTTGGTCATTCCCGTCAGCTTCCGTTCGTTCCGAAATACGCCCCCGCAAGTCGGCCACCAAAACCACTTTGCCTGATCACGGGCCCGAAAATCAAAAATTTCCATTTGCTTTCCCGCTAAGCCTCTTAATGTTATGAGCTTAAAAAGCACCACCGAGCAATTCACGCACAAACCGGCGTACACACGCAGGCACCGCTTGGCGGAGTGGTTTTTTGCGAAAAATGAACGCTATGAAAATGCCACAGTAAAGTTGAACAAAAAACCCAGTCATCTTATCTCTCCCCAATTTTTCCCCACCACTGCACTGCCGGCGTTTTTCGTCTCGTCTTCACAACAACTTACCGTAAATGGATAAACACCGATTGCGCCGGAAACGATCCGGCACGGCTAGCCAGCACTCCGCGGTGCCCGAAACTGTCAATATTGAACTAGGAGAGCGTGCCAATATTGATCAAATTGTTTACCGAACAGTGAAAACTGTTTACAGTACGCGCCGACTTGACTTGACTTGACTGACTGACTGATGTGGCGTGGTGTGTCTGGTCCCAGTGCGTTGATTGTCTTGGTAAATCTGTTCGCATTAAGATTTACTGTGCTACACCGGGTGCCAGGGTGTTTTTTTTATTTTACCAAACTTCCATTGAAAGTCCTCCTGCACTGGCTCGAGCAAGGTGATGGAGGCGCCTGGTGATTTGTAGAATTGCCTGGATTTTTAAACAAAGGGGAGGGAAAATTCAAAAAAATATATCAGTAAATAATTGAAAGCTTATATAAATGTTACAGACTTGAAGTGAATGAAAATATAAAAAAAAAAACTAGACGCTTAAACAGCTTATTCACATCTGATGCCAAAAATTGTATTTATTTTGAACTTCCAGTATTCCAAGTATTCAATTGGAATTTTCACTCAATGCAATTGTAGGAAAATTAAACCAATCTAACTTTAAGCCTTTTTGTTAATTAAACATCCTTCTTGAGTACGAAAATCTGCCACTTATTTCAAATTAAACTCGTCCATGTTATCTCCAGAGAGTAAATACCTAAACAGAGGAATTATGGGAGTAGCAGAATCCCTTTTTCATGAAAAAAACATTTGCCTATCAAAACCAAAACCCATGCCCGAGTGCACCCAAGCTGCTTGGATTCGACGGAGTGGTGCTAAGTGACAACAGAATAAAATGATGTCAACGAAAGTCCGGACGACGAGTGCAGAATGGGACTGGAATTAATTTTGAACACAACGAGTGCACCCGGCAAAGGCTTTAGTAACAAAATGTTTCATCGGGGGCCCGTTTTTAAACACCCTCCCAGCGTGAGCTGTAGAAACGACATAGATAAACTCCCAGTTGACCAGCTTGCACATTTTCGGTGAAACAAAAATGGAACCCAACCGAACTGGCATTAGTGATAACATGACCGAGGGTCACATCTACACCCTTCCGATGGTGTCTGCAACACGAAGGCCAATGGCTCCCCAAGGTTCGGGAGCCGCTTCAATCGCTTTTCGCCATCATCAGCACAGGGTCTAAAAAAATTATTTTGTTTTGAAGCATTTTTCCATTACCAAGATTGAATGGAATGTAATGTGATAGAGTCAAATAAATCCAAATATAATCATCCACTCGGCACGGGGACGAAGCGAAAAACCAGGTAACGGGAACAAATAATCACGCTCATAAAATTATACTCAATCAAACGCTCCGTGCTTCGGCAGCAGCCCTAAATCTCGTCTCGGTTTGGAAAGAAGGAAAAAGTAAGGTACCAAAGCACAAGCAGGTAAACACTGTAGCACCTTGGTTGCTGCAAGAAGCTTGGAGTGAATGGAACACAATCCAATTGAAATAAAATCACATCGGAAGAGTGCGTTGATGCGTACCGCCTCCCGCGTGCTCGTTGCATGAGGAAACGATGAAGAAATAAAAATTGATCGATTTTTGATTCCGTCCAACTTTGCCCATAAACTTCGCTTAACGCGCATGGTTTCAGCCGGTTCGCGAGGGCAGTTATTTTGCATGTTCTTTTTTTTGCAAAGACAGGAATTAGAATGTCGAGCGAGTTGCGTTGCGATCGGGTGGTACGACAAACATGAGACGCAAAAAAATAACCTTACCAAATCTGACAAAAAAAAAAAACAAACTTAAGCCAAAGCTCCAAATACGCGGTTCAGTTAAAACAAAGCCACCCTGGGTTCCGCTATGCGGAGTTGGAACCGAAGCGCGTGCAAAAACCAAACCTCTCCGTTTTGGGAGCTGGTAAATTTTATTGACACCGTTAGGACGCTTATTTTACGACCCCGTCATCCAACGTCCATCCATCGTCTCCCTGCTGGTCGATTTCCGGCCCCGGAGTGGGTACAACTTTGTCTCAAACGATCTCCGAACGAGGGGAAGACACGCCACGCCACGGCGCACCATTTGCAAGCGCAGACAACGGCGAGGAGCTGCCGGGCCAATCCTCCGGCCACAGTCAAGCTGAATGAAATAACCTATAAAACATGGCCATCGATTCTTGTTGGCACTTCCTCTTCTAGACGAGGAAGGGGATCTGTTTTTTTGGGAAGCAGAAGTGGGGGCGAACGATTTCATGTAGATTCCATGTCTTTCGTTCGTGTTTTACTACGAACATAATATTACGAGCAAGTTGTAGAGTACGGAAAAAAACAAACCGTGTACTTGCTTCATGTCTCTTCAGCGGTAGATTGATAGCGCCGTCTTCTGCCCCTCTCCGTATCTCTTCCTCGTTCTGTCTCCCTCCACGTGGCCACAAACGATGAATGATAATGTGCTGTCCTAGTTTTGAACATCTCCATCTCCGTAGGGTTGTTTACCGAACCTCCTCCCCTTTCCTTGCTCCCACCCACCCGTTCGCTTCATTTACAGCTCGTTCCGTCGGTCTACTTAAATGCAGATAAAACGACGTTCGAAAAATAAAAAAAACCGTACCAACACGACACGGCGGTACGGATGACAAGCAACACTTTTTGGAGTTGTCTAGTGCCGCTGGGCAGGAAAAACGCGAACGTGCAGAACGCACGAAGGATGATTTATGAGGCAAGTTGGTGAATGATGGTTGGAGTTAGTGTTTCGTGTTCCGTTCGTAGAAAAATCTTAACTTGAAGGCGCTGTTTAATGAGTCGTCTATTATTGAGGATGGGTTTTAAAGCAATACAAATAGGGGAACAATATAGCCGTTCAGGTAAACTTCGTCAAGACTGAAATAAACGCCTAGTTCCAATAGATATCAACAGTATTTGGTGAGATTGCGTTTATTAAAAGTATTGAAATAATTTATTTTTTATTTAACCTACTGTACGTTTAAAAATGATGAAGGGTTTTTGTAAATTTGAACAAACCAATCTTAATCAGATCCCACCGCGTATAATGGTAAATATTAAATTACAAAGTGTTATCGATATATTTTTTAAAGCGTAATGAAACATTTGTGAATAACATAATTCATAACATGGCAACTGAATGTTTATGGAGCTTTTTTCACAATACGGGTATTGTATTTAAATACAGTTTAATTACACTCCTAAACTTCAGTTAAGTTAACTCCACTTTACACCGCGCGTCAACTTTGATAGGCCAAAATAAATTACGCACTCCATCCCTCAACTGCCCCTTCCCGTGCCCATCAATCTAGCCGCACGATTTTAACACCATTTGTCAGCGGCGCGAAAGAGGCGCCCTGCCGTGCGCCAAACATCTTCACCGGAAGTGCGCTAAGGAAGATTGATTCCTTTCCACAATGCTCTCCAACCCCCGCGCGGCCCCAATCGAGTGGCTATGATCTGCACCACCGAACGACGTTTGACATTTGGTCGTTAATTTTATCTCCATCGCCACCCATTCGTCCGCCACACGCTCGTCTCGGCGCCGTGTCATCGGATAAATTTCAGAAGGTGATGACAAGTGGGACGAGAGATTCTTCCCTTCGGTGGATGCCACCATGGCATGGCCTTCGCGGAAGACCGAACATCCATCCCTTAATAAGCTCTCAATTTATTCCACGGTGTCGAAAGCATCAACGGGCATATTAATTCTCTCACTTCGACTGATGGCCGCCTCTTGAGAGGGGGGTGGGGGGGGGGAGAGAAGTGTGAGTGGTTTCTTTACAACCATTCCGACTGCATAACTCACCCACGTTGACCATGACCAGTCAAGTGGTCGAGTCGTTCGAGCTCGTGCGGACGGTTCAACGTGAACCAGATGGCCAGCCGACTCCAATTAGTTGCCCTTACCGTGACACGCATTTCCGCATCGAATTGGATGAACTTCCTCGAAGCGAAACTATGCACGACATTGTGCTTCAACTTCCTTCCAGCTGTTGCTTTGAATCCATCAGAATGTTATTATTGGCGCACTCAATCGGGATGATTTTGTTTGAGGGGGTTTATTGAGCGAACGAGTGATTTGATTTATGACAAATAGAGGAATATCGATAAACAAAAACCTCTTCAGGATGGAATTCCTTTTTAATCCATTCATTGCATATCGTTTTAAGAAAACAGTGACAAGACTCACAACTCTCTTTACAAAAGACACGTATGAACATTATTAATTGACTTTTAATACTCGACGTCATTAAAAAAAGGGAAAGTACCTCCTGTACCGCTGAAACGCTAATGGAGCTGTTTTACTCTTCATATTACCGATCATGTTAAACATGCCGCATCAACCGAGCGAAATAAAAAGAAATATCGCATAAATTAAGATCACGACTTGGAAAAATAACCACACGGTTGATTAATGGACGGAGTTCTCCGCCTTCGTCCAGAATGTAAAAGATGGGTTTGAAATATTACAAGCGTAAAGTCTTTTGGCACCACCACGATGGTTGCACCTTCTTTAAACGCTTTGGAAACTAATTGAAGTTTTGGTCCATAAATCTTCTGTAGCCTTTTTTTCACCTTGCCTTTCCCGCAGCCAACAGTCGACGTTTCGCTTTAAACTACTATCAATCGAAACCGGGGCTGATTATTTGATGTTGCCGGTGGCAAGACCGACCTCGACGTCTCGCCTGGCCGGGAGCCAACCGCTTTCAGTACTGGCCTGGAATGTGAAGTGTAAGCGTGTGGTTGTCTGAAGTGTTGCCACTATTCGGTGTGTGTGTAGCCATTTGAGAAGAGCGAACGAGAAAGATGGGAGAGGGGACTGGTGAATGCATCGCCACTTCAAATGACAAAAGCGGCCAACAACGGTGCAACTATTTGCAATAATAACCTACGCCCACATTAGCAAACAACATTCAAAACGCCGTAGCGCCGTAAACAATACGCCCTCCGACCGAGTTACACGGCTGTTGCGTCAATATTTGCGGTGCATTCGAACGCATGCGATTTGGAGTGTGTGGAATTTTATGAAGTCGTTCGTTTGCAGCATTTAAGCCATGCTTAAAATAAACATGCTTAATTGGCATGGAGCAGATTATATGGCCCAGCGGTTCTCAATCCTATCCTATCCTAATTAAACAGATATTTCAAATTGAGTCATTAATTTGTCCAATTGTTGGATAAAATTACTTACAACTAAAAAAATCCACTCACCTTATATCAATCCCTCGAATAATCAGAAAATTCACTGAATAAACCTATGATAAATATATCAATATACTCAATACCTAAATACCAACATATTTTATGGAAACTTTACCTTTAACATTTGGATCATAGAGTCTCAATTGCAAAAAAACTTTGAGAAAACTTGCATTGGAAAATTTGAACTGTGATTGTATGTTTTGAGTTATGATTTGATTAATTATTCGGAAATGTAGAATGTTTGAGAATCTATGATAAATATATATGACATGGACCAAAACTGAAGGTATACAATAATTTACCTATTCATTTCTAAACACGAATCGTTAATTGTAATAAATATTTTTATCCCTGTGTCATGTGGTTGAAGTCCAGTACGACGAACTAAAGCCTGTCTCATAGTAAATTGAGCCAAAGAAAGCGCGCTACTGTGGCGCCTCTAGTGGCGTCAGCCGGAAACTAATATTTTTAGTAATATTAGTAACTAGTAACAATGATGTTGTGAAAGTTTCAGACCTGTACTATTGTGTTTCGCTAAATGCCGTATTTTGAAAATTGAACGACCAAAAATAAATCCGCACAAATAACTACAGCACCAAGGCAACTGAGCAAATTGAAAACACCGGGAACCCATTAAAACAGAAAACAAAAAAATGAAAAGTATTTTTCTCTGGTACAGTTTTACATAAAGTTTGTTATAAAAATAGGGTTTTACTATTTACGTGTTCCCTGTTTTTTTAAATTCACGTATTTTGTTTTTGTTTCCTGCATTAACGCCCATGTCGTGGAATGGGGCACCGTTTTCGCAGCCTCCGTTCATTTCCTCTTGCCAAGAACATCTGTAACTATTCCACCAGTTTGTCTAAGACGAAGTTTTGAGACTGCCCAGTGTTTTTCGATGAGGCGAAACTCTGGGAAATTTGGTTTTGGTACAAAGTGAATCTTATTGGCCCTGTACCACTCTAAGACAACCGTAGAATAATGGCAGGTCGAAAAATCGGCAAAAAAAAGTATGTGAATTTATAAGAACAGGGAACACGCCAAAAGTAAAAACCTATTTTTTATAACAAACCTTATGTATAACTGTATAAAAGAAAAATACTTTTAATTTTTCTTTGCTTTTATTATGGATTCCAGGCCTTGTCAATCTTTCCACCAGCGCTCCAGTTATTTGTGCGGATTTATTTTTGGTCGTTCAATTTTCAAAATACGGCATTTAGCGAAAAACAATAGTACAGGTCTGAAACTTTCACATCTTCATTGTTACAAGTTACTAATACTACTAAAAATATTAGTTTCCGGCTGACGCCACTAGAGGCGCCACAGTAGCGCGCTTTCTTTGGCTCAATTTACTATGAGACAGGCTTTATTTTGTTAAAAACAGCGATCGGAAAACAAAATTCTCAGCGTATTTAGCACTATCACTAACGCCGTCATCAATGGCACATCATCACTTGCTTGGGGCGATGGAATTGATTTGTTCAACCGTCGCATCACAGCCCTACGGATTTTCCCTAGCTCGAACTCTTGTGTTCGGCTGGAAAGCCTCCTTTTCCAGCTTCTTAGCAGCGCACGATGAATATACGCTTCAAGTGGCATTAACTGACAAGTTTGCCCTGTCAAGAGATCTAAACCACTCGACTTCGTCTTCGTCTTTCTTCGCACAAGTGAGTCCCACTGGAAGAGCCACTCTCAAATAGCGACTCTTTCACCAGCTCAACTTTTCCCCCATCGCTGGTAGGACAAAAAGGGGTCATCGAAGTACTGGGACCGGCAGTCACCGCACATCCTGTTCAGGATTTGTAATAGAAGACATTACAAGAAGCGTACAGTTGATATGGTGTCCATACTGTATCCTTCCACTTTTGTGCACTTTTATCGTTGCGGTTCCTATGTAATTCATTCATCTACCTCTTGAGCAACACGTCGCTGCAAACACCACTGCACTTCAGAGCAGTTCTTGTGCTGCTTTTGTTGGTTGCATTTGAAGTGCATTGTTTTGCAACGGTTTTGCCACTCAACTCTTCCTGAGGATGTAATTTTTTTCGAAGGTCTGACAATACTTGACATTTTTATATGACATGAATCTCTATGTGTACAGTTTGTAAATGAAAGTTTTAAAAACATCATTAGTAGTTTACTCATCAAAATAAAATTTCTAAAAAATAAACTTGCTTAGTGTCATAAAAATAATCCTTACATAGGAATGGTTTTCGTTAACCATACTTCGTAGTTATCTTGGAGATTGAATAATAATTATTCTTTTTCCAACACACATTTTATTTCGGCTCTTTAGCCACTGCCGAATACAAATTTTTCATTAAACCTTGGTGATAAAAAAAACCCCACTTTGACCATCCCATTACGCTTAGCGAAAGATAAGAGCCACAAACCCGGCGAGCCGGGACAAGCGGCAGCAAAATAAGATTGAATCGACAATGAAGAAATTCCGCTAACAGGTGGACTGCAAAATGGAGAAATTAGGCGGGTATATTGAAAAACTGGGACTATCGCAGGCACGCACAGAAAAAAACCCCGTGAACGAAGTCACGAACGAATGGGTGGGATTATAATGAAAGTTTTATGCTACAAAGAGTAAAATAATCTAATTCGCTTCAGCTCGGGCCACCGTTATGCCCCCGAGGCAAGCATATTGGGCTGCTAAACTGTCTCGCCTTGAAGGAGCAAAGTGTATCTTCAAAGAAACGATATCATTTGGGCATTTCAGTTTTTTTGGGAGGATGAAAGAAGGCGAATCCCCCTGAAACGACCCTTCGTTTCGTGTCGTCATCGTCGTCGCTAAGAGTTTGCATAAAATGGAATGCAGAAAGTGAGCGCGCAGAAGCAGCCACTTCACTCCGAGGGGAAAATGTATAATTTTCCATTACATCAGGCTGATGAAAGCCAAACCGCTTCGCTTCCATTTTTCGGCGTGTATCGGACCAGCCTGGCCAACCATCGCATCCCGCCGAGGATTCCGGAGGTGAGAAGGTCATAAAAATTTTCATCCACCCAAGAGAATGCATGTAATTTTAACGACACAACGTTTTATGTTGCACCGCACCGTGCTCCGGACCTAACGGACTGAGCCTGTTATGCTAAAGTGGTACGGTTTAGTAAGCGTCAAAGTCGCCACCGGTTCGGTTGAGGAGCGGGGGAGAGGGGGGGCAAAAGTATGCTGCGATGCGAAGGGTCGATACGACGGTCGCGCGTGTCAGCTAATGATATGCAAAAATGGGCGTCGCTTTTGAGGAGATGAAATTTGTCAACGACATTCAGGGGTCGCCCCGGCTTGGTTGAAGGTGAGTTGCTCAGGTCAGGTACACACACTGTGCGGAAGTTTCACGAAGGTGGAAGGTGTGTGGTGACTGAAATCCGTATATTATTTTTTTAAGACCTAAACCAGTAAGTTCACTTATGTTTTGATGGTGTCATACTTCAGTAGTCGTAAGAGAGCATAGAGTTTACGAGTCATATGCATGTTTAAGCAGTAGTGAAGTGTGTACCTTCATATATGATTTTTATGCAGAACAACTAAACTCAACAGCAAATAAACTAAAAAGCTGTATTATACTTACTTACATTAACTACATAAGCGTAAAACCATTTAAATTTGAGGAAAAAGATCTGTCCATATGTAGAACATGTATATAATTTACATAAAGTAGACAAAAAGATAGAAAAGTTGGTTGATGACTAACATCCCAAGCCAAAAAGTCTGCAAACTGTTGGGCATTTTCACTGATCACGTCAGCAGTTACCTAATTCAATTGCTTTTAAAGAGAGTTTCTAATCGGTTGAACAGTTAAAAAGAGTTTTTCTCCCCGGTGGGCGAGTCCGGGGTCCCACATTAATATTCCACCGGAAGTAGTCAGCTGCGGGCCGTTGCACAGTTTTGGACACTCATGATAAATGATTCATCCGCTTTCCGGAGGCAAACTGGCAAGTTCATACCGGTCGAACTAAGTTGGAATTTCACCCAACCCTCTGCCGAGTTGGGGCCCGAGTAAAATCAAAACACGAAAGTTTTGCGTCCCAACACTTGCAACTCACTTCAGAAACTAGTTTGGAACTGGTACGTCGGTGACATGGCGGATGCAAAGGAGATCCCGCGGAAGGTGGAAGCTATGCAATGAACCGGGTTAAATTTCCACCACTGTCCAAAGAACATGGGGTGAAAGGCTAGAAGAAAAAAAAAATGGAAAAGGAAATTGAAGGAAAAGTTGCACCAAAACTCCTTCGTAAGAAACTAGTACAGGCTGGCAGTGCATCCGATGTGAAGCAAGCGGAATGTTTCATGTTTCGTTTTTTCTTTAAAAAAGGGGAAAACACAATTTCGCGTAGAAAGCAACAGGGAGGAAAGCAGTGAAACAACACAGAGACAAGTGCCCGTCCGAAAACAACACCATTTGCAACGGTGGAACTTTCGCAAAAATCGGGAATGGAGCTGGAATTAAAAACTGAACTCGGGCGCGCTCCGGGAGAAAAAGTCTACCGAAGTTTTGTGCCCGCTGGAGTGGACGAGTTGGCAAAATTGGGTCGAAACGGAAAACATCATCACGAACCTGACGGTCAGCAGCGGGGAAATACAAGTGATGAGTTGAGAGTTTTTTGCTTCACTTTTCGCTGCGCCCAATAGTCAGATTTGTTCTGGTGTGATCCATTTCGTTTGCAGTTGTTCCATTTTTTTTAAGCAGGAAGGTGGGTTAATTAACATTTCAGTAAGCAACGCTTGGCTACAGTTGGTGTCAAGCTACGGTTCGACGGGTGGTTTTTTTTTTTATTTCAAGCCCCACAACTGAGAGAATTAAAAAAAACAGAACGCGGGTTGAGAGTGGTTCGCGGAGTCAAAAATGGACTCTCGGGAGCGATCGTTCGATGTGTAGTCGGTTTTGTTTTTCGCTTTCCCGAAATTCCATTCCTTTTCCTTTTGTGGTTGGGTGGGATTCCATTTCCTTTTTTTTTCTTCTCACCAACTCCACAAACCCTGAACGAGCTGAAAGGCGACAGTGTGCAGCAACGTTCGCCAAAGTGATGAAAATTGGAGAAGGATAATTGGAAATGTTTTCATTTTTAATTAATCGCCCATTCGGTGGGTTACGAATTGGAGCCAGAGGAAAATAAAAGAAACAAAAACAGAATTGGAATGTGAAATGAGAGAAGAAAAAGAGTCGCTGATAGGGCAAAGCTAGAAGTGATTCTCCGATGGGATAAACATTTAATCGGGTGGGCAAAAGTGAGGAAAAAACTCCCCAACCAAAAAACCAACACGTCGGGTGCGTCCCAAAACATCCCGAAGAGTCCTTTCGGTGAAGGAAGTGAAGAAGAAAAAAAGAACAGAAAGAACTTCCATCGTGCTTGGGGAGGGAAAAAACCATGAAAATCGAGGATTTGTGTCGCCTGCCGAAACGAATTTTCACAACAGTGGCGTAATAAAATTAGCCAGATCACGGCCTCGGTGTTGCTCGAAATGTGTTGCATAAAAACGAGTGAAAAAAAGAGAAATGGTGCAGACCAAACTAGCCGCTACGTCCCATTCAGTCGGCTCGCTAGTGGAGAGCTAAAGAAAATGCCAATGGATGATTCTCATTCCCGACAGATTTTGCATAAAATCATGAAGCAGCAAGCGGATAAGCTACATCCGGCCAATCGAAGCCAGGAGGATTTGCTCTGCACCGCCAGCTGCCCATTAGCGAAGTGAAATTCCTTTCCTCCCGGCCCCGGCCCCTTTCGCCCTTCGCCTAATTTGCATCCATCGGTCCTAAAATTTCCACTGAATAGTGGCTCTGATTAAACCATCGGCAACGCACCGTGGACCGTCGTTTCGGTCGGTGTGCGTACAAGTTGTTAGTCAAATTTTCGATTCATATCCGCATCCGGTAATTGGAAATCGATTTTACATTTGGCCCGATTGGCTTCAACTGCATACGCCGTGACCTCCGGTGCCATTTTGCAACAACGACGACTCGATGGAATGCGTTTTTCCCGAAGGCTAAGAGGCGGTGGGGGGCAGATCATCACTACCGCTGGGAAAAACGGAACCCGGTCGAGATGAGAGCCATGCTGGATCGATTTGCATCAATTTCCTTCGAATACGCGCTAATATGCTGGTACTTCCGGGGGCTTGACTTTCTGACCCGTTCGAATGCGAAGTGTAAACATGGCCCTGGAATGCTGTGCAACATGGTTACGCTGTGCAGCGTTTCACGTGCGTGCCACATACGTGTTATTTCAGGAACAATCAGTGGTACATTCCGTTGTATTAAAATTTGTTGTTCCATGTCCAATGTACCCAATCAAAATTGGAATTTAATTTAACCCTTAAATGCAGACGTCCTTTAGCGAAGAAATAACATTTACTTCAATAATACTGGAATTACCATTTCAAAACTTTCGCGATTTTCTTTACAACTAAATACATTTTCATTTTTATAGTTAAGATTGCAAAAGTGTTAGAAAGCCCCAGAAAAATAACCAAATTTAGATTGAAAAAAATCAACGTCGTATAATGCATATTACTGAGAGTTGAGTAATTCAGATTCAGATTCATGAATCTGAATGATTCTTTGCGTTTTAGGGATTCATGAATCCCAAAGTTTCATCAAGTGCTGCAAAGCGATAATCAACAAATGAATGGAGGAATTCACTTGTTTTTTTTTTTGGTCGCATGACCCATGCCAATGAAATAATTATGGAGATTGGTCAAAGATCCATGAAGATTCATTAAGATTTCGAAAGATTTATTAACGTTTGAAGATTCAAATCCCAAAAGATTCATGAATCCATTTTAATGAATCTTAGGTGAATGGTTCATATGAATGAATCTCGCCAAAAGATTCATACGGCATAACACTAATATTCTTACCTCTTGGATGCTTTAGTTTTATTTAATTTTTTTAGTAAATATTTAAGTTTTGAAAACAGTGCAAGCCACAATTTCTGATTGGAGTCTGCAGATGTTTGCAGATGTTACTAAAAATACAATTTTGGAATATGGAATACTCCAAACTACTTTTATATTGTTTTCCAATTGAAAAAGAAACTTTGCTCCAATGAAATTAGATTTTTTTCTATCGTAAGTTATCATACTTTATATGCATCCGATATTCGATAACTTTCATTTGATGTGTTCTTAAAGTTTCAAAAAGCTTTCATTGTTCTTGTTCATAAAAAGTGTAATCAGATTTATTCAATTTGGTAAAGCTTTCCCCTTGTGTTTACAAAAAGGACCAATACAAGTTGCTAATTAAACCGTTAACGAGAGTTTCTCGGTTTTTCAAGTACCAACCAGTTCAAGACCTTGATCGATAGAACCAATTAAAAACTATTCTATCCCCCAACGGGCCAGGTATAATATTCAATAACGTGAGCCGATCGATATTCCCTCGCCGCTGCAAGTGCCTTGATTTATTTAGCAGCTACATTTTCCCCGGCACCCTTCCGTCGCCCGGAAACGAACGCCTTGCGATAGCTATTTTACACGAAAACTTCCTCCATCTCGAGCCGGCGAAAGTCTGCAGCGTCATCGTTTCTTTGCGCTACCCTCGCGCGTCACGGTCATTCTCCCTGGACCTGGGATCCACGGAGGGTGCCGTAGTTCGATCAATCTTTCTCCTGAGGTAATTTCCCTGCCTTGATTTCCTTCTCCGCAAATCGCTGTAGAAACCGGATCCGTTGAGGGTTGACAAAAAAAACAAGCACTCGATGGAAGACAAGCATCTTGCTCCATCCTGGCTGGAATAACAAGATAGCCGAGCCGATGGAACCAGCTCCGTGTCGAACGTGGATGAGTTGACACTAATTTGCCAGGAAATCAATATCGGAAGCAATGTCGCGGGAGACACTTTTCCACCCGGGAGCCGGGATTGAAGGTTAACCCCAACCTCATCGGAGGCAAATGGAGCCGTTTGATGTGATTCCGGACGCCTTGCGTCAGCACGACGGCAGGGAAATGTGCTATCAGACGGAAGTCTCACCAACACCGGGCAGAAATCGAAGCTCAACCTCCCCCACCCCTCACAGGGGGTTGGTGGGGTTTGTTTCGCATTAGAAAGGATTATGCTGACCTGGCGTCGTCGAAAATCGCCACGCGAGCCACTGGGAAGCTCAACGATTGGCTGGAAATGTTCAATCGACCGAAAACCGAAAATCGGAAACCGATCAAACGGTGTTCGTGTTTGTACACCGAACCAAATGAGCGATATTGAAACATATCCTTATCGGATTAGGCAAACCCTTTCCCAGCGTTCCGTCTCAGCGCGGTTGTCGGTTCCGATACAACCGATTGTTTGCTTGTGCCGGTGGCCACAAACAGCAAAAGGCCTCCATCTGCAAAACGCCATCATCATTCGGGCGGGCACAGAAACCACACTAAACCCAATCATCGTTAGCTCTAATTCGATAATCCACCTCCTCACTCGACCTCCGGGGCACGCGTTTCTTGTCCCGGCAATCCATTGGCGCTTATCGGCGGGACATACCATTCGCCATTGTCGTCTCTCTCGCTGTCGGTGCCACTTAATATTTCATTAAACAACCGGTTTTACTTATTTAAAATCTCAATCTCGCTGCAGACAAAGCACGAGCAGCAACGGCACCAGCGCTTGGGAAGAAAATGGAAACCCCGGTTCGTAGAAGAAGACGGCGTGCTTGTTTCTCCGCTCGGGAAGCTGTTGTAGTGCTTTTTAAAGTTTCACCACCAGCGAGTAGCTTAACGCAGCCAGTGCTCGTTCCGGTAATGGATTGAAGTTAAGCGTTATGCTAAATTTTCCTCGCTAAAAATGACTGCCTCTACTAACTTCCACCACCGTCGGTGACCGATTGCGAAACCGGCGCGCTTTTCTCTTCCGGAGGTTTCGCACCCTACACGGGACGCCGGAACGAAATAATAAAGGGAACAACGAAAGGATTCAACCAACCGTTATAACCGCACCGCTGCTAGCGATGGAAGGGAAAATCGCCCGTCGCGTTGGCCCGCACGGAACCGGAAGCCGGAAATGAATCCGTTCAATTTGTCAGATTGTATTAATATGCGTGGCGTGGTGATGATAGGAAAGATGGATGAGGCGACCGCGTTCCATCCGTCAGCCTGCAGCCGAGGATACCGCTCGCCCCGTGACGGCAGACTCCCGAAGGAGTTGCATCGAAACGAGGGAAAACTTTTCTCATAACCTGCAAACTTCGGTGTGGCGTGTTTTCCCTGCACTTGCGAGAAACTCTTCCGAGGTTACTATTTAAGCCCAGATAGGTACAGACAAGGTGAAGAAGCGCATGTCTAATGATTGAATATTAGGAGATGAGTCTCTCAACTCATAATTGCTCTCGACACATGTGTAGTGAAAGTTTTCTTTTTATCAAATTAGATAAACGATAGTTGTACATCTCCTGAACGTACTATATTCTTTCACATAAACAACATTATCCGTTCAATGTAATAAACATTCCAGGATTAATTTACAGAGATCAACATCTTTATACACCGGATTTCATGGAACATGGAATCTTGTTGCTCAACCAAGTATTGAAGATGCTTGAAATAAGAACAGATCATTTTAGTCAACTCTAAAGCTCATTTATACGTTTGGCATTTAAATAACCGTATAACCTCTTCCATCTGCTCCCCATTTGGTGGCCATATTGTCAATTTAGTCACCAGGATGCTGTTTTATGCTTTTTTGCAGGAATAAAAGCGACTTTTGATGTAATTTTCTTAAATAAATCCAACACCCAACGAAACCACCAGATCTGAGGCCAATCACCGTCATAAATCTTTCAAACATCCAGTCCATACGAAGGGTACCTTAATGAACCTTTTTTAGATCTCATTCACAAGCAACCCACGACGCCTCCGGCCGTCATCTAGTTGTGGCGATTCCTAGCCCTCGGCTTACTACGACCGCCCTTCTGTCAGCCTTATCGTAGCCGTAAATCAGAAGAAAAAAATCATCCGGAGAAAAATGAACGCCACTCCGCAGGGCTTGCCGTAAAAATACTTCAGTACTTCCTGCGTGCCCCTCCCCCCTCCTTCTGGGCGTGTTTTGTCAAGTGATGGATATTCGACAGACGGCCTTTTTGACAGCTGTCAGCAGGCAAGGAAGAAAGTTCGAAGTACCGAGAAACGTATTCAAAGGGAGAGCGAGGAAAAAACGAGCCTCTGATGAACTCGCCACAAATGAAGTGGGTCAAGTAACTATCGTTATTTGATTTTTCTCGTCCGTCCACGGCGGCGGAGGCAAAAGCCGTTTTCCTAGAAAAAAAGAGCCTCCAACAGCTGCCCACCGATGGGCTTCATTTGTCAGATTCATGCAATTTATTTTCGCTTTATTATCATTATTTTTTGTTTGTTTTTTGCTCCGCTCTCCGTTTTGCTCTACCCTCATTGCGCCATTTCTTTTCCGGACTGGTGTCGGCATCTATTCTAGGCCATCGAGCATGAAACGCCGCCAGGATCAGATTGGTTTCGTTACAGCCAAGTGTCCTTTTCGCCGTTACTGGAACACGCCTCGCTACGGTTGGCGGTCGTGACGGATTCGATTGTTATTCAATATGCGCCACGTTCAGTGTGCTATAAAATTCCATTGAATTGATTTTTATTTTTTCATAAACGTGTTTCTCGCTTTCCGACGTTTGCCGCCCCGGGGAGAATCTCTTCGCTCCGGAGAGATGTGATTAATGGCCAGAGATAAAAATACGGCTCCTATCCGACACACAAATATGCATTTTCATTCAATACCATGTTGCCTTATTTTTCTTCGCCTTTTTTGAAACCCATCGAATGATTTATAATTCAGTCGACACCTTTAACGGCCCGCACACATATTTATTTCGGACAATAGCGGGCCGTCCAGCGTTGGCAGCAGTTCATCCATCTTGCCGAGCGATCTTAATAGGACATTTATTGGAAGCTCATTGTGTCGGCGTGTCGCTCGCTCTGATTTAGTGCTCATAAAGACCCGAGGGTATGCTTGCTTGCCTATCGTGATTCGGGCGAAGAAAATGAATTAAAATGTCCCCAAACAGGACACCGACAAGAGTGCAACACCAGACTATCGGTGCTTGATCGATGGAGCATAATCTGTCCGTCGCTCGTCCGCTCGACCGTCAAAGGTGGATTAAACTGTCGATGACATTTCACTCTCCACTTGCTCAAAGGGGATTATCCGGTGTGTTTGGAGGGGAGAAAAAAAGGAAAAAGAAACTTCTACCCGAAAACCAAAATGCCATCGTAGAGTAGAAACTGCTTTGGAACAAACATCGGAAGAACGGAATGGCAGCCCGACGAAACCCACCATTTGCCCTTCGGTGCCATTTTTCAACGGCTCATCGAGCCACCGGGAGCCAGCCGGATCCCATCATGGTGCGGTTGAGAAACTCGGGGAAAATGGAAAAACTTTTACCCATCCGCCGCCCCAAAACCCCTTTGGCCTTCTGTTCGAAGCGTTGCACCAACAAAATGGAAGGTTGATTTCCCTTTCTTGGATACATTTTCTCACCTTTTCGTCCTTCGGAAAACGTTCGTGCACGGGAACCCGGTTTTCATCGGTCCGGTTTTTTTTCCTCACCCTTCCGTTGCCACGTGCAAGGAGAATAAATGAAAAATCAAACCAAACTCACCGTCGCCATCGGTCCGCCGTCCATCTGCAAGCCATACCTGCATTATGTTCCTTCACTTTCAACGTCCTTTTTCCGGCAGCACGTGAGCGCGGATCGCGAGGAAAACTTTCCTGGTACCGGGTACCGCTTTTGGGCAGAATCCGGTCGGCATTCGGGCGTTCGAATCTCAGCATAGCCCATTCGGTTGCTTTTCTGCTACCGCGTTCGCTCCACATCCATCTTCACGGTCTGTTCCTTGCAAGCAGCAAACGGCACCAACATTCGTTTGGATGGAAATCGATCCCGTTGGCGAAAGGGAAAAGTTCTCGTGTTCAGGGCAGAGACCCAGAGAACGGTTCGTGCCCCAACCGGGTCGCCATCGATGTCGGGAGCTGCGCGGCAACCAACCGTGCGCCATATTTATTGATTATATCGGTCGAAATGGTGATTGGAAAAGAATAAACTCTGATGTTCTGATGTCTCACGATGCCGTTCCCTCACACCACGGGGCTGCCCTGTCTGATTTTACCCTATTGTTGGCGCAAATTTTCCTCAATTTTCCGCTTCAACTTCTCGTCGCTGCCATGGGTCGGCTCCATTCGAACGTTGGTCGTGGTGGCAGTGCTTATTTACATCAGCCAAGGCAATTCCGTTCGGCTGAGACAATAAAATGGTAACGTGTGGTTTTTTTTATCCTCCGGGCCCCGTCGTCCCCTACCGCTGATTTCCATCGTCTGTTTCTTCGGCTGCGGATTGAACGGCTGCCAGATATTTACGCATTCGATTCGATTTCGTCCAAAATGCTCGAATCGAATTTTTCCACGCAAACGCGACGAACACACCGAACGGAGGGAACTGCTGCAACGAAAATGTGGAATCGTGTGAGATTGAAAACGGAAGATACCTTAATCGACGGGTTGGTGGCGCAGCTGGATGAACTCATTCCAACCGAGGGGTGTAAAAATGGGACGCAAAAAATGTATGGTGTACGTCGTATTGCCAGCAAAGTGACATGACAGACGCAAGCCTCTCCGCTCGCCCGGTCGAACATGACCAAAGTTTAATCCGACCCTGGTGGAACACATCGATCGAAGCTGCGAGTGCGTGCGTGTGTACCGTCACGGGAAGCGTACGCATACGTCAGGTGTTCGGTTTCAGTCAATTGACGTTGATCGCTGATAGTTTGTATATATTGTGCCATACCGTGCCATACCGTGCCATCATTACCGCCAAATATACTTACGCGAGACAAGACGTCAACGAGATAAGTGATGCCGTTTTGCCGGGAACGCTTGTTTTCCCCGGGCTTCCTGTTGTCTCTCCCTGGTGTATATTTCTTTTTAAAAATATTAAGATCGGTTGAAGGAAACCTAGAATGGAATGAAGAGTAGATTACTACATGCGTCTTTAAAGCTTGCGTTAGTAAATTATCTTGTAGCTATCACGTTTTCAACCCTGGTACAAGTACCCTAGAGGTAAATATCAAACTAATGTATAGGTTTTTTAAACATTGTAAAGAAATAACAACTGTTTCAAAAATGACACTCAAATTTGATGCTCCAGCATTAAAACCTCTAATGTTGAAAATCAAGCGTCAAAAACATATTGCTGCAAAACACCTCCTAATAACATAAAAAATAATTCTGGATATGCAAAACTCCATATAACATTATTAGGTTTCAAATACATGCTTCAAATAACCGTTATAAAAAGTTTCAACCAAAGCATTATTATGAAACAAAACGTATGTTTCATCATTTGCATTACTTTTTGGGGTTCTTACCATGTAAGATAGTTTAGCGAAATTGTAACAGTTTGAACATACAATATAAGACAGATTAATCTTGTCACGCAATTTTCCAATAAATATGATCTGTTGGGCAATCTCTTTACTCTTAAAAGACTATTTAACTAAACACATAATTTGAAAATAAATTTCATTTGACAAAATATCAGGTTTTCAGAACTGTTAGCAAAAGTAAATTCCGTGAATAAAATCATTTGCTTCTTTGAATTGCTTGGAAAAATATTTCCCGATCATGCCTCCCGTTTTCATTCCGGAAAAAAGTTTTGCGTTCATTACACTTCACAAAACAAAACACCACCTTCCAAATGTACGAAATAAATGGTGGGCCATAAAATATGCGTACCCGCTAAAGTGAATTCTCCCGTAACGCAACGCAAGATGAAGAGAAATGCGACTCCCAGCACGCCCCTGATTTCCCAGAAGAATGACACCGAATTTTGCGCTCGCATTTCGACAATGAATCGTTAGCTGCAGACATCATCCTTAGACAAAAGCTCGCTTCTCGGTAGCATCCGTTCGGGGTGTGCGTTTGCTTTCGAATGGTTTTTTGTTTGTTTTCTTTCTCCGATGTTGGCCAACTAGTTTCTCCGCCGAGACGGTGCACCGAGACCGAGGTTGGCTGTGGCATGATTAATGAGCTGGTACATAAGATCCTGCCCAGAACCGAACGTCTCAAAAGTGCTGACCCACTTTTCATCGCGCACTCTCGCGAGACGGACACGTGGGGATTATTCCTTTCTGGAGGGTTATTGCGATACGTGGGCGTCGCAGCCGTTAGCCGACGAGAATATAATTTGGTAATCGCTCGTAAAACAATAAACCAGCCGATTCGATTTCGGCGCTCCGAAACCAGAGCTGGAAGGATGGCCCCTGTCAAGATGCAGTAGGCGGCCAATCAGTTCAGCCATAAGCCTAGCGGCATTTGTTATTGTACATTAAATTCGCAATGCGCTATTTGCATACATAAACCGACGAGAAACGAGATACACGATATTCCCATGTTACATTTGGCTCGCCGCCGGGGTTTGCCAGGGTGGGTTCCCACGCAATGCATCCGGACCGGCATGATAGTTCGGTTTCGGTTTTCCACACAATTTCGCACTTCATCCCTCAGTTGATGGAGGTTAAATTTTTGATTCCTCCCCTTTCAAAAAATCATCCATTAATTCCAGTCGATTTAAATAAATGATTGAAAGGGTGACGCAAGCGTAAAAGCGAACAAAAAGGAATACTTGCAATTCAATTTGATTGTTCCGGTTGTATAGTTTGTGTATTTTTTTTTTTCATCGCTCACCACCTTTAACGAACTGTTCCTGCTCAGCATACACCTCACAGGAGTGCTGCTCCGATGTTTCTTTTTTCACTTTTTACTCTTCGACCCATTAGTTCCAATCACCGTTAAATCTTGGTCATCACAGAGTATCTTCATTGATAAGGTCAATTATTCCAGAAATTAACTGAAAAGAGAAAGAATGAGCAAAAATTAATAACTACCATTTCAATAATACCAATCAATTATTCTTGGTCTGTCAATAACTAATATTAAGTTGTGTTTGTATATAAAACGCGTTATGCCAGAATTTGCTGTTAAATATCAGACCACTATCACTCTTTCTACTATCTTTCTAACGAACTTATGCGATTTCCAAACTTTCTATCATCCAAAACCGGCATGGGTTGATACACCGATCGGTCGTCTCACAAGGATATTGATTTTATTACAGCGTTTCGAGGTAAATTCAATTTTCTTCCATTGCGAAATTCACCTTCCACCATCTCAGCTTGCACGACGGAGCGAGTAAATCCTATCTCCTTTGGCAAGATCTGTGTTCGATCGCCTCCACGTACACTTTCACGCAGACCCCAGACCTCTCAATGTCGGTTACATTTACGGTTAGAAACGAGACCATTTACTGAAATGGTTGCGGGTGTGTGTTTGGGTGAGTGTATGTGGAAAACTCCATAGAATCTTGTGCATTTTATTTCAATGCAAGCGTATGGAAAGGAAGGAGTTTAGGAATCGTTGAGGACCAGCATGGAAGCAACCGTTTTTTTCCAGCAACCTTCTCGCCATGATTCCAATCTGCTCGGTTGGGTGTGTGATTGCCCCGAACAGTTCGATTCGATTGCAACCGATGTGATTTATGGCCAATCATTCAAACACAACCGGAGCAGTTCGCTCGTACTGATGTCGACTTTCATCGGGTCGGGGTAAGAAAGGAAAGTGTGCAAGAATGGAAATTATATCAACGCATTCTTTGATTTGATGCAGTTAAACGGACCTGGATTCTATTTATCGATCAGTGGAAGAAACGATCTGCCAAAGCGTTTCAGAGTTAAAGTTAATTTGTGTGACTGTTGACTAAACCGTCCTTAACGTCGTACGGAAATTAATCAAGCAAAGTTAGTAAAAAAAAGAAGGTTGAAACAATTAATTTCCTTCCCACTCCCTGCGGGTTAATTCACTATCCTTACACTGAATCCTTGGTAATCGACGGGAATTTTGCAATCGCAAATGTGCGATGAATTATTCAGTGCGGCTGACGTTTATCGATGTGTATTTATGGTCTTTATCAAATTTGCAACAACGTTGCACTGTTTCAGTTAATTTTTTCCTTCACTCTCTCTATCTCTCTCTTTCTCGCGCTCCCGTCACATAATTTTACAATTTCCAGCTGCTACAAAAGCTTTGCGTCCCGATCGAGCTAATTGACTTATTCCGTGACCAATGATAGCCCTTAATTTGTTCCGATTCAGCGCGGCATTGTCGGGTGGTTCGGGACAAAATCAACCCAGACAGCCAACACACCCCCCGCTTACCGGGTGATGTTCGTCCGTACACCATACGCCATAATTGAATTAATAACCGTATACCGTAATATTTTAACCCGGGCGCAAACCACAGGAGAGCACACATTCCGCCTCCCTCGCGGCGAGCGGGGCGTGTGTGATGTTTGACCATATCCGTACCATTATTGTCGTTCTAGTAACCACCCCCACATCCCAACCCCCGCTCGATGTTGGAGACTGATGAATATTCATATAAATCAATAAAACCAACCAGTACAATTACCCGGAAAGGAGAGAGGGAGAGTGACAGAGAAGGAGAAAGAGAATGAGAGAGTTTGAAGCGGTAATTTGTACATGGTGGCACTATCAAAAATCAACAGGCGACACGGAGCGTTGTCCCCTGATGGTGCATCCTTCGTAGGGTGAGCAGGACCATAATTCAAAGCCTATTCTGTGTCCCTAGCCCTGTTTTGATTCAACCTCGCTGCATAGATTCATCTAGAGTGAATGGAGTGTTTTACGTACCGAAAGCTTGTCCTTCATGACAGTCTCGGTACTGTTTCTCCGTACTAACTCGCTTCATGCAACCCGAACAGTGTGTTTTTCAGTGGTAAATCTACGCTGACGTTGAAACGACGAACCGACAAAAACCTTGAAATAGTTTCTCTTTCAGCTGCAGTAAGGGAAGACTCGAATATTTGGTGCTTCGGTCTGGTGAACGCCATGATTTATGAGCTCCGATGTTCTGGTCCCTGTATAGGCACACCGAACCGGTAGACTCTACCATCCCGAATATCTGTTCTCCACGAGCTTCACGGGACACTCTTGCTAGCGGTGTGTCGCTTGGGGCAGAGTATTGCTTCTTGTGCAGGGCTATTCTGGCCCCGACAATAAGGTACGGCCGAGGCAGACACAAACACCGGACCAAGCAAACGAAACAACCGAATAACGATGGGTTGTTTAAATACTTTGCTTCCCCTATCGTCTACTGCGTACCCGAGGGATTGTTTAGCAGCAGACGGACGGCTATGGTGACTACTTTCAGCACAAGAAATCGGGGACTCATGTCAGGGAGCAGAAGCAGGAGGTCTGGTGGCAAGCCGCTTCTCTGCCCCAGTAATCAACTGTGTGATTGGAGTACCGGTGGTGGTAGTTGTTTGCCCTTAATTGGTTCCACTTTGGCGAATTGATAATTAGCGTCGAGTAATGGTGGTATTTAATCTCTTTCGGTATATGATTAAAATCTTACTTTCGGTGGCATGCGGCTTGAAATGTGTCCAATTTTGAGGAAGGCCAATTTGACATAAAATAAATGGAACACCGTTCTCACGAATTAATTTCCTAACAACGTTATTTGCATTAGCTTTCGGACGACAAGTCAACGAACGCAAGAATTGTAAAGTTATTGGAAATAATTTCATTTAAGCTATACTTTCAAAAGCGAAATACCTTTCGTTTTAAATATAAAAAAATTGTTACTGTTTATATTTGTAAACTAATAAAGTAGGAAAATGTTTTTACGGAGGATTTGCGTGAAATACAGATCCTAAAACATGAAAACGAGAGCTGCATGTAATGTTTTCTATTTTAAATCCATTGCACAGCAAAGAATGGGTGAAAACAAAAATGTTGTGAATAAACAATACTACCCTTTTTACGAACGAGTTATGCCATTCACAAAATCTAATGTACGTCAAAACATGAACAAATAACATTAAAAAAATATTCAAATTGTTGTTTACTACTACTCGTATTTGTGCAAGAAAAGGGTATAATGATTCAAGTAATCGCTCATCCTTAACAAAGCAATTTACTTTTCTGGGAAAAAATCTTGAAATGCAACAAAGCGGAATAGATAATCCACTTAGAATAGTTTTATACCGGTACGTTTTAATTGAAAATTACTTGACGAACTGAAAAATGCTAAAAGAATGCCTATCGAAATAAGGGAAGAACAGACTTATGCATGGAGACCACTTTGCTACATGGAATTTCCTCGCCATTCATCTTAGTCAATTCCATCGACAACATAATCCTACCGCTACGGATCGGTAAACCACAACATCCTACAACTGTCTAAATAGATTGCGGTTGGGATGAAGAGATAAAGGTACGGCATCATTGCTTAAAAAACTTTCCTCCCAAAACTTGAGGAACAAGAAGGAAAACCCATTTTAAGAAAGGGAGAAAAAAAGGGCTGAAGTCGTGGACGTAATCAAACAACTAACATGCCGAGAATTGCGTTCCTGCTGTAAATTGTTATGACTTTGGCCTTCGTCGTTTTTGGGGCAGGGAAGGGAGCGTGAAGATGGACGGATCATAGCACCTTTTAATCATAACACAAGATCAACGCCGTCCGGAGCGTGACGTCATCGTCAATAAAACATTCCTACACTGAAGAAGCACGGGCCACGTGTTGACTGACGTCTGCCGTTGTGTTGCTTGTGATTGTATATTTCTTTTCCCCAACCGTTGCGTTGCTTCGTCCGAGTGAGCGCGAACCCCGCGACCGTGTAATGTGGCTTTCTAATTGTACCTCTCTTCCTGTTTCGCTTATTTCCCCCCCTTTCTTCCACAGAGAATGTTTCCATAGCAATGGGAAAAGCCGCGCGACGGTCAGTTGCGTCAGATCCGTCGTCGCCGACCTTATCCTACCACTACCAGCAACAGCAGCAGCAGCAGCAACACCACCAGCAACGGCAAGTGCATCAGCCGGAGCACTTGTACTACTCCTCGTCCTTGTCCTACTCCCCCTACAACCCTTCGTCGCCTTCGTCGCTTGCTTCGTCCTTCGCCGCCAGCTCCACCGACTCGGACTCGTTCGGCTCGACCGGGGCGTCGGTGTTCGCGTCGACTTCCGCCGGCCCGCAGCTGCAGGCTCCCCGGACCGCAACACTTCAATCCGCCCCACCCGCCTTCATCTCGTCACTTGCTCCTGGTGGTGTTGGTGGTGCGGGCCAAGAATCACCCGAACCGGGCCCTGGTGCCAGCGATCTCTTCATCCATTCGTCAACCGCGGCCACACCCAGCCACAGCAACATCACACCGGAGTTCAGGTAACAAGCAACCTCCCGGACAAAGTCCTTTCCTTCTGGCAAAAACAACACGAAAACACAGAACCCACACGTCCTACACTTTCCTCGCATGTCCCACGGCTGAATTCCCCCGACATCCTGCATGCCGTTTACTTCATCCGAAGCATGTTGTGCGTTAGAAAATAGTTACTACCTTAGATAATCACTCTTCTTCTGCCACTGAAACACTCTCTTTCCTTCCCTTCTTCACCTCTCAACTGACGTTACTATTGATCGATGCACTCTGGCTCTCCTCCCTGGAACGTGAAATCGATACACGATAAATGGGACCACAAACTTTGGCACACGAACGCCCCCGTGTTCGTGGGCGGTTTGTCTCCCATGCTCACATTATCTCCCATCCATAGTTGATTCGCTCATGTGGTTTTAATTACATCGCATCTACCGCGCCAGCTTGTTGCTACAGTGCAACAACCGTCTGCCCTTTTCGTCCGTTTTTCCGATCGCGTCGCTTGTCCACTCTGAACGCAGCTAACACCATACCATTAGACCGTGCGCTTACAAATTAACAGCCACGAGATAGTGGCCCGAGCCCGATGGTGCGAAAAATGGAAGCTCGAGCGGCCAGCGGCCGTTGGCGGTTGCAGGGATGGTTAGTAATTTAATCTTCATCTGCTCGACCCGCACGCAGCATTTGCGGCCGCGAAGGTAGGATTATCGCGCGGTGGGCACTTAGTGCTGCTGGCAAATGCTGCTTTATGAGCTCGCCAGTGCACTACGTGATCTCATTAGGGGCGCCCTCGGCAGCGTGAAGGTCAGCGCACATTCGAGTGCTTTGGGCACTCTCGGTCTCGGTCGTTTGCAATCGGTTCATTCCTCTCCATTAAATGGCCATACGGAGCAGGATTTGTGGATTGGAACAAGATTTTCACCGCGATGGGTCCATCTAATTCTCTGGAAGAAACACAAAATAACGTCAGTACGTTAAGATAAATCATGCAATAATATAACACTTCATACTGATAATTACACCTATAAAACCTAAACAGTATTCGACTTTTAAGCAAATTTATACCGATGGAGGTGCCTGGTGTTTTTCACCGAATTTCAAAATGGAGGCGCCTGGTGTTTTTTAGGAGTTTCTAGACAAAGGCGCCTGGAACTTTACTTTCGAGTCATTGTAACTTTCACGTATGTTTTCTAGAACTTATTTTTTACAAATTGATTCTTCAGTGAACTTCTTCTTAACACGGAGAAACTTTAATTCAAAAATTTGTTTATATCCAGAAATTTTAAATTTTAAATTAGTATCATACTCAACATGTTTAAGTTTGAGAGAAAAAAAAAGATTGATCCAATTAAACTCCTCAAAAATATATAAACCCGAAAATTCTGAGTCGTACCGTAACACACATTTTCAGCAAAAGAAAACTCTAGGTCAGGGTTCACCTTACATTTGCTAAAAAGGGTCAAATGATTAAAAGAAAACCTAAAATTGACATGGGTTTTTGTAAGAAGAATTAAAATTTTCTTACGGACCGGATAAAATCAGTTGGCGGTCAGGACTTTGCCTAGATAGTGATTTTTTCTAAAACTATAAGTATGACTGCATAGGTTTGATCCAATTGAAAAGGAATTACGCGCGTTGGCCCTGTAACAGTCCCCTAATCAATAAATTAGACCATCCTTCTCATAATATTCCGCAGTGCAATGGTGACAACGCTTAAATTACAAGGGAAATTCATTCACTAAACCACCATTATCATTATAGTTCTTCTCCGCCTCATGTAAGAGAGGTTTATTTTTACCTTCCTACTCATTTTGCTTCCGTTTGTCACGGCCCGTGATAAACGTCGGCTCCAGCTTCACCACCGGTGGCATTTGGTTCGGTGCCAGCTTCACCTGCTATTTACTGGCCCATAAATCTTCTCGCACTAATCCCGCCCCGCTAACAAGCAGCCTCCAGCTTGCGAGCGGCCAAACTGGCGGAAGGCTGGAAAAGACAGCCTTGGAGACACCTTTCAAAATGAGACACTCCTCGCCGGTACGTCGCGAGGCGTGCAACGGTCGGATTGAAAATTTCATAGCGATGAGATGACAGAAAGAATAACCTCGCGAGCGGGGAAAGAAAAGCGACCACGAGCTCGTTAGGACCTACGTCAACGCAACGGGATCACTTTTTATCTTTCACCACTTCAACCAGCAGCGACGAAGCCCGGCCCCGCACGGTGGCGTGCACCCGAATGACAATGTTAATCTTTTGCGACAAGATGGCGGTTGAAAGGGAATTATAGCAAACCGCACGCTGACCCCGGGCTCGAAACAAGTGTCCAGTCGTTGCGGACGTCCCGTGTGCGATACGGCACAGGCTATATTTATCGTAATGCGTACATCCATCCCCTCTCACTCCACTGCATGGCATGGCTCACCTTTTCTGCACCACGCTTTTTTTTTCCAAAGCCGGTTCCGGAGTTGTGATGACGAAAACCACAACCCGCACTCATCCTCACGCTTGGTCCTTTGCGGCGGCCTCATTACGCCCGTTCATTTATCCGTCATTTTGGGTCTACATATCTGTCTCTCTTTATCTTCCATTCTCTGTTTCTATATCTATTTCTCTCTCTCTTTCCCTCTCTCCCTCCTTCTAATCATCGCCGATCATATTCTCTCGTCTCTTTAATACTGTCCATCTGTTCTGTGTGCTCGTTGTCTACCTAACCTGTACTGTCGAAAACAAAAAAAAAAACAAACTGTCCCGCAAAAAAAACCTACGAACCACCCTGTGATCCCTTCCCGCCGTCCCGTCCCATCCCCTTTTACATACTTTCTCGTGGCCATGTGCGGGTCCGAACCTTGCCGGACCAAGCAGCACCGTTACGGTGCACACGCACACTGGCGACCCGAGCAAGACCGGGCCGCAGCCAACCGAGCCCCCCACTCCCACCCCTACCGTCTCCTCCGCCACCTCCACCACCCACCAACCGGCCCAAACCACCCCCCTGTTACCGTCGTTTCGTCTCTCCAGCAACCGAACGCAGGTCGACCGGGAACGGGAGCGGCTCAGGATGGAGTTCTACGCTACGTACGACGTGATGACCGGCGTCCGGATAGCGGCCACGCTCGGCGGTTTCTTCGGCCTAATGGTGTTCCTGGTTATCTACAAGAGCCGCACGCGGTCGACGGCCAAGGCACTCAAGGTGAGTTTCGTTTCGGGCGTATCAGGCTGTATCTTCCGGACCGCCCTCCGGACGGTTAATAATTCATTAAGGAATTAAAGCCACCCAGCCTGTCTAGCTAGGCTGGAGTGGAGACATTAGCTTCATGAAACATTCACCGATCGATTCCGGGGAGGTGTTTGCTGCGAACGCAAAATAGCAACAATTTCACTTCCGACCCCGGGAAAGACAAACAAAGTGTGGAAAATCCAAACGCAAACAAACAGGATTACCGGATGGAATGCAACAGCGGCGCAAAACTTGGCAAACGGCCAATTGAAAAACCGCAACCATTCTTTCCTCGGCTCGCGCGCCCCCTTGGAAGAATGGTGGAAACATAATCCCACGCGAACCCCGCGCGCAACCCGACCCGAGGGGTTGGGTAAATGGCAAGCAGATGAGAAAATAAATTCCAGCAACGTGGATGAGCGCGAACGAAAGTGGAAAGGTCGAGCAACATCAATTAGCATATTGTTTCCACAACATGTTGATCCTCTACCGAACAGCGCCACACCACCCTCACCTGCTCAACTGCCGGAGGATTTGTCTGCAAGCGTTTATGCACAAATACCCGTGCTTAACTTGAATCTTTCATTATGTTTATTGGAAAACAACCTCCGTTACTAAAGAAGTTTCCGTTTCGTTCAAAGTTGATCACGAAACTTTTCACATAACATTTATCACAAGCAAATAATGAAACAAGAGAAAAATCCTTTTAATTCCGGTTTGGAAAAATCCTTATATGAAAACAACCTCCGTTACTAAAGAAGTTTTCGTTTCTTATTTCTAGTTAAAAGTAGACCATCAAACATATCACATAATATCCACCACAAGCAAATAAAGAAACAAGCCAAAAATTCCTTATAGTTCCAGTTCGGCAATAAAAAAAATCACGATGAAGAACTTATTTGTAAACCCCATTTTGCGGACCATTGTTTTCTTAGACAGTATGCTAACTTTGTATAAGTACAGTACACTATAACCTTTTTATCTTTTTAGAATGTTTTTACCCGTAAACTTGAAAGTCGATCACATATTGTCTAAAGTTTAAGATATTCTCTAAGCTAAATTTAAATTACAACAAGACAAGTTTTTGTCTGTGATATAAACTAAGAAGTACGCTTTTCTAGGAAAATATTAAGAATTTGTTAGCGATAAAATATTTCGACTGCTTACATATTGTCTAGTAAATAAAATCCACATAATTAAATGTTTTTCCATGGATAAACAAAACCCGTTGAAATTGTCATTTGATTAAACCCATCAGTAAAGAACTTCCTTTTCGTTAAACCTAAGCAAGTAAAACCGTTTTACCTGAACTCCAGGATCCAACGATAGCAGCCGTCGCAGCGGCCGTCATCCAGGAGGAAGAAGAGCGCGAACTGCAGGAAGCGATCGAGGCGACCGCGTTTTCCCTGCTGCAGGAAGAGCTGAACATCAACTACCCGGGACTGCAGCGCGACCGATTACTATCGCTCGGGAACGTGAGCGCCCCGCCCATGCTGAGCCGTGGCCGCCGGATGTCGTCGATCAGCGGCGGCTACAGCAGCCTGCTGAACCCGTCGAGGCGCTTCTCCTACAGTAGCACGCGGGGGCACCGGAACAGCGTGTCGGTGTCGTCGCGCGTACTTAGTGCCTACAACATGGGCGGAAGCTTCGGGCAGGACGACTACGTGATGGAGAGCGACGGCGAGGAGGCGGACGACGAGTTCGATCAGTTTACGACGACGGCCGAAATCGGATATCCAAGCAATTACCTTTCGGTGCCGAACAAGGTGAGCGGGCTGCCTGGCTGCTTGTGGTCAGAGGTTGGGTAAATCTAATCCATTCCGTTTCTGATTGTAGTGCAACGAATCTCGCCGCAGTAGCGCGATGACGTGCTGCAGCACGGAGAGTTCCTTCCTCGAGCGGCGATGCTCCGCCATCACGCTTGGCCTTTCCTCCTTACCACCGATATCGCGGTCACCGTCGAGGCAGCAGAGCCGGGACGATACCGCCGACTGGGAGCCGTTCTATCCCGGCATCAACATCATCGAAGCGACCCCGAAATCGTCGCCCTGCCCGAGCGAGCGGGTGGCGCATCGGAGCACCACCGGCGACTCGGAGCGCCCCTCAACCAGTCGCAGCCGGGGGGGTTCGGGTCTGCAGCCGACGCCTCAGCCGTCAACTTCGACCGGCGGACCGCGGCTCGTCACCTCCCTGTACGACGACAGTTCGATCGACTGCATCTCGGAGTACCCGGTCGGGATCGGGTGCACCGTGGACGACGGCTTCGGGTACCGTCAACGGCAGCCATCTTCGTCCGGTCGTGCTTACGGCAACGGGCATCGCATCGACGACGCCAGCATAGCGAACGGGAGCTCGGCGCACCAGACGCAGCGGGCCAGCGTCGGTGGCCACCCCAGCAATCAACGCAATACCAGCAGCAATAGTGCCAACGCTAACGCCAGCGGGAGTGGTGGCGCGGTCCGGCGGGCACCCCTAGCGTCGCTCAGTTCCTTCAAGATGTCGTCGGCGGACTGCCAGGACACGGAGCCCAAGAGCTGCGGCTCGGACTCGGTGTTCGGCGACGACAGTGGGGCCGACACGGACGAGGATCTGCAGCAGTTCAGCACCGATAGCGACGAGCTGAGCTTAACGATGCCGTACGAGGAGGACGAAGAGCAGCAGCCGGCAGCGGGGGCCCAGCGGTCAAACCGGGGCGCCCTCTACCGTCGCCAGTCAACGCTGGCCCAGTGCGACGACGAGGAGGCGGACGGTGGAATTCTTCTGCCACGCGACGCACCGAGCGGGACACGGTTCGAGCTCGAGCACGAACTCGACAGCAGCCGGCAGCACCAGCACCAGCACCAGCACCACCAGCCAACAACTGACACTAGCTATTTAAGTAGTCTTTCAATTAGCCATCGATCCGGCGCGAAGGGAGCGAGCGAGAGCAGGGAGCGGCCGAGCGTGGGGAACCGCATCGAGACCAGAGCAATCATCGAAAGACAGCAGCCAAATGACAGCACCAACACCAGCAGCAGCGTCCACAGCCAGCTGCGTCAGTCGCCCCTCGGAGCCATTCCCAAAGTGCCGCTAGCGGGCTGCGACCGGACGAGAGCACGGTCGGTGTCGGGTTTGCCGACCATCACGGTGCGCGTGCCCGATGGCGACGACGACAGCGACATGGACGCGGGCAGTGCCAAACGAGCTCCAAACAAGACTAACACCAGGCGAAACGCGGGCAATTCTAAAGATGGCCACCGAGGGGCATCTGCCGAGCCGAGCTCGACGAGGCAGCAGTGCGTCGAGGTGAACGTCATCATTAAGAACAGCGCTGGCACCAGCAACAATAACAACAACAACGCCACTACCAACATCAAAAGTCCCTCTGTGATTCTCGAGCTGCCGATCCTGGCGATCGACGATGACGACGACAATGACCCGTCCTCGTCCGCGCCCGCCCTCTCCACCAACGACCCCTGCATCCCGGGCCCGTCGCGCAAGTGGTCCAAGGAAACGCTCTTCTAGTACGCCCCCCGCCCGGCTCTCGCTGCATCCCCTCCACGGTTTCTTCTCCCCACTCCAGCGACAACTCTGTCAATCCGTCCAGAGCAACTCTACAAAGTGTGCTTCATTCTGGAATCTCTCGCCGCTCTCCGCACTCCAGCCGCTTCGTTCCTCCGGGATGACATCCTTCTCTGCCGTTCCCGTAAACATGCTTATCGCTTCCGCTCCAAAGTGTCAAGTATTGCTCCGCTGGGGTCACTGCTGCTGTGTTAATTAGGAAAAGCCTCCAACACAGCCCCCTGTCGGCTGCGCTGTGGGCTGCTGCGTGGTTTCGAATGTCCCCACACGTTTCCGCCGTAGCCGGAACTCTAATATAGGAACGTTTTGTAACTTAGTGTGTAACGAAATAGCAATCTATACGGAAGATGGAAGCGGGTGACTCGACGTTTCGCACTGTTTTTGCCAGAAACTAGCTGGGGAGTCACGAACCCGTTCACCTTTCGCCCACTTTCATCTACACTCTACTCTGAAGGACCAATGGAAAAAGGATGTGGGAGAACATAAGAAGAAGAGAGAAAAAGAAAATTTAGTAAAACATCAACCAAGTCAATCAATCCACTCATGACAATACCCTCGTCTGCCGTCGTCGCGTTCTCTGCGCAGTGTGAAGGCGAGTTTTGGGGAATATGATTTCTTTGCATTTCCCCGTTTTCCTTCAACTTCTTTCCAACGCTAGCATCTCTTATAGCCCTTGTTGCGTAGCATGTGTGTGTGTGTGTGTGTGTGTGTCGGTCAGCGAGTTTCATCAACTCTTGCAGCAATTGAACAAAAGTAAATTCACCCTAAAATGCACTTACCTTCCAAGCGCGCTGCCGAAGCATTAAGTGTCGCGGTCAAAACCTGCGACGTAGATACATGGCACAGAACTGCAAACGTAGCATGCGTAGGATACTTCTGCAAATGAAAAATAAAAACACGTATCACGTGCAATCGTTAACCGCTTGCTTTGTTTGGTAGTTCCGTAGAGAGAAACCCGTACCCGCAGATGTATGTGCGACAAGAATTCAAACCCCAATAACCAGTCAAAAAAAAAATGAGAAAAACTAAACCAAATCATGAAAAAACGAACAACCCGGACATAATCGAATTATTTAAAAAAATGAAATTGCTAATATGTGCCTATTGAAGAAAGGGAGCTAATTGGGGACGAAGCAAACCAATTAACTAAATATAAAAAAAACGGAAAACTAAGGCAGATCAATAACACGACAACATAGCTACGTATATACAAAACTCTACATACATATACGTAGTGATCTTAAACATGTTTAATCTGTTAGAACCCGTTAGACACGCGGTGTACGTAGTCGTCAACACTAAATCAAACTGGCAAACTAAAGTCAACGAGCTACACTATACAAAACAAAAACAAACAACCATAGGCATAAATGGAAAAAAAATCATTAAACTACTGTTAATTATGAGACAAACATTCAATCCTTCTCGACGTAGAGATTGGTATTGAAAGCATGGAATGGCATTGCATCTATGAAAAATCATTCGTACTCCACTTGAAATTCAGTGGGGATGGCAAAGTGTGCAATTTTCATTTCTTATTCTTTTTTGCTATCATTTCATAGCAAGTGTAGAACAGTGTTCAACACAACTACTCAAGAAAAAAAAATCTCCGTACTTACCAGACAAGTCACATCCCCGCAAAATTGATAAGAAATTGAAATCGCCATTTCCCCGTTGTGTTTTCTTCACTCGAATCTGACAAACTCGCCAGAAAAAAAAAAAGAAACAGTTCGTCGGTTCAGCATTCCCATGGCATGACGATCATGTTGCCCCATAAGCACTTATTTTACTGCTCATTTACGCCTGCCGTTGTTCGCTCCCAGTGCCAACGGTGTGCCTGTTGCTTCTGGTGGAACGTGGAAAACCACCTTCGCCCTACCATTTTCGAACCTCTTTCTCGTCTTGTTCGCGAATCCTTCGGCCGTACGCGAATCCACCATCACTTGTTCGGTTATTTTTTCTTCGCTTACAGCACGCTTACGCGATTCTGATGTTTGCTTTCCCGTTGCCACCGATCTGACAAAAAAAAACTGGAGAGGAAAAACCAACTCAAGTCGGAGGAAATTGCTTGCTGACGGCGGAGTGGTTGTTCGGAAAGAAAATGTAAAATCCAAATTGCAAAACGAAAACTGTTGGAATTTCGCCGCTCAGCCTCAGCCGCTAGTGGTTTGCCACGTGGTTTAAAGAAAGGGAGGAAAAATATCCGATATGAACCGCGGGGGATAGAGAAAAAGGAGAACGAAAACAACAAAACCGAAACCGTACGAACAAGGATCGTCAGAAAGCTTGACGCCATTTAAATATTCATGAGATTGCGACCTTCGGAAACCCGGAAAGGAGCGGAGAGCTTGTGTCTTACGGAGCCAGTTTTTAGGTCAAATACGGCGCGAATGCGGAAATGTAACGGCGTACATGAGCTGTCGCGGGTATGGGCAAATCTTCCGCCGAGCGAGTGGGAACTAGAAACAATCCGAACAGTCACAAACTGAATGGTGGTCAACTGCGTAAGGGAGAGAGCGTTGTGAGGAAACTGGAAAATGAAATTGAAAACCAGCCACTAACCAAAACAACCGAAACTCCAAAGACAACACGGTGAAAAGGTTGTTTTACAGACGGCAGAAACGACACGAAAATGATACTAAAATCGTTGGAAAGAAAAAAAAACAACCAAACGAAAGAGGCAACTCATACTTTGACTATCAAAGATATGAATAAGCCTAAAACTTCCAACGGTTTGCTGCATGCATTTTCAAGGAGTTTTTACAGCGTTAAAACCCCAAAACAAACAACTTTCCGACGAATGACGTACTCGCGATAGCCAAAATCAAAAGAAAGTCAATCACGAATTACGTGCAGCTGTTCATAGGGTGGTAAAGAAGTATTTCCGGGTATACTGTAATTGAATATTAATTTATCCGCCCGTGTTTCGGTGGCAAGGGCATCACCAGAACACCACTTGTGGCACTTCATGGTTGCAAACCAATGGAATTTGTTCGCGACACAGCAGCATGTTTAATCAGGACTTATCGGGGGAAAAGGCATACCCGTTCTTACGGTCCGGCTGAAATGGATGGAAGGTTGCAGTTTAATCTGCTTGAATCAAGGGAGCAAAGTTATTTATTTTATATCTACCTGATGAGCATACGTGAGCATGGAATATAATTTGCAATTTATTCTAATAACAATTTGTTATCATTTTCTACCCTAACAAACAATCAAAACCAAAACAATCAATTGTGGATCAGCTGTAGCAACTTACTAGTACTAGCATGTCAAACGTAAGAAGCGAAAAAGGGCGGTAAAGCGGTAACGGATTTTGGAAATCTTGTAGCACTGTTTAGAGACTGCATCTTTTCACATTCTTCTATACTCCCATCTATCTAGAAAAAAATATAAACAAAAACGTAGAGCGTCCGAATAGAGGGAAGAATATATACATATATATACTTAGTAAAATTCATATTGAATTATCAAACCAGATAACACACTATCTCACACACTGTACCGCTTTTCCCCACTGCGGAGAGATGTTCCACTGTGTCGAAGGTGAAACACGGTAGCAGCCAACAACCAGTTGGAAGGATGGTAAAGAACAATCGAGCTAATGTGTTCAATTTCAAAAATGGATACCGATCAAAAAAGTGGATTTGAAAGCCGTACGTTCAATGGATGATGCAGAAAGGGTATCCTGGGAGTAAGATTGCATTCGGCGGAAGACGGGACAGAATTAAAAAGTAAAGTGAAGAAAAGTATAACACCGATTGAGTTATCATAGGAAAACTCAAAACCAAATTCCTTAGGAAAATAAAAAGCATACAAAATGGATGAAACTGTACACGAGGACACAAAATCAATCAATCAATCAATTAGTCTACAGCAAAAATACACTAATCGGTACCGTATCGAGTAAGAATTTTCACAAACTCTACCACGCACAAGCTGTCAGAGTGGGATATGCGACCGTAGTGGGAAACAGCGAGGGAAATTATTTGGTGTACTATACACATTCTATGTTGCCTTTGCGAAGTTTGTGAACTGTGAAAGACCAAAACTGTTTTAACTGAGAGTAAGATTAAATGTACGTGTAATACACAGCTTCTTCTATGGTGTGATGCGGAAAACTCGGTTGAAAATGTGGAACATGCAGAGCAAAGGAGAGTGCAGGACATTCGGGTGAGAGAAGAAAAACGAAACCGAAGCGTAGAAACACACAACGGCCAAACTAACGGGTGCTGGTAAGGAATTAATAGATGTAACGATCGATAATCAAGAATGTCAATTTCGAAAGCAAATCTAAGCGAACAAACAAAGAAAACCAAACACAACTTGGCTTGATTTCTACTTTTTAGAGGTGATAAACGGGAATTTAGTAGAACGATGGATTCGAAAATACGGAAGGACTAGCACTAGGGACTACACTATACATAATAGCTGCTGTTTGTTGCAATTGAATATGCCACTACCAGTAGTGTTAGTATATCCAACTACTACTACTTCCATTGCATCGTCTGTCGCGTCAAATGTGATTTTGGGTACTAGCTATATTTTCACAAAGTACGCGTGAAGGCGCCGGAAATGGACACCACGCGTGCACCCTACCGGTTTCTATCCTGTGGTAGTACGGCAGTGTCTGTGTGTGTATATTTGTGTGTGTGTAATTGTCTGATCTACTTGCATTTGCACACAATTAGCTCTTAGCGAGGGGTACATATTTACTACTGTTATAACGATAGGGATTAAAGATATAACTTTAACAAAATCCATGGAAGATTATGAACAGCGAATCGATCTAGAATATATAATGCGTGTTACTGGCTTAATGATGATCTTTTGAGTCTAGTTTTCTTTTCAACACTATTTTATCGTGTGCAAAATGGCGAAACGAAAATAAGTGAAGGTTTTGTTATTCAGCTAAGATTAAACAAGTTCATTTCGGTAGCCTAAGTTGTTACGGATAATTAATTTGAAGTATAAAACCATCCAACACGAATGTTACGGCGATGGATACGGAAGAAGGTTTTGTTACAGTATTAAGAGCGGATGTGTTGAACTGTCAGTCGGCGTAGCTCGAAAATAAATTATTACAGAATAAATGGTGATAGAAGTGTTTTCAAAATTGTTAAGTGCTTCGATCGATCACAAATTGATAATTAGCTAGAATTGATAACAATGCTGAGACGAACAGGAAGATATGTAACCGGGCGTAAATTGATAATGATAAAAAAAAAATTTAAAAAAAAACCATTCACAACACACAGATACAAACAAAAAGAACAGTTTAGTATAATGGAAACAAAAAGGTTTAAGAAACAACCAGTAAGGCAATTCGGCCAAATTCGGCTCATACACACTGGGTAAAGCAACTAGACAAACAAAGCAAACACTTATTAGAAGAAAAAACTTATAAAAAATTGATGCAGTAGCTTTAAATAGAGTTTAGTATACATTGGTGGCATACGCTTCAGACATCAAAATCAGAGCAGATCAATCACTTGCATGATAAAGGAATGGGAAGCATAAAACAAAAGCTTTGTACGCTCTCTAAACTTTCATCTTCCCACGTGTACACAGCAGAGACGTATAACATAAATCTTAAGAGTCGTTGAGGTCGGATGAAGGAAGAATTTTGTGATAGAAAAGTTCAACACACGTATGTACAGTCTTTGTTCTTGAAGCAGATAACTCTGCTCTCGATAGTATTGGTTGTAGTGGATCGCAAGTCTACTACTCCTGTTACTACTACTACTACTACTAATATTTTTACTGACGATATACCTCTCTCACTGTCTTGGCAGGCAAGTTCTCATCTATCTTCTTTTGTTCAAACAAATATGGATACTACAAATCTGCGAACAATGCGCCACATCAGTCACAACAAACGTTTTAATTCGTAGTGCAGAATTACTATACAGGTTGTCCAAACAGGTTGAACAAAATGGTAGAAAAATCTTAAAAACCAGTCATATACAGTTAAGACAGATATAGTGTTTAGGCACCAACAGGCAACAATCGGCAGAATGTAAGTTTGATGGTTTGAGCGGACATATCGAACGTAAAGAAAAATTCTTACTTGATTCGTCGTTATTTGCAAGAAAACACAAATCTCGAAAATCTATTTGAAACCCGTTACTCCTAACATCGGAGGAGGCATGTTTAGATGAACAAGCCTGTAGCTCAACCGCATTTGTAAACAACATGATCCACGAAAAGTATGATTATAAATTGTTATACGCATGTTATAATATTGGAAGAGTAAGTCATTACTACATGGCAAGCAATTCCGATTGTTTGATTCCGGAATAGGATACACAACAGACGCTACTAGAGCCTGATGAAAATGAACAGCACATAGCTGCAATAGTGCATAACAATGTTGAATCTTGAAGCATCCGAAATCAGTTCCCGATTCATATAGTATCTATTTTACCTAGTCTTATTTCCGTCTTGCATTGCGTCTGCATGCCACTCTTGTTTCTGACTGGTTTCCGGTTTATCTAAATACTGTTAGAAGGACTCGAGTGTTTAGGAATTTACCGCTGCATCGTAACAATACACAACTGAGCTTACAATCCGTCAGAATGTAGAAACATAATCCAAACGACACTGCGACTGCGTCTGCGGCAGCATTAAATTTGCGGTGGAGTAAAAGAAGCCCACAACGGAATACAATTAAGTTTGCAGAAGACATTTTCCTGGAGTTTGCAGACACTGCGTAGAGTGACGCAAATAACGAATTGATAGTTTAGGAGCGACTTTTAGAAATCAATAAATCGTTATAGACGCTAATTGTTCTCAGATAATCACATTTACACAGCAGCACCGGGCCGAAAGTAACTGTAGCATTGTAGCGAGAACCTGCTCCGTTATTGTTGCTCTTAGGCTAGCTGGCAGAAACAAGGTGGAGATAAAGTAATGATTGTCATGAAAACCCGTTCATCCGGCTACTGAAGCTTCAAAGAGACAGGTTAGAAGAACATAAAAGATCAAACAACATGCCGTTACGAAGAAATTGTCTATCATTGAATATCTGCCTGCTGCAATATCAAGGAAAGAAGGAAAAACACAAAAACACAAAACTAATTGTTTAGCCGTTGGAAAACATTCAAACTAAGAAAATCCGAATGTTTGTACGTTATATTAGCTATTGTGTAATCAACATTAATGCATAGCGGTATCCTTAACGATAAAGAATGCAACAACAAAAAACAAACGGTGCGCCAAATCGAAAATCCAACAAAAAGAAACTAAGCCACGATTGTGTAGTCGACGTGGTTGGTTGAACAGTTGCTATTATTAAGTAGTGCAAAGTAATTGGCACATGACGTGCAAATAGGAGGGTCCGAAATGTATTGACTAAATAATAGTAATAGGATCGTAGAGTACCGAAACCAGAAAATCAAAGTAACAAAAACAAAAAGATCAACTATCTAGCACAACAAAAAAACACGAATGAATCGAAAAGAGATATAAGTGAAAGTACTATAAGTAAAAGAGGGGAAAATATGGCGAAAAGCGAATCCAAGTTGTTTAACAAAATAATTAGTATTGTATAAATTGTATAAAAAAGTAATAAAAAAGGAAACTAAGAAATACAGTTAAAGAAAGGCATCCCAACCAAGAATATTAAAGTTTCAAAATGGCATTAGAAATGGGAAGGAGTACAGCGAGAAATTGAATCGATCCAACTTGTCAAAGATAACATAAGAACAATCAGTGACAAAACAAATCAATTTGCGATGAGAGCAAACGATGTGTTACAAAACAATATGTGAAAATAATAAAAAATCCCAATGAAATATCTTTAACGTAATTTATGAAAGAAACATTTGTTTCCTCAAAATTAAGATTTTTGAACAAAAAAAAACCCACAGAACTACATACCTCAATTCTTTGCACGAGTTTGAAATGGGAATCCTTTATAATCGGGTTTCTAGTGTTTTTTTTTCGATCATAATGGCATAATCGTTAGTAGTTATCGAAGCACCTAGAAGCTCTGTGCCGTTGAAACTGCTGTTGCCTAAAATGTGAATCAATGGAACTAAATTGTGTTGTATTGAATCGTTTGTGTCCTGTTCTGCGCGTAGCCATTCGTACTTCACCAAATTTATCTAAACCATTACCGTCGCTATTATTTAATCGTTTGCTCTTTGCTTGACTAAAAGAGGTTGATTGTACAAAAGTAATAGGGGTTACCATAACTACCAACTGGTGCCTGTTTAGCTTTCACTTGTGGGTACAATATGATGTGATTCAGCATAGATATATACTTTTTGTGAGTGTTAGCAATCATAGCACTCATTGAAAGAATTACATGTTGGCCTTCGAGATGCATTTCAATTCATTTCTTTTCGAAGCTCCCAAGAGTTTGGTCGCTAGTTTGACGAAACAATCCGGTTTGTCAGATATTTACACAGCTAAGACAGAAGAGACTTGGTAAGTAGATTAGTTCCAAATCATTTAAATTAGATTAAACAGGGAACACAATTTTGATTTCTATATAGTTTGGAAAGATGCGCGAAATAGTTCACCTTCAGGCCGGCCAATGTGGTAACCAGATTGGGGCCAAGTTTTGGGAAGTGATTTCCAACGAGCATGGCATAGATCCTTGCGGACAATCTATTGGAGATACGGACATGCAGTTGGAGAGAATTAACGTGTACTATAACGAGGCGTCTTCCGGAAAATATGTCCCGCGCGCCATACTGATTGATCTCGAGCCCGGAACGATGGATTCCGTACGTGCTAGTCCATATGGGCAACTGTTCCGTCCAGACAACTTTGCGTTCGGTCAGTCCGGCGCCGGGAACAACTGGGCTAAAGGACATTATACCGAGGGAGCCGAGCTGGTCGACTCCGTGTTGGATATCGTTCGCAAGGAGGCCGAAGGTTGCGATTGTCTGCAAGGTTTCCAGCTAACTCACTCGCTGGGCGGAGGAACCGGATCCGGAATGGGAACGCTCCTCATCTCTAAGATCCGCGAGGAATATCCGGACCGTATAATGAATACATTTTCGGTCGTCCCGTCGCCGAAGGTTTCCGATACTGTCGTGGAGCCATACAATGCCACGTTGAGTGTTCATCAGCTGATTGAAAATACGGATGAAACTTACTGCATCGATAACGAGGCTCTCTACGATATCTGCTTCAGAACGCTGAAGCTGACCACACCAACGTACGGCGATTTGAACCATCTGGTCTCGGCCACTATGTCCGGCGTCACGACTTGTCTTCGTTTTCCCGGCCAGCTGAACGCTGACCTACGTAAGCTGGCTGTTAACATGGTGCCGTTTCCTAGATTGCACTTTTTTATGACCGGATTTGCCCCGCTCACCTCCCGCGGTGCTCAGCAGTATCGCGCACTTACCGTCCCTGAACTAACTCAGCAAATGTTCGACGCTAAGAATATGATGGCGGCGTGCGATCCTCGTCATGGTCGTTATCTCACCGTGGCTGCTATTTTCCGGGGCCGCATGTCGATGAGGGAAGTTGATGAACAAATGGCCAACGTGCAAAACAAGAACAGTAGCTACTTCGTCGAGTGGATCCCGAACAACGTTAAAACGGCCGTTTGCGATATTCCGCCAAGGGGCTTGAAGATGTCGTCTACTTTCATTGGAAACTCTACGGCAATACAAGAGATTTTCAAACGCATCACCGAACAGTTTACGGCCATGTTTCGACGCAAAGCATTTTTGCACTGGTACACTGGCGAGGGAATGGACGAGATGGAGTTTACGGAGGCGGAAAGTAACATGAACGATCTTGTGTCCGAGTATCAGCAGTATCAGGAAGCTACCGCTGATGAAGAAGGGGAGTTCGACGAGGAGGAAGAAGCCGCAGAGGATTAACATATTGGTGTCTGTTTAACTTTAGAATTTATCACTCATGAAATCCGAAAAATTATGTGTCTGTCAAAAGGTCAATAATAAAGAGAAACGATATTAAATGATGGACTGTTTTAGATAATTAATTATCTTTATTTATTTAATTAAAAAATATAACTGACAGCGGAAAATAAGCAAAAATTGAAGCTGTCATCATTGCAGTTCGTGTATACGGCGCTTCACGAAACAAAAGCTGTCATCGTTTCAATTCCAAAAATTTAGTTTGCTTGCATTTAAAGGACAAAGCAAAGCTATTCCAACAAAAATGGACGTCGACCAGCAGCCGCTGGTGGAACAAATCCGCAACCAAAAGCGTAACGAGCTTAAGTTGGATCAGAAATCGCACCGGAAGAAGGAGCTCGACCGAAATCGTGCAGGACTGGGCGAGTTGCACCATTCGATTGGTGTCATCGAACACATTCCCGAGCAGGAAATCAAAGCATTGGCCGGTCGCATCAAACGGCGGAAGCGCTGCGAGCCGCTCGATCTCGTACGTCTAAGCTTCGGCTTCCAACAAAGTCGGGAAAATATCTCCCACTTTATACGTATTACTGGTGCCATCAACGTGATCGTGAAGGAGCTGACGGGAAACGACTACAACTTGCAACTGCTAGCCGCGGAATGTTTGTGCAATCTGTCGCTCGGGGATGATGTTTGCTGCGAAAAAATAGCCAGTTTCTCTGGTGCGTATCTGATTGCACTTTCGGAAAACCTCAACTTCCGGCCACTGCAGCAAACATGCCTCTGGACGCTGCAAAACATCGTCGGATCCAGTCCGAAGGGCACGAAGGTGCTCTTTTCTCAGGGACTAGTGGTGGTTATGATCCGTCTCTTGGCTTCTGTGACGGAACAGGAAGCTGCAGACGATATTATTCTAACGCTCGAACTTGCCCTTAACTACGAGCAGGAGTAAGTTTACACCTCCCTGTTCACAATACCGGAAATGCTAATCTATGTTCAATCTTTTCCCCCCCGACAGGAACGAAGCTACACTGGCACGGATCATTAAATGTTTTGTCGGGAGAGTACTTCATCCCAGTAGCCTACGGCTTCTGCACAAATGCTACAATCTCATGCCGACCGATCAACTGCTTCATGAATCTTCCGTCGATATTATCCACAGCTGCCTCAACTTTCTGTCCAGCGTCACGGGCACGCATCTGCAGCCACAAGCAGCCCCCATTCTGCTCTCCATCCGCATTCTCGCCCATCACGTTGTGACGAGTCAGCAGTACGTAGAGGAAATCTTTCGCCATCTAGTACAGCAACAGCAGCAGGCGGTGAAGTTTTCCGTGCTCTTCAACGGTTGTGCGGCGGAAGAAATGCTTCCGGTATGCAAGGAACTGCTTTGGTTTCTAGGGCAGCTGCATGCCGACAGTTCCAGCAATGAAGGGATGAGGATTTACCTTTCTTATGACAATTTCATTGAGCACCTTTCCGTGCCGAGGGCTTTGTTGTAAAAGCATTTTTCATACGGTACTCGAGGTGATCTTCATGTAAATAGAGCTCACGTGTAGGGATTAAGGGTTATTTATCGGATTGTTGTACAAGAGAATACACGTAACAGTTCCTTTTTGGAATTATAATATACCTTTACATACTCTTTAACGAAGCGTTTGTTACATTCATCATGTCACCTTTATATCAATGACTTGGACATGTACGGTCCATCGAGCTCGTAACCCATTTTACGATAGTAGTTCCTCGTTCCAACCCCGGATATAACTGCGAGCTTTTTACTACCATGCTCATCCCTTGCAATTCGTTCTGCTTCCTCCATTAGCAACATACCGAAGCCTTGATGCTGAAACTTAGTAGGATCGCGCGCATTCACCGGTACCACGGAACCGTAAACGTGTAGCTCGCGTACAATAGAACAATTGTCTATCAGCTCCGGGCGGAACGTTTCCGGTGAGCATTTGCGCAACCGAAGGAGGCCAACGAGAATGTCCTGCTTTGGATCTTCGTAAGACAGGAACGTTTCCCAGCCACCATTTGCCACGTAGTCCCGACGGATTAGCTCGATTTCGTACGGACGCACCTTGTTGTGTATTTCTTGTATTCCCACCTCGCGCGTTCGAACATCCCGGCAGTCCGTACCGAGGTCCTTCATGCGTGCCAGCGCCAGCTCGCGTAGATTTCCATGTTCAACGCCGGAAGTAACCAGTGGCATCGGGATATCACGCTGCACCCGGTACACTCGCGTCCAGGGAGGCACAAGGGCGAGGATTTTCGCAACCAAATCTACCAACGTCGACGGTGGGTAGCTCTTGTATCGGCCCGTCTTCCACAGCTCGTATAGTCCGGTCCCACGGATGACCAGTGTCGGGTATATTTTCAAACCGTCTGCCCGAAAATCTGGATTTTCGAAGAACTCAATAAACTGGTCTATGTCCCGCTCGATGTCAACGTTCGGCAGGTCAGGCATCATGTGCGAAACAACCTTGAATCCGGCATCCTTCGACATCTGAAAGCTTTCACAGGTTGCCTTGACCGTATGGCCCCGGTTGGTGTCTCTTGCTACGTCCTCGTAAACCGACTGAACGCCTATCTCAAGTCGTGTGCAACCGTACGAAAGCAGATCCGAGAGGTGCCGCTTGAGACAATAGTCGGGACGTGTTTCGATCGTGATGCCGATGCACTTGGTGTGAGATTTTTCCGAATATTTCACCGCTTCGGCTACGCTCGAACTGCTGTGCCCGGACAGTGCGTCGTGCAGGTTCCGGATGAAAAAATCCCGATAGTCCTCCGGCAGGCACATAAACGTTCCACCCATCACAATAAATTCCACCTTGTCCACAGAATGGCCCAGCTGTTTCAACTGCTCAACTCTATGGCGCGTCTGCAAAAAGGGATGATAGCGAGCGCGGATGGCACGCATCGACGTTGGCTCATAACCGGTGTAACTTTGCGTGGAGTACTCGAAATCACTATCCGGCCCACCCGGGCAGTACACGCAAATGTTTCCCGTCATGTTTATGTGCGGGCAACGGTGCGGTTTGCACATCACAGCAACCACAGCAATCTAAAGGTGGAACAAATAATAACATACAATCGTGTTCAAACGTATCAACCCAGCTTACTTACACCACTGGCCGTACGAATAGGTTTCGCACGAAGTTTCGGAAGAAGGACTGATTTAGCGTCATGCGGCACGGCTGCAATGATGTCCACCAGCCGAGGTGCAGATTCCAGGCCATAGTTTGACGAGATGCGTGTTTTGAGCCGATTCAAATTCACATCCTTGCCCTCCTTGTGCGCTTTCAGGAGTTCCTGAATGATTTCACCGACGACTATCAGCATTCGCTCGTCCCGGCTCAACCCAACTCCTGCAAACACAAACAAACCACAATAAAATCGTTGTCGTTCATATTCCTCATGTAATACTAACCTAATGGTTTCTTTTTCGTCATATTAGCCTGAGAAATTACACACTCCGATGCAGAAAACTTGAAGAATTGTTCAATACGCCGCAATGTTTGCGAAAACACACATTTCTTGACTTGACAATGCCCCGTCAACATGTGAGGCATTGACAGCTGAAACGTCAAAACTGCCCAGCCAGCAATATCTGTCAAAAACATAGGCGAGGGCGAGTAGAAGGAAAATCCCCGCCGCAAGCGGACTGTCGATGTTTGAATGTGTGCATGGGACGGCGATGAATTCAGTGCAAGAGGAGCTTTCGATATGGGTATTACACGAGACGCCATATTTGCCCACCTTTGCGTTGTGAATAATTTCAATTTTAAATATGTGATTTAGTGTTCTTTTCGTGATCAGTAGTGTTATATATGTGAAACAGATGAAATAATGATAAAACAGCCGCGTTTGCTGTTTGTGTTTTGGAAGGCAGCTGCCGGTAGCTGTTCTTTGGCGCTGTGCTGTCCCGGATGATTCTCAACCGCTGCAGCCGATAGAGAATGCATCGTCTGTACCACATATCCCAGCATTCTGGCGCTGTGCTGAGCAAGAGGCCTCTCAACAGATGCAGCCAAGAAGTCATACCCCGAATCTTCCCGGCATTCTGACGCTAAGCTGATCCGGACGCAGAGCGGTACAGTCGATGGAAAAGGCATCTCCCGGATTTTACACGGAGACAGGATGGACATCTTAAGTGTAAACGTATTGTTACCGTAACGAATAGTAATATTGTAATTGTAATTGTTGTTATTTGAAATTCAATGTATATTTATTGAAATAAACGAATATGTGGATTGAAATTATGAATTTATTATTGACATAAATTGAATAATAATAAAATAAAAAAATGGCTGCCTCTACTGCTTATGTGTGCGTGAAGCAGGTGTTTACATGTGTGCGTGCACCCATCGGCTTGGATTGACGGTCTTTCGTGCTTCCGTTAGACCCGATTGCGGACCGTTACCAAAAATTGACAGATATTGCTGGCTGGGTGGTGATTACATTGTTTTTGAAATTTGAATTATACGTTCATATTTAATAAATGCTCATTTTACATATTTCAGGACATGGTTTTATTCTTTTCAGTTTGAAATTTTTGGTTCATTAAAGCATATCGTAGGGAATAACTACATATTTTGTACACTATTGACGGTTTGCACGATCAACACGACTATCTCACATGGCTCCCAAACAAATGGCTCAGAGGTAAATAAACGGATGCATTGTCGGGACCTCAATTAGGCACCATCACTGAATCCCCATGCAAAGTTAGAATAGAACGCCTAGCTGATGGTCTGGCTGCGCCGCCCATCGTCATCCTTAGTCCTTTTTGCAGTGATAGCAGGAACAGTTGGTGGCCGATTTAAAGGTAAGATTCCTTATGCCATTCACGCACAGTACTCGCACCCGCACATCCTCCGTTTCCATTATGTTACAGCATTGGCCCACCGACGTAACCGGCTGTGGAGGTTTGTGGCCAACGATAGCGAACGGCGCCGATGGTACGGCGAACGACTCGCAGAACCCTCGACAGGCATTGGTGGTAATCGTGAACTCGACACAGTCCGGAATGCTTATCTTACGCGTGTGTCCTGCGGGCGATGGATAAAAATGGACTAACTGTATTGAACCAACCGACACTTCACGTTGAAGAAGGCGATGGAGCACAGTACTCACCAACTTTATGGCATCCCGGTTTTTGCCACGTCTCCCGGGCCCTCGCGAGCATAATCGCACACAATATCACTGTCACCAGACGAAGCCATGACATTTTTCCAGCCAAACGGTCCTCGAACGTGACCACGGGAGCAAGTCAAATTTAAACAGTATTTAAGGCGTCACCCTTGTTCAACAACACAACGTATAGGAAATCCCTTCTTGCTGGTAATGTTTTCTTGCTGTACTTAACACCTTGGGCTTAATATCACCATCATGCGTAGCAGAAGCAGTAGCACGGCAGCTGTAAAGCGGCAGCGCTTGTTCCGGGATGCTTCCGATTGCTAACTGACCGATCCAACACTGATGCTTCCGGTGACCGGAATCGACCGTTTTATAGGGGGCAACGTTTAGCAGCCAACACGTTGAGACCATGCGCAGAGTGAAGCCTCGTGGGTTCTTCTTGCTGGTCCGGTACATACATTTGCCCAACAAGTGGTTCGATCATGCGACGGAAATTCAAAGGATAAAATAATGTGGAAATCATTATAATCTGGCGCAAAAATTAACTTATGACGTCGAACAATATAAAGCCATTTTTAGGGCAGTGGGAATATAGAAGAAATAGACATTTGATCAGTTTTATGTTCTTTAAAACTGTCTGTCTATATTCACAAGTGTCTTCGTGTCTCGAAGTTTAACAGATATATTTTACACAGCATTGAAACACGCTTAGTACGTTCTAAAGTAAGCTTTCTACGCCAAAGACGAGTACGGTTTAAAGCAACGATTACAGTGCTAAACGTTGGATAAAATAGCTTTTGCTTTCATGACAAGGTAGCTTTGATCAATTATTTATGAAATTGGATTGATTTTGGCCAGTTTCATATCAAATCAACAATTGAAACAGTTATCGAGCAATGCGAAAATCCCAAAGGTTTGACGAAATCGACTGCTGTTTGTTTTTTTGTGTTCCGTTCCTCAACATGTTTTTACGTAGCCTTTTTGAAGATGAAATACCAACTTCCAAGACGTGTCCACCGTGGGGTGGACATTTCCCATGGGAGATGACTTTGTGTGATTTTATTTCTCGCTCCACAAAAACGGACCAGGCGACGGGTGTTGTATTTTTGTCTCGATTGCTGTCCAGCAGTACTGCCGCGCAATAGTACGACAAAAGTGCGTCTTTGTCGTTACGATGTTGTCCATTAAATTTCAATAATTCTCAACTTCGGCCATTTCGCTTGACTGGCAATCCGATTACATTTGCATTTGTTCCGTTGTTCGGGGCCCGGTTGAGTTCCGCTGTAGCACTAGGAGCCCCTATCGAGTCAGCTGTTTCAAGTGCTGCCTTCTACGCTACGTGCGATGGCTTAATCTCCACAGGCAGGCACAAAAAGGACTCGTGGTTTTTATTTCTTGGAAGCGTGGACTAGAAAATCAACCCCCTAATGGTACACCCACACACTAGGATGAATGAGTGGTCACTTTGCCATCGAAAGCGGATTGCATGCGTGAACGTTGCGCATGTCCGAGGCATGAAGCTATCCTCCTCAGTGACTCCGCGGATGTGTATAAAACCGATGGCTTCGGTTGATTAAAACCTCATCCACTCGAAACCGTCGAAGGTGATAGGAGTGATGCTGCAACCGTCGGGTTCGGTGCCGTTTTTTGTGACCTGCTGCTCGAAATAAGCCCTAGGATTACATTCCCTGACCTTCAGTGTGAAGAAAAGTTCCCCCTCGGTTAACCTCGTTTACAGAATTCTTTAGTTAACGTTTGAATTCCTTCCTTCGAAACGATGGCCGGTAAAGCGTCCGGCCGCCTGCTAGTTTCAGCCATCTGTATGATCCTCACACTTGGCGGTGGATCGGCGGCCGATTCCGACTCGGAGCTTGCGAACCGCCCGAAGGATGTCTACCTTGGATGCCACAAGCGCCTGTTCACCTACCGCGTGTCGCAAACGGACAGCAAGGGGCGCGAGTGTTGGGACCACGTGAGCGTACTTTCCTGCTGGGGTCGCTGTGATTCGAACGAAATATCTGACTGGCGCTTCCCGTACAAACGCTCGCACCATCCGGTGTGCGTCCACGCTGGGCGTACGAAAGCGGTCGCCCTGCTACGCCACTGCCATCCGGATGCGGACCTTGTGGCGCGACAGTACGAGTATATGGAACCGAAATCGTGCAACTGTCAGGTAAAATTCGGGATGAAAGCTGGCTCCTCCGCCGTCTCTGGACGCTGAACCAAACTCCCTTCTGCTTTCAGACCTGCTCCAGCACGGACACCAGCTGCGAAGGACCGAAGCAACTGAACACGGAAGCGGTGACGAAAATTTTCCAAATCGACGACGAAGATACGGAACCGGAATATCCGTAGGCGCTGCAGCTCGCTGGCACTGCCCGATAACGCCGGACCAACCCAAAAAACCCCAATGGTAGCCATTCAACGACACTCGTGCCTAAAAGGAGGGCAAGCATGCATATCTGTATGTACTTGAACGTTACGTTAAAATTAGTGGAGTGTACGAAATAAACTTTATTTTTATGCCACGAAAACAGGACAAGGTTAATTACCCGGATTTGAAAATGTATTTGGCATCCGGCTTGAATTCCGAAAGTAGGATATTTTTAGCGAATAATTCACCGGCTAGGTACGTACTTCGAGACTTGTATCGTTTTAATTTTTATTCACATACACATTTCCTTGCTTAACACTTATCTAACTCGCCACACGACACGAACAAAAAGTACAGATTGTAATTAGAAACCGTAAACACAAAATTGTACATAGCGTTCTTTGATACAAAAAAAAATTCATATTTTGAGATAATAGTGTGCCTTTGCTTTGCGAAAGTCCAAAAGCTCTCGCCTGTTTTTTTTTTCTTTTTCGGGGAGATCCGAGTCTAGTAGTGTCTTGTCGTCCGGCTCTATTGTGAGGTTTTCAAAAAAAAAAGAAACAAAAACGGTGGTCAAACCATGGTTAAATGCTACTACTTTCACTGCACACACACAAAGTCCTTTCTCGCTGAATAAAATAAAATGCTTCTTCTGCTTCTTCGCCGCTAAGGTTTCGGTGCATTCGTTTTACTCTAAACGTTCAGTTCACCGAGATGCACGTCGTCGATTAAACTACCAAAAACTAAAAAAAAAACCGGGCGGCTTCGACGCGGTGTGTCGACCAGGACCCGAGAATACTACATTGTGAAACTGTGTGTGTTTGACCACTCGTCATGCTTTCTTCTATGCTGCTGTTGTTCGGTATCGTTGCGTTGTTAGAACTACCGTTTATGGTGCAGCATAAGGATAAGACTCTGGTGGTCTAATAGCAGAACGCCTCTATATCGTTTGTAGGAAAGGTTACGCCATTTAGTTTGCTTAGGAGATGTTTAACAGTGTGTGTTCGAACCTACCGGTTCACCACACACGTTCCGCTCCTATTGTTTTGTTTTACTATAAATTATAAGCCCTGTCTGTTCTGTTTTGTTGGTTACACACCCCCGTTAGGCGGCCTTTCTAAGCCTAAAGGAGGGCCTTTTAAGCCTCGGTGGTCTGCGTCTGAGTGTGTTTGTGTATTTCTCTATTGGTCCTACCAAAAAAAAACCCCTCTCCCTTCCTTTCCTGAAACTCCCCCATTACAGGAGGAGAAGACGTTAGGCGAGTCACGGTGTGTTCTAGTATTCTAGAGAGATGTAGCCAAGCAAGATACATGATGATATTCTCCATCGGACGCATCAACCCCTTCCTCCTCTCGTCGTCTTCCGTGTATCCGCTGCACCCTAGTCGTGGTCACCGTTGCGATGGCGTGAGTGCGATCGGGACACCGAGCGGGACGGTGAGCGGGACACGGACCGTTTCGCCGAACGGGAGCGACTTCTCGATGGGGGGCTGCGCGAGGTACGGCGGGGCGATTTGCTCACATCCCGGCTCACCGAGCGGGCGGCCTGAGTGCTCCGCTTGGGCGTTCCCTTCGAGCGCGAACGGCGGTCACGGCTGCGGGAACGGCTGTAGCTACGCGAACGGGTACGTAGCTCGCGCGAGCGCGATCGTGGGCTGCGAGACCTAGTGGTGGGGAAGGGCGGAATGGATCGGAAATCACGTACACAGGCACGTAACGTAGCGTAGAAAAAGGGGACGAGAAGGAAAGAAAAACAATGTGAAAACAAACGAACGGAAAAGAAAACAACACATTAGATAAGGCAATCGATAACACGTGTAATGGTCCTACAGAACAAAACTAATTAGTTCCAATAGTGTAAGGTGGTTTTGTTTTTTTCCCAGCTATCGGGTCCGCGTCAATTTGAACGATCTTTACAACCATGCAACACAAACAGCGATCGCAAGAACAGGATTTTCCATAGCATTTTACAATAACGTTCAACAATTTTCGCTTGAAGTTAGTTTTCGTGCTCGGGCCTATTTGCAATGGCCACCACTCCCTACCCATCGCGTGGGAAAGCGGGGAGCATGAAAAACAAACCCGTCATCATATACGTTATTTACAATAAATTCTCTCCCGATCACCGCCACCCTTGTCGTCGTTCCCTTGCCACAACCAAAGGAACAGATTGTTTGGTGGAGCGGGGGATGAGGGAACTGATAAAACATTTCATCGCTCTAAACTTGATGCTTTCGAAGACAGGAAACATTTATCGGTTTTCTTAGCAAAACAAAAATCGCATTCCTCAGCAGCTGCAGTCGGTTCTTTCTTCTTTCCCTCTAGTCTTCTTAATGCGGCCACCGCTCGCATATGATATCTCGCAACCCGTGGCGTGGTGCGGAAAAAAAACACGAACAAACGGAGAAAAATTGTTGGTTGGAAAAATGGTTAAAATTGGGATAGCTTAACTAACGGAAACACTCACGCGGTTCGCTTGCAGAATTAAGGAGATGCTCTAGAAGCTCTAGTTGTTTAGTGGAAGAGAGGTTTGTGTAGAGCAGTGGTGCGCAGAAACACAGGGAGGTTCTCTTCCCCCTGCTTGCCGAAAACAGACCGCAGTACAGCACCAGGGACACCCTCACCTCAACTCCCATCTCCCCTTGGTAGGGGGCGAAGGGGCAAAGGGGAAAGACTTCTCCTGAGGTTGCAGTGCGTGTGTGTGTGTTCCGGGCGGAGGAAAACCGGGCCGAAGCGAAGTTCCGGAGCACAATCGCCTCTTTCTCTCGATGGCTTCGCCGAGCTGCGTGCCGCCGGGGTTGGGAAATTGGGTTTTGGAAGAGCGCTTCGTCGCTTGCACACGCAGACCTTTAATAAATGTAGCGACGCACGACGTTGCACGACGAACAACTACGCTGAAGGAGTTCTAGACGACTCTGTGCGAAGGGGGGCGCCGCTGCGACCGTCTTCTACCACCGACCCCCCTCCCACCCAACACACACACCAGACGAGGAGGTTGGTGGTGGCAGCAGAGCCAGAGATGCTTGACGAAACCTCCGATCGGATCTGGAGCGGGTGTCACCAAACCCGCGGATCGTATGTCTGAGTGTGTGTGTGTGAGACTTTGTGGCAAACCAATTGCCACGCGTTGGTAAAGGACGCTTGGTTGGTTTTGTTTGCCATCTTCCATGCCAGTTCCATGCCGCCGCCGCGCTGCCGCTTCTACGACGGTCTACTACTACGGACGGAGTGGAGTTACGGAGCCGCGGGACCCGCCGAGCAGGCCTCCGGTTTCTCGTAGCCGTTTCGCATCCACGGGAAAGGTGTGTGTTGACGACTCGGTCGATCGATAGGATCGTTCTTTGCTTTTGTCTAGGCTGCCGAGACGAATTGGGCCCCCGTCATATCATATCGGGAGCGAGAAGAATACTCCGGAGAAGGAGGCTAGGAGAAGAGGTTGCCAAAGTGATCGAGCATGCTTCGATCGAAGTGTTCCAATGCGCTCATCAAATAACGCAGATTATCCATTTGAGCAGGGCTCGACGATGCTGACCGTCGTCGGCGGCCTTCGGTGGCTTCGCTGTTACTGTACCAGTTCGAAAGCTACTGTTGAAAGGTGAAGTGGTAAGGTTGGAAGTTTTTCTTTTTTTTTTGCTCGTAGGGGACAGGGAAAGAGAGAGAGAGAGATTTGTTCCTTTTGGTGTGAAGGAAGGATAAAGCTTATGGAGGTGCAGGAACGAATGTGTTTAGGGTTCCGCGGACAGTATCCGCGCAGGTTGGGCAGTAAAATAGAAAGAGACACACCAAACAAACGGTTCTACCCGTTTGGTAGACTTGCTACCTACCTTTTGCGTCCTCGGCGACCCGAACGGGCACAATCGCGAGCAAAGTGGCCACGTCCGCCACACTCGTAGCACCGATCGTCCGACTGGAATCGGCCACCTTTACCGCCGCGCGGTGGTCCACCGCGTCCGCCACCTCCACCACCGCGTCCACCACGACCGGTAGAGAGCTCTACCCGGGCTCGCCGGCCGGAAATCGTACGCCCATCTAGCCCGCGTACTGCATCCTCCGCATCGCGCGCATCCTCAAACTCGACGAAGGCGAAACCGGGCGGATTGCGGGCAACCCACACGTTCCGCAGCGGTCCATAGTACCCGAACGCTTCCTCGATGTCCTGTTTGCTAGCGTTGTTACCTAACTCACCGACGTACACTTTGGCGTCATGCGGATGGCGAGACATCTTTGACTGGTTTTTTTTTTGTTCCCGCCGTGCGGTTTTTCCAACGGAGCGTGAACGTGTATGTGTGTGTATGTATGTGTGTACGTATGGCGTGCGTGTGATCGGTAGAGAATTATCAGTAAACAACCGTGTTTACTAAATGAAAACATTAATAACACGAAACAAACGTATCAAATTCGTCAAAAGTGGATCGATAGAACACTTACCATACTTTGTTGTAGCCGCAAGATGAAAAAACACTCCGCTGACGCTACGCTTTCCTCCGGAGCTGCTGTCGGATCGATGCCACACTTCAAGTACTCAAAATGTACGTTTTCCTGCACAGAACCAGTTCGATCTCAATTACGACTTCCTTGCAGCACTGAATAGTGCAAGAAGGGTCGCTTTTTGGCTATCAGTAGCACTTTTTTCCACGCACTCGGAATGTGTGTTCTGAAATTGCAAATGTCGCTGTTCTTTCCGCAGGAACGCACGAAAAAGCCGCGCTGACGGATTCTGTAGTAGTGTTGGGAGCATCGGATATTCGGAAGATTCGAAGATGCGCTCCCGTCCCGGATTCAATCGGATTGGATCGCATTTGACAGACACGTTTCAAATTTGTTCGAACCCATTCGATTTTGTGGCTCATTTGTGGCTCAATTCAATGCGATTAAATTTTACTCTATTTTATCGGATTCTGACTCTTTACAATTGCGACTAAATTCGTTTCCAATGATACTCGATTTTAGTCAACCGGATTGAGTCCCAATGATTCGAATTCCTGTAGGGATTGAAAGGATGGCAAAGCAGCTTATATACACCTTGGTTATACTTTTTAATACACCTTGTAGGTTACGCTATGCTCGCACATGTCGGGGTATTGGAAGAATAAATTCCCAATTAGTTCTTTATTACTTTATGCAAATACTACAGTATTCTCCTTAGGATTGCCCACTATAGTGAGCATCCATCTTTCGCTCGCTGCGTGATATGAATTCCTAAAAGGCCGAATAGGTGTGAACTCGGTTTTCTTTGAATGTGTGTATAAACCTTGAAATTATTTGAAAAGTTAAACTGTTGACATCGAATCTTGGCGGCGATTTAAAGAATGTTTTAAAATCCTTCGTGTCTAATCTATGGAGTAATTTGATGCTATTTGAGATGAAATTGTATTTTATGGGTAATTGTTTTATCTGAGATGTTGTTAAAAACCAAACAGAATATCTTACACGCTTTCCAGACTGCACCGTCGCGTAACGCGACGTCGCCTGACAGGCGCTGAACTCCATGCAAAAAAAATCTAGCGCGATTCGCGCGACATCGCGCAAGGTTTTTTTTATATGGAGTTCAGCTCCTGTCAGGCGACGTCGCGCTGTAGTGTGGACCCCGAGTTACTCGGGGTCCACAATGCAGCGCGACGTCCCGTTTCAAAAGTAGCCCAGTTTCGGCAGAACAATCGCGCAAGCCAAGCGCGACAGAGGTAGGAGAGTATGTGGAAATATGTATCACATTGGGGCGCAAACTCGGCTAACATTTTTTATTGAATTTTGAGGTAGTAATGCATCGTATTTGTTTAGCTACGTATTTTATGCACCCTGAGTGAGTTTGGCGCTTCCACATTTGAAATTCACTGAGAAAACAAACTTAAACAGACAACGACGATATTTTGGCCCGCCGTAGGAAGTATATATTTCCACATCATCTCCTACTTGTTGAAGAGCAGTTTGTTTACGTTTCGGCACCCGAAAAAACTTTGGTAAAAATATCAATTATAACGGAGTTTGATAACTGAATTACATTTGTGAAGCCTAGAAATAAGTAGTACAACGCAAAATCCGATGTTTCGTGAAGAATATTGCTCGTTTTGTTCGCGTTTGTGAATCGGTTTGTTTACGTTTTATCCAGCTGTCGGTTTGTTTTCGTTTCGAATTGACATTTGACAAGAGCTATCGCGACGTCGCGTTTTTCGATGTTTCTACACTAGCGCGATTTGTGCGAAATTTTTTTTGTATAGAGTTCGGCCGCCTGTCAGGCGACGTCGCGTTTCGTGACGGGACGTCGCGCTGTAGTGTGGACCCCGAGTTACAAAAGTTTTCTCGGGCTCCACTGACACGCCCGGTGAAAACGCTTCCAACATTTGACAAATCGAAATCATAAGGGGTGCGCACACACAATGCGCGCGTTCTTCGGGCTCAACGGACGCGGACACGACGAAAGCAGATTAGATTTTTTTGCAATCCTACAGGAAGCAAGATAAATTTAGGATGTTTAAGCATACCACCTTACGAATACAGTACATCCCTAAGTGACCATCTATGATTTTTCTTTAATTGTTAAATCACGAAGGAAAGTTAATCATTTTGGTTGCTGTTTTCTCATGACGAACTACGAACAATTTTGGACGAAAGTTCTACACGTCATGCAATGCTCATTTTTTAACATCTTGAATTCCTTCTACACGGCTTATCGTGCATATATTGTCAATTTTTGTCAAAACCGCTTACTAGGTGTAACGGTCCTACACCCTGATCCGTGAAGCAGCCACAAACCATGATATACGAACTATGCCGACGGATAGGCAGCACAAATCGTGGGTCATAAAGCTTGTTCTGGTGCCGCCTCACATATGTACATACGGTGACAATCTATGGGCAGTATTTTTTTCTACGTACTATAACCAGCGCTGCATTGGGCTTCAAGAAACGTAAACTATGTCTTGTGTAAATCTGTTTTCCAAAATGGTTCCAACACACCACGTGGCCATTGTATGTTTCGCATTGTATGTTATGTTTCGAATTAAGTGTACGAATGGACGATTACAAGTTTTCCATATACCGTCAGATAAAACATCAACTTTCCAAGGCAGGAGGCCACTAGGGGATCCAGTATTTGGTGACGTATAACAAGAAACAATTATAATACACATTTATTTTCTACTCTTCCAACAGTAACATACATTTCTGCCAGCAGCGAGAGTGACAGTTCCGAAAAAACACACAACGTACAAAATATTTTGTTATACTGTCATACTTACGGCAGGCAGTGGGAAACACGAAGTGTGCTGACACCGGCCCGAACATTTCCGAGCGAAGTTTTTTCACTGCACACACCGCGTGCAAGTCGTAGCGCTCGTAACGACAGTCGCGAGTTTACTTCCGACCGGCGTGGTACGTTCTCTTCGCCGTTGATGGTTTGGAACATGCTTCCGACTTTCGTTCACGGCGCCTCCATGCCGACCAACAGCAGAAACAAGCATCATCCGCGTGGTCATTGCCATAGTTCGCTTCGCCGGCGACGCACCATTCACTAGGTGCGACCGTGACCGTGAAGTACGCGGCGGTGTCGGTAGATTCCTTCCCGCAGGAAGAAAAGTAAGAGCCCCTACTTAGTGCCACGTGTGTTTATCGCTGCCGCACCGGCGACGGTGGAATCCTTACCGATGAGTCCCGAAATAAATTCGAAAGCAAAAGCAACAGCAAGCCACCGGCCAGATTGCGTGTGCAGTGAAGTGTGTTGTGTGTAAGCAAAGCATGGAATGAGCGACACGAAGGATAAAATAAAACCAAAAAAGTCCCTAGGGGGCAAATTTATCACCGTTTCTTACTTTACGGTCCCCGCGTATCTACCTCGGTCGGGATGCAGTGGTTATATAAATTGATTGAACAACGATCAATTACCTTGTTTGCGGTTGTTTATTTGTATCTTGCCTGTTTATCGTTAAAATCGTATCATCAACCGGTAGCTTTTATTTCTTGAAAAATGCCTTTTACCGTCAGTTATCTTTTATTGTGGTTATTATAATGATATTTTGTTGTTCCATTTAATTCCATGCATTTACGAGCGATCATTTTGGTCGTTATTGCCAGTAGCTTTTAAATTTTGAAAAATAAAAATAAAATAACCTGAAGAGGGAATTGATACTGCTGGAAGTTGGTAGATATCTCTAATATGTTTGATAGAATATTTTCACCGCAAACAGAAAAACGCGCGCAATATTTCTTTACGCCATGCTCGCTCATACGGTTGCGGCGAAGTAACGCTTTCGCAACGGCTGTCAACAGCGAAGGATAAAAGAAAACAAAAACAAATTATCGCCACCGGCCACGATTGCCGGCATTCACCTGGTGGTTGCCCCGATCCTGTAGTGTTTAGAATATTGTCGTCGACAAACATAAGATCATCTCAATCTAGCCCGTTGTACAACCACCCGAAGTGTGTTATCATACGAGTTGTGTTTTCTTCTTTTTTTTTTAATGTGCTTTACGATAGTCGTGTGACAACTTTATCCCGGCGTGCATGATTGTAAAAAAGGTAAAAAGTGTTATCCTAACTGAAATCGTTGCGTCGTTCAAGTGAAAACAACCGCCACAGTAGGCGTTTAAAGTGTGTGTAAAAGAGTAAAAAAACGCGAAAAAGAATTCAAGAGCAAAAAGCTTACCGCTTCGAGTGGTGCACAAAGTGAAAGATAGCGCAGGCGAATCTAAATTGATAAACAAACAGACGAAAATGTCGTACAACGCGGATGATTGTCCCGATAGCGCATCCTCGCCGATGGGGGAAGCAACCGGCGACGGCGTGACGACGATGGCGACGGCGGAGTTAAATTGCGCGACGCCTACTTCGCCCGGGATGACACGACAAAATGCCATCATCGGGGACGGCGGCGGCGAGTCCATCGACGGCGACGCCGGATACGCGGAAACAACGGCGGCCGGTCCGCTGGCCGGCTACGAGCCATGCGATCCGCTAATTATCTTGAATCTATTTCAATCCCTGTCCGCCACCACCAACTCGCTGGAGCTGCAGATGAAAATCAATCTTCATGTAAGTTCATCCGCCGTCCAACGGTGGCCGGTGACCACAGCCCCTCCGATGAAACGTAACCCGATTCATCGGCCGACCCTGAGACACGGGACGATACCCCATATGCTCCGCAAACGGTAGCGAAAGTTCCCCCCGCTTGGCTTCCAATCGAATACGCAATGATCTTCACGGTGATGAAAGTTGATCTACCGCCGGGGAGGGCGAAGGAAGGGTAAGGCCGGTTGCAGTGGGTTGTCGTCAATGGGTCGATTGTGTTCCGGTTCCCGGCTTCGGTATCGCAGCGAAGCAAATCTAATTAACTTTGATCAGATTCTGAACCGAGAAGCGTTGATTGGGCACGCGGGCATCGATAGGACCACTGTTTTGCCTGTCCTCGCTTGGCGTGAAGGTTCCCTACCCCCGGTGGCCATAACGAAACCTTGGGGGTCCGATGGTGGTCCGTAATTTGATAGATACAGATTCTGGACGGGTCCTTGAGTTTGCTGATTCGATATAAATTAACGGGAAACGAAAGCAAAACAAAAAAAACGGGAGTGATATGATCGAGTTTAAGGAGCTGATCGAAAAAGAACGGAGCCCATTTTCTTATCGGTACAATGTTCGAAACGTTGCGAAACATTTAAATCGATTTGATTTATATAATAGCGTAAATTTTCAGCAATTTATCGCTCCAAAATCGCGTTTGCCGCGTGGCATCAATTTCCCACATAAGCGTTCCGTTTTATTACCGACGCACATGTCATCACGAAAGTACGCAATATTTTAAACACAACATGGCTCGCACTACTCTCCCCAATATCGCAATAAAATATTTGTTTCGTACACGCCGGATCGCGACTGCAAGGCATGTTTATGATGTCACGGAACACGTTTCGCTAATGGCGCCTCGGTTAGCTTTTTTTCTTCTCTTCTTCTCGTGTCCATCACCCCAACTCCCTAAATGACATCGTTAGCAACCCAAGGCCAAAAAAAACAAGATGATCACTTGCCCCAAAACTCGTGCCTAAGCTGATATTGCGAAACATTACTGTGATAGGCAGCGAAGTTGATGAAGTGCTGATGCAAACGCCTCACCCCAATAAAAACAACAAAAAACACTAACGTTATCCGGAAGGGGAGAGACGCGAATAGCGAGTGTCACGCGAATTTCAAGCATGTAATGCGCATCACCATCGAAATTAAGGGTGCCATAAAAAATAGCGACGACCCACGGATAGGGCGATAGAGAGAAGGAAAACGTTGAAGGTTTGCACATTAATCAAACCGGAACTGCGCCGGTCCAACGTCCTTTCGGGGTAGGGGTTAGATAAGAGGTGTGATCCTTTGCACGGAACTTCCATCCTTTCACTTGTGACCCTAATGAGTGTCACTTGTCTCCACAATACGAAAAACAAAGGGGAATACAAGGACTTATTTGAGTACTCTCCAGCGATTTGACGATTTGTTTTTAATCCTTTTAATCGACCGAAGCATTTTCTTGTACCGCTTGTCTGTCTCCACAGCTGAAGGCCCTCACGAGATCTCCGTACGTTTTTCTGGTGCCAATTCTCCACTCCAGCGAGGAAGGTCTCATACAGGTCATTAACGATAACGTGCTCGAGAAGGAGATTCGCTTTTCGGTAAGTACTTTTTTGCGGTGTATTTAAAAAAGACTCGTTTATTATTCTTCTTCAATCGTTTTATTAGCTCACTCGTTCTTCGATCGAGGATCGCTTTGGTGGCCTGGTGAATCGTACCCAACCGTCGAAATATCCCGTTCGATCGATCTCCAGCCGGCAGACGACGAAATTGGGACGACTTTAAACGCTCTGCTTGCCGTTTCCTTTCGCGTTCCCCATTTTTTTGCGACTGCGATTTCTTACGGGTTGCGCTCGTCTCGCGAACCCCCGCGGGAACTGACATTGACGTCGCAATTTACGTCACACAACCCGCCGCCACCGTCTTACCAACCCGGCAAAAGGCCCCGGCCGATCGTTATCTCAGACTCGGCTCGTGCGAGACCAACCGTCGCGCTTCTTCTACTCGCTTCTCTCCAAAGGCATGTCTCCCCGTGACCGCCCCGCCGTATCGCGAGTAAATACCACAATGCGAATGTGTTGCGCTGCTCCCCCAGTTTCTTTGTCGTTGTTGTTCCCTTGCCCGCCCGCAAACCGTTTACCTTTTTTTTGTGCCGTGTCTCAATGATATTGTCATTAAACGACGGCCGAGGTTTTCGTTTTGTGATTTTGGCAAGTCTGCAGGGTGGCCAGACAGGACGAGCGATCGGGAAGCACATTATTCGCGCGGTCAGATTGACGGCTCGCGTTGATGCGGTCTCCACTTCAGAGTGGCACAAAGAGTTGTTGTGGCGGGACCAACGATGGGGAAGATTGATTGTTGGCGAAGTGATCGGTCGGTGAGACACCGCAAAATTGGCCCCGTGCAAAATAACGGACCGTTAGCACCAATCCAAGGAAAGGCTTCCGGTTGTATTTTTACCATTTTACATGAGGAGTCAGTTTTCTGTTCGTTTCTTGCATACACAGATGTTTACAAAATATCCAACTAGTTTAGGTCCGAAGGTCAACACGCTGCCTTTCTTATATCTAAACGTTTAGGGACCTTTTACGATAGGTAGATGTTTCGTTCCACCACTCGGATTTACTGTACAAATGTTGTTTATAAACTTTAGTGCTGCAAATATGTTTTGTATATTATGCTATCTAACAGTACAGTTCATATTTTACCTTTCCCTGTAAAAATGGTGACATCTTACATGCCTCTGAGGTCGTTGTTGGGTTCGGCCTAATTTGATAGTAATAGCTGGGGGCAGGAACATACAACTGCAAAACAAAACAAACCACTATGTCTACGGCGTGATGCAATTTGCCCGGAATGGTGCACGATGGTGTTTCGCCACAGTTCCCTCCGCCTTGGAGAGGAAAATGAGGGGGATAAATGTAATTTTCTCGTAGCGCGCTACGTGCAATTTGTGTTCTTCACACCGCTCCGTGCCGTTTACCCGTGCTGCTGTTTCTTCCGATTGGAATCCCGGCGGTTCTGCGGAGGACACGGAAGACGCCGACGGTCAACACAATCCAGCGCAATTACTTTTCCAATCAATTCCTATTTGGCTGGATGGGTGGAGGATTTTTCTCGGTGTGAACAAATCGTTTCACCTAATGTGCAGCCATTTATAACAGGGCATGTGTGTGAGTGTGGTAATCGTGCTGGAGGAAGTTGCTCTTCTTCTACCGTCCACCATATGGGCATGGATTCCAATGTTGGGTTATGGGCTTTTAATCAGCATGCGATGGGTGAAAATGAAAGTGAATCCTCTTCGCCCTCAGAATAAGTTAGGCTGTAGAGCATCTACAGTCTATTTTGTATTGATGGAAAATCGAATTTATTTGGATAAGCTTTCCGTTAGATCAAATGATGATTGATCAAAATATGAATTCTCTTATCAATGGCCCAGCTTGACCAAAAGATAAATAGATCTTCTTGGGGTAATACGCACTCCTTAAGGAAAACTATTGAGTTTTCAATTACCTTTGCAAGTGATTGTCGATTTTATCAATTCATTTGGTTCATTAAGGTACAAACAAGTAACCTGTTGAATTTCAGTTTTTGTGGTTAAACAATATATGAATTTTCCAATTTCTCAAAAGCTCATTTTTTATCTTTTTCTGGTTGAGACAAAATGTACCTGTGCTGGGGTAAAATGCACCATCATAACGGAGCAGTACGCACCTAAATAGTGAGGCAAAATGCAAATGCCTTACTCAAATAACCAAATAGGGATAAGTTAATAAGTTTAAAAATTTTCTGTGATTTGAATGCTTTTATTTCATCATCTTAATTTTGAAGGATAATAATTCGTTTTAGTTTGTTTACAAACTGAAGCAGTTTTCCTCGACCAATGGGTGCATTATGCCCCTGTCCATAGTTGTATGATTTAAATTATTAATTAATTAAAATACGAGTAAATCTGCATACCGAGATTTTTATATGTAGTTTGTAGCTCTGATTCTAATTCAAAGAACTATGTAACCCTGTAAAAACCTATACTTTTGTACTATTTTTTTCTTAGTATGGTTGGAAATATTATATCAGAACATGACCGAACTGGTGATGTTCTTGTTTTGTTCTTATTTCGCGTTTCTGTCGATGTAGAGCTATTAATTGCACAGAGTGACCATATTTTAGCTCACACTTGCAGGATGACTACTAGCGACCAAAACGCGTTTTTCATAAGAAATTCTAAACGGTACATTTTGCTTCAGAGGTGCATATTACCCCAGCCATGCCTATTGAATTTTATCACATGTTATGCTAAGATATTAATTACCTCCAAAGTTTCTTCGAATTGTTCTACTTAACTGGTCGAGATAGCATGAAAATTAAAATTAACATTCCCCAATTTATGATGCAGAGAAGTGCACACTAATTAGTTCTTATGACCGTTGGGCATTTGAGTAGCATTTCCGGGTAAAGTGCTTCATTGTGACGACGATTGATTTCCCTCAGGGGTACCGTTTTATTAGCCTCCATCATTGCCATTAAATAGCGCTAGATTTCCCAATGCGCCAGCATTCCGGGTCGAGTTCCAATTCTGCATCCCCGTAGTAAGACGTTATGTCTTCCTCCTCCCCCGCTTTGGCTAATCCTCGCCCCGGTCGGTTACGGTTTGACCTTAAAGAAGGCCACCCTCGCAGGACACGACTTCCCGTGTGTAATCCCGTTTGCTCACGGAACACGCTCCCTAATTCCCCGCCTCACTGGAGCATCATTCGGCTAATCGTTGGCCTAATAAGTTAGTTTCATTTACTTTCGCCACGCCAACGAACGCTCGGGCTACGAAACCGAGACCAGCCTGACGAGCTCTGTAATCCGTTTGGCCAGTACCAAAGGCAACTTTATTGGACCAACGATGAATAGCTAAATCCACCGTTGAGTGCCGCTGGATAGCACCACTCGGATTGTAATACCAGCGTGGGGCAAGCTTGCGCTTCATAAATAGTGTTTGTGCAGAAATATCCCATTCACCGAACGGTTGATGGTTTGAACACTGTCCATTCCACTTTCTTCTCGAACATTTGCTCACGGGAACCGGCAGGAAGTCTTGCGGAGTTCGGATCCTTCCTCGGGGAAGCGCCCTGAATGCAAAGAAGTATCATCCTCCTCGATGCCAAAGGCGCGGGGTTGTGTGATTTTGACCCATTTTCTTTCCGGAACGGTTTACTTAACCAGGCCGAGCATTGGATTACGTCAAAGACCGAACGGATGGGAGATTGCCAGCATGCTCGTGCACGATGGCAAGGGTACGCCGTAAAGCCTTCTGCGTAGATAACAGATAGGAAGCTACACAACGCCCCAAGGCTACCGCGTTTGCTTATCTAGCCCGAAGATTCTGGCTATCGAACTGGGGGTTGGGGAGTATTCTTTTACGTCGTTTTCCTGGGTGGAAATAAATCCATCTTTCGGTAACTCGAAATGTGGAACAGTTTTCGATAAAACCAAAAATAATATTGTAGGAAATGAATACAGAAAACAATATTAAAATATTAATGGAAATAAGGTTGAACTTTTGTTTACAATTGCATCAAATTTAAAGTGGATTTCTCTCTTGCTCTTCGACGGTTTAAGGGTTCAACATCAAAATAAAAGTTCTTATTTTTGTTGTTGACAAAATTTGACGTATTATGTAACATAATACCTACTGCCTTCCGACATTCTACTAGAAATAAGGTTGGGCCAATTTAACTCGCCGAATGAATAACACAGTATCAGTGTCTAGTTTTGCCTCCTGCCCGCCTTCCTTTCTTCCCCCCAAAAGGTCGACCCTTTTCCGTCCCTTGCAGGTTTGAAGGAGAAGGAAACTCTCTGCACGTCGTTCGCGATAAAAAAGATAAAAAAAGGCATTTTTCCAAGCCCCACCGCCACCGGCGGCGGGAAAGCTTTTACTTTCCATCCTTTCTATCTTTCACTCCATCATCGTCATCAGCGTTCGTTCCTCGAGTGCTAGTGCTCGCTGGTAACCTTTAGCATGCTGGTTATGTGTCTTTATATCTCCGGATAACCTTGCTTGGGTCTGACGTGTGGTACGCTGCTCTACCGTATTTTTCTTTCCATACCCGTTTTCCCGTTTCCCCCCGTTTAGTTTTAATTCCCTCCAACTGGAAACCTACGATCCCCTTTCCATTCGGGTCGGGGAAACCCGGGGGGGCGGGTTGTTGTTGTTCGGTCATTTGGACAGGACGTTTCTCTCCTCCGGAACGGAAGCGCAGTGACATTGGGGCCGGGACTTCTCGCTGTGTGTAAATCGTGCGCCCGGTTCATCGGTTCATATCGCAATAAATAGCCTTCCATTGACGTCAGCCCATCGGGGCCCCGTGCCCTCGCAATTGAGTGGCAATTCCGGCGAGAAAAAAAGAAATATTAATTGAAATTGGTCACAAAAAACCAAGAGGTCCGGTTAAGCTTTTTTTTGCTAGTTTTTGTTTCCTTCTCTCTTCAGTATTTTATTTTGGACAAGCCGGTAACTTAATGGAAAAGAAAAAAAACTATGCAATCCTTTGTCTAATGGTAACCCCCCAAATACAGGGTAGTACGTTTTTGCTACATTTTTGTTTTTTTGGTCATACTTCCAAAGCTCTTATCAAAACGAATAATCATCATCCGGTTGTAATACGCTAACGGCCCGACCACGATCGGGGGTTCGCTCGACGGTCATCAGTCTAAGATAATTTGATGGGGAATATTTTTATTTTACTGTGTGTTACGGTCCCACCCGGGGTGTACTTCCGTCATTAGTGGGGCTGACTCTTTTCTTTCCTTTTTTTCTCCTTCCGCCCCTAACCACGGTGAGACTTCATCTGCATCGCTTTTTCTTCGGTTTATTTCGGCCCAACCGTGGTGCTCTAACGAGTCGCGCTGAAATTATGGTAGAGGTTTACCTGTTTTTCTTATCTTACCATAATTCATCCGGTTCTTTTTCCTTCCTCCCTCACCGATTTTTGGCTCCTCTTGAGCGTGGATTCTTCGTAGGGCACCATTAGATCCGTGTTTTACGTGCCACGGGGGTACTGGGTGTACCTCCCGCAAGAAGGCAAACCACCCCGGATAGCCAATGTTCAATGTGATGCAAATTTAATTGCACGAAGCTAAGGATATTTTCGGTACACCAACGTACCGAGCATAATGAGGTACACTTTCTTGCGCTACAAGAAGTTTTCGTATTTTTCTTTCTTCCCTTCCCACCTCATCTTGTTGTTGCAATTTTCCGCTTTCGGCTCGGACTCGTGATACAATTACGGGCGAAGCCGGTTGGAAATTGTTGGTACGTTTAAGTGAGTACGCCTCGTGTTTTTGTGTCCAGCAAGCAATTGGAAGGTATGAAAAAATGTATGTAAAATGAAATTATTTTTTTCCAAAAAGGAAACCTACAACATTGGAACTAATTAGATAAGCGTCTTCATTAGGGTTCAAAATTAATTTCTTATTGCATTTTTTTTTTTTGCGAAATGGGTTTCCAGTTTTTAGCAACACAGTTTCGCTCTTCCCCCGCTTTAAGCGATTGTCCTAAGTGCGCCCATTATTAATTAAAGCACCCCGTCGGGTGTAAAGCCAACCGGGCCAGAGAAGCACGAACGCATCAAGAGTTGATACATCAATGTCTATTATCTCAAGACGTTACACTTCAAGCCGAACGATCCTTCAAACCGTTTTTGTGTGCCTCACAAGTGGGATCTTCATCTTCTCGCCCGGCTCGACCGCTTCCCAGGCCGGTTTGCATGCCACGAACCGGGGGCACCCTTTATACATTTATTTCGAAAGAATTTAAGAGCAAACCCAAGTGCCTGGCCGACCGCTTCGGCACGTTCCGCAGAGAGTGCGCTTTGCGTTTTTATTATCATCTTGGGTCGTTTCCTGGGAAAAGCCTGAAATGAAAAAGGGTACCTGCTTTGATGGGATGCGAAGAGATGCCTATCGATGAATCATTTCATAACCGTTACCATCGAGAACTCTGATGGCAGCGTCGGAGTCGTTTTGATCAACCAGTTATGCGTTGGAAATTTTCCTAGCCCTTGGTTTTTTTTTTGCGCTACGTTTTTCTTCCACTAGCCCATTCCGGTGGTGGTGTCGTGTTGAAGAAAAATGAGTATTTCCCGGTGATGGATAACATCATTTGATTGAGAGCAATCAGCTCGTTAGTTGTCGTGCCTTGGTTCAATTTATTTTTCTGTTCTCTTGTAGTGTCGTGTTGTGCCCTGATCAAACGTGATACATAACAACCACGGCAGGCGAATGTTACAGGAAAAGCTGTCCCTTTTGCTCCGGCACAGGGTGGCCGATCGATTAGATTTACGGCGGAATCTGTTCGTAGGTTGTTTTTGCACAAACAGTGGATATTCGTTGGGTTTGACAGCAGCTTTAATAAAAATATTCAAAATCGGCCGTATATTCTTCGTTACAACTATTCCAGATCATTGTAGAACATTTTGTTAGCTCCTGCCCCTACACGACCGGCAAGGTACAACCTCCTTTTCTGGGATACTGAGGATCAGTCACTGCTTACCCTTGGCTTGTATCCATTTCACCGCTGATTCCAGACACGTTTCACCCTTTCCCATCCAAAACTCAGAGCTTAGAGGGAGATATTAAGGGGAGATAAACGCTAGATTTGATGTGATTTGAGCCGTCAAACTCTCTCCCACTCTCTCTCCGAGGCAGAAAGGAACAGATACCGTATAATGCGATAATATTTCAAAATCTGTCAGTCACTTTTTTTCTTCACGCAGATACCCCTAGTTCTTCCGTCATTCATCCGCCCACATTGTGTGAGCGTTTTCCAAGTGCTGGGATGTGAATGGGGATGTTTTCCATTTTGTCTTCTTCTTTTTTGTTCTCCTCTGTCCGGTTCGGAAGTAGCTAGAAGTATTTATATACATACCGGCTGATGGAATGCTAAAAATGAAATATGAACGACAGCTCCAACAGTAAACTCTGCCTAGCATCATTGGTGGTCGAGTTAAACACGCTTGTGGTTATGGTGGTGCTTTACTTGGTGGATCAATGGTTTTCATCAAGTATAACAGTGTTTTTTTTTAACACAATATATTAAAATTTAAAAAAAATGTTTTCAGAATAACAAATTTTTGGTATGTACTGAAAATAACCGAAGTCGAAATTTAGATGTAAAACAAAACGTGGAAACTTTGAACAGTCAAAATTAATTCCTACTTCAAACGATAGACTTGTATATTTCCATCACGATGAAGATGAAACCGAATGAAATGTAGCTTCGATTTTGTTTTCAGCAACAACTTTTTCCCTTAAAAAAGCCACTTGAAATACCGGCCATTAATTAATCTTCTTCAAAACATCCAAACCATCCCAGCGTCCCCATCGTCAATGATACGACAATTTTCCCTATTTTCTCATCGTTTTTTCCGATCGCTGGGTATAATGTAATAAATAGTAAACCGGAGATGCTGCCGTCAACACCCATCGATTTGTTCTGTCACGTGCCGAACCCATCGTTGGGTGGAGGTGGAACCCCGTAGTGGCAAATGCCATGTGCACTATCGTTGACGAAAAGTGCAACGTAATCGAAGAAAGCACTGTGTATGGCCCGTGTAAGGGCAAGTTGTGCCATAATCATAACGATTTTCCATGTCTCGTTCGGTGTCGTAGGCATGGCTATTTCCTGAAGAAGCTGTATACGTGTTTTGAGCTACGCTTTGTAGTGAAACTGTATATTAAAAGAGAACATATTTTTCCAATGCTTGCAAAACTGGTTTGGCTTTCTGTGAAAATTTCGACTGTTATTTATATCATTCTCTGGAATAAAAAAATAACTTATGACGGCACTCTCGCTTGAATAGTGGTCAGCTTCGCGTGTGGCGCTAGTTTGCTGTTTGAAGGCGTGCCTTTTTTCCCAGAGCGAGCAAATGCCCCCTGGAAATTACTGTTACATATGGGCGTAGCATGCAACCGGTGGGTTTTGTTGTGGTCAGAGGGGGGTTATTTTTTATTACAGTTTGCAATCATCATTCTCCCAACCGGTCCTAACCCATGCCGTTGTGTATTGTGTAATAGATACTGGCTGACGTTGTCGACGGTTGGAAACTGTGTTTTGCGAATGCATGATCTAATTGAGAGTTGTATCTGATATTGCTGGATTTTGCTTTTCATTAGTTTTGCGAGCGAAGGTTTTTCTCGCTGAAAAATAATCCAATGCGCTGGTGTTCGCTTACTCCGTTTGAATAGTACCATTTCGCTTCATACCAACGTTGACTTTAATCTGCAGCATTTCAGTGACATTTCGGTATTTATGCAAGCAGGTGGTTTTGTGGCTTCCATAAAGCTACCACCACCTAGGAGGATAATCTTCCATCCGGTCGAAAGTCAAACGATTATTCATGATCGTCTCCCAACTGCTCACCGGTTAGATATCAGAGCAACTTTCATCGCCTGCTCTCTGACGCAAAGGTGCACGGGAAAGTTTAGGAAAATTTATGATCCCCCTCACCAACATCACAGTTCTCCGCAGTTCTCCATACTTTGAAGGGGAGCGTAGTATTCCCCTATCGTTCGGCATTTTTCTCATAAACGTTGTCAAAAACATTTCTTCACCGTCGCACTTCCGGTTCCGGGATCCTCGCAAACCTTTCGCCGCCGGGAGACGTTAAGACTAGATTGCGAACGAACCGATACCGACCGGACGTGTCTGGCTAAACAGGGGCGCAATTTTGGTACCCTGCCAGGGCGCACTGTCGGGCTCTATTTTCAACTCTAATTTCCATTCGGGTTCGCATTTCAAAAGCTTGCTGCACGGCGAAGTGTTTCAGACGAAGGCAGGGGCAGGGTGCGGTCCTTTTGCGCCATTCAACCACCCCACGGCGTGAATAACTGGCCTGATGAACAACGTGCCATAGTATGCTTTCAGTGTGGTACTTGTGATTTTCTCACACCCATTTCCCGAGTGTGTGAGCCTCCAGAAACACAGACTGTGAGTTCTTTCTTTGTCCCCCCCTTTTTTTTCCTACCATCCTTCCGGTTTGTGTTCCAAGGATGCTTTTTCCTTTCTCTGGAAGCTTCAACCGGTTGGTTGTTGCTGGTTCTCTTGTTCGTTTGTGCCCGAGGGGTTTGCTTTCTAAAATAGTTTCCCAACCGTTCAAGGGGGAAAAAGGAGAAGATGGTAAACTTTTTACCTTGAGCTAAGGATCCGCAAGTGGTTAAGCAGGACAATGCTAAACAGGAGTGTAATTGAGCGGTATAATCATGCGAAAGAATTTTAATACCCATTCCATAAGTAGGGTGGGTTTTTTCCGAAAGACAAAACGATAGCATAATGGTTTGGAACATTGAAACAATTCCAATCTACGATTTTCTATGATAAAAAGTTTCATGCTCTGTTTGAAGATGATTTTGATCTCACCGCCTACTTTCACCGCACCACTCCGGACGTCTGCTCTCCATTTGACTTGCTTTGATTTATAGGCCCGGTGCCGGTTGTCGAACCGAAAAGTGGCAGCCAGTGATTTGGGACCCATAAATCAACCCTGCCTTTTGCGTATGAACCACACATTTCGACTCAGTTTTTGGGCCGAGCAAAACGCCGGCAAAGGCCAGATGAAGATGTCAGCAGGGTGTACGGTACTATTTCGCCATTCCTGTTCGGCCTACGTGGCAAAAATTAAATCCGGACTCCACCGACGTCGGTCGATCGGTCTACTACTTGGTATGGCAAGGGGTGCGTCACGATGTTACGAGCTCACGCACAAGCGTCACGAGATGAGTCGGGCTTAATAACGAAGCAGAGCGAATGGGAGTATTCATTTTTTCCCCGACTCGCCTCATACAAGCACATGGAAAATGAAACGGAAACCGTACGGAGAAGCGCCCGGTCGCAGATGATTCCCAACCGATGCTCACGTCGATGAATGCCAGATTGGATCGGATAATTTTGCCGCATGCTTGCGCGCCGGAGTCACGATTGCTGTAATATGAGCTGAAGCTTCCATGCCAAAGATGGGGTATTTTTCCTCCGATGAACTAGAAGTCGCATACACACACACAGCCTCGAACAACGTGGACTGCATTCGCTTGCCGACAGCAAAACCACACCGCAGTAATCTTCCCAAAAATGTATTGAGCATGCAGAGCGTGTGCCACTTTGGATCAGTAATGTTCCAGTTCCTTCGTCCTTCGATCGATCGCAGATGCTAGTAGTCCTGTTTATGTGTGTGTGTGTTTGCAAATGTTGTGTGTTGGTCGATTTATATGAAGCGAGAAGCGTCTGTGTCTTGCATTTTAAAAGCGTGTGGAGTCGTTTTGGCGGTTGGCGGAAAATTTGCGATGAGATTTTTATTTTCAATCTCAGGCGTGCGTAAAATCTTTTTCGAAACTCGCGTTAACGTCTCCCCGTACCCGCCCCCTGGGGGGGCGCTTGGTGGTAACGTTCGACTAACGAGCGACGAGCCGAAAACCGGCCGAAAAGAAAAACATTTTATAAAACCGTCATTACGTCTCATCATCTGTGGTCAACCTTCTTCGGGCTTCGGGCTTCGGAAGGATATTTGCCTCCCGATACGGAATTTCGGCGGGCTCCTCGGAGCGTCCCGGAACGTTGGAGGGCATCTATTTTTCCTCATTATCTCGCGCGCGCGTTGTTTGTCGACCGGAGTGATGAAGGTCGACAAGGGGCTTCGGCGCGAACCCACAAGACGGAGACGGTCCCAAAAGCCAGTCCCTCCATGGCGGAGGAAGAAAGAGATAGAGTAGCAAAAAAAAAAGAACCAGCCAGTTTGAATAAGCCCTAATCCCTGGCGAAAAAGTTTCCAATTTATGCGAATTATTTTCCATTAGCAAACATAAAACTGGTCCTCCTTCGGTCCGTCATTTCGTGGCGCTGCGTTTGAAAGACCCTAGAGGATTAACGCGTTCCGGGCTGAGCTTTGTCATTAGACCGATAAGAACGATGGGCCGGGCGGCCAAAAATGGATACAAGGGTTTTTGAGTGATGCGCCGGGCAACGACCGTTTTGAAAGCCGTTGGTGAGGCGCTGCTTCCCCTTTCGAGCTGTTGTCTTATGCTATGATGAGTGATTGGTTGGTTTAACTCTTGGATCGTTGCTTGTCTTGCGGAAAACCATTGTTGAGTTTTATTGAGCCGGTTGCTAAACGCACTTTATTTAATTACCGAAGTGGTCACGCGCTATGAAACGCTTTGTAGTCGTTTGTTACAGGAATTTTCATTATGCTAAAATCATAAAGAAACTCCGGCAGTGTTAAATTGAAATCATCTGGTTAGTGAACGTAATGGAATGGAGTTCTTTGAAGTCCCTGATCGGATCAATGTTACTTTGTAATTCTGCATATATTTTATGGCGTTTGAAATATTTCCGAGGAACGTTGAAAGTACACTTTATTTCGCTTTTTTCAATTAAGTTGTTAATTTTTTATTATTATCAGTTACTCATTACCGACAGTATGCAATGAATTTAGAATTGAGTGAATTGATTTTCTATGAAATTTGTCAACGTATCGTTTGACACTTCGGAATAAAAACTTCGTATGACTGATAATTCGATTCTTATCCTAGAAAAATAGAATTATGAAAGCGTTTACAGCTTCTTTGAACTCAAATGCGCTTATCTTCTTACTGACACCCACGTTGCACAACAACAAACAACATCCCAACAACTCCTACAGAAGCAAAATTTCTTGTGAAAAGCCTTTGAACAACCCATGGACATGTGTTTTCCAACTAAGTTGTCCGGGGGATCATAAAAATGTATCTTGACAATATCGTTCGTGTTGTGTTTGTCATGACGAATAAATGGGAGGACCCAATGGAAGCGTCCGTCATGCAAAAGCTGGGAAGAAAGAATGTGATCTGCCCACTGCTTGAACCTTATAGTCCGTCCGTTGTGATGGTGCTCTGCCGGGTCGTACCGGTCGACCGTCATCCATCAACTGCAAACCGTCGGCCGGCGACTAAATCACGCAGAAAATAATCCATTTCATCCCGACCACAACGGGGGCCGTTCCCGAGGGGGGTTGGAGTGTGCGCTTGAACTACTGGACCTCACAGGAGATCCTCACCGTCATCATGCATTTCATGCGTGCGATGGTGACATGATACCGGACAAAATGAGCTTCCGGAAACGGGTTCCGTGTGTACTTTAGAAGATCCATCCGGGTGGTTCCGCTTCATCGTCCGAGCATGTGATTGGTTCGTTGATTATAGCATAGAAAGGAGCTCTACCAGGACGATACTATGATACATGGTTTTAACCATTTTAATTAACAAACGGGATAATAGTACGCTATGGAAGGGATGTAATTATGGATTACATGAAAATTGCCAATATTTAACTGTTTTCCTTTTTTTTTCTCCGCAGATTAATTCGACACATTTTCGCAGCGGCTCGCACCATAATGGATACCCGTTCGTTATAGATGATCTGAATAAGGACTTTTCCGAGGTGATCGAAATGGTAAGTAACTGGTATTTAAAGTACATACATATGTTTTTATTATTAAAATTAAATAGATGTAAAATGTAAAAAATATTTTATATTGGCTTTTACCAATGTAAAATATGCTGTTTTTCAATGCATAACATCAATTTGTTAGCACTCGCCCTTTTCTACCCCTTTCTGAATTGGTTTTCAAAATAAATCATTCATTCCGTTCGCCCGTTTGCGTTGACAGATTTCCCTGTAAAATTTAATGCATTCGGACAAATGCCGCAAAGCGACACCGCGGTCGACCGCTTAAAGATGCGGGATGATCGTGAAATATTGTCCAGTAGCTGCTGCGTCACTGACTGAACCCGGCATCACCATGCCGGCGAAGAAGCTCAATGTCAGGGACGAAAGTTGAAGTTGAAACCCGCCGTCACCGGTTTTTCAAGGACAGCATCGTTTGGCAGCGTTCCAATCGAAGAAAAAGGGAAACGTCCACAGACTACATCGCCTTTCCTTTGCTGTAAATTGTAGCAATTCTTCTGGCGTAACTCGTGGCGTGTGCGACGATTCGGGTGGGAAAAGTGGTCGACCGAAGAAGGGTGGCCAAGCGGAGGGGAGTAAAACGAATATTATCTCGTCCCAGACTGGGGTTGAATGGGGTGGGAAACCCGAATGCGCTAGAGTGTAGAGTGGTTTCATTTCAATCCCCCCGTGGACTTCTTCGAGCAGAAAGAGCGAACGAGAGAAAGAGAGAGGAGAGACTGTGGATTGGTTCATATTCCTCGCCCGTTCGTGCCGGTGGAGGCGCCTGGTGGTTTATGGAATCAATTTGGCCCCACCATGGTGGCGCTCGATCATATGCCTCCCATTGGCGTTCGACTCGACGTTACGGGAGGTGTTATCAATAACCGCTCGGCGACACCGGAGTAACCGGTTTGGCTGGTGGTGAAAATGTGATCGTGATGTGGCGTTCGGGGTGGCACGCGAGTCTCGTTTGCCATAAAAAACCGACCGAAGTGCAATTTCGAGCGTGCGCCAAAAGTGCCCCCGTTAATGCGTATCATCAATTTTCGCATATTTTGATATATGAAAATATGTAAAAAAAAGGAAACTCCAACCGGTACATCTCGTCGGGTTTAACGAGCACCACCGACAGAAAAACAAACGAACGTCGGTTGGGGATTCGCTGATGTCAAAAAGGGGTAAAGACTGGCGTTGGTCCTCCTGGTTGGTGAAGGAGGAGGACCCGGTAGGTACGGTAGAACGATAAAATCGCAAAGATGCCATCGTTTGGTGACGGGATTGTGTGCCACTTTTTTCTTCGCTCGTACTGCACTTTGCAAGTGCCTTTCGAACGATTAACCGATTCGATGACACGCGGAATCGGATCGATCTATTTTTGGTTCATTGACCGTTTTCGGTGAACTGTAGATGTGATATTCTTTATTTCAGACGGCGTCAAAGGGGTGATAAACAATGTCTTGAGACGACAACCGACGGTGACCTTAAACAAAATAAAATAGTAACGTTTGCAGATATGAGTGATGAGTTATTTAGAATAAGTGTCTTCATATCAAAACATCCTCCAACGTGTCGAAAGGTGCACGATGCGCTTGTGTGCTTTTAATACGTGGTAATGGCAGGGAACACGTTCGAATCCAATCAACAGAAAAGCTCTTGCATGCGCGCCCCGGTGACACCCTTTAAGTAAAGCCGTGTCCGCCCAACACACACACACTCGAGTCCGGTATTTAGTTTCATCCCGCGTTGCGTTGCGCTGTGTAAATTGTGTGTGAAATATAATATTTATTGCTATGCCACTGCCAACTGTCTGAGCAGTTGCTGCGGTTGCGTCCGAAGCAGGTTCCACAAAGGCGCCCACCGGTAACTCACCGGGAAACTATTAGCCAGATGGTCCGCGTGTGTCCTGTTCGCGCCAATCTCATAGACGGCCCACTCCCCGGAGGATTCCGTGAGATAGTTGAGTAGGTAGCGATGCTAGCGCACACGCCATGCGGTTCCACACTCCCTCGTGTGTAGCAAGGATTGGGGCACGTGGCCGAAGCGCTTTTGGGTGCGCTCGCGTAGGGAGAACGAGGTGGAAGCTCACTCAACGACCGGCAACGACATGCAACGACGACGAATCCTTTCCCACCACCGGAGCCGGTGCGTTCAACAGCGCACCCAATAGCACAAACACAACGACACCAGACTAGTGGAGGCATCCGTTTTCCCTCTCCACGAGCACAGGCACACAGCCCACCTGCCACGCGCCGTGCTAGGGCTGAGTTTAGCTGGAATTTAATCGCAAATTGGATCCCACATTAACGCAAACCGCCATGAAATGAGATTCCGGTATAGAGAGGAGGGAATTTTTCGATATTTCTTCCACCTCACTGCACTCGCCTCGGGCGGCCTGAAGGAAGGAGCGGTTCTCGAGCGCTTGGTTCGTCGTTTTGGCTTTGCTGCTTCAATGGTCACCGAGCTTTACCAGCCCGGAATGGGGTTTCGGTTCAGTTTGCGGGCGCCTTAGGTAAGGGATTTCCACTTACCATAAATTGTAAATTAATGATCTATAGATTTGGTTTCGTAGGTCTTGGGTCTTGTTTATGTTCTTTTACCTTAATAAGCATTGTTTTGTATGTTTTCCTATCGTACGAGGAATCTCTCAATAGAACGTTATCTTATGTAGTGTTGGGTCAAGTAACTTTTTTTTAAGGTTCTGTGCTATGCTACTACGTACACAAGTTTATTGTAGTGTTGTGCCTTATAACTCTTCAAGAGAGATTAATTCATATGAATCATTTTCCTAAGATTCATTCAGATGGATTCATGAATCTTCTGAGATTGGAAACTTAATACGTTGATGTATCTTTCGAAACCCTAATGAATTTTACATGAATCTTTCACGAATCTTCATGATTGTTTCATTAGTGTGGATCAAGCGGCAATAAAAAAGATTCCTCTTTTCCCAGTTTTTTTTTGCGTTACTTCTCTGTTCTTAACATTATTGAATCTTTGGGAATTATGAATCCCTCATTAAAAGATTCATGATTCTCAAAAAAGAAGCAAAGTGTCGTTTGGAATCGTGAATCGGAATCGGAATTACACCACTCTGGTTTATTATGGTGTACTTTTGTGGTAGCACTGTAAACTGTCATACAACATTTGTTCAGTATCAACATTAGATTTTAAGTGATTTTATTTCACTTTTACTTGTATTGTATAACTTCAGTTGTTGATAGTTATTCAAAATTATGTGCATAATGTTTATGTGAATCACTTATAAATTTGTTTCTATGGTCCTTACAAAACATAGTCGTAATTCACAATCAGTGTATGAAAATTCACTCTAAATTATGCTTGACGAATGCCGATATACAAGGAGTTCGTATAATTGCTATTTGGTATAAGAGGGGAAAATTATTTTTCTCCAACTTCCACCAGTCAAAAGGAGTTATACACTTTATTTTCATGACTGCATGGCACTTTATTGTGCTACCACAATTTGTTTTCAACGTGTTTTGGGTAGCACAGTAGCACACGACCCAACACTAGTTATATGCTTTTATTGCTCCTTTACTTTCTCTCCATCATTCCTGTTTTCTCAGAAAATGTTAAAGCTTTATTACACTGACTGGTGGCAGCGAAAACTACCCTCGGTGGGAAATATTATATCCATCCAATAATTTATGTGCCCTTCCGTTCGCGAGTAAATCCTCTTTCCATTAGCATTTTTTTTTTTATCCACACGGATTATGCAATGTATTTTTGTTTTTTACTTTTAAGTTCCATTTCATCCCATTGAAGTACCAACATCTAGACGATGGACTTTTTTCGGAGTTTTTGTTTGTTAAATACTTTTCATCTCTCATCCCCTAAGCTTTGAAGGGGAACAGTATTACGCAAACGGACTGCCGGCAACAACGGGTGGCAACCGGCAGTGTGAAGCTGGCGGAATAATTAATAACCAGGGAAAAAGTTTGGAGATACTTCCTTCTTTTTGAGCGAAAAAGTGGCCTAAGCGAAAAATACCACTACGCTAACCAAACACCGACTTGCTTTCCTACCTTTCCACGGTTGCGAACTTTGGCATGTTTGTGCGTGTGGTTCTTTGTTTTTTCTTGTGCCCTTTTGTTTTCACCTCTTGCCTCCTCGTGCCGGTTGGTGGTTGAAGCTTTTAATTTCTGTTTTCCGCTCCCGTTTTCCCGAACATCCGGGGCAATAAAAGACGTGGGCCACTTCCACCCCCACACTACGACGACGCTTCACCCGTGGTATTCGCATAAATTATGTCTCGACTTAGGGCAAGGGAGAGTTACGTGGGGGAGGGAGGGATCCGGTTAGTCGTCGAATAAATCGCAGCATCTCAATTTAATGGGCTGGAAGCTATAAATAATGTGCAACGTACGCCATGCAAATGTTACTGACTCCAGTGGAAAACCCAGTGCGAAAGCTCTAAACACGACGCTGCAGCTGAAAGATTCAAATGAATTCCGTACGAATTCGGCCGGGCATGCTGTGGAGCTGGCGGTGGACTTTATTTATTTGATCAATCTTAAACTAACAATTACGCTCGAAGCGCATTCCTTCCCAAGGGTTTGTGTTTCTAAATTTGATTATTTCAACAATTACACGCAATGCCATCCGGTGCATCCTCAACCGCAGCGAACGGTCTTCCTTTTGCCAGATGTTGCCAGCGCGCCCGACCTCGGATGCGGATACGTTCCGTACGACGAAAGCGCGTTGTCTTTTCCTTCGACATGCTGTCGAGCTTGTTCCACGAGCCAGGCGGTAGCAACAAGTGCACTTTTGATGCGGGAACCATCATCTTCCAGCCCGGTTCGAGATGTCTCCGGCGGGCATCCCCCACTTATTGCATCTTTCGCCACCTGAACGAGCTAAACTCCCGCAGGTAAATGGATATCAAGATGGTCGCTCTGGCCTTTTCCTTCGCCAAGGTGTTCACCATCACGCCGAGGTACACTACTGCCCCGGGAACGGTGTACGACCGACACGCTGGCTTCGGGGGCTAGCTCTTAAGTACCATCCGTAGCCACTCTTTCTGTTTCCTCCCTCTTCGCCGAGGAGCATCGGCTTCACATCCTGGCTTCACGCCGGAGATTGTTCTTACACAATGCACCCAGCGACTCGGTTAATCGCACCGTTTTATCTAGCACATAGCTTTACCCATCCCCCGGCTCGGCTTCGGTCTCTTCCAGGCCGCTTCTTGTTATCTTCAGCGTGACGCATTTCTTTGGCGGACTGTTTTTTGTGTGGAGCGCGATGCTTTTTCCCTTGGGTTTCCGTAGACGGCGGCTTGGTGGCGTTCGTTGTGATGTTGCTGTGGCGTGAAATATGATAACAATTTGCAAGTCTTTCCCCCCTCCCGTCCCCTCATTCCACCTACCCTGGATGCTGCTAGCAGCGGAAAGGTTTGTTGCCACCCGGAAGAATCCTCCCAAATGTGACAAGTTTCTGAGTGTGTGTGGAGGGCGAAAGGGCCACGGCAGTAGTACCATTTCCGCTTAATACCAAATAAACTGCAGATGGTACCGGCATGGCGTTGCACGCCCTCCGCTGGGGACGGGAAATTGTGGCAAGAAAAACCGTGATTTATGTCATCATCTTCAAGCGCTCCATTTTTATTGATGTATTAAGACGAATTACGTGCAAGCTTAGCCTCCCACCGGAGGATCTTAACCACGCAGTGCCCGAGCCAGGCATGCCGTCCTTCCCGAGGCTAAATTCGTGCTAAATTTCTCGGGAATGATTTTATTTTAAGATTATCCTTGAAATGCGTCACCAAAACGACATTGTCACAACGATGACGAAATACGTCTGTGACTCACTCGGCAAACGTACGAGATGTCATGTTTGGAGTCGTCGTCACCTACCCCCCAAGCCAGAAAGCTCGGATTTCACAATTGCGTACACAATTAGCTCAGTGACGGGCGGGCGCTTTGGGGGTTTATTTATTTTAGAGAAGATTTTTTCCCGTTGAAACGAACACAGGGGGAGAGTATTTCGTCATGCGAAATGCATTTGGGTCGCGTACGTGAGTCACTGTACTAAACACCTCGCGGTAGTGATAATTAAAACCGTCTCGCTACCTTTACCAGCAGTTACCAACGACGCTAACTCTAAACAACGTCATGTTCCGATCGGAGACATTTTCCACGTGGCGTTAATCACGCATCGATTTCGTCGCGAGCGCGCTCTTCCCTTCGGATCGGATTTCTGATGTAATTCTGGTACGAAGAAGGAAAGACTGTATAGATGTCGACGCACTGCGGGATCGGGAAGGTCGAGTCGCGTTTGCTTTCGGTTAGTAAGCTTTGGAAACGTACGGTGCTTCCGTGAGGGCCAGGGGAGTGCCTGCTCTGCATTGCGGTCGGTACAAAATTTCCTAACTTCTTATCTTATCTTATCCGTTATCCCCCGCTGGGCGTGTTGAGATTTGGTGGAGAACACTTTAAAGGTTTGGGTACTTACGGGATCGGACAATTATTCACCCTTGTCCTAATGTCCGTTGCGCAGCTTTAAGAGAAACAAACGAAATTGGTTCAACATTTCTAAAATATCGATTGCAGACCCTTGGCTTCGCTTCTAGTGAGAGCCTTCTTGTTGCTCCCATAAAATACTTTAAAGGAATGTGCCCGGTTGGAAATCTATATTTATCTAGCTCCCACTAGCTTCGTTCCGGATGGAAGTGAAGCGTAAAGCATAACTCTTAATAGCCTTTCAAGTCAATTAAAAGTGCGCCATGATGCCGACTGGTTGCCGTCTTATGTCGCTCCCAAGTGGCAACATTCGTAGCCTGGTTCCTCTTCAAGACAGACGAGCCGCCGAACAGACGAGAAATGTTCGGGTAAAAAAGCAAAAAACTGCTCAGTGAAAATGTAATGAGCTTCATTTGATTAAGTGCTCTTGGCCACTGTCAACTTCCTCGTTTAGATGCGTTTACGTACTTTTGAACTTACATTGGCGAACGGAATATACCTCTTCCAATCGTGTTAATCTGTACTAGCGCCTGTTAGTGTGCTCCCAAGTATCGTACTTCTCGTTTAGAAGGCTCGAGTTCGTTGGAGAACGTTTAATTGCGATTTCGACGTTTGGGGTTTCCCTCAGCGGGTGCTTTCTATTTTATTTAAAATCATTTAATTTAATTTTTCATCGACACTCTGAGTCTCAGCTGGAATTTTTGTAAAAGTCGAAGAAACCACGAAGATGTTGAAGGAAAAGCTTGCTCCACAAAAATGGCTACAATAAAAATTCATCGACTTGTTAATGGAACATTTAAGTATCGCTGGTCGTTTTACTGTTAATTTCTTGCTGTAAATTGTACCATAGATCGTTCCTTAATTGCTTCTCGTCCCGTTAGCGACGGCTGAAACATCTGGAAGAAATGGTAATAGGTAAACACTCCACCGAAGAACGTAAACGGTACGGTCTGTAATTAATTTTGTACTTTCGCCGCTCTTGAAAGCGGGAGAAAACTTTCGAGAAACCGCGCCTTGGTATTAGCGCCAACGTAGGGGATTTAATTCGCTGCAAAATTAGACCAACCGTTCGTCATGTGCCTTGCGTGATACGCCGATTTGTCGCACTTTTCTCTCCCCACGGGCGGGAAGTGCGAATAGTTCCACCGAAATTAACACCCTTCCGAGCAGATGTTTTCCGTCGTGTCCGGCCGGGCGCGTTACATTTGACGTCAGTGGTGCGTAAGCCGGCTACCGGCTAACGTTTCGAAATCCGCACATGACGCACCGGACGCCGTCACACCTCCTTAACACCTCGTCACTAACGGGTTCTCTCTGTGGCTCACCACCGTTGCAGGTCGTCGGCAACAAGCACAACACACTGATCTACGACATTCTCGGCCCGAAGGTCAGCAAGCTGCAATCGCAGACCTCGACCACGTCCGCCTCCTCGACGACGTCGCTGAACGAGCTGAACTACGCGTCCGTCCAGCAGCCGCACAACGGTACGCCATTGGCACACCAGCAGCAGATAGCGCTGTTCGTCTGCATCGCCGGTGACGGCTCGTCCCGATCGCGGTATCAGTTCTACATCGACGACACCTTCCGGTAGGTGTGCCGGGGGCAATGCTTGACCGTCTGGTAACGTCTGCTTTCAAACGACGCAATCCAAATACAGTTTCTCTTGTCTCCTTTTTTTTTAGATACGTGCTGGGGCACTTGGTGACGGCGTTCGAGCTGTACGAGGAGAAGCGAGTTCGGGATCAGTGCCAAAATCTGCTACAAGTGGCCCGCAGGTTGCTGGGCAAGATAGGTAAGTTGGAGGTGCTAACAAGCGGACGAACGGAGCGTTTCATCATGGCATTGCCTTAATGCGTAATAGTAGAGCCAAGGTTAAAGTCATAAATACCATTATTCGTATTCGAGGTATTTTGGAATGCTTTACTTTGACAATTACAGTATGTCCCATAAAAAAATGCTAAAGTTTTCAGTGCTTGTTTTTGGGTAGCTTCAAACGTTATTTTTACCGTGGTGTGTGTGTAAAAATCTGGTAGTAAACACTGAGACGATGTCATCAAAACAGTGGTTCTGGAGTAATAAAGTTGAGAAAAATGTTTGCAAATAAGATTGTGACTAGCTTACTGCTCGCCCAAAAGCACGTAAAACAAATTCTACCGATTGCTGGATGCTACCTGGCTACCGTTTATCGTATCTAGCGATCACTTCTTGATGGACCAAGTTCCCGAAAGCCAGGAGGTGGCCTTCCACGGTCTACTCGCACGCCGAAGGTCCTCAGATCAATGAGAGTGAAGCAAAATCGTAGCAGATCGATCTGGAAACTGGCTAAGGAAGTCGATATTTCAAAAAAAAGCATGGGTTGATCAAACATGACTTGAAATGTTCATCCAGAGTCAGATTAAAGCGGCACCTTGGAACATACCGAATCAAACAACTACGGCTGGAGTTCTCAATACGTTTGGTGTCAACATTAAAACAAAAGAATACCGTCATCGTATTCTCTGATGAAAAAATTTTCATCGTCGATCCCGTATCTAACACACGTACAGACAGGTTTATGTCGCGGAAGAAGATTGAGGATGTTCCAGAGAACCTGAAAATCAAATTTACAACCAAACATTCGACCGGAGGAGATAGATTTTGGGTTGCTCAAAATGGCTTGAAAATGCCTCCAGCATTTATCTAAGCTGGATTAAAATTTTATACCGAGGTTAATATGAACATTTTGAAGGACCACGTTCTGCCATGGATGAAACCCAACCTTGGGGCACAAAAATACGTAATTTTCCAATAGGATGGAGCACCGTGACATACTTCAAAAACAGTTCAAGCGAGGCTGAATAAAAATATGATATTTTTGGGCAATTACCCTTGGCCTCCCACCAGCCCGGACTTGCACCCTTTGGACTAAACAATAAGGGCACATGTTCAGGTTAAGGCCTGTGAGCGTTCTAGCCCGATTGTTGGAGCCCTGGCAGCTTCATCTGCCAAGGCATGGATCTCGAAAACTGACTCATACATTGAGAAGGTATGCTTTCGATTCCGTTCCCGTTTGGAGAAGGTGATCGAGAAAAATGGTAGACCTACTTAGTAATGTAATCAATGACGGTTTAAAAAACGATTTCCTAACTAATATTATATATTTTTTTAAAATCATTTTCTATGAACAAAATTATTTGAATCTAAGGTAACGATTTCCTTTTTTTTGTACGGGACATACTGTACATTGCCATTGCATACTGTAAGCCACTTTTGGGCAATCGTTACACTGCGCCTATAATTAATTCATATAAAGCTAAACCAGTAGCAATGAGGGCAATCATGTAAATGCTATCCATGTAAGCACAAAATTATCTTATCTCCATTGGTAAACACGCTTGGTATATGTGTGTGTGTGTGTGTTTTGATTGAAACTATTCAACATCGAGTCCGCGCATCGCGCCGCCATTTTATCACACCGTGCATCTCAAGTGGGAAAAACATATGCTATTGATCATTCGATAGCGTTTACACCGTGTTCCAGCGTGCTCTCGTGCCACAAGGAGACACGGTGGGGTGGGGGGAGTGTGAATGCACGTGTTTTGTATTTTAATCGTATCATTGTAATGAGCGCTGTAAACAGATATAAAGTAATAAATTGTGTTCAATTCTCAGTTTTACTGGGGCCAGCTTTGTGCTCTTGTGGGTTGTTGGTTTTTTGCTCGTACTTGATGTGATTGAACGACGATGCCGATTTATTTCAAATTCAAGTTCAAGTCTTTTAGTTCTTCTCATCATCGAAGATTTGCATACCCCAGTATTGATTCTCGTCGTTAGTGTGTTATGTATTTTTACTTGATCATAAAACCATTAATCGTTCTTATCAACATCACATTTATCTTTAGTACTTATCTCCTTGACATTTGCCCTTAAAAGTAAGGCTCCCGGCAGTAATGAAAAGCTTTTTCTCCCTCAAAATGTCAACCCACCTCGAGGCGTTCATTATATTTTGAGATCGAGACGCTGCTTCCGGTGATAACCTTCGGAAACGGTGGCAGATAACCCCTCAACTCATTAATGAACATAACAAATTATCCAAAACTGTCAAACGTCAATCTTGCCAGTCGTTTCGGGTTGATGGGGCCCCGTTCGATCGTCTCAGGAAGAGGGTGGTGTGAGGTTCGTGCGCGTTGTCAAACGAACACCTTTCCCCATCGCTCCACCGTGCACACAAAACTGAAATGTCTGTCGTCATCAACGAGAGTCGCACCGGTGAAGAGGGTGAAGCGACAGTGACAGCGGTTTTATCTTGTTTTAAAGCGGAAATTGAATTCCCAGTTAAAACGTCATCGCTAATGAGGAAGCGATGGTGGTGGGGGGGTGGGAAGGGCGACCCTTGGTGATGGCGTCACCCGGTTCCTAGCAATTAGGCACGTTTTTCGTGCACTCGATCGTGCCGGTTTACTCGCCGGCTTCACGATGAGGTCAGAGAATCGAGGTACGGCGGCGTCGCCTCTTATCGCACGGCAATCGGTCGTCATTAAGTCTACTCGTTAGCATTCTTCTTCGCCAGTTGCGCCGAAGGGAACACCTATCTCCTCCCAGAGACCACTGCCCCTCCTATCAAAGTGTTCACCACTTGCACGACACACGTTTTGCTTTCCGGTGTTCCTTACGCGTTGTTCCATTTGTTTGCCATTTTCATTTTCCACGCAAACTTGAACAAAACAACCCCGCTGGCGCAAGGGATGGACACAATCACGCTCGTTATCAACCCTAATACTTTTATTGCATCACCACCGGTCGGGGTGCTCTCTCGGTTTGGGCCCGAGGGGCAATTGATTGAGCGTGCAATTGGTTCAGGGAAATATAAAAAAAGGGAAGTTATCTAATCTTACACATGTTTTCCGCCGGGTCCACCCCCATCCTCTCGCTCGGTTTCCTCGGGTACGTGGTCTGTCGGCTTGGTTGAATTACCTCGGTCGGGACGGCACGGAACCGCGAGGGCGGCGGGGAAGTGCGTTTAAAGCGCAACGGGAAGTGGCAGACTGTTGATAGCCACGGTTTTTGAACGATCGTTCGTTTGCCGGCCGCCGGTTTGTGTAAAGTGCATAGAGCTTTACCTCACACACGTACCTGCATCGTCGCCATCCATCAGAAGCGCTGGCTCAAATTGGGAGCGCATGGAAGGTTTAGGGGGCGGGGGTCGGGGGATGGCGCTTCATTTGCATACGCGAACTAATTCAATTCGATTTAATTAACAATCGGAACTGCGCATCGCACACGGTGGCGCTTGGCGGTTACCCCGGGCATGTGGTTGTGTGGTTGATTGTGGAAAGTTTTATCACCGTCTCCCGTCGCCGGTAACGGTCTCCCTCCGGGTGGTGGTCCGTTGGAGTTCAATATTGTCGGTTCGTATGTTAGACGGTCCATTTCCAAGAACTGGAGAAAATTACGAACTGGCTGAAAATTTTAAAAAGTTTTCGATAAATTTTTTTTGCGTATTTTGTCACTATTGGAAAACAAGGTAAGAATCCACGTTGTAGATCCTTCAACAAAAGCCTTAATTTTTCTCATCTGGAATCTTAATTTAAAAAAACTGTTCATCTGTTCAAAAAACATCAAAACTAAGAATTGTTTGATGATTTGATATTTTAGTGATGAGAATAACAACACTTTTTAGAGATTTGAATCAGAATGAACAACCATCGTGATGATTCGAATCTTTAGTGATGAAGAGTGAAGTCACTCTTTTGTGATTTATAACGTGTAAAATGAGTTATTAGTCGTTGCAGAAATTAAAATCCTGAACAGGGAATAGAACCTGAAAAGAGAGAATGAGTGAGTGGAAGAGTTGCTAGTCGTCATAGAGATTCAAATCCCAAGTAGAGTTACAAGTAAACACAGAGGGCATATCAAATGGGGATAGGAAGAAAGGAAGTTGTGTGTAAGATACAGGTGTAAGGTATAGGATTATGGTGGTAATTTACGACTCTGTAAGAATACTTTTATTTACTCATCCTCTCTTGGGATTAGAATTCCGGGGACTCGGGTCCCCGTTCTTAATTCGAATCCCAAAACTGAGATTATAATCTCTATGACGACTAGCAACTTTTTTACTCACTCGTTCATTCCTTTGAGATTCTAAATACTAGTAAATATTCAAATGGATAAGGAGTAACAAAACTATCCGTTAGGATTTAAATCAATCATTCAATAGTAAGATTTAACTCAATCACTCATTCTTACTCAGTACGCACATCACTAGTTTGTTTAGTTTAACCCCTGATCACAGCTTTACGCATTTGCATTCGTTTTTCATGTCAAACACAGTTTTCTGCCGCCAATAATACTTTATTTTTAGAATATAACACACCAGTGACAGCCCCTATCTCTCCCATGGGAAAAAAAACGCAAACGCATGAGCTTGCGTAAAGCTATGCTCAGGGGTTTATTGGCTAAACAAAAAACTCAACCATCAGGATTTAAACGAAGTTGTATTTTTCTAAACATTTCAATAAGAGCGGCCTGATCGTATTGTTTGATACTTACTATTTGAACTTCATATAATTGGGCTCATTAGTCTATTAGTGTATTTCTTCTATTTGTGTGTAGTCAAAAATTCTACTCTCATAGTGTTGAGGCTCTGTGCCTTGCCTTTGACGTCCAAATAATAGTTGCATCCAAAAATTGTTTGCAAACGCTGCTTGTTCTTTAAATGTAAAGAAGGGATTGAATGATTTTTTTTCTTCTTGGTAATAATCAGATCACAGATTCATTAATGTTTAGAAAACATAAAATTAGAGCCAAAGAAATAGGAAAAGAGACATCCTTTTTTCTTGGTCGCTTCATCCGCGACAATTAAAGAATCATAAAGATTCGTGAAAAAATCATGCAAAATTCATGATAATTCATTAGGATTTCGAAAAAGTAATTGATATTTTAATATTTGAATCATTTTCATTTCAAAAGATTCATGAATCAATATGAATGAATCTTACGCGAACCATCCAATGAATCTCACGATCATGAGGCACAACACTTGTTTTCATATTTTTCAGGATCAACTGCGTTAGTAACGGGGAAGAACATCAAATGTTCAAATTGCTTTGAAGTACTTTATAAAATTAAAAGGACCCAGAGGCTCCCCGAACCAAACACCTGATTGATTCTTGGGAGGAAATTTAGTTTCACACTTTCCGCGGTCTACCCTTTATTTGGTGATACTATCGCCATCAGGCGCCCAAGAACTCATCGTTCAACCCGTCGCCAGTAGCAACTCCGCTCACCAACGCTGTCATCTATCTGTTCTACAAAACCACGTTATTACCGCCCAAAACCCAAACATCCTCGCTATTCCCAGACCCCTCCCTCCTTCCCCCGACGTAATACAAAGACAATGAACCGAGTGGTTAATTACTTACCTAACCTAACTACCGAATCGAATCAGCCCCACCTTTCCCCCCCAACCGGGAGCGGAACATTATTTTGATGGACCATAAAATGAAACGCCCGAATGGGGTTTTGCGCAGCACAATGGCGCTCCCTCATATCACACCGGTGGCACCTGTCAAGCCACAAAGGGGGAGCATTCGAATGAATTATGGTTCGCCCGGCCCGGCGTTGTTGAGGTGTGTTGGTAAAGGGAGCGGAAAAGCCGGAGGGAGGAGGGGCTAGCTACGCTCGCTTTCCGCGGGGCATGCTGCCGCAAGCGCTGGGAAGAAGAATTCCGCACGTGTTATCAGTGGCACGGTTGTATTTGATTCGCGAACGTCGAACGCGCCGGGTGAGTCGCTTGACAACGAAGATGAATATTTGCTCGCAGGCCAACAAATGCGTCCCGGTTTTTGCGCCTCAAGCAAACGGCTCAACATAGCTCGTCTTTTTTTTTTACTCAAACCAACCTTTCAATCGCTTGCTTGGGTGCATTTTTACTTTCCTTCTTTCGGTGGACAATATTGTTTTTTTTGCACAAGCTAAAATTTCATATTTACGATGCACAACTTTTATGCGTCCATCCGTACGTGGTTGGAGCGTTCGCGCGTCACGGGATGAAATCAATTCCGGGGCCGGTTTTATGGTCTTTCCTCCCCCACGGTTCTCAGCTTCTCGCTCGGATGTCGCTGTTGTTATAACGGATTTTACTTTATGTTTGCTCAACAATTCAACGTTCGAACAACCGGCAGCGGGTTGTTTGTTTTTGTTTTGTTTCCGCAAGCATTTCAGCCTTCCCGGTACACACGATATACATCACGTACAGCACGCACGAGATGCGATTTCGCCCGTTGATAGAGATACATATGTTGTGTTCCATTTTATGTTTTTCCTGGTTTTGTTTTTTTGAGGGATTGGTTTACCTTCCGGCCGGTACGGACAGCTTTCTAGCCCGATGGGGGGTTAGATGCTTCAAACTACGGGCATATATGTATGCAGCTTCCGTTTCCATTCCAGTTCCGGGTTTATCCGACGCTAAGAGTGTTTTTGCTGTCTTTTTTTTGCATATTGCTTCCCTTTATCCGAACCGGGTTGAATCACATCACAACCGTAAGGGTGGTTGATTTCACTCCGTTCTGAGCCATCGATCGCGCGCCTTGGTGGCATTAGTTGGTGATTCAAAAGTTCAATATTGTAGCGTAAAATAAAAGCATCGCAAAACAGTACCACACGAACGGGTGAACCCTGACACTGAAGGCACCAATGACGGGAGGTTTTGCTTCCGGAAAACAAAACTTTGGCCGCGTTGTGCACCCACGGGTCGTGTGGCAAAACGGTGGGTTTGGTGAAGTTCGGTTGGTGAAACATGGCTTCCCATCAGATGCATCTGGTAGCGGTGCACTTTGCCTTCAGGAAGTTGTGCCATCCTATCGTTTTGCTTGTCGGTAGTTTCATCCCAAACGATGCACGATGCAAGGGTTTTCGAAAGTAGCTGAAAAGTTAGCTTACGTTAGCCTCAACTATCGACAACGAGCTTTTCATTATTTCCTCGGAAAGTTGCGTCTTGGGAGGAAAACTTTGCTCTTCCAATTTTGCCGCCCTTTATTTTCTTCTCGAGTAGCAAACAATTAAATTTGCCCCGTGTACACTTGGGAAAGTAAATAATGGGCTTCCTCTATCGGTGCTCCACCAATTGGGTATTGTTTCAGTGGTTTTAATTGTCCTAAGACTTTTGATAAATTAATGGCATTCAATCAGCAACTACCGGACACCTGGTGTGATTACGTTGGAAGACAGATATGTCCACCAGCAAACCATGAATGCAATGCCATGCTGAGCCAAAGGGAATTTAAACTGTGTTGTATGAATTTCTTGGCCTCGGTGTTGCCTCGCATTCGCCATTCCGGAGGGTTTGTTTGAGATAGTTTGTGTGGTCTTATCTAAACGAGTATTGTTTCAATTGCTCCTTTCATGAGATCGTTTTAGAAACATCAAACAGGGAGGCGGCTGAAAGAAGATAACACGCCAAAGACGAATGTCTTTTCTGTTCGGTTTGACCACCGTGCGCCCCATCGGAAGACGTTATCTTGTCCGACAAAAGGACAACTTGCATGAATCTACGGATAGTCAGGTTCCTTTGATATTTCGGGCGAGAAAACCAGTACCACCCACCTCCTCGGCCAAGCGGGAAAAGCCCGTCATAGTTCGGTCAATCGAACGTACGATGGGAAACTTTTCCGTTTGCTAGCTGTCTTTTGTCTCAACCGGTGCTGAGGCCCGTGGTCGTTTTTTTTGTTTTCATTCTCAAGAGCGACGGGAAATGACGGGAGGAAATGGTTCGGAAAAATCTTCCCCCGTCGGGCAGTGAAGTTTTTGATCTTCACGATTTTTCATTCACCTCGCCTCGTGGTGGACATGAGATGAGTGTTTCCGCTAAAAAAAACCAACATACATACAAAAGAAAATCATTTTCCCCTTCACCGGGAAAGGTCGGGAAATGCTGGAGGACCGGGGGAGGGAATGTTTGCTGGTTCTTTTCTCATTTCGCTTCCCCGAAACCGGAGCACTCGGAAAAAGATGGTTTCGCTGACCGTGGCTAGAATCACAGAAAGTGTTGGTTGGTTTCGTCGTGCAACTGGTTCCGGTTTGGTGAAGCTTCTTTCGATGTTTTTTTGTGTCCCCTTTTTATACGGCGTACGTCCTTTCACTGCTAGCCTTGACCGGGCAGCACCTTTGGCGCGTTCACGGTTACGGTACGTGCTGCTCTGCATGCAACCGGCAGTTCATTTTCACTAGTTTACACCATAAATCAACGTCACCAGACACACAACTGGAACTTTCGGTGGAACTTTTGGAACGGTGGAGAAATAACAGCTCTGCAGCAGAGGAAAACTAAAAGCTGAGCCGAAAATTGTTGCCACCGGGAAATGTTTACTGTGCATGGTGCAATGGAAACGCAAGAAAAGCATGCCAGCAGCAGTGGTGCGTAATGAAATGGGACAGGAAAAATGGCCGTTAAAAATGTTAGAGAAACAAAAACAAGTTGTTTAGTGCCATGTTTATGATGTGACATGCAAATAATTTATCGTTACAGAATGGTTCTTTACATAAACCGATTGTTTTTTAAACTATTTCGAAGAATTTTCTAAGAATGCTATTTAACATTGGAATGTTTTCAAGTGGAAACAGTCGAGCTGAAGCCTAACATATTCTTTACGATTAAGCTTTTAAATAATTTTAACCGAATCAATTGGGTTCCGGCATTCCATTTATCAATATTACCGACGTATGAAATTGTTTTCCCAAATGTCACGCAATGTTGAATTGATAAAATCAATTCCTTCCTCCCCCAAAACCGACCAGCTATAAGTTCACTCATGAAACAGAATGCGGCATTCGTCGCGTTGAATAAAAAACACGGAAACGCCGATAACAAATCGTCCAGCTCGTCGAATACGATTTATGACGAAAAGGAGTGTGACATTAAATAATTCATCCTTGGTGGCGCTTTGGTCGACAAATGATGAATAATTCCCAATCGCAGCCGATCCGTGTATAATTTGTGAGCTATAATGTAGGTCAGGGGTCGGCAAAGTCCAACTGATTTTATCCGGCCCGTTATAACATTTTAGTTTTTCTTCTCCATTCTTACCAAATTTGTTCACGATATCAGGTTTGGTTTTTTCTCCAAACGAAGAGCAACAATGTTGAACGAGTTATTCTATACCAAGTGACTTTCTCTTATACAGTTTGTTAGATTTTTTCTATCGTATTTGTATTACTGATCGTTCTTAAATTTCCTACCATCTTAAGTCGGGTTCAAAATCCGACAGCAATAACTCGTTTACTTTGCATCCAAAAAAACAACATTCAAGGAATACAATTCCCATATCGATTAGGAGCCAAAATAAGGCTCGCAATATTGAAAACATATCGAAGCAGAGTTATTGTAGTTACTCAGAGAGTACGCAATTAAAACTATGCTATTTTAAAACAATTTGTAGACAGGATTTATTTCAAGTACAATTTAAAAAAGAAATTCACAGTAAAATAAACCAAAATTTATAAGTTGATCATAATCCAACGAAAATAAGTATGAAAATGTTTAAATAGTTTTAAAGATAAAATTTTTAAAATTATAGCCTTTTTTCTCTTCTTATTTTAATTTACTATTTAGAAAGTTGATATTATATTCAAAAGGGTTAGTATTACTTTGGAAACATTAAATCATCGTTTAAGGTATCTGGCTCGCGCTTTCGGAATCATCTGGCCCTTTTTGGGATACGTGTGCCAACCGCTGAATGTAGGTGGTTCCCGGCATCAACGCACGCCCCTAACATGCCCAGTGGACAAACGCTGGGTTGTAACTTTTTCTCACCCTTCTCCGATGAGGGCTGCGTGAAGCTCATACATTTAATTGACTCAGCGAAAATACAAATCCATTACGACTGACCGTGTGTTTCGGTGTGTCACACAAAGCCTTCGACCGCTCCATCCACGTCGGTTCCTGGGCAGCATAGCATGTGTTGCATTAAGTTGGGATTTTTGTGTGATAGAAAAAGTTCTTCCATAGACCGGATGACAACGCTCCCAAGGGTGGGCGGCGAGTTCCGGGATTTCCACAAAGCACAGTTCTCTCTTAATGAGCATCCAACCGGAACTGGAGATTATCCACCGCTATCGTTTCGCCGACCATATGGGACAAGCGTCTCGGGCCATACCGGGTCCGTTCGGCCTTCGTTTATTTGTTTTACTAGCACTAAATAAATGAGCTTACAAATTTACTCCGTTCCGTCGGCTTTCGGAGCGCTTTGGTCGTCTTCCCCAAAAACAAATCCACCCAAAAGCTGCTCAACAACGCTCGGCGAGCGGGTCTCAATGTCGACGGCTTGAAATTGTCCCTTTTCTGGTGTGACACTTTGTTGTCCTATCTTTCATTACTGCGGTGCGGACACCCAAACACACACGCACGCACACGAGCGGTACTAAAATCTCGGACCGAAAACCCGGAACGTTCGTTCGTTTCGTTTATTCGCCGCATGTGGCAACTATTCAAAATACATGCGCCGCGAGTGATAAATTGTGATTTATTTTTACGATTATTCCCAGCAATAATAATAAATTGTGCTCCATTTTCACTTTGGCCGGCCGTTGGGCGGGGTGCGTTCTCCCGCCGGTCGGGCCAAAAGGGGACGACAATGACCCGCCACTCCAGGGACCGATGTTTGGGATTTGGTTGTTTTGTTTTTTTTTCCTCTCCGAATGTTTTGCTCTTCTTGCGCCAACCCGGAAGGCCCGCAGATCTCGCGGTCTGTCTGTCCGTCCGATTGTCCTGTAGAGAGTTTGTCTTCTCGTGCGTATGCCTTCTTGGCGTAGATTTTGATCGAAGTCGTAATGATGGCTATATTTATTATGAGCCGAGCAAATGGCCAACTTCTGACCTTCGATGTGAGTTTCGATTGTGGCGTATCGCTTCATCAACATCGGCCGTTTTCGCACTGTGTTGGCCGTTGTTTTGTTTGCATAACTTTAGACGTTAGGAATTTGGAAGTTAGTGCACAAATTAGGAATATTATTGTTTGACTTTTATTGCAACCAATGTCCAACCCTTATCTTTGCTTTAATAGAAAATACCGTTTGCCTTCGAATGCGATCTCTCTACTTTTGATTTTGCTTCTTTCGACATTGTGATAATGTGAGCTGCTTCTTACGTCTCCAAGAAGATCGTAAACTCGTAGGAAAATTCCCAAAACATCACCGTCTGCTAGAGCCTGCGATCAGTTCCAGCACGCAATCATCGATCGACGTCTGCCTCTCTTTCTCGAGCGAGCGAGTGCCGTGAGTATCGAAAAGTCAAATAAATAAACGTTACCATAGCAATTGACACCTCCCGAACGAACCCGTTCGAGCATGTGGCCGTTGTATGCTGCGTTGTTGTTGATCACTTCCGGACGTGTGAAGTAAGGGGTGGGGAGGAAAAAATAGTGGCACACACGCTGTGACAGACACGACAACAGACACTAGAGGGAACCAACTCTGGCTAGGTATTTGATCATCAAATGTTACATCAGCTGGCTGCCTCCACCCGCCCGAACCAACATGTCCCCTCACCACTCTCGTCGACTGTTGACGATGTTATGTTTGTCAACAGTAGAAAAAATAGCAATGGCCGGAAGGAAGGAATGAAACGGAAGTGGAACGACGGAATGAGATGCCATGAAGAGGCCGATTTCGGGCGCTGCTTGCTTGAGCGTTGTCTTAACTGATTCTAGCTTCTTTGCTAAGTAATGTGGAATAGATCCAGTTTTGTTATTGTTTTCTGTTCGCTAGTTCCGCTCCGTAAGATAAAGGAAAAGGGGCTGACAGGGCTGATTGTTGGATCGTTTATTTATAGAATGACTGTATAAACAGCAGGAATAGCCCTGGTGAGCATCTCTTTCAGTTCATTCAATCCGGAAGCTGATTGTAAAGTTCATATTTTCCCACAAAAAATGCTTAAGTATTATATTTTTTTCTGTTCGGTTTACATTTTAAAGTCTGTTCAAACAAAAGCGTGGGACACCACACCGTTTTCTTTGGTTGTTTACCATCTGTTAAAATAAACTTTTATTAAATATATATTTTCCTGATGTCTTTCATAACTCATTTTTTATTAAGTGAGTAATCACAACGAAATCGAATAACTATTAGATTTTATGTTGTTTCATTAAGTGCAAATAAAAAAACAATACTGAAAGATTGGTAACAAATCGTTTTAAAAATTTTCGAGTTTTCAAAAAATATGTACTGCAAAACGAAAACAACAAAGGGTTTTCTATGCTTGAAATGGTTTTTCTTTTTACAAATTCAGATTTTTCCAGTATATTAAGGATTAGATAATGTAAGCTGTAATAGCTCGCAGCTGACTGGTGCTTTCATATGTTAATATTAATATATTTATTGATATATTATTATTTTCAACGTTTTTATGGAAACACAGAAGCATTTCCAACATTTTTTAAACCGATCACGCTCTGGTGGTACTGACTGTGGTTATACTAACGTTACAACACGCTCAGTTATGTTCTTCTTTGTATTCAGAGCAGGAAATCATGAAAATTGGTCATCCAAGATTCGTTGACCTAGATTTCCTATTGAGAACAGACTCGCGGCATCGTTCGCTTGTAGAAAAAACTAAAACTCTTATGTTTCGTGTTATCTTGCTAATGTCAGTTCTCACCGACAGTAAATCTCCAACCCAGCGTTGTAGGTCAGTCAACTGTCTGCGTCCTATCATAACACACCGAGGAAAAGTATCCCGCTTCTCACCCCCAGGTTAACAAAACCTCCACTCCACTTCGCGACCCAGTCCGGGAGTCCCGGGTTGGTTTGTTGCAACATTTAAGCATAATGTTTCCAGCATCTTCCCGAAGCACTAGCAACGCTCACAACGTTCACGCGTGCTTGCAATGATCGGGATAATGGCGAGCGAAACCCGAAGAAAAAGTAGGCGGAAAGTAGGATAAACACATACACACTCACACATACTGACGCGAAAAGAAGCTCACTACAAAAGATGGACGCTTTTGTATCTGTTATGATCTACTGTTACGTTTCACTGGCTTCCCTTGTTTCGGCGCGCCACGCTCGTTTGATGGGAGGAGGTTTATTTTTTTTCTTGTGGAAAACATGCCACCCTTCAGGAGCCACCACGTGTTTGTATTTCATCACCGACACTGTAGCTCTGCTTGTGCGAGCAGAGCACAATGTAGCACAACACGGGGCCCCAACAATGGCGCATTGTTGCAATGTTGCTCCGGTTCGGTTCGGTGGAGACCCGGTTCGGGCAGGTGGAAGGAGAGCTGTGGCTGATGTGAGCATAAATACAGCCCAACGGTGGCCCGGTCCGAACGGTGGGGTAGGTCGAGAACTCGTCTCCGCTTCGTCGGAAGGGCGCAACAACACATAAAAGCAGCTGCTTCCGTTCGCTTTATCCTTCGGAAGATACGTTGTACCGTACCGTGCCCACCTGAGTTCCGGTGTTCGCTATCATCCGCTTCTGAACCTTCCCCTACCCTTCGTCCCTAAATCACCAAAGCCGGACGGCAAGGTAACGTTTCGAAATAAAATCTCTAAAACGATACGATCAAGCTTATTGCTCAAATGATTAGTTTCTCCGTTCGTATGTTCGTCCGCCCAGGAAGGAAGGAACGTCCACCCTGGCTGCAACAGTTCGCTGCAACCGGACCGGCCGAGTGAGTCGCCCTGGACATCCGACGTCCATGGGGGAAGCATAAAACCCCACCGGGGGCAGGAAAAATGTGACGCCGCTCAGCGCGTTTGTTGCGAGAGAAAAACGGCGTGCTTCACATAAAAGGATGATGGAAAATTTCCAATTAAGATAGAACCCTAGTGATTGGGGTTGCCAGAGTGCCGTGCAGATGTGGTAGGCTGCCTTTGGGGAGCTTTGGCGATTGTCGAAGCCGACCCCCGGAGTACGCCACACAATAGGTTTATATTCGGGGCAGGAGGAAGTGAACGAGTAAATTAAGTTTTCCCCCTCTCCCTCTCGAGATAAGTCATAAGCAAGCTGTTCCGGAGGCTATGAATATAATTTTTGCCTTGCACATTTGGGATGCAAATTTTAAGTTCTTCATTAATTGGTTTATTTTATGTACGATTATTTATAATGCAAATTGTGTGCTTTTGGAGGCGAACGAGATTGTTTAAATTTTCTTTATCTATCGATAAAGAGTCAAGAAATGCGCTTTATAATTGCATCTTGGAAAGTTCCTTTATGTTCATAATAATTTTAATTTTCATAAGGATCCTTACGGACAAAAGATTATTGTTGGCCCATTCCCCCTGTGAACCAGTTTAAATTGCATCAAATATTTAATCGAAGTGACGAAAACGAGTTTCGCCAGCGTTCGATAAGAAGAGTTCCACGTTCAGTTTAATTAAAAACTTTTGTTTATTCTACTGCTTCTGTCAATGGTTCTTAATTTGAAGGGAACAAAAAAATTGTATCGTGATATTGTGTTTCGTGTCCACTATTTTTTTTTCGTTACTGTTCTATTCGGGAAATTCATTTGCTTCTAGAGTGCCTTTCGGTTCTTTCGGCCCAGGCGGGTCGTCAGTCTCCCATCCCACGAAACAGTTGTCTGTCAATGCTCTCATTTATTAACCATCCGTGCCCTCTTTTTTCCAGGTGATCTGGGCCAGCTGCTGCGGGGCGTGATGACGGAGGCCAAGGAGCTGGCGGCCGCCGAACGGTGCTCTCTATTTCTGCTCGACAAACACACCGGCGAGCTGGTCTCGAAGGTCTTCGATGGTAATGAGGTGAGTTGTGAGCCCGAGCATAGTTACTACTAGAGTAAGCCCCGGTTCCGATGTTCGGCACCGATGAAGCAGGGGCCATTCCGGGATGGGTTTCATTATAGGAAATTATTTCGAAACCGAATCGATTGACCTGTTGAGTGAAGTTGTGCTATGCATCGTTCCATTGGCGAGCATAGTTTCATGCGCTGCAGAAGGAGGGAAAAGTTTTTCGATAGTTGAGAATTTTTCCCTTGTTTTTATACCGAGGGAAAAAGAGACGCAAATGAATGGCATATAATGATGGCCAGAAAATAAATTAGTTTGAACAGCTGTTGTAGAATTTATCGATTTCCAATTACGAGCTCGCAATATTGTATGCTTTAACTTTTATTGCATAATTTTGCATATAAAATAAAAGAATAAATAACAGGATCATTGCCTTTGATGATTTTGCTAGAATTCGTTAAAGTTTATTTTCAAACTAATATCAAATTCAATTTATTCGCGATGTTTGTTCAATAAAGAGCAGCGATGTGATGAATAACGTAACATCAATTAAATTGTGCTTAAAAGACCGAATCATTAACCAGGACAAATATGGAGGGAGATTTTCCATTCCCTTTCCTTTTTTCTCGTACATAAAACCAGATAATTGCAACGTTGGCACAAAGGATGTTTGGTTCGTATTAAAAAGAAAAGCCTTGACATCTCTTTCATCTGCTTTCGTTTGGATAAAGGTTTGTTTATTTGTTTTTTTTTTTTTTATTTGGAATACATGGACCTGTTTCAGCGAAGTTTCGGTTTCTCTAGTTATGTCACCGTCTTTTCATCTCCTTGCAAATAGACACGAAGCAGAGTAATAAAAAAAACAAGCGGCTTTTGTATTATCCTTCCAAAAGCGGCACGGATTTTTGTCTCTCGCCAAATGCCGGCCCCGTGGTATTGAATATTTGCCGAACTGCCGAAAATGCGACGTCGCCCGTTGGGCTTATTTCATTTCCGTTCGGCCTTCTGCAACGTGACGTTGGGTCTGGCGAAGGAGTCAGTAGAAGTGGTCGGTGACGGGACGAATGTTGTGAACGGAAAACGGTGAAAAACAATCGAGTAAATAAATAGAACGATAAAAAACCCCCGTCGCACTCAAACGGACAATAAAGCGCATAGCTCAGCAGACGCGGCTTAGCATACGGTCGTCAGCTGAAATTTCACCCCGGTGTAGAGCCCGGGTGGGTTTGGGAAAATAAATCCCCGAATCTTCTTCGGCGCAATAAGCGGACCGTAGTGCAGGTAGAACACATTCCCAAACGGGTGGTGATGATTTTCCCTGGGTTGGACCTTTTTCCCCACCGTGGTTCATCGGACCTTCGGGTGAGGGGACGCACGTCAGATCGTTCGTCCGGGGAACTAGTTTGATCGATACACCCGATACTCGAAGTCGTTCCCCGCAACACGGATGACGCTATAACACATTCTTTATCCGGTTTTCTCCCCCCCCTTTTTTTGCAGGCCTCCAAGGAGATACGCATCGAGAGTGGCAAAGGAATCGCGGGCTACGTCGCACAAACGGGCAAACTGCTCAACATCCGCAACGCGTACCAACATCCGCTGTTCTACAAAGGGGTTGACGAGTCGACGGGCTTCAAAACGAGGTAAGTGACTGTCGCAACAGCGAATGGGAGGGTTTCCGTACCCGTCGTTGGCCGTCGTTACAAAACACTCCGGATGGATTCGAGACGCCGGTTGATTGTGTTTATTTTCTACTGCCTGTCGTTTCCACTCAATTGCCTCAATATCGGTTTTGTTTCGGTTGGCGTTTTTCCGAAGGCACGGAAGGAAACACTTCTCAAGTGTTGTTTGCACGGCGGCACATTTTTGTTCTTAAAGTTGTACTTTGTCTACTTCTGGTAATATTTTTCATGAATCTTTTGGTACCGGAAGACGACTGCAATCTTTCACTACAATGAAACAAAATTGGTCATTTCTGCTCAAAGTGACAGATATTGCAATATTGCATTTATTTCTTCCCTGGTTGAATTCAATTTCATTGTAGTGAAATATTGCATCTTCGTCTTCTAGCACTATTTTGGATGTTAGCTTTTTTCACACGTTGACTGCCAAGCGTTTAGGCACACTTGTTTTAGTTCAATACTTCTTAATAAAATTTGTTTATAAAACTTTGTTTATAAACTAACGATTTTCAAAAGCCAAGCTAAGACTTAGCTTCCCAAAGAATTAATTTTTGACAAAATCTTATTTTTTTTATTTTATACTTTGATTTTTATTTTTAACTAGCTTGACGCCCCGGTGTTGCTCGGTGTAGAAGAGGTTGAGAAAAGAGTTATGGTTTTACTTTTTTTTTTCAATAATAAAAAAGTTCAATTTCAATGTAATAGTTACAATATTTAACATGTTTGATATTTCATCAATTTCCCCGTGATGTATAAACCTTGATGTAGCTATACACCTTGACAATTATTTACATGCTTGTTTTGTTTGTGTTAGTAAAACTGAGTTTAAATTGTAAAATTTAGAATAATAGTTATCAAACAAACCTTTAATAATATCTACAGTGCTTAACCTATATGTGTGAAAAGTTTCAGCATTGTCAGTTCAATATTTTTCGAGTTTTTAGTGTACATAGAACTCCATATATGAAAAAAGCTAAAATATGTAGTAGATTGACAGGTGGCTATCAAAAATGATTGCCATGGCAGTTAACGTGTTAACAGAACGATAGAACTTAGTTTTAAAAATGTATACCTCTCAAACTTAAAATTTTGATCATGTTTTCCTTAATCCAAAATTAAAATCACGTGGTTTTATCACATATTTTACTTCAAACCACATCCACCAGCGTCCGGAACAGTGAGAACGAAACGGAAACGGAAAAAAATACTGATATTGCTTCAAAAAATCAATCCCCTAATCGTCGGCGACACACCATTCACAGTATCTCACTTATCAATCAGTGGCTACAAAGTTTTCCAATTAGCGTCAACATGTTGCGAAGGGGCCGTTCGCAGAAGTGGGTGGTGTTTAACTCGCACAATAAAATGAGACGTTCGTGCTCGTACTTTTTGCTTCCTTTTTTAAGGCAACCACATCAACCTCTTCTTGTGCTGCCTCTTCCGTGATGAATGAATCCGTTTCTTTTTCCTTCATTTCATTCATTTTGATTTTTTTTCTCTCTCCCATTATAGGAACATTCTCTGCTTTCCCATCTGCGACGAAGAGGGCGTCATTGGGGTGGCCCAACTCTGTAACAAGGTAAGAAATGTGCACCCTTTTAAACACATCTCAGCTGGGCTCGAATTTTCCCACGGCGTTAGAGTTAATCACCAGGCGCCTCCATTTCGGGTGGACCTTTTTGTTTTGTTTTTAATCCGGCAATCAAATTTGTTCACACATTTTTTTTTCTCGCTTCGCCTTTGTCCCCACCACCTAACCTAACAAACCGGAAGCAATCAATAAGCAAATCGTGCCTTCATGTAGCGTGTAGCGAAATTGCTGACAATCTTACAACGTCGCAGAAAAGTAAATCCAAACGAGAAACAACCGGCCGGTTAAGAGGATGCCGGATACCCCCCCCCCCCCCCCTCTTTTCTCTCCTTACCCCCAGCGAAGGGTGATTGAATTCTTTCCATTTCTTCTAGTTAAACCCGGCGGAGGTGGCATGTTAGATGATTGATTGATTTAATCGCCCTCCATCATCGGCGACGAACACTCGGTGCGGTCAGTGCGGGACCTGAGCGGAGCGACCGGGGGGAGGGCTACCGGATGTCTAAAGCACACCCAATATGTCAATCTTGATGCCAGCAAGAGGGTGTCAGATTTTATTAAAGGTTGTTGCAGCTTTTCGCTCCCCAACGCGTTGGAATTTAATTGTAATATTTAAGCTTTTTGATTGTTTTTTTTTTATTTCCGGTTCATGAACGGTAAAACAACATCGCTTTTCTTAGCGTACGAATAGAAAAACATCAATCTTCAACCCATTTCATTCTGAAATGGTTGCTTGGGGAATGAATTTAAAATGTCCCGTCGGCTGAAGGCAATTTGTTTTAATCTTCAATCTACGCTGTGCAACAGGGATAGAAAAATCTAAATCCTACTTACTCCCACTTGATGGAAATGGAAGAAAAGCAGAGAGAAATCAGCTGCACAATGGGCATGAAAAATCAGCTACCGCCGGTTTTTGCGTTTTGCTACAAATTGATTACCATTAAGCTGCAGGATTGAGCTGAAATTGCCGGTTTTTTCTCCTTCTTGCAGATTTGTGGCAAACCAAAGGGCAGATAGGGGATCGGTGGGGGAAAGAAAGTATGACGTTTCGGACGAGGCCGACGGGCAGGAAATACTCCTAGCGGAAATGATTGAAACGATTTGTATTCAGCAGTTGTAATTCAATTTCGTAAGGGTTGGCCCTGCAAAGCTGGACCCTCTCGGTGGAGTTTTCTCGGGCTTTCCCGGTGAACACAACACCGGTGGTTTATGATTTTTGCCTTCTTAGCCCTCGGTTGTCGCAACGCCATCAGCGTCTTGACAGCCCCGAAGGAAGCGAAAGAACGAAAAGAAATCTCGCCTGTTCTCTCTCTCTTTCTGTCTCTGGAGACATCGAGACGTCTTCGACTGCGGCTTAGAATGTTGCGATGATTTGAAATGGGAATTTTATTAGCCGATGCGGATTGCGTTTCCATAGCTGTACGTACATATATTTTTTAGTGTTGCAGGAAAAAAGGAAGGCAAAAAGTGCAAATACGTTGTGTCACAAGCTAATAAAAATCTCAACAAACTTGCGACTGCATTGGGAAGCTCCCGAGCTTCGAGGGTGAGTCTTGTTTGTCCCCGGTCTACTCGTCGCACACGTCCAGGCAACCTAGCCTAACTTTCCTGCTCCCTTCGGAACATAGTGGCCTGCCGTTTGCTGATTCTAATGAACTTATCGAAGCTTTGCTTTGAATCTCCACAATATACGCATCGACACCATGAAATGGACGCATCCTCTCGGATCCGGTGTGTAGGAGTGTGTGCTTGTGTGTTTTTTTTCACCCACCCGGTAGCCCGGTAGTAATGGTATTTCTTTTCAAGGACTATTGGATTTCCCATTTGAGTGTTTCGATGTCACGAGGGGAAATGAAATGAACAGGTGTCCAACTCTAGTTGATTCCAAGACGGTAACGAGGAGATAGTAGGGGAGAGGTGAGGGACAGGAGAAGGTCTCTACCGAAAACACCGGTCCATACCGTGAGCCAATTTGTCGAAGTTGAATTTGACAGTTTTTTTGGGGGCACGGAATTCCGATCGAGCTTTGGAGGTTTTCGGAGAAACTGAGATTTTTAATAATATAACATTTCATGGCGTTCCAAGAAATTAATATTAAAAATACTTAGCAAAGAGAATATGTTGTTTTTTTCTAGAAATAGGACTAGAAAATTTCTATGAAGCAACTAAATTACTTTGCTGTTTCATCCATATTATTTCCATTGTTTTTTTTTTGTACCTTACATTATATTCTTTACATTACCGTAAGGTTCAAACATCGGTGGAATTAAAAACAAAGCCCTAAATACTTCCGAGCCGTCAAAAGATCTTCGCACAAAATCCAATTTCAAAAGACTCTTACAGTTTCGAGGGCAAAAAGTAAACAAGCAGTGCTTAAAACTTCCCACCACCGCTGCTTGGTTTGGGAAAACTTTCCACTCCATCGGTGTTTGGTGTGGGGCGGTTGGCTTTCCATATCGACTTTCGCCCGGAGCCGACAATGTGCATGTGCGTAACTTGCGTCCATGAAACATGACTCAGTCGGTAATATAGTTGGAACAAGTTGCCTCCATCGGGCGGATAACAATGCCCCGTTGCTCGACGGTAGGAAACGTATCATATCACACGGTTTGTGGAAGATAAAGTTAATAGGAGGTTAGGAAACGAGAGCCGCCTTCCAAGAATGGGTTGAGTTTTACCGAGCGAAAGCAGTCGGTCGGTCGGTTTAATGAATTTCTGTGAAAAGTTTCTGCGAAAAGTGGACAGGTTAAAACGATTCAGGTGTAAATTAATGGGAATTTTCAAATTGAATGATTAAAACCAGCCAGCACGGCGTGTGTATGACAATTTTCATTACAGGCGTTGCCAGCCAACTTTGCCTCGAAAGCGGGTGATTTTGTCTCTAACGCACTTTGTTCTGAAATAGCTCATCAACTGTTTTCTCTAAAGCATGTGGTATTGAAATGACTCATTGACTGTTGTCTCTAACTCATCTGACTTTGTCTCTAACCCATCTGGGTTTGTCCCAAGTCGAAACCAGAGAATAAACAAAGTTTTTGTGGTTATGCTACATTGTAAAACTCCAAGAACAATGAACGTATTAGTATATACAAAAATATAAATGCTTTTAGTTTTTGGAGTTTTCAAATGTAGAATAATCACAATTTCTTTGTTTATTCCCTGTTTTTCGACCGGAGACAAAATAAGATGGGTAAGAGACAAAGTCAGATGACTTAGAGACAAAATTCGATGAGTTATTTCAATACCACATGCTTTAGAGACAACAGTTGATGAGCTATTTCAATCATCGATGGGTTAGTGCTTAACATAGATAGCAACCTCTAGAAGAATACTACAAGCTACAAGCTACAAACAATACATCAAAATACATACAAAAGAATGCAAAAAAAGTAGTATTTAGAGTTTTAAAATGTAGCATTCCCTGCTACAATTACTTTGTTTATTCCCTGTTTTTCGACTGGAGACAAACCCAGATGGTGCTAGAGACAAAGTCAGATGACTTAGAGACAAAATTCGGTGAGTTACAGCATTTCCCGGCTTTTTATTTCAAAGTCCATTTGTTGCCATTATAGAGCGCAACTGGTCAGATGAAACCTGGCACTTGTTAGTGTTTTGATGGGACTTTGGAATAAAAAGCCGGGAAATGCTGTATTTCAATACCACATGCTTTAGAGACAACAGTTGATGAGCTATTTCAATCATCGATGGGTTAGAGCTTACCATAGGTGGCAAAGTCTGTATGCTCGTTCAAATAGCTGAATTGGGAAAACGCATTATATCATCTCCGGTGGATAATACATCGCAAAACGCAATATCTCGTTCTAGTGCGTCGAAAGGCCATCGAGATTACTCATTTCGATCCAGGCTTCCACCAGCAAACGACATCAAAGCGACCGGTGGAATCAGAAATCACCATCGCACCGCAAATGAACTTTCCCCAAAGCTTGCGGCTGCTAAGCATGCCACAACAATTCCACTTTAATTACTTCCTGGGGAAAGCCTCTGAGCGGGAAAGGATTCAACATGTCGGTCCATTTGTGTCCGGGGATTGCGAGATTAGATCAATAGTGTGCATCGTCCGTTCCATCGTCGGCAAACACCACCAGCATATCGACAGCGAGCCCAACTACGTCGTCCCGAAACCGAACCAGACGTAAAACCACACATTACAATGTCATAAATGGTAATAGGAAAATCATTTCCCACACCTCACGCTCCTGCACTCCGGGATGCACGCGAGTTTTTTTATAGACTCCGCGCATTTTCTCTCTCCACACCACCGGTGAGCTCCATTTTATGGCTCAATTTAAAATCCATTGAAACTATCGGATGGTGGGGAAGTGGATAAAAAGTTGCAAATCCTCGACGGTCACGGGTTGGGCCAATCACTTTGTAAATAGTTTTCCCCTCGACTGTTCGAACACTTTGATTGCCGGCGAACGCAACGTTCACGAAGCCAACCGTGGTAACAAGCTCCCTGTTTGACTTTGTCCACTTCCGAATGGGTAAATCCATCAAATACTTCTGGGAGCACTGCTTAAAACTTGCATTTTAACTCCCGCTGAGACCGGTGTAAAGTGAAAGTTGCCGGTAAAGTGAAACAAATCGAAAAAGGGTCCGAACGAGATGCCATTTGTTTCGTTTCGTGCCATTTGTCTTATTTCTGGTATCGGAAAGCTTTTAAATTTCGAACCCCTTCAGGGTCCATTTTACTGGAAGCTCTTCTTGTTTTCACATTACGCTGCCATGTTCGACATAAAGTTCTATACTCCTCTATCAACTCGTTCCTTCCATTCATTGCATGCGGCTCAGCCAAAAGCAATCACCAAATGTTCCCCAACGGGACGTGGCAACCATTGGAACGAGTTGAATGGAAAACATCGTCTTGCAGATTTCCCTACTGGCGTTCGCCGCAAAACCGACGGTGTGTTTCCAACAGCCGAACACGGCACCGAAATATTCCACACTTCATTCTGCTACCACCAGCACCACCACCATTGTGTTAATCCATGTTGCAACGGAAGAACAGAAACAGAATGAGATTCTTCACATCGAAACAAATCGAACCATGCGGAATGGTTCCGCACACCGTAGTACAAGTCATGTGGGATAATATCAGATGCATTGGTACGGAATTTGTCTGCAGTATCCGTGGTAGGACCGTGGGGTATGTGATGGTTCTGGAGGACGGAACGGTCCTTCAACAAGCGTATATCGACAACTGGCTTCGTTTCGTTTTTCGTACCTCTATCTTGCAATTTCTCGTACTTCCCCCAACCTGCTGGTTCTTCGATAAATTCATAGTTGTTTCCATCAAGTTGCCTATGGTAACCTAGCAAGGCGAAACCATCTTGGAATGGCATATTCGTTCAAATAAACGATTGCTCGGATGGCATGTGTTACTGTATGAGGTTATGAATTTGTCATGGCAATCGAGGGCTACTTGTGTTAGTTTTTATGGGTAAAACATTGTACATTTTAAAACCTTAACGTTTTTCCTTGCATCTTTCTCACTTCGTTATCAAACAGCTAAATGGATTCCACTTCGACAAGTGCGACGAGGAGGTGGCGACCGCGTTCTCCGTCTACTGCGGCATCAGTATTATGCACGCCCTGGTACACAAGCAGGTCCAGAAGGCGGAGGCCCGCTACAAGCTGTCCCAGGAGTTGTTGCTCTACCACATGAAGGTACGGCTCACGGCGAGCCGGCTTGCGGCGGCTCGCGGCGACGGTCCTAATAGATTGATTGAACTCTTCCCTTTCCTGCACGACCCGGCCAGGTACCGGACGCGGAGGTCAATCACGCCCTGGAAGCGGTAAAGGAACCGGACCGGCAGCAGCAGGACGAGCAGTACCACGCATTTCCACGGTTCGACTTCTGCCCGCGGGACGTGCGGGATTACGCCCGGTCGGTGCAGCTGGCGATGCGCATGTTCTACGACCTGAACTTTGTCGGCAGCTTCAAGATACACGAGTACAAGCTCGCCCGGTTCGTGCTGCTGGTGCAGAAGGGCTACCGGGACACGCCGTACCACAACTGGTGGCACGCGTTCTCCGTTGCACACTTTGCTTACTCGCTCATGAAGAACCTTCGCCTGATCGAACGAGGCATTATCACGTAAGGAAATCGTTCGGAAACGTTACAATCTTTTCCCGACCAGTGACCATTGATGTTTCCAGCACAGTTGATATCAGACAGATACATTTCTGTCATCCATGGACAATTTCAAGTGGGGAAATATTTGTTCATTGGTCGGTGAAACGTTGTAATGACACACTGCACTTTATACTTAAATCACGAAGAAATCGAAATTAACCTGTCACGTAATATGTTTCCTGCTATAACAATTGTAGCAAAATGCAGGGCTTCTCCTTTCTGATTGCGGCCTTCTGTCACGATCTCGATCACCGGGGCATCAGCAACTCGTACCAGACGCAAACGAGCAGCCCGCTGGCCCGGCTCTACAGCAGCGAGGGAAGCGTCAACGAGCGGCACCATCTTTCGCAAGCCATCTGCATATTGAACGACTCGAGCAGCAAAATCCTCGACGGTCTAACGACGACCGAGTTCAAGGAGTGCATCGACTATCTGCGCGAGCTCATCCTGGCGACCGATCTGGCCAACCACTTCCGCATCCTGCCCCGGTTGAAGAAGTTGCGGGCGGAAAATTTGGCCGAGGGTGCCAATCAACGGCTGCTGCTGTCCCTCATGATCACCTGCTGCGATCTGAACGATCAGATTAAGTCCTGGAAAACGGTGCAACACGTAGCGGTAAGCCAAAAAGAATGTCCTTTATGAAGGGTTTTCGCTTGTTATACTCACTTTTCGATATGTCTCCCCAGCATCTGGTGTACGCGGAGTTCTTTGCCGAGGGCGATCTGGAGAGGCAGATGGGTCTCCGGCCGAACGCGATGATGGATCGCAAGAAAGCCTGCATTCCGATGCTGCAGATCGAGTTTCTAACAACCGTCATCCGGCCGACGTTCGAGATACTGGTGCAGATATTCCCCGAGACGTCGTCGTTTCTCGACACGATCGATAGCAACCGGGCTCAGTGGGAGCAGGTACGCAATGGTGCCGCACAAGGCAACGGGAACGGCAACGGCATCAGCGAACCCTGCAATGGATGCAATCCGACGGCCGATTGCTGTGACTTTTCCTGCTGCACAAAGGTGAACGAGTAAACGCTGGTTGCATCCAAGAGGGCATATGTTGGCATATCGCTGCCTACTCGATGCAGGAAAATGGGACTGTGCTATGCTCGTTTCATTTGTGTTTTCCTTTCCGCCAAAGAGGGAGATGAATACGATAGCTTTTATTTATTGACAGTATTGTTTTAGTACCGAATTTCCATTCTTTCCCTTCCTAAACCATTAGAACCGTTCCCCTTCGCCAAGGGGGGACATGAGTCCAGTTCTGGTGTCTCGAAAGTTTTCACCTACAATTAGGCGGTAGCTTAAAGTAAGCAAAGCCTCCATACGATAGATACACTCGCACATTACAAACAAGTTCACACTTTGTTATGATTGTTTGCTGGCAAACAGATCGTTTTTTACAGCTAGACACACTGATAGACACTGCTGTATACAACGTGTTACAGTTTTACCTTTATTCCGTTTTTAAACTAGCAAATGTAACGTTTAATTGAGTGTACGACAAACTAGGATGAAAGTCAGCAAACAAGGCGGAACGTCTGAATGATACCAAAGTCGAATGAGCGTGTTGTGTGCTGGGTGCCGATACGGGGTGAGAAGTATGTAATAAAAATAAAATGTAACTGCACACCACGACTGCACACGGAACATTATCTACCACTAGCAACAAGCGAGGGCAGTTAGGAAGGCTTAGCCGCAGCTGTACCGAGGCCGGGCAGTCCGGGTAGAACAGATTTCTAATAATATTTGCACTAGGTCGGTCTAGTGGCCGATCGTGCCGTGACCGTTCAGTTCCATTTGCTGTGTTGTAGGCCGGTGCAGAAGGCAGACAGGGGGTGCAGTTTGACATTGTAGCCAATAGAGAGGAAGATATGAGTAGAACAAACAATTCGTGGATAAATGTAGAATAAAGAAACACTCATGCCAAACATAATGAAACGGGCTTATTTAAATATGGATATACATAATGGATGAATTGATGATGACATAATGTGGTGTGGCGCAAAGTTGCAGAATGTTGCATAGTTTTTTTTTATTTTTTTTTATTATTTCCTTCCATTCCGTTTACATGACCTTCTCACAGCTTATAAACAGTTGTTGTTTCAAAAACCTTCCTTTTTCCTTCAACAAAAGCATTGCTCGAGGAGCAACCTTAGGTTGAACAAAATCGTATCAATCGGGGACATAATGGTTGTTGGAGAAAATAAATAGTCACACATACACACACATACATACATACACATTATTGGTACGCTTATTATCGGCTATCATTCAACATATAGACATCAAACCCGGTACGTTATGTTATAAACGGTGCTAGTCGGTATGTGTATACATTGGGTTTAAAAAATATTCTACACGTTCATTACTTCCGACTATCCTTTAAGGAACTAGAATCATATAGAACACAATCAACGAAAGCTAAGAGAACAGCGCACTATCTAGCAGAATTACATTTCTGTGATTTCTATTTCATAATTTGTCAATTGATGCATGCCTCGGTGAGCTATTCTTTTTCGTCATTCGAGTTTCGGGCGCTCGCGTGTTTTAGCTGGAGCTTAGTTGAGTTCTTTTGGATTACGAATATGATATAACATTTTTCTCCATATCTTTTCGCGATATGTTCATCACTTTTACTACCCGGAATGAACTGATGAGATTGGATGCAAATGGTTTCGTTGCTGTTAGAAGTGTCAATTGTTTGAAAATACGCTCTGAGAATGTGGCGTACGATTTAATCCTTGCCGCACGTATGGTCGATTTCTAATCAGACCGTGGCGTAAGATTGTTTTCCTCCGGCTGCAGCAGCTCCGTGACGATTGCATCGACCATCTCACGAAGTGTTGCCCTCGAGCCGTCCCAATCTCTGCAAGACAGAAAAAGAAGATATCGGTTAAAATAAGGATAAATTATACACTTTACCAAACACCCTGTGTACTAGGTTGTAGTGTCTGCTCGAATCGAGCAAAAAAGCATAGCATCACAAAATGGTTGAAAACTGCACTAAAAAAGCTTCCCTTATTAGCGGAGACATAAACTTAGACGCGGAAACTTACCGTTGTCCTGGCTGAGCACACATTTCGGCGTAATACTTGATTTTCGGTTCCGTACCGCTCGTGCGCAGCGTTATGACGGCGCCATTTTCAAACGAAAACGTTATCATCTGTGAGCTCTTGCTCGTCGGGAGCACCGCACGGCCATCCGGTTGCGAGGAATCGTACCCGGTGGTAAGATCCCGTACATCCGCAATCCTGAAGCGCCCGTCAGCGATCGTTTGCGGGTAGTTTTCATCGGTCGGCTTGTTTCCTTCACCACCCATGTTCCGGATTCGCTTGAATATGCGTTCGATAACGGGCGGTTCGTAGCAAAAGTGATACGACGTTAGCGTACAGTGGAACCCGTAAATGTCGTACAGCTCGTTCAGTTTGTCGGCCAGCGACTGGTTGGAGGTGGCCCGCAGATAGCAAGCCATCGTGGCCAGATGGCAGGCGGCACTAACGCCATCCTTGTCGAGTACGGTGGGTGACACCATGAACCCGATCGCTTCCTCGAACGCAAACAGGACCGTTTTTCCTTCGGCAAGCAGTTCCACCGATTTATTACCTTTGAAGTAACGGGAACAAGGGGATTATTTATCAGCAAAAAGTAATGTCTAACGAAATGCAAACTTGTAATCATCTCCACGGCAAGCCAGACAAGGGACCTTTACTTACCCATCCACTTGAAACCCGTAAGTGTTTCGATAAAGTTGAGCCCGTCCACGTTGGCGATCGAGCGGCACATTTTGCTGCTTACCGTGCTCGCAATCAGATAGCAGTCGGACAGGCTCCGGTCCGGAAACTGCTCCCTGTAGCAGCGGATGGACCACCAGCCAAGAAGCGCACCCAGCTCGTTGCCGCTAAAAACACGCCACTCTCCTCTACAAGAACAAAACCATGCAAAGAAACCCAACGTTAGTAAAACCATGTTCGTGTTTCCCGTACACCCCCCCCCCCCCCCCCCCCCCCCCCTCTCGAACTTACTTGAAATCCTTTTCGGCACAGGCCAACCGATCGGCGTCCGGGTCGTTAGCCAGGATGAGCCCGCAGCCAGTTTCGTTGGCGAGCTGCATCGAAAGCACCAGGCTCGACTTGCCCTCCTCCGGGTTGGGGAATTTTACCGTACGAAACTCGGGATCCGGATCGCGTTGCTCCGGCACGGCGATGACTGCGGGCAGGTTCGCGCACTCGAACGCCCGTTCCACGAACGGATAGCCGACACCGTGCATGGCCGAGTAGACGAAGCGCACCGGGCTGCCGGTGTTGTACTCGCTGATGAACGGCGCCGGTACGTTCGAGCGAAGTTTGCGGAAGTAAAGCTCCACCATCTCGTCGTACGGATCGTTCAGTTTATCCGACAGCAGCAGATCGACGTTCCAGGACGATTCGAGCGGTCTATCGGTGGTGGCAGGAGGGCGGAGAGGGAGAAAAGTAAAACGGAAGACGGACAAAAACTTAGATAGTTTGTTTTGGAAATGTTTTCTACCCGGAACCGCTAGGAAGGACGAGCAAGTTTCCTTACTTTCCCGATGTTGGAAACCAAAAATCGAATGTGCTACCGTATATGTTGCACAAATATTCTACTTAGACAAACTTCCATAAACACACACTCTAATGCAATTACATCTCAACGAGAAGCTCCTTGCTGAGCCAGCGCCAAAGGTTAGTGATTAAGACAAACTTCGATTTCTAATAGGTCGCTCCGAGAAAGCATAATTTAGGGTCTTTCTGAGGGCTGAGGATGAGGATGTTTTGGACACATTTGTGCAGTGTCTGCACAAAAACATTTCAATTAATTCACCATCATAAAGCTATGAAACCAAGTAGTTTTTATTGACAAAACATTATTTCTTATCACCGTTTAGCGACTTACATAACTCTATTGGCAGGTATTTTTTGCACAACTAGGGTCAGTTGTGGCAACAATTTAAATAAATGAGTTTTTAATTATCTGATTCAATAATGTTATATACTTTTAAATTATTCAGATATTGTTTGTTTCATTCAATTTCAGTATGAAGCTCCATACTTAAAAAAGATTAGCTGTTTAAATGTTCCGAATATGGAACGTAAAGAATTAAAAGGCCATCTATAGGGGTGGCTGGGGTAATATGCACCCTGGAGGCAAAACGCACCCTTTCTAATTTCTTATAAAAAATGCGTTCATTGATAAAAAAAGCATTGATCCCTTGAATTTCATATATGTTCAAATCACAGGATATTTTTCATCTTTTTAATTCATCAATTTGGTTATTTGCTTTACCATGGTGTATTTAAACACAGGTGTATTTTACCTCAACCAGATTTAATACAAATTACACTTTTTAGAAATTGAAAAAAATCGTGATTTTCTTAGCAAATAAAGGCAGAAACTCCCAAACAGGCTATTACTTTGAACCTTAATGCACCAAATGAACTGATAAGAACAACAACCACTAGCAAAGGTAATTGAAAACTCAATAGTTTTGCTTAAGGGATGCGTATTATCCCAGAAACCTCTACTATCAGCAGTTGTCACTAAAGCATCATCGGATTAATTGTGGATTTACTCGAATATGATTACGTTATTATTAAGCACTCTTTTGTTGCGAATAAAGATTATAAGACTTTTTTATATTGCAAAACATTTTTCGATTTGCTACAGCTGATTTTAAACTGACATAAACATGAACGATTAGCTGTCACTTTAAGTCACTGAATTTCCCTCTCAGTTCGAAATTTTACAGGTAAAAAAAATTAAAGCCCATAAATATAAAGTAAAGTTTTGATATTATCTGTCAGAATTTAAGAAAAAAAATCACTTCATATTACTTTACGTAGTGGTTACTTATATTGTATGTAGCACCAAAGATACGATCGCGGCTCAATGCGTTGAAAATGTGAAAACGGGGTAGAAATTTATAAATTTCCTCGTAAAATATGCACACGATCTTGCCACGAAACATTCCTTGTTATTGCAATGAATCGATATGAACAATTTGGAAACAGTTTCTGAGCAAATTAAATGAAATAAGAATGACGGTTGGTAATAAGCGCAAAAATTATGTCTGCTGGCCAGAAATGTCTCTAAAAGCTAATTAAAAAAAGTCGTATTTTTTAAAGAAGAAATTAGATTATTTCTAAACCCTTTTTTCGGTAAAAGAGTAAATGAGGCCCCGGGCTAGATTCTCCTCTTCCTGCTGGTTCACATTAAGCGCCTGAAGCTAAGCAAAGCGCGACACATGCATTCGTTTCGATTTTTGAACGCTAACGGTTCGCTTAAAAGAACATAACGGTTTAAACTAATCACGCAGTGGAGGTTGAATGCGGGTTAACATACTTTTACATGTTAAGTTACTAGTAAGTAAACTATACCACACATGATGGACAGCATGAAACAATGAGTTTAGCCGAAGAAATGATTTGGAAACGGCGGCGCGCCCGCAGCGAGCGCAGCGAGCGGACTGCGCTAGGTCTACCGAAAAAGAGAGTTTGTTATAGTTTTGAGAAATAAGGGGGGCCCGTGGGCCCCCCTCATACCGCACCCCCTAGGTTGATTGCGTAGCAGAAATTAACGGTACACACTACGGTTCAAATATTCGTAGGTTGAATTTAACGAATTAATGTATCACCAATTGCATACATTCAGTTTAAACGTCCACAAGAGGTGTAGCCACGATCGAAAACATGGCGGCCGGGGCCTCATTTACTCTTTTACCCTTTTTTCTACTAGATTTATGTTTTAACCAAATATAGACTTAAAAAGTACCTCTAAAATGTAAATATCTTATCTTCAAGATTCCCACAAAAATGACACACGAAAACACCTTGAAATGTATCCGTTGTAACAGACGGTCAGCCAAGGAATGGACGGATCGAAATCAGCTAACTTTCGAAGAACTTGCAAACTTGTCCTAACTTTCCGTTAACTAATGCGTCAGTTGCAGCCCAAAGTATCCCAAGATGATGGTCGGGTTTGATTGTGTATATTAACACCACCGCACAACACTGCTGACCTGGAACCTTGAAATAAGTTCCACCATGCCAGAGCCGGCGTCCTGCGGTAACGAACAACCATCACAATCAACACCACCCCGTCCGCCCGTTCGTCCCGGGGCATTTCCGCCCAGCACGGTACACTCCCAAACTAATTTTCAAAGTGCTGAAACTACCATCCCACAATTAATTCCTACGGTTTCACCGGCCCGACGTCGAAGCCACAGGAAATGCTTGCCTTCTTCTGCTGCACACTGTTTGGCACGGTTCACAGAATGACCTCACCCACACAGCTTCCCTCCGTCGCGATCGTCACTTCTTTACAGGATATCACGTTGAAAGAATTGTGGGACTTATTCTTTAACCGAGCAGAGCTGCTGGTTTAGTTCTGAGTTGTTGCCAGCTGTTTTGCAGGAACGAAGCCGGATCAATAAGGAGAAGAAAGTTGCCATCGTCATCTTTTTTCCCCCCAAACCGCCAACAATAAGCACACAGAACAGCAGGGAGAAACACAAAAGCGGGCGTTCGAGTCGTGGCAGTAGAAAAAAAAACCGCCTTGGCACGCTAAGTAAAAGTTGTGAAGCACACTCTGGCGAGCTTCTGGCAATGGCGGTTATGGTGTCGGTAAGCTGTAGCTTTGCATTTCAATTAAAGTATTAACTTTAATTTACGGGATGATTTATGTAAACAGGAAGTAACACACCGAACTCTTCCAATAAAGCTGTGTGATGTGGTGCTTTCCTTTCTAAATCCCCAAAGTACGCTTTGTGCAGCTAGCTTCTTAAGCACTTTGTTATCCTTTTCATTAATTTGTAACCATCGACAAAACGGAGAGAATCCGGATGTAAAATGAAAAAAAAAAATTTAAAAGGTTCCCTTTAGAGAAAAGCATTATTCACATCTGCTTGGCAAAAGCATCATGTTTATATAACAGGGAATACCAAAAGTATTATTGGCTCTAACAATACGGCAACGTCCGTAATATCATAATAAATAAATCAATCCAATACTCTCGAAAGTAAAGTATCAGCGATCAGAAAATCTAAAAGTATATCATGGTAAACATAAACTTCCCAAATGAAGTAATATAATTAATTTTAGTTTATCATTTTGATTTAGTTTTCAGATAAAAACTAATAAAGTAACAGATTCAAAATAACAAAAGTTTCGTACAAAGTAGAACAAAAAAAGAATACAAAGTTCTTGTACAACAGATGAGCATTAAGCAAGATATGTTAGATCCAACAAGTAAACAAATACTATACCTTCAACTAACTGTATTAGTGAAACACAAATAAACTCCGTCTCGTACTTACTCCAAATTTTCCATGATGGACGTCTGTATGTTTTTGTCGTGCGGTGGAATGATCTGTGCACTGTTCGTCCAGTAGACCTTGTAGCCGTTGTCCTCCTTCGGGTTGTGGGATGCGGTCACCATAATGCCGGCCAAACACTTCAGCTCCAGCACGGCGAACGGCACGAACGGCGTGGCCACGGTCCGCCCATACAACCACACCGGGATGTTCTCGTGCAGGAACACGCACGCACTCAGCTCGGCGAACCTGTGCGAGAAGGCCAAGGATGTGTGTTAACATTACGATACAATGAACAGATGAATTTTATACACAATGTTCTTACACAACAAAGACCCAATCCTTAAGAATAGATATCACTCTCTGTCGGTTCCCAAAGACCTCACCTTTTGCTGTTGTACCGCCCATCGTACCCCAGTACCACGCCCCGCGATCGATCCTCCGCCGACGGGTAGCACTGCAGCAAGTACTTGGCCAATCCCTGCGCCGACTGGATGACCACCAAGTCGTTCATCGCGTTAAACCCGGCCTGCATAACACCGCGCAGCCCGGCCGTGCCGAACGTGAGCCGCTGCAGCAACCGTCCACCGAGCACCTTCCACTCCTTACGCTCCGCCAGGCTGCGGATCTCGTCCGCGGTTTTGTCATTCTGTGGATGGAAGGGGAGGGGGATGAAAAAAAGGTCGACAGGAGACGTATGAAAACCCCGTTCGGGGCTGCTTAACGGGACAGAAAATTTCATTTTGCCAAACGATTATTTTAAAATCTCTTCCGGGGTATCCCTTTCGGTCCATCGCCAACATCCGGGTGAGGGGCGGGGAAAAAAAAGACCAACATCGTGGTGGCAGATCACAACCGGTTCGGCGTTACGCTCCACTTACCTTATCCCATCGCAACCATTCGGCTATCCGTTGGTTCAGCTCGTCGGAACCGGAATCAAACTCCATCCTGCACCTTGCTCCAACCGCTTTTGCTCTTCGCCGCTATTGTTTGGGACTTATTTCCTATTTCGTTCTCCCTCTCGGTCCTAAGAGACGTTTGGAAACGGGATCGAACGAGGAAACCGAAGGGTCCAAGCGCACGCTGCTGCTGCTGACGGGATTATGTCACAAATCGTTCGGCTCCACGGTCCGTGAATCGTGAAAGCCTCGTGAAACCAAATAACACCTGTCTCTGCGGGGAGCGCACTCTGGCTGTGTATGCGTGAATAGTGGCTCAATCAAATGGTGGCGGGTACTGGAAATACACAACGGGCAGGGCATTAGATTAGAAACTGTGTCTGTATTAAGGCTGATCTCATATTTTTCTACGTTTATGTTGCAATATAACGTAAAGCTTCTACGTCATCGGCACCACTACTACCAGTCTACATCAAGCACGCCATCGACAATGGCGCGGTCTTCTTTCTTATCAATAGAACGCAAAACGGTACACGCGAACATCTCCACTTCCGCCAACATAGGCCACACGGGCGCACAAACGTCCATGCCGTGGATTGTAGCCTTGCCTTTTTTTTTTTTGTTAGTCGGCCCTGGATTGCGCCAATAATCGGTCACAATTGATACCGCAACACATCATCCGTCTGCCCAGCCAAGCGCGACGATAGCGTATTCCGGTTTCGTGGCAGGACGTTAACTATCTATACGCTTTCTTGCGCTTCAATAATTCCGCTTATCAAATACGCGGCATTGCGCGGGGTAGATACGAGAAAAGAGAGCCATCAAGGAAGCTAACCACCGGTTCTTCACCACCGGTGCGGTATGCTTTACGGCAATCAACCTATTAATCACACCAACAACTGACCACGAACCATTCAATGTCAAGTGCGAGTGATGAACGATGCCGCGAAACGGTCCGGCAACGGTCGTTGACTGGCAGTGAAATGAAATGGAATTCGGAAAGATCAGTTCCAGCGGTTGATGACTGTTTTCAAGGTTAAATATATGTAAATATGCATGATTAATTATAAATAAAAAATCATGAAGGTTTCTTTGGGAAGTGACTGTTATTATACATCAAATAAAGGACAAAATTGTTGTCGATGTTAAATGATCATAAAATATCTCATTAAAATTTTATTATTTGTAAAATATAACCAACGTTCATTGAAAAGAAAAATCCATCCTCATGAAGTAATAAAATCATTTCTAGAGTCATCTGTTGAAATTAACTGTGTTATCTGACAGAGTCTTGCTTGAGCATTTTCTTACGCTATGATCCGCTAAAGATCAAATATATTATCTTAAAATATTAATCTTTCGTTGGCGTACTTTATTTGTATAATCTTTTAAAACGTTTACTGCCACGTTGACTGAGTATCTTTTTCGGTAGTATTAAAAAAATACCCCCTAAAAGACGAAAATGCAAACAAAAAAAAGTATAGTAATATTAAAAACTCATTCATTGAGAAGCTTAATCTCGGCTTGGTGTTCGAAAACCGTCGGTTTGATAAATATTATAAAATTTTTCCAGGTCTTCAACCAACTCTGGATCAATTATTAAATATGTTTCAACTAGTGGATAAAGCCCTTTCCAAACATGTTTGTCACCTACTGCCATTGTTGAGCTTTCTATACAACTTCCAGAGAACCAGCTGTGAGATATAATTATCCATCACCCAGGAGTTGTTTATGCATTCCGACCGATCCATGATGAATGTCCAGAAAAATTGTATATGCAATTACGTTACCAAGTGAACCGACGTGAAAATTGAGTTACAAAGTTGTAAAAAACAGAACCACGCATCTCGTTTCCTATTGGAATGCATCTGACCGGCCGGAGGGTAAATAAAACTGCGCAAGATGATGTTGTCCGGTCGCATAGTTTGCAATTTAAATTGCATTTTTCCACCACCTTCCTCGCCTGAAAAGCATGCCCGTTCCAGTTGAACTCTATAAAAATGCACTAGCAACTGTTTTCACCAGAAGGGTAAGGTTAGAAAATTACGATGAAGTTGTTATGGTGCATATTATTATCGCCTTTTCTTGTTACCTTCGTCGAAACTGCTTCTGGTATGGTTGTTTCTATTGCATTGGGTTAAAAAGGGGGCGAACATTGAATTTCATCGTATCCGATAAAAAAAATGGCCACTAATTTAAAAACTCCCCTATTCCAACCGTTGCACAAATCGTTGGAATGTAGTAAAGCATTTTAAAAACTGCACTCGTAAATTGTGCAGTCATTTCAGTTTTTATGGTTTTATGAGCTTATTTTGGAGCTCGGCGCACGCAAACAACTTAATAAACTATTCCCTGTTCGCCCACGTCAAAATGCGCTACAATGTTACACCAAATAAATAACGCGCTTTTAAAAATGATTGATAGTAGTAAAACATTCCAAACGCAATTATAACTTTCTAGGCAAATTAATAAAACCACAAAAGGACCATATTACCAACCATTACATGCCGGGATGATGGGTCCCTGCTGGCAAAAACCTTGAAACAAGTCCCACTTGAAGCACATCAATCAACCAGTAAACAACATTCATTAATTTGTTTTCAATTACCGGCTGTTCTGCCAATTATTTCATCACCGACATTAGCAGACCCATAAGCAGGGAAAGCTCCTTTTGTTCCTTTTCCAAGGCGTCACAACATTTCATAATTATTTTAAAGGGAACGCAAGAAAGGAAGCAAAAAAACTGGGGGCGTCCTTAAAAAACGACCCTTAACCAATTAATCAGCCAGCCGTAGTGAATGCCACGGAATGCCGGTGGCGGAGGCTGTACTCATTTATCATAACGTTTCGACCCACTCGGAAATGAAAGAAAAAGGAAATTAAAGCCATCCCACTACGAACGGTATCCGGTCCACAAGTCAACAGTGGATGACAAACAGAATGGTCAAAGGATAACTAATCGCACAACCGTGTTATCCTCCGTGATAGGCGTGGGATGGTGGAAAGAAACTTCGCGATCGATTTTTCCTTTTTCTCGACCGAAACGTTTTGTATCGGAATATTTTTTTGTTCAACTCCGTTTGTTGAAAATGTTATCATTCTATTCAATAGCGAACAAGAGTGAGGTTAAATGGGCCAAAATTAAGCAAGTCAAACAATGCGGAGAAGCGAGTTTCTCGCAACCGTAAATGTGGATGATTGTTTAGGTTTTTTGCTAAAGGATGAATATCGAAAAAGATGACGCAGCCTTAAACCCTTCGCGTTCGTGATTATCTTTTTCGAAGAAACGAAAACGAAATCGGACCGGAAAAAATCCTTTCACCCCGGTGTGCGTGATTTTGTTCCGGGTGGATGAGTGATACTTACGCGAAGGATGCACGAAAAAAGAACCCGGAACATTTGGCGATGGCGAAAACGGAGTGATGGTGAAAGTCACAAAAGTCAAACCAGAATAAATAAATAAAAAATAATCCCTACCACTTCAAGCGATGCTTTCACGTGCGTCTTAGTAAGCATAGAGGTTTGCGGGCTTCAGTATGGCCTCTTCAAGAATCAACGGTTCTTGAATTGAATTGCTCGAGATTGGCCACCCAAGGCTACGGTGAGTATTGTGGAAAGCCGGAAAACTGCTTACATCACGAGATGAAATCGAATAATGATCATTGAGTACATTGCCTGAAAACGGTAGAGAAATTGGAGCAATGATGAGCAAAAACGCCCTGCACAAATCAAAAGAATAAATGTCAATTTTCGACATTTTAATCGGATCTCTTTCGCAGCCCATCCTCTGCATAGTGCGTAGAAAATTGAATAAAAATGCCTCCAACGGACCACCGCATTAATGTATATTAAAATGAAAGAGCATTGTTCATTGTAGTAACTTTATCAAATGCCATCAAAAGTACGCTTCATCTTAAATCCTACAATCCCGGGTAAGGACATGGACCTACTCTAACGAGATACATTCAAATTTAAGGCATCGCTTATCTGTTCGATCTCCAAACAGACCCTCGTTCTCCGCTGGCGGATTGCGGGGGAACATATTTGAACGAGATACGTTCGCCTAAACGAGCCTGTTATTTTATTCATGCAATGTTAGAAAAATAAACAACAAATACAGGAATCATCCACTCCCCCTCAACGTCAACGACAATCGACGGAACGAACAGAAAAATACACTAAGAACATAATACGGACAACCTCTTATCCCGCGGCAGTTTTGCGCTTTTACACGGCCGCTATTAAACGTAGGTACGGGAGGGGCGAAAAAAAAGCTGGGCAGGACGTTCCTGGTATCCGACAAGACCCTTAAAAAAATCGATGAACATCATGCAAAACGGGCTAAATGTCCTGCTCCCGACCCTTTTGATCTTGTGTCCCCGAAAAGTTAAAAAAACATTTTAAAGCTTTTCAAGAACATTTTTCCCCAATCTTTTTCAATTTCATCTTTTTTCGTCCTTTTTCTTCGTGCGGCTGTGCACAACTAAAGCATCGAAAAACTTTCCAAAGAACGAAAACAAAATTGCTTCGCACTGGTACGGACAGCTTACCGGGCATTTTCTTTTTCTTTTCTTGCCACCTCTCTTTGGCAGCACAAGCTTTTCCTTCAAAAAATGTCGGAATTGAACCGGGCCGATCAAATTCCCTTATTCCCTCATGGCTTATTTCCACCTCGATATTGCTTCATCGCGATGCCGGTTCGGTGCCGTTGCAACCGTGTACCGCAAACGAGAAGTCCGGCAGCCCACACAAAACTGGATCAGCGGACAGGACATATAGCCGGGACGGGATAAAATGAAGAAGTCGTGCCACAGAATCGTTTCTTCTCGATTTAGCCGATAAACAGGGCAGGTAAGGGGGAAGCAAAAAGGTCAATACAATTTCAATTTGCTCCTGAGAAGGGCAACAAAATCACCCCGGCAATGGTGGTTTTGCTATGCGAAAGCGATCCTACATAAGGCGAATGAGAGAACGCCTGGAATGTGTGTGTGTACCGCGTCGTGGAAAAAATAGACGTTCCATTGAACAGCTGCAATCGATACTTGATATCGCTCCAAAAAGCACGGTTATTGCTGGGAAGGATAAAAACGTTGCAGAAAACATCATTTATTTCAATTAGAAAATGAAACTAATAAGTAATCGTTATAAGAAGAAAATGTCACAAATAATCCCTTTAATTAAACAGTTTAACGTAGAGATTTAAAATTGCCATTATGTTTCAGATGAATAAACCGAAACGAATATGTAAAAAATAACACTTCTACAACTCTACTTCATTTCGAAAATAAGCTTGTAAGAAGAATCTTTCTGCCAAGCGTTATTTTTAAAAGAAATTAGAAATTAATTATTTTTGATAAATTTTGTTTATAAAAAAAATTCGAATACTTGTTTTTAAACCAAAAACAAATGGACTAAGCTTTCCTTAGTCTAATGTTCAACAACTACTACAACCTACCACTTTATTAGTGCAATACTACATGAGTTTCGTGACATGTTCCGAGAGGCCTGTCACCCACTATGTGGGCTATTGGTAGTCAACGTGGTAAAAAGGACCCTGAATATTGATTTGCAAAGAAAAATCCATGTGCAAGAGAGAGCATAAATGCTTGAAAATAAAAATTATGGCACAATCAATCAAATGAGTATTTTTAGCCACCTTCCAGCTAGCCTAGCAGCTTCCGTTATCAGACCTTCGGCCGGGCTTAATAAAGTGCAAACGTAGTACGGAAAGATTATCACCTCAGGTTATAATTAATGCTTCCTTTGCGTGACTGTGTTACCGAAAAATTTCCCACTTGCAGGTTGATGATATTTATCGCACTTTGTCAGCTTCGCAACCGGGCCTCCGTGTCCCAGGAGGGAAAACGCTCGATAAGGTACCGGCCGAAACGGAATGTCCTTGCCCATAAATCACAACCACGATGGACACTTACCGGCAGTCGTCGTACAAATCCGGCCGAGCTGCGAAACCGTGTTCCACTGTGTTTCGGAACGATAATGATTTGGGAATGTGCAAAAATAGGCCTCAAACTCGAGAAGTCGTTTCTACGCCGTGGGAAATCCTAGCCGAACGCGGGGCTGTTGGAGTGACTCCGTTTAATTTTTCTCCGGTCACTATCGAACACACTGCCGGAAGTTTTGTTTACACGAACTGTCACCTCACTGCGACAACGATCTCGACAAACAGCTCACCCTCTTCACACGCAATCGCACACAGACATGCGAGCACTGTCAGCTGGTGCTGCCGTTTTGACAGCTAGCAAACAATTCACAGCTTGTACTTTTGCACCATTTATCGACGCACTAATCAAAACACTACCAGCAGAAAGGCAAATGGAACAGTTGGATTAACACAAGAAAAGATGAATCCCAAAATGGTACCTTCGATCAGAAAGTCGTCTTTGTTCTTCAACGAAAGGAGCTTTCTTGCAACACCGACTAGAGCCGATCATTAAAAACGCAACCAGCGAACGGATGAAGGCTCGACGAACTGATCACGCGGTCTGAAAACGTTGCTCACAACGAAAACATAACCTAATCTCTCCGGCGAGCACTATTGATTTTCGAGCGACCGTTGGTGCCATGATTCAAACGGATGCTAGTTGTAGAAGAAAAGTATTGCGATTGGCATTTTTTTTTCATTGACTAAGTAAAATCTAAATGAGCCGTAAACTAGTAAAAATACAATGCACACGTCACAATCACATTAATGTTTCCAAAACATCACAACTTTGTACGTAGTAAACTTTGTACACGATAGCTTGCGACTATTTTTAACAATGCTCACCAGTTTCTTATCAATCATCCTCTTCTACCGTTTTTGTTGATGTTTGGATTGCTCGTAATAGAAAACCTCATACACAAACAGCGCTTATCGAAAAGTGTTTTACAGAAGAAAAAGGTACCATATAAGAGGTTCCAACTGTGCGTTTCTTTTTTCATGTTCCTTCGCTTAGAGTTTAATGGTTTGCGAGTTCTATGCTGTGCGTGATCGTTTTGAACCCGACATGTTGCGATCCGTGTTTTTAAATTGTATTCGTGGGATGCAACCTATAACCCGTGATTTTTCAACTAGAATAAAGCTATGTATTGTACCGTATTATATTTTAAGGAGGCCAAACATAGTTCGGAAACGGCAACCATTCGTTTTATACTTTGAAGATTTCAAATAAAGCGCGTACTCATCGTCAAAAAGAGTCTACTGGGTCTAAAAGAAAACATTGCAAAGCTGATAGTAACATTCTTATACCTATTTAGCGCAATGATAAACACGATAATTCGACAATATCAAACAAGCACCACAACAAAAAGCTCCGAATCATCCCTCCAGGGAGATCCGGCGAAAAGCCTGTGTTTGCAGAGGCCGCAGTAAAAGTGCAGTGCAGTGGTGTTTACCCGTGCTTCCCTCTCGATCCGAGCATGCGCTTCTGCTGCTTCCTCCTCGGGGTTCGGGGAAAGGTTGTTTATGAATGGCAAACACGCTCACCCGGAGCCGAGGGACAATGTGGCATCCGACATTCTGCGCTCCAGGAGCGGCACGAAACGTCAAGCTCCTGCCGAGAAACAGGCACTACTGCTGGGGGAGCGCTTCCCGTAGTAGATCGGCACATTCGAGCAGTCCGAACGGGAGCTGCTCGAACGCTGCGCTATCAACCGAACGGCGATTATCGGAGGTTCGCGTGTAGTCTACCTTCTGGCTAAAAGCCGCCTCGGTCCCGCAGCACGGTCGGAGTGAACCTTCAACCATCGTTGCGCTCGGGTCGGTTGCTGGACCCAGGTCGTCCTCGTCGTCGGCTGGCTTGCCAGTTGGTCTTTCACGCCGCATCGACGCGTCGCCGCGTGTCACGTTGGGTTCCGTTTTTTTGGAGTGCGCGTTGCTGGTGGTAGTAGTGTAGTGTGCCGTAGTGTGTATGTGGGCGCCGTAGCGCGAAGATAATGCTGCATTTTGATGCGTGATTTTCCTATCCTGCCGTTCTCGCACTCCGCACCCGCGACCCCATGGCGACGGCTTCGTTTGGTTTGGCTGGCGGGGACCGTTTCGCCGTTCGGTCCGAAAGTGTATCGCAGTTATCCTGGGGCTAAAGATTAGTTAGTGTCTCGTAAGGATTCCGCACGTTTTGGTACGGGCGGTGGGCAATTCGGGTTTACGAGCCAACGGTCATCCCCCATCCCGGCCAATTATACGTATCAGGGCAGGTCCGTAAGTGATTATTTGCGACGGGAAAGAAAGTTACTTAAACCACCTCCCCCTTACTCACTTGCAAATAAAATAAACCGACACACTAATAGGAGTTTGGGAGTAGCCCACGGATTGCAGGTTTATTTTTGACGAAATAAATTGGCATGCAGTAACATTTATACCAAGTGCGATAAAGAATACCCCTTCCTGAGTGCAAATAAAATCGTGTTGTAAAATACTTATTAACAAATGGTTTTAAAAAGAGAAAACCATCTGTGAAAAGAAGCATTACCGAGTAAATAAATGAAGCATTCCCGGATGCACTGCAGACTTTCAATGTTCGGTCGCAGACCATAATGCAGTTCCTGGTCGGATGGTTTTGTTGTTCAACAATGTTTACACGAGCGCTGGTAAAACGAAGGCTACCGAGAAAACTCCTTTCCCTGTGCATGTGCAGATAAGCAACGGTTTGATGCATCGTCAAGGGCCAACAACAGGAAAAACCCGTGCAGATTTACCAACTCGACAGTGAAACAAAACCGCACCACGTGTGCATCCGAGTTCGTCTGTGTGTATGTGTTGTTGTTGCATGTGTCTGTGCGTGCATGCTTTTCCGTGCAACTCCAGTTTGAGTGTGTGCGAGCGAGCGTGACGAAGCAGAAGGAGTCAAAAACAAAACAGGAGTGAACGGTGCGAAGCGAAGGAAAACCCAGCACGCGATACGGGAAAGCGTAAGTATTGGTGCACAGCATTATTTGATGCGGGCACAGTAAAAGGGATTGTGAAAAGGATGAAGAAAGAACGCTACGTCGTCGTGTTCTCACGTGGTTTTCCCCCTCATCAACTCCCCTCCCAAGACCCCTTCTTTGCCACCCGATACACTGTTGCGCCTTTCCGGGACGAGCCCAAAAAGTTTTCCACGGCACGTCACATGGCATCGGCCACATTTTGAATGTGTGTGTGTTTCGTTTGTAAAGGCAGTTTCGTTTTGTGTTTTCGCTCTTTTACTATTCGCCACTATGCTCGGTTTCGTGCAAACCACAAACCGGTTCAAATGGGACCGTTGGCCTCGGCTGAGTTTTCCACCCGGTTAGGGAAAAGCCCGATAGACCGCAAGTAAGTGGTGGACCAGAAAATAAATCACGGCAAAAAACTACACCTTGTACGAACGCCTTCCATTGCCTTCCGCCACGTAATGAATAATCGGTATCGTCGATCGGTAATGGTGAAACCCTAGCGTGTATAGCCGTTGTGTGGCGTATCATGTTTCTTTTTAAATGGCTTCCCTCGGGAAAGCTTGTGCGCCCTCAGTGCTATCGTGTATCGGGTGTCTTGGTGGCCTTAATTAGTGGAAGTGTGAAAGTGGAACACGATCAAGGGCGCCGCTGAAGCGCACCGGACCGAAACCGATCCACGGACGGGAGAACCCGGATGGGGCGTTCAAGTACCAGGCGCCTCCATTGGGACACATTTCCCGATCGTAATAGGCGTCGGACGGTGTAGTCCCGACGGTACCGAGGAACGTGTTTTGGTTCTTGATGGACAATGTTTCAATCACACGGCTTAAAATATTCTTTCTAAGCGCGAGCACACAGCTTTTATTCTCGGGAGGAAATTCAATTTCAGCTGCCGGGTAATTTTTCATTTAAACTCCAAGTGGGGTAGAATTGACAACAGGGGAGTAAGGCATTCAATTTCCTTCGCCCGTTCCATTACCCCATTAAATAAACATCAAACGCTTTTATTTCACTTGACAGATTGGTGGCCATTTTCTATACCGTCGGCTCGTCCTTATCGTGCAGATTATATCAGTATCGCCATAAATAGAGCATTGACTTCTGTCGGCATGGACGGAGCACGGATACATTCAAAAGCTGGTATCGAATCGTAGCGTTCCACACAAATTAACAGACATTTCTACTGAGCGTGCCATAGCACAAATCGATGATGTTGGCTTTGATGGGGAGGAAATTTCAATCAATCTATTCAAACAACCGGGAGCGGAATGAAAATATTAATTTTTTCGAAAAACAAAACACAAAACATCATTTTCCAAGCTCTGCAAACCAAAAACATTTCCAATGATGAGAAGGATGTTTGATTTCAATTTTAGGGTCAGGCTATAAACAGCTTGTTTTTGGCCAACCTGACTCTCGAATCCATTAAAATTCGCTACATTGCTTCACTCACGCTACGCAATGGAATGATTTAGATCCTAATTTGATACCATCAGAACGTCTGCCGTCATGCCGTAGCTACTTGTGCTAAATCGTGTGTGACTGCGCCAGATGAATATGATACGCCCTACGTGGCATGATCAAAACGTCGACGAGAAGTAGGAGTGCTATTCCTAGAAAGTCATTATTTAGCATTATCACATTCCATCTGATGGTAATGTCTGATATCATCCAGCACGATACCCGAATTAAAATGGACGGCGAAGAGGGGCGGAGGGAAGTAGACTATGCGAGGCTTAGCAACATAAATAAATCGCAACCGTATCATAACGAATGTGACATTTGTCACAAGAATGTCGGTGCTGACAAAAACCGCATACACACACACACACACACAAGGACCGCCGGTTGCCCAAAGTCAACAAAGGCCAGTTATTATAACAATCAGCCAGCAAAACAGCACAGCTAAACCCATCCTCGCATGCCGAGACTCGGCCTAGCACAAGATAAAACGATGCCAGCGGGCCGATTTTGGGGCACTTCTTGTTGTAGGGTAAAAAGATCTACCCGGGATGATTTATGCTGCCAGCGGTGGTGGTGGAGAATGGAGAAAAAACAGTCGTTTTATTTGGAGAAAGGAAAACCGATACCGCCACCGGAAAACAAACAGAGGAGCGGGAGTGGCAAGAGAAAAGAAAGGAGGTAAAGAAATGACCGTATGAAACGACTGTTAAAAGGCAGTGAAGCGTCAGTTCGCAGACATATCCAACTAGTGAGCTAAATAATTAGCAGCAGAAGGCCAGATGATGCTGTTTTCTCTTCGGTTGGTCCATGAAAAGCAACCGATTCCCGGTACCAGAAGTAATGTGGACAGCTGGGCAAACAGTTTCCTTCCTCGGTGCTCATGTTCCGAACTCCGGACACGTCAACGGCCGTCCATCAAGTGGCGAGCATCGGGTGGCGTTACAGCTCCATAAGGGTTTCTTTTCAGGACACGCACCCACACCATCACCCTTGCTGCCCAGGGAGACATGATTGGGGCTAATGAAGGACGACATGACCGTCAAAAGACAATCGGACGGGACGGTTCGGGCTTCAATTGAAAGATAAATGTGTGTTTTGCTCTCGAATTGCATTACACTTCTCGGGAAAAGCTCGGCAAATGTGGTTGGAAATAAAATTAATTTCCCCAATTGACATCCTGCAAACAGGCAGGCAGTGGGATGTAATTGATCTTGATTGGAACGTACGCCTCTTTCGGAAACGTCGATCGTCCTAGGGAAAAACATTTCCCGAGCAAACATCGCTCGAGAAAGCGTTTATTCGTGACGTTGGGCGGAAGTAGAATATTATCGATTTCCGGCTTATCAGGGTGGAATTGATAATCAGTTCTCGCTGGGGTCTGGAACTCTGATCCTCCAACTCACACACACTTACACATGAACTCCGACATGTGTCAGTCGAGCCACATTTTCGCATCCTTTCCTGGATGCACATAATGGCCCTGCCAGAACAATTTCTCCAACTCGGTTCCGTGCGATGAGAATCTTGTTAGTTAGCGCCCCTACCCAGATTATACACACCCTGAGCATGGAAGGTACCACGCTTATCCACCGGCGTACGACATGGATCTTCCCTCTTGCGAGAAACTTCTGGGAAAAGTGTCTCCCTGGATGCCCTGCTTTTCACAGCGCGGACAGAAAGATGCCACTTCTAGCTTCAAAAGCAGGAAGCCTCTGAATCATTTATGTCGCAAAGATACTGGCCTCCATCCCGACACGGCCCAAGGAGGTCCTCATGTGCTCTCAAGTGCCATCCTGATGGGTGTCCCCTCCTTATGCTACTAGTTGTTTGCTTCCCTTGTGTGTGTGTGTGTGTGTGTGTGTGTGTGTGTATAAGGTTGAAGCCATGTATGTTGGCGCACCTGCCGGCCACAATGCGGAACGAGTTACGTGCATCCCCACACGGGGGGAAGGACCGTACAAAAAGTTTAACATACCCTCAAGGCATGTTGTCACATCATGCCCGCCCTCCCCCGGTCCGTCCTCATCCAACTTCCCAATCACTTCCGCTTCGTTCAATCGCGACGAAACTTCATCGCAACTTATCTGTACTTCGATTCAGCGCCAGGAAAATTCCGTTTACACTTTGTCCGCCTGCCACTCGCGCCTCAACAGTATCTTCCATCTTGATCACAAAACATGGGAACACACACACGGACACACAAAGGCACACTTGCCACGACTAAGCAACCTAACAAACGCCTGTCATGTGCTAGGCGAGCTTTTGTGTACGCGAAACGAAAAACGTTTTGTACGACAATGTGTCTTCAAACCGAAAGCAAAAAAGCGAGGAGAAAAAGGACTCCAGACGGAAGTCTTTCAGTAAAACACTTACAACTTTTGGGCCCGACGAAGAGGCTACAGTAACCATTGGATACGGAAGAAGAACGGTTCGGAAGGGGGGAAGAGAAAATTGCCAACCAAGTGGTAGAAATAATTCAAGCGATGGCTTTTGGTAAGACATCTCCGAGCCCATTGGAATGATTGTAGAGACAAAAACAGGGAACTAGCATTAATTCATCCATGTAAGAGTGAGATCAACTTCACCGGAAGTTGTGAAATCGGGGAGCGGGAACTTCCTGCTCGAACCGAATCGATTGAACCGACGAAATAAATTGTCCATGATAAATACATAAATAACTGCAAATATATGATCATGCCCGGGCCGTGGGCGGGAGAATGAATTGGTCAATCAGTGCTCGTCTTGTCGCTGGGAAACTCCGACCACCCTCTCCCAACCACCTACCCGCCCCGCAAAAACCGGGGCAGTAAAAATGAAATCGTAAAGGCACATGACGGGAACGGTGGACGGAAATTGAACAAACATTAAATTTTATCCCGGTCCTCCGGTGTGCGTAAATTGAATCTTGGACCTTTTTTTTTACTTGGGGCGGGTAGGAAAAAGTGCGTGCCCATAAATCGGCCACCCAACCATTGGGTTGCGTGCGGGAAAATGGATGTTTGGCGAAAATTAATTTCCCCACCATTGCCCGTAATAAGCCGCATGTGGGTTGCGTGATGGGAGCGTATTATTAGAAAATGGACCATTAATCCGGGTACGATTCGGGCAGAAAGTTTGATAAAAAAGAGGTTCGGTTGTTGCTAAATTTTGTTCCATTTAGCAGCCGGTTCGTGTGTGGCAAAATATGCAATGAAACGTAAATACAACTCCCAAACTCCAGCGAAGAAAAGAACCGATATTTAACCTGTTCATTTCACGATCATCTGTTGATGATGGAGTCAGCAAATGTTGTATTTTCCATGGCAAAGCAGCACCATCAAAACCGAACAGAAAACACCCTTGACGAGCACAATTCATTCGACTGCTATCACCTCGCGTTGATTGGATTTCTATCTTCCATCACTTGGTGTTAGACGAATCCGTTCCATTGATAAACACACCGTTGGCCGTCGTTCCGACATGGGGAAAGGAAAACATTTGTGAAAAAGGACAAAATAATCGAGCTCATTATGGATGCGGGACCGCCGACGACGTGCCAGTTCCGAAATCAACGAACCATCAGCAAAAAAAAACCCGTATCTCCCGGGGAATGGGTGGGCGTGGAAATAAAACGCAACATGAATGAAGGAAAAAAAGATATCTCAACAGATTGATGTGGGCGGAAGGAGTGATGGGATGGTTAAGAAAGGATCCATTTTACTTTTCTTTTTTTTTTGTAATCCTCAATTCTGGGAAGACACAAACCGACTTGTTGTTTCGGTGTGTGATTTTTTCTTGCCATAGCGTCAAAAACCGCACGCCATGAGTTCACCTGCGTTCGAGCGAACCGGCAAAATGACGTGCTCCACACATCCGTTTGACATACTTGACGAAAAGAGAACAACATTTTCTTTCCCCCCGTCCGGAATACCACGAAACCTTTCCCGGGTTTTAACTTCAACCTTCGGTACACCCGGCACGGAAGCGACAAAAATCACAATTCGGAAAACGAACGAACTGACTCAAAAGGCCCAACTGGGAACCACATTGTGGCCGGAAAAGGTATGCACATTTCCTACCTACGCGGGCACGACGACCTTCTTCCTCAGTTCGCTCAAATCCCTTTAAGGCAGTGATTTACCAAAACACCGACTGGAGAGCTCGAAGCTCCAAAACCAAAAAAAAAAAAAAAAACGGGTCGAAATAGAAAGGACAACCTTCTTGTATTTTTCGGAATGTTCGACGGAAGAGCAACACAAAAAACACACCCGGTTGAAGGATATGTCATCTATCAACGGCCGTTCACAGGTGGGACAGCAGCGTGGATGAGTGTGAGTGAGTGGTCGGAAGGAAGGATAAAGGTTTCCTGTGCCGGCGGCAAATCCCGAACTGAACGAGCCTGTCACCGGCACGAGGGCAACATTTGACGCACACTTTCTTCGAACGGGGCGAGGAGTGTTAGGAAAAGATTGAACAACCTACCGCCACTTCAGGCCATTCCTCCACAAAGTTCGACGTACATCCTTATTGCGTAGGTGGCGGAAATGCTATTTTTAAAGTCGAAAAGCCTATAGCCCACGCCGAAGCCGAAAGTCGTTCGGCCGTTATCTTGAAACATTTAAATGCGATACAACGATTCCCGCCCCGAAACAGTTGGTTGGGAGAATTTTGGCAGACGATGGAGTCCCTCGGAAATTTTGGGATAATTATTCAAAGCTTTCCATCCTGGGATGGATTCGGTGTTACCTTTCGGCCGGGTTCTGGTTGCTTCGCTTTGATCTTGCTAGTGCATTCCCCGGCCAAAACCCACGGGCACATACTTAGCTAGGATCATACACTCCAAAATGAGCTCTAAAGTTCCCGATATGCTCAACCTTTCGCAAGGATGGGATGATTAATGTAAGCTAGGGACAGGGGCGGGGGGGTGGCTTGATATTTCATACCAAAACCGGGAACCAGAGGAGCCACGGAGGTGGGGGTGACTAACCACACGATTCAGCAGAAGGCCAACCCGGTTCGGCTGCCATAACACTGACAGATAACATGCGACGGTAGCGAAAAAGTGAGCAGCAAAAACTCGGGTTTGAGCGAGAAAATGAAAAGCTTGCAGAAAATTTATTTCTCGTATTTCAACACTTTCCCTAGCCCCTTCGTTGTAATACTTGGAAAACGGAAAAAAGGAACATGGTTGGGAAGTTCACCCCGCTACCTTGGACGCACCCGCAAGCGGGGAGGAGTCATAACTTTACGCCGGAACGAGATGATCCGGCGTGGCAAAATGAACCTAAAACAAACACACACACACACATACAGTTGCACACGGATGAGTGAAACAAAACTGCACCACCGTTGCACGATGCAGTGATTTTCCACCGAGGGTACGAAGGAAAAATGATGTCCGTGTTGGTGTAAAAACGGAAGTTTGGGAGAAAACAAAGTAGATAATCATAAACGGTTCACAGTGTGACCCCGCGCGTGTGTTGGGTTTCCTTTTTTCCCAACTGAACCGACGTAGAATATTACCTTGTGACGTTTGTGAATGTTTTCCCCTTTTTTCCTTTGTGCCGCCCCTTGAGCTTATATTTCCACCGGTTCAATGTGTGATTTTCTCCGTCCTACTAACGAGCGTTGCCACCAGTTGCTGGCGGAAAAGGATGTTTTAGTAAATTATAAGCCCCCCGTCCCACACTCGTGTACGCAAAGTAATACCATCGGTTGATTACTCTCTGCAGAAAGCGTACCTTTTATGACACCCTTTTCCCCGACTCGTTTCTTTTATGGCATCGCATTGGAGATGAGCCTTGATTATGGCTAGTTGCTCGTAAAAGTGAATTGCAGTCCCATGACGACAACGTTCCGCTGAGGGAGAAGGGAGGTGAGTTCGGGTAGAGTAGCCGATAAATCTGCGCTAACGTTTGGCACGCAAAATTCGCTGCTAGCCTTTGTTGTTTGGTGGCATTTCCACCTGTACATTTTCACCCGAGGGGACAGCTCGAGGGGAACCCGAGAAGCAACGGACGTGACATTTAACGCATCAACGAGATTCGGAAAAATCGATTCAATTGCTATTTGCACACTACCCCATCCAGGTGTCCAGATGGAAAGGTGTCGGAGTTTACTTTGCCGGTTGCGATGACATGGAATGTCACCGATGACCGAACCCTTGCTTCCGATGGGAGGGGTTGGTTTTTCCACATGGTGAAAAACATAACCTATAACCCCCAAATGGCGGCCGGTCACATCATGATGTCGGACAATTTGATTTTCGACGACTCCTAATTGTCTCCACACACACGCAGGCACACATTAACACCCCTGTCTGTGCCGCACCTTGCGACAGTCGTGAGCAGCGTTTCACCTTAATGAAGATAATTACATTTAATGCACGCATCGCTAACCAAATTGTCGAAACCCGAATGGCGAGTTACTCAATGTCCCGACCGAAACCCGCCGGTGGGACCATTTGTATTTGTTTGTGTTATTTATTTTCTTTCGGTTCGATCCTCCTCCTTGTGACCTTGCCCAACCGACCGGGTACCCTTTTTTGATTAACCGCGGGTGCCCTCTTTTGGGGATTGGAAATAGCGACGAAAATTATAATTTATTCCAACAACCAATCGATATCGCGCGCTTTCGCTGCGGGTGAGGAAAATATCAAGATGAAAGTAACTCTGTCGCAGGGTGTGTCGGTCCAACGCCACAATGGAGAAGTAGCTTCCCTTCCTTTTTCCTCCTGCACAAATAGAGGAAACGAATTTCCCGGAGCTGCTCCCACGCAACGAAAAAAAAAGAAACGGAACTCAAGAAATACGTCAATCAACTCAGCACTTCAGGAGAAGTCCCTTTTGGAGGAATCGAAATTCGGGAATCTGGCACGGTTGGGGAATTTACCCAGTCCCTAGACTGTAGCGGTGGTGGTGGGTGGGCTTTACCACCCCCAAAAGCGTCTAATAATATCATCCAGCGAATAATGAAGTATCAAGGGAGGGCGGAATGTTGTTGGCGTCACAACGATGGCAGGCGGGAATTAATATCTTAACTCGATTAAGACTTTACGGTGCAACCTCGCCCGGCTCTCTTTTCCTCGCTGCGGCATGGGAGACCTTCCAGCTGGGTATTTATGGTTTGATCGACTCCCCTCCCCCCACCCGCCACCCATCTTCAGGCGCGTCGAAAGATGCGCCATTTCTTGGTGGGAGAATGTTTTTCATTACCATTTCCATCTTCTCTGCTTCTCGGTTTCCTTTCGACGATAGGACTCATCCGGACCCGACCGCCCCCACCCACACCCAGCACCCCAGCGCCACCAACCTCCAATCCGCAAGGCGAATGGCACGAATAGCGGACGACAGTGACTTCGAAGCGCTGAAACGACTGGTCGACAATCACGACGGCTGGACGCTCGAGCTGTCCAAGTCCGACACGCAGGTCTACACGCGACCGGTCGCCGGCTGCAACTTCAACATGGTCAAGATCCACACCGAGTTCGCGGACGTCACGGCCGACGTGGTGTTCGACGTGCTGCACGATCCGGACTACCGGAAGGTCTGGGACTCGCACATGCTGGCGAGCGAGGAGATCGGCATACTCAACGTCAACAATGACGTCGGCTACTACGCAAGTAAGTGCGCCGCTTCACACAGCCGGTTTTAATCGCTTGATTAATGGCCAGGATAGCCCCGGAGGGAGGCGACGAACGCTTACTTCCTGTTGCCGGCGGGTGTCGAGTGTTTGATTACACCCCCGCACTGCGATAAAACGTTCGATAGCACAGTTTGATGAGCGATAAACGAAACACGTTACGTCCCGTTACGCGGCTTTGGCACCCTCGCGCGGCCTACGCATTTTCCTTGACGAAGGGAAGAAAAAAGAAAACCTCATGTCGAAGATAAACAAGGTAGTTGGGTGCGAATGATATCCTCCTTTACAAACCAAAAACAAAAAACGGTGCCGTCACGAATTACTCACCTTAAACACCCTTGTGTATGGTTAGCGCATTACGGGCACCCCGCGGTGTTTATAATACGTCACGAGCGGCCATTTTCATCCTGCTCACACACACACCTATAGACCTTGGCACAAAAAACCCACATCAACCCGGGGCTTTGAGTGATTTTCCCTTTTGCTACGCGTTATCGCCGACCCGCCAAATGTGATAACCGAATCGCGCGGTCGTAAAGCCCACTTTTACCCACATCCGGGGAAAGCTCTTCGGCACCATACTCGTCGACCCCTCGTGGACGTTTTGGGGCCGAGGAAAGGTATCCCGTTATCGCACGTTATACACACCGAATCGCTTTATTTATTCAAATTCCCATTTTACGCCGTCTTGGTCCATTTTCGCGAAAACGGCACGAGATACGTTACCGCCTAATCCGCGCGCTATGTAAAGAGAGAGAGAGAGAGAGAGCGAGAGATGTCCTTGCAGAAACCATTTAGAACCAACGGCCGCGTAAGGGTGGCTTTTTGGTTAAATTAATTTTTCATAACACCCGTTACGGAGTCGGCATACTTCATCAACACATTGACGAAGACCGAAGTGCCGGAACCGGGGCTGTTAGTATGTTACACAGATTTGCAGACCATTAACGGTAGCTCCAACTAGCACTCCATCAACATACGCACACACTCTCGCTCGCTCACTCCGTTTTTCCCACCAAAGATAACGCTCTTAGGCGGCTAATCGGAGTCAACTGCGAAGGTTCTGGGAAAAATCTGCCGCATAAGCTCAACAGGGTGGGTTTAGCTTAGCTTAAGCACTCAGCATAACGATAATTCGTGTAATTAAATGTACGACCCTTTTTGGGGGCGGGGAGGGTTCTCTTTTCATCGGCAGGCACGTGCTGTTGATATTGCCGGGACGATTTGTGGAGGACGATTTTGCGCAACCTCACGTTTACCGGCACGCGTGTGTTTTATGTTGAACCGTTTGATGCAGGGTTGGTTTCAAAATTTTCAACTTTAATTGTACGAGCGTGGAACCAATAAATGGCACGATCCGAGCCTTTTAGGGAAAAGCCACCCCTAAAAGTACCTCATCCGCGGCGTCTCCCTAGTAACTGTCGCTCTCGCTTATCGTTACTTTCCAGCAAATATTTTCTCCGCCAACTTTATAGCACTTTCATTACGCAAATGCTACGGTTATACGTTTGCACAATTGCTCGCTATCAATATCGCTCAAGTGGAACTGCGAACCCTATGCCCCTGCGTTCCCCCCCGGAAAACACACAGGCATCGTGGTTTTAAACACCGTAAGCTCGTCGTTGCTGCAAAATGAGCTACATGTGGCACCGCGTTTGCGGAAGGAACGAGCTCAAGCATCTTACTGTTTCGTCTAAAGTAACCTATTAAGCTTGAAACGCAATTGAAGCGTGGCACGCCGCCGGAAAAAGCCCCACAAACAACCGTGAAGCAGAGGGTTTTCCATCGGCCTTCCGGTTGCGGGTGCTCGCTCGCTTTACGCTTGATTGCGTCAAGCGGGAGTTGTTAATGGTTTCATTTGTGTAGAAAAAAAAGGGAACCAAGCTTGAAAAGGCAGAGTACATGCTGTGTTGTGGGGGTTGTCGCTAAATTTGGTTGTCTTAAGGAAAAGTATTATTTGATAAAATTTTCTGAAAAGCGAGAATGTAAATTTTCCCAGCTGTGTGATTATTATTTCGTAAAATGAACAAAAACGAATAATACTCGCGCGAGTTTCCTGGCATCACGAAATAACCGAACCCCCACACGCTCGGGAAACTTTTGGCCGAATACTTTAACTTATCAGAAAACTTGAAACCGCTCATTACCATATTCTACACATCCTTCGTGCGCGGACCAGCTGAGCAAAAATACTGCACGAGCAACAACGAAGGAGCGGTTGTTTTGATTTGCTTACATTCCGCCTACGCCTGGCAGCGCGTTTTTCTTTCTTCTTCTTGTTCAATGTTTTGTTTCGCTTCAGTCATCCATAAAGATAATAATCAAAATTTCACATCCAAAAAGTCGCAACGACCGCCGAGTCGGGAGCACCATGTGTAAATGCCGCAGTCGATGGTTTGAAGATGTAAATTGGTTTAAATTGCTTCGGATTTTGCTCGACTTGTTTCTTCTCCTTGCCAGCCCGCGGAGTTGGTAACGAACTTTTTTGAGAACACTGTTACAGCATGTACCGTTCTACACGCGGGATACGCACAGGAGTTAGCTACTTCGGCACAAATTTTGCACAACTTTTCACCCTCAAAGCACGGCGAAAGGAAGGTTCCATTATTCTATGCGGAAAATTGATGAATCTTCAGTATTACAAGCACTGGAAGGGCCCGTTATGCTTTTGTCTGTTTTTCTATCTCTCGCTTCGTCGCAGTAGACAGCATCGCTGTAAATGCTGTAAATAAATCCGACTAACAACGAGGCTAATGACAGTAAACAAAGTCGTCCTCTGGCTGCCTGGCAAAGCGATGGGGACAGGATCTTCTTAACCTTTGGGTGTTCGATGTAACGCGAGGTGAATGTCTCCCAACAACTTTTTGATACAACAATTTGAAACAAGAATATTCAATGATCAACTAGGGAAACTTATTATTTATTCTTTTAAAAAAGATACTACTTAGAATACAAATTCGAGATTCATGTGAATTTATATATTTGAAATAGCTTTCAATGAAGAAATTAAAAATAAAGACTCTTTACTTCTAGTTAAAGGTTAACGCCATCCACTTTGTAAAGCAGCCATTCCAGCGTACAAACAGATCAGATTGTATCCCTCGCGACATCCCAAAGATCGCCGGGACCAACGGGTCCAATTTAAGTCGTTCGTTAGACGAAGGAAAATTGATACGACGACCGCCGGGAGAGAGTGTACGAGTGTGCCTCGCTTTTGGGGAAAAACCGTCCCGCAGGCGTTAAGCGGCTAAATTGTTGTGATTCCGTTTTGCCACTGCTTTCTGCCGGCGATCGCCGCATCTGGGGGACGGTTTTCTTGCGAAAAGCCTATTTTTCATATCGCCTGTATGGTATCGCTCCTTTTCGCGGATGCCACACCACTAGCATGCCCCACCATCATCCCGGGGGAGGATAACATCTAAAGTGGTTTCGGCTCAATCTGAGCTTTCGCAGAATGGTTTGATTATTTGCTACCCGTCGGCCGTGTCTCATCCGTGGGACGAAACAAATGAGGTGATGAAAATGTTATCCCCGGTCGACCCATTCACTCAAGCGCATGTTCGAAGGATAAGAAGTGAAATCCCGGATACGGCTCGCTTGATAATTTCCCTCGCTTGTGAAGAAGGTCTAAACAAGAGGCGGGGTGGGTGTAGGAAATTTGACAAACCTTGTTTCCATCCACTCCACGCGTCGAGCAATCGATGCGAAGGAAAACACTCCTCGGCGTTCCGAAACCAGGAAAGTTCCTGCCCTGCCCTGGACGTACAAACGCCCCGAGATGGCTCTAAGACAATATTGAAATATAAACCACCACCAACATCCTCTGGATATTGTCTCTAATTGAAACAAATGCGACTCGTTCCCGCCAGGAAAAGCGATGCTTTTTTACTGTTTTGCTGTCTCGATTTTCCCTCGACTTACTTCCGAGAAAGTTTGGTGGGCGTTCATCGCACCAAGATTAAGATCCTCCGTCCGGTTGGTCAGAGAGGTTGCTGCTTCGCCGGAGTAGAAACGCAATATGGGTTCTGTGAAATGCGATTGATTATTTTCGAGCAAGTGCTCTACTCTACCACTTCCCCAAGTGTTATTGTTTATCGGGAAAAAGTTAAGAGCGGATGCTCCGCTTTTTTCCAGGAAAATAATTAATACGCCCGTTGTTGTTTTGCGCTGCAAATTCCTGTTTCTTCAGCTGTTCATCGCTTTGCAAAGATATATATTTTCATACCTAAAGGAAGTGAGAAAAATATGAACTGATAACGTTATAAAAAATGCATATATAATTTCCACTCAACCGTACATAAATCCCTGTGCGATTAAACATAGCAAAATTGCTCCTGGATTTTACTCAAACGATTGGAGACCGTCATTCGATATAACATCAAAACCATGCGGTACTGGTGCCATCGATGGAAAATGGCGAAGATGTTACAGTGATTTTAATGGAAAATATACACACACACACAATCACCCACAAATCGATCAACTTCTACCGCAGACCAATTGATGATGACTTGCAAAACATAAAAGGATTATTATTTGCCGCAATTTGTGTTCGATTTCTACCCCCTATTCGTTAATTTCCGCCCAGCTCAATGCGGCGGTTCGGAGGGTTTTATGTTTTATTTATGGTTTCCCATTGTTTCAACTCGGTCGAGAAGCTGTCATTAAAAATATCATTACAGTTACATTGACAGTAACTTCCGCTTAAAGTGATCGTACATTGCACCAGCTACTAAAGGGCGGGCAAAGTTGTTTGCTGAAGGGATGAAGTTTATTTCCCGCTCTCTAAATGGCCTTACCCACACTCAGTAAATAGGCTCTCGCACACAGGGCGCACATGTTTCAATGCCCTCCGGAACCCAGATACCAGCTACCCGAAGGACCCTTTGCTAAACCGATTAATGGAGCAAAATATTCTTGGAACCGCTCAAATCTAATAACCACAGCCGAGTTGAGAAGCTGCACGGCACTCCAGCGGGGAAGGAAGGGACACCGAAGGGACCGGATGTGAACCGATGGGGCCGAAGGTTCCCGCCCGCCGGAGTCCGGAGGCGAAGCGAAGCCGTCGAAAACCACAAATTGAATTTACCGCTAGGTAAAGCTCCAGCGTACATCCAGCGAGATTCAGGTTCAAGGTTCGCAAAGGGTCTAGCGAAATCCGACTGTGAAGCAATTTCGGATGGCAGCTTCCGAGGTCCGCAGGGGCGGTTCGCGAAAAGACCGGCGGGTGTGGGGGGGTTGGGAAGGCAGACCCGCGGTACGTTTGATGTTGGTTTGCAGATGTCGAAGTATGTCGGCCCGAAAAGACGACACCGATGGAAAACGGGGCCGTATTCGTCGGAGTACTAATTGATCACCGTGCAGAGGAGTGGTCCGATTGGTCTTACGGAAGTTCCGCTTTTCATGTCGAAGTTGTAACGACCGCGGCAAAATAGAAAGCAATTCCATGCCGATGTCATTTAAATTTCAAATATTCTGATTCAGGTTCGATCGGTAGGATTGAGAGAGGTTTGATTTCGAGGTAATGAAACAACGCCACCGAAAAAAAAGAATTCGTGGAAATTCATGTGCGTGGACATTTGCTGTGATTGAAAATTTGATGGAAAACTGGAAAATGGTGAAATATAAAACGATCATTCAAACATCCATATTATGACGAAGAATACATGTTTGCGATCTTCGAACTTTTTACACTTTTCAATAAGAAATATCGCCTAAAAATGGTCTGCTTGATGCTAGCCATATCCGAAGATTAATTGTTTTCAAATTCTGCACTTATCGAATGGAACATTTGTTCAATTTAAAAACGCTTCGAAAACAAGCTCAAATTAAATTCCCTTCGAAATATCACCGGCTGGTTTCGTCTCGCGAAAAAAAAATACACCACAACATAAAGCGGAGAAAGAAATGAAAACTCCAAAAAATGAAATAACGCTGCAAGAAAACTCTTCTGGTCTCCGTGAGGCCATTTTTCTTCCGGACCACCGGAAGCTTCTATCCCATTTCACACCATTTCCATTGCTGTTTTCCTTAGCTTGCACATTTTTTTTTGTTGTGGGTTTGGTTAGCTCGTGCTACTCCCTAATGCAGTGAACTGGTAATAAAAGAGAAAAGTTTGGCATCTTTCCCTCATCCGCCACTCGCGCCCATCCGTCACCACACGCCGGGTCGAGTGGAGATATATCCGATTGCCTCTCCGGGGGCATAATATTTCACTTTTCAAGCGGATTAGCATCGGTTTCATATTTCCATCCACTTTGCATTCCCGTCTCATTTCGCAAGCACTTGCTAGCGAAAGGGGGAAGGGGGAGGAGGAGGATGAGGGGGACATGAGGTTTCAGTTGCGGGTGGTTTCTATTTTCCTTTTCCACTCTACTTGTGGTGTTGATCAGGGGAACGGCGTGTTTTTTTTTCCAAAAGTATTGCCATCATATTAGCATACCAATAACCCCGTGGGATGGAAAACGTTTGGGGGATGCAAAACTGTCACAAAAATGAAAATAATTACGAATTAATGGAGAAATTTTCATAACAACAAAATGCTTCTAGTCCTTCTACCTACGGCTAATCTAAGTTCCGACTCGTTCTTCATTGCAACTCATCCAGATAATCCGGTACACATCCTGTTAATCTTGAATGCTTCCAAAACAGATCCGCCCCTGGCTTGAAGTTGGAAGTCGCAAAATAAAACACATATAACGAGTCACGATTGTCGGTGGGCTGGTGCTCGAAAAAAAAAAAAGGCTGTCGTGCACCAAAGTAAGGTCGCTTTTCCCTCGCGGGACATTTGCGACGGCGAAATAAAAGTTGAACGTCCGCATGTCATAATTTAAAACTTTGACGATATAACTTTTATTTTATCGTTTCACTTTTTCGGGGCGCCCAAATATATTTTCTAACACGTGGAAATTACATGATAATAATTGGTCACGGGGCATTCTGAAAGATTTATTATCAAGAAAACATTACTCCAAGTATAAAAGTAAAATAGAATTATCAACCATTACTTTAAGCAACAATAAATATTACACTTTAATACAAACATTCTCGTTACGAATGCTCCATCAAACTTGTGAAAATTCCGCAAAAGGGTCTAATTGCAAATATTTGACGGATGTTTCTCACACTCCACCGCTTTTTCCCCATCGAGAACATCAATCGACAAAAACAGTTTAACGAGCCCAACCCTCTGCTTGGGAGCAGCACCGCTCCTGACCTAGCCAAACAATTTCCCCCTGGCAAGCTGTTTTCTAAGTAATTTAATCTAGTCCCGCATACCGCTCACCCTTCGCAGAAATCAACCCCTCGTTTCCATTGCCCCTCCTGCGGTCGAAATATTCATACTTTTCGATATTTTCTCGACTCCACATCTTCGCATACTACTCCCACGGCACTCATTAGGGTGCAAAAATCTCAAACATATTTTCAACCGGTTTACATCGTTTACCTCAAGAGTGCCGGGGCAAGGTGGGTGATGAAAAACATTTCACGAGTTTATTAAAGCTCGATGTAGCACGCCACTCGCCGTGGGACTAAAGTATATATCCTGGGTCTCCGTGAGTGTTTATTTGCGCCTGCGGTGTTTTTCGAGTGGCAAGGTGAAGGAAAACAAGGGACAAAACACGTAACACAGCAATTGAAGTATGGCTCCATGGATCTGGGGCACAAAAATTAAATACCATTTACTCGCCGCCACGTTATTGGCTGGTCAGTGGAGGGATTTTTTTACTTCTAGAAGTTTTGTTGAACATTTTATGTTCGTACAGAAAATAAACTATGGCAGCGAAGGCAAACACGTGCAAAGTAAAATATACCATCCGTCCAGTGCACTTTCAATTTGTACTGAAAAGAGTATTTTTAATTGCCTTGATAAAATAGAAAGAACAACGAAAACAATGATTTGTTTCAACACAGTCGCATAGCCATTTAAGTGGAATGCATTTATGCATGTTACTTTAGACACAGACGGTTTTATTCCGTTTTGTTTCTGTTTTAAACATAAAACGGTCCGTTCCTGCGGTATTCATGAGAAATTATATACCTTTATGATTATGCACATACTAATAAACCGACGGCGATATTTGAGAACCGTTTTTCGAGCAATATATACCAGATGCTTGCCAACGACAAGGACCCCACCGACGACGGGACGACATAAAGTGTGGAATTGATTTTTTACGATATTTAATTTCGTTTTCCCACCCGTATTTCGCCTTCAATTTTATCCAGTCAATATTAAAGCTTACAGCAAGGGAAACAAATTTACGGAATTTCGAGCAATGTAAGCGAGCGCCTTTCTATTAACAGCACCGTATAGCACCTTTTATTATACCGATGGAATATTGTTGGCGCTGGGGCGTTCAACCGCATAACTTTTCACCTGTCGAGGGAAATCCGAGCACGTCTCTTCGAGCTCCATTCGCTCTTGCCTTTGCTTTACCTCCACCTCGCTCCTATACACGATGTACTGCATGGTATTAAATTAATTAGAATTCTCTCGTGCAAAACAAAGGAAATAAAAAAGAAAGAACTGACCGTTCTTAGATCATGTCCTGGCGAAAGGGCCGTGGTAGGGGCCACGGGTGTGCATTGTAAATTCATGTTTCATCCGAGGAGGGAGTCCCCGATGCCGGTGACTGCATGCCAAACAGCGTGCGCGTATAAAAGGACAAGCAAGAATATTTTGCATTCAGTGAGTAATGGACCGTGGCATATAGAACATTTGTTCTCTGGGGATGTTTGGATGGAAAAAGGAATAGAACCATCCATTTTATGAATATTGAACCATTTCAATGACTGCCACACCAAAGGGAACAATTGTGTTCGTCGTATGCACAGCTAGAGCGACTCATAGATGGAAATTTCTATGTAGAGAAACTGTGTTTCATTTTTTCGAATTTCATTATTAAAAAACCCCATGTTGATATCCTAAATATTGTTTGAGTTTAGGATTTGTTTTATATAAGATTGATAGTCCGTAATGTATCATTGCTTTTTGAAATACTATAAGGCAGCTGAGGATGTCTCTTTTGAAGAATGTTCAATCATTGATACCATCTATCGTGGAAAACTGCATCAAAAGCGATTCCGGATGGCATTTCTTTTTACGGGTGCACATTTATCAAGCTCGCATTTCCTCTACTGTTCATCTTTGAACTCATATTAGTTTACGGGCTACCGAGTTCCAAAGGGACACGCTTCATTTTGCACCCGTTCACTTGAGATTTCGAAGAGTACGAATAGCAAACCGGCTTCGCCCCCATTGTTGAAGGGACCGCTCCTTTATCAGCCCTTTTCTCGCTTTGTCCGGTGTCACCCAACCAAACGCAACCCCTCTTCCATGGCACTGCAGTAGGTAACAGTGTTGCGATTCGTTTTTTCTTTTCAGTGTCCTGTCCGCCACCGCTGAAGCCTCGGGATTTCGTCCTGCAACGGTCCTGGCTCGACACCGGTCCCCAGGGCGAACAGATGCTCCTTTCGCGCTCGGTCCCGCACAAGAACTACCCACCCAAGAAGGGCTACGTACGGTAAGGATGGGCGGAGCAGCCATACGTACGCTGCAAGCTATGCTGGAATGTGTGTTTCATTGAATTTGTCTTGCCATGCGTGTTCTCTTGCATCACTCAGCGCGATGTCGTACATCACCGGGTTCGTGTTGCGGACGAAGGAAAACTCAAAGACTGGCTGTATACTTAAGTACGTAGCGCACTGCGATCCGCAGGGTACGCTGCCACCCTGGCTCGTGAACAAGGTAACGCACACGCTCGGCCCACGCATGGTGAAGGACCTCAAGAAGGCTGCCCTCGGATACGCCGGCTGGAAGCAAACGCAACCGCACCTGCGGAAACCGTGGCGCTTCCCGGAGGAAATTCGTTGTCCCAGGATATCCATTGATGATGTAAGTCTTAGGCGTAAACATAGTAAGATATTTATTTCATTTTGAATTTCTCTTTCATAAAAGTTAAGCAAACATCCCTTTGGCGGGCAACGTTTTTCCGTTCAACAAATTGATTAAATTGATTAAATTTGTTTTATAATCCAAACAAAAGCAATTTGCAATATTTTTTTCATCATAGATATAGGTATAGAAAATTATTAATTTGTTTGTAATGAATGCAGAATAAGTACAAAGTTTATTTAATTTAATTTGGCCAGTACCATATTGAATAATTTTTGAAAATTTGAACGAAAACCGATGACTATTACTACCGATATATTGTTTTTGTTTCCGCAACAAGACTTCAATTCTTTCATATGTTTGTTAAATAATATTATTTTGTACTTGATGGATGCCTGATCGGTTCAACATCGATTTTATCCTAAAATATGGCCGCAAAAGCGGCATTTTACTGGTATCTTATCTTACCCCACTTTCCTCTACACTTGAATATAATAGAAACAAAAATCGCATAAAAAGAATTGCTACACGAGGGCTAATAAAATTTTTATTTCTTGCATTTTCTAGTGCCTTGACACGACGGCCGGACCAGTAGCACTTCCTCCAGCGTTAGGATCGGCAATGGTCCTGCCACAGAAACCCCAACAGACCAACAGCGGTAGCCAATCGCAACCGGTGCAAACCACCACGCAACGAAAGCTCCCTCAGCTGAAGACACAAACCAACGGCCGCGTGCTACCGATACTGCATAAAAAAGCGCAATCGACACCCGCCTCGCCGGTGGTGGAGGAGCCCAAATTTCTGCGCCGGGAAGATTCGAAGGACATCAAGCTGGACGCCAAAGAGGGCAAGAAAAAAACGAAGGACACCAAGGACGCCAAAGGTGCCGGCAAGGACGATAACGCTCCGAAGAGCATCAAGGAGCTGGAGAAGGAAGCGAAGGCAGCGGCAAAGGAGAGCAAAAAGTTGAGCAAAGCGGCCGCCAAGGAGGCCGCCGCAGCCGAGAGTGCGCTGGCGAAGAAGGACAAGAAGGAGAAGGGACTGACCAAGCGGCGGTCACTGTTGAATCTTAAGTTTTAGATGGAAGTACGGGACGGGTGGGAGGTTCCAAACGCGGAGATGAGGGCAGACTTGAATAGGATCTTCATATCGTTTAAGCTCCTAACAGTATTATGAAGCATCGAAGGAGAACATAAAACGCACACGGTGGGACACGTGCCGGCGAAGCAAAATAGCATCATTGTCCCGGTGGAAGCCACCGAATGTGACGACCGTGTTAAGAATTTGACCGCAAACGTAAAACAATAATTGAATGATACGACATATTTCACCCGGGGGAATATTTTATTATAAAATACCTGTTACGATTTCTACTGAGAAAAACTACGGAAAAAACAATCAACTGTTGGAGTGAGTGTGTTTGTGGGTTAGTTAACCGTTAGCAATATTTTGTTTATTCAATCACTTTTCTATTCCTTTTTCTAACCAAGAGAACTGTTCCTTAGCATCTACGAAATGCCGTTTCATCCCATTTACCACAATGCGCCTACACTACAATTGTCTCGCAAACCCAAACACATTAGCATATTAAATGTAGTTCATTGCACACAATTAATTGAAGTAATTATAATACTTTGAGAATATTAGCTTTTCTTTGGAAGAGAAACTCTTATCGGGTATCAAAACATTTTACATTTTTCACCCGAATGCTTAAAGTTTACGGTTCTACAGTATGTCCTGCAAACAGAAGTGTACAGAAATATCCATCGAATGAATATTATAGTGTAAAATAGCGAAACTCTGATCTCGTGCAAAGCCACAAATGTAAATGTTGTTAGCAAAACAAGACGAATAAACCCCTGTAAATGTTGTTTGAACGTAGTAAAAAAAAATAAACGCAAACAAACGAACAAACCCAAACAGCCATCGGAATACAAAGTGATAACATACTTAGAAACCTGGTCAACCCGTTAAACTGCAAAATACGGTTGCGAGGTGCCATAAAGTGTAATAATTATTGCCGTTACTTTCGAGTGAGACGCGCATTTGTAGCGTATAATAAAATAATATAAAACACTTGTCCTGGTGAGGTTTATGTCCACCAAGCGCTATCAGCGCGGAGGTTGGATCAGCATTCCACTATAGGAAGATCAGCGGAATGTTAGATAAGCTCCCAGCGAGCGTCAAAGCAAAGATAACCGAGACGATCCACAACAAGGAACTAAGACTTTTCTCCTAGTATTACAACAACATGAAGAACTAAACCAAAAGAAACGAAAACTAGCATGTGTAAAACCCCCCTTCCTGAGGCCTTTCTCTCACCCCAAATTAACTTTTCTCTACTGATAAAGATAAAATTACAATTTAACAAATGTTTCGTGCATCAGACTCGAGGCAAAATGTCTGGCCGAAGTGTGGGCACCCAAACGACGCGATAGTTAGGAGCTAAATAAATATAAAAAGATAAACATATTCGTAAGACCAAGTAAATACCAAGTGTTGGTAAATAGAGACACACTTGAGACACAAACCAATTAACACTACAGCGTTGTGACTAGTGGGAAAAACAAACGGAGAAGCCCTAAACGTTTGGATGAAATTTGCCCGACATGACTGTTACTGTACTGTAGATCTTCTATCGCCAATTAGGATGAAACACTAGCGTACCAACAAGGGTATCCCGGAGTTGGCGTACCAAAACGTAACGCAACGGAGTCAATGAGCGAAAGACCACGAACGGACGCAATCGTTGTATTGTGTTCTTGTTGGCAGATGTTGCTTTTTTCTAATTCACTCTCTTCAAACGACACAAGGAAACGTTAATTTCTAAGCTACCGTAAGTGTATGTGTGTGCGTGTGCGTATCTGTAAATGTGTGTAATTTGAATGTGCATTACCAACGTGTAGTGAATAGGATGCAGGTGACTGAATGCTCGGATGTAAACAAATGTGGGACAGGGAAGGAGGGCAGGCAATGGACCGAAAACGGATCACGTTGGTTGTTGGAAAGTTGTTCGTTGTTTGGAACAGGTATAAACCATTTTTTACACAGTGGGAAACTGTGGGAAAACCGGTCATTACTGTAGTTACGTTGGAATTGTAGGTTGTTAAAATAAACGAAATATCATACGAAACTGAATGTGTTTTTATTTAGCTGTTTCTTCCCAGTTTTCATCAGCCGGAAAGAGTATTTTCTTTTTTAACACATTAAATTACCAAACAAGCGTATTTTTACATCATCCGTCCACACCAAACAAATATTCATTGGGCAGCGAGCGGAAGGACTAGCATATTTACATGCAAAAACGACGCTATTCTTATCGAGACAACAAATCATTCTATCGACAGCCTTATTTTACCCCAGAGCGTGCCGGCGTACAGTTTGAATGATGGAGCATTTTCCAGAATAAACGATCGTACCGTGGGGTACCCAGAACTCCGCTTAGGTTGATGTTTCTAGCCACTTATCGACCAACATGTATCAATTGATTCGCTCCACTGGCGGCCAAAGTGAAGGGTTTAATTTATTGTGCCGATTCGAACTGGTTTTGTCGAAGCGAAATATCAAACGGAAATAGGGCAAGAGGGATAAATTTATTTAAAATGATATATCAGGTAAACAACATTAGCGATTTATCGGTTGGCAAGTTCAATCCACTTATGTTAAATTTTTTTAACAACGTTTTTTATCATTCAGAGTACCTCACTTTGTGCAGCAACTGACTTAGGTCAGCACAGATCTTAAATAATACGCTTCAATTCAACTCCAGAAACAAAAACCTAAACAAAATGAATAACAATGATCAAATAAAAATCAAATAAAGCAAAAAAAAAACTACTTCTTACGAGAATTGCAAACAAATGTTATCGTATGGATAGCTTTGTGTAGCATTCAAAACAAAGAAGTCCAAAGTAATGCAATAATTAACATAAAAGTTACACTCATAAAATATTTCTAGTTGAAACGGTAGTTTAGAGTAGTTAAGTACTGGCAGCATTTGACATTATGCACTAACGGCATCAACTTTCCACTGCGAAACAAACGATTTAATTTGAAAATGGAGGGAAAATCAATGAAAAGTACCAAGAATTGCTTTAAGCAGATTTTTTCGTCCAAAAGTTCAGGATCTTAATAAACAAATTACAACCAGTTTATTCGATCACCAACTTTAAAAATTGAAAGCGCTGCTTTTTTGTCGGGCACAATTGATAGCCAGCCCTATCTCCCTGCAGACACTAAAACCCGACGTCGGAGGACTTTATCGGGAGGCAATAAAACTGCAACCCTACTAGTTTTCCGCCGGACGCCGGGAAAACCCGTGCGTACAGCCACACTGTGGCGCAAATGGACGCAAATCGGGCCATATCGTCTTTCTCGAATCGTTGCCATGCTGGGTTCGCTGGCGCGGATACCAAAGAGCGGGTGAGGCGGCTACGCCACGCCGTTTTAGTTTTTTCTTCGCTGTGCACTTTTCGCCCTCTGCGCAGGCGAAACCCCGCTGTAGTGGAAGTGGCGCGAAAAGTGTGTGTGGCGAAAAACGGGCTGTTGACAGGCGAACTCTGCGGCACCATATATCCTGGATGCTCCAGGGCGCTACAGTACTCCGGCGACAATCAACAGGTCCGGATCTTCGGGCAGTGCGCGCACAAGGTCCCGATCGCACGGTGGCCGGAGGCGCCAAGGAAAGGAGAAGATATACACACCGTTTTATATGGCCTCCGCCATGTGCCACCGGTGATACGCACCGAGCTCATCCGCGTCGTGGATAAGCACGGAGGAAAGATATGTGACGGCGCGAGTGAGTGGAATCATATTTCATCCGATTATCAACGGGACGGTCCGTGATGCTGTTGGTGGTTAAAATCCACTCCCAAGACACCCTTCGGCTGCCCCAAACTAGCAGAACCAGCTGCTCCGATCATGACAGTGAAGTGTGCCAAACGGTGCCACGTTGAAATGTGTCATACCGTCGGTTCCGTGTTAATTAGTTCCGCCACCAAATGATATCGTTACCGATTGCCCTAAGTAATTTACAAGTGACAAGGTTTTCAACCGGATTTCAGCACCTGATGGAGCTGCAAATCGTTGCTTGATCCAAATCCCGCGAGATGTAGACGGTCAGTGCGCGCCAGGCATCTACTTTTGAGGTCGGAAAGAACAGATCTCGGAACGGTCGAGTGCTTTATCGAGGAGTGTGCTCGTTTGACCAAGTGTACGCAGTTTGTGGCGGGAATCAGATGAAGATGATGTCCACACGGGACACGGAAAGTGTCGAAGAGCGGTCACCTCTGGACGAGCAGTCGAGTCCCTTCGGACCGGCGGTAGTGGTACCGTCGCGCGGGCACCGTTCTGCACCCGGAAGCGGTGGTCGGTGCCGGAAACGGCTGCTGCATCTCGGCGACACGTTGCTTTCGCTGTTCGTCATCACGCCGCTAGCGGTGGCCCACTGGCGGGGCACCTGGGGCTACATGGATCTCCACCGGCCGCACTTTCCCGGCTGGCTGTGCTTCGTGCTCGGCGCCACCCTGCACACCACCTTTGCGCTGCTCCGCGAGCCACTGAATGCGGGGCTGGCGTTGGCCCAGAGCGCACCGAGGAGTCGCACCGGAACCGTCAAGCGGTGGCTGGTGAACCGGGTGTACACCTATGCGTTCAGCATGGGCTGCCTGATGCACTGGCGGGGCGGCTGGGAGGTGATGGTGTCGTACTTCGGTGAGTGTCGCAGTGTCACGTGTTTTGTGTGCCGGTCTTTCGTCTAAAGTCAAAAACCCGTTTGCGAGCACGCAGTCGAAGAATGTGGTACGGTTGACCGGCCTCGAGGCGTTCCATTTACAATTGCTAATGATCTGCTAATCGGTTGAGTGCAATCTAATAGGGCTGATTATAAAAATCACCTTCCATTACTGGACCGGTGGAGCTTTTCTCATGAGAAAGATGCAGTTCTATTAGCAAAGACCCACATTTCCTATGATCGAAAGTGTTTGGATACAGTGAATTAAAACATTCTCGCATAGTATAGTTTATCTTTTCTTTTAGATATACCGCAATTAAAAATATATTTTATTTTTGGACGTACAAACACCTACCCATTATTTTAAACAATTTTAATAATAGCAAACCCTTTTGGACAGAATTTATCTATGTAGTATTTATTTTATTGTTGAAAATTAATTGAACTTGAAATATGTAATTATTACACTCTCTAGCTTTATGTTTATAAGTCCTTTTGTCATAAACAAATCAAAGCTACATTCATTTCATACATCTACTTCAGTTACATCAAGTTACAGCTGATGCTCTTATTTTACTTGTTGCATAAACATCAGCATCACCAATCTTAAATTTTGTTGGTAGATCTTCAAAATTATTTACAACCACCAAAGGGCTGAACAAAATTTGAATCTAACAATTTCTACATATTATTTAATATGTATTTTAATGAAAGCCGAAAGAAAATATATCATTGAACAGATAGGAACGCACAAATTGGTACAAAATAACTAATTTTGAATCTGATATCAGTGTGCAACACCATCGCTACTTATCGAAGAAGTAATTATGGATGACGCATGGGAATACTCGATTCTGATAGGATTGACGTCAAGTTTAAAAAAAAAAACAAGGTGACGAGCCAGTTTTAGTTGTCCCCAGCTTCGAATACCAGCACCACAATATAAGCTATCTGACACATTTGGTTAAGAGTAGTGTTAGGTCGTGTGCTACTGTGCTACCCAACATACACAGCACAGCAAAGTGTGGCACCACACACGACACAGAAAAACATTGTGGTACCACAGTAAATTTTCATAGCATTATACCAATAAATGTTATGAATTTGGTTCCTTGGTATACCAATTCCATAGCTACCATTTTTATGTGGCTCGGCATCCCCTAGTGGGATAAGGCCTCTCTCCGAAGAGAGTTTTTGTGACCAAAAGACGGTATATTATAGATCCGTGGTCAGCCGTTCATAATACCGGAGGGTGCTAGACTCGAGATTCCCTACCATAGCTACCAAATTATAAGAATAAAGTGTATAAACCAGTCTTGTAATTTTGAACATCGTTATCACATAATCTTTACATTATTATTTGTATAAAAAAATGCAACCATACGAAAAAATGCTACGATTCAAGCGCGATAGGACCAAATCCAAGAATACAGCCACGAATGCCACGAATTTAAAATTCCAAAAACAGAATTTTTGAATAGATTAGCTTTTAACGACTACTGATTTCTTATAAGGAACACATTTTAATTTGCTTTAAATAGCTTATGGATTATATATTAAAGTGTTGAATGGAAGTGTAAAGGGCTAAAGCCCATATCGAGCAAACATAGTATCAAGTAAAATTAAGCACCTTATCCTAGTTGTTCCTTAGAAACTGTGTACCAATTTTGTATTGTTCAATCCTGGGACACTTTTCCATCCTTTTGTGGTTTTTTGCGCGCAGAGTTACAACACTCTGCACACAATTTTTGAATCAAACACTTTGCACACACTGACCATTTCGAATCGAAAAGGTGTTGCTGAATAAATAGAGATGATGTATGACTGTAGGATACTTTACTGTGCTACCACAAATGCACAGCACAGTAAACTGTGTTTGGTATCACAGTACGGTACATCAAAAAGTGTTACTTGACCCAACACTAGTTAAGACCGTTTCCACTTCTTTCTGGACGTATATCTTTAAAACATATATCTTGAAAGTGGCATTGCTGCCGTTGCGACTTAATTGTGCAATAAAATAAACGGTTTGCAAATGTTTGATGAAGGTGTGTTTACATCGCAATTGCAACTATATGGAACCAGTTAAAAATAAAACCTGACTGTTTAATAATTTGATTGCAGAGGAAATTTCAGCATATCAAGTTGTATGGAGGAGATAACGAAAAAAAAGAAAGACAAAAACACATAACGCAGCCCAGTTTCAACAGCACCATAAATCAACATACAAAACGGCTCCATTTTATAGCTATCATCGCAACCATCGGCGTCTAAAAATAGCGACAACGGTAGTAAAAACGAGACATCAACTGCCCTAACCTTCCTTCTTTGAGCTCAACCATTCTTCCGACCATCTCCGATACATTTGTGCTACCTTTGGCAACACGGCGTAAAGGGTGTAACTGTAACCGTCCGTAAACCTGCCTTTATTTTGCACATTACGTACACACAATTACGCGGCACGACTGACGAAGGGGTAATTACGACCTCCCCTCCCCCCTGGCGGACCCGGACGGGTCACTAATAAATGCAACAGTTTCCTCAGCTGCATCTATTATGGCGATTAGCTGAAACAGGCTCCGATGGGGAGCCACGCTCGGACCGATGACGCCGGGGAACGGTGGACAACTATTTTTTCAATCGATTATAAAGCCCTTAATCCAATCATAAGCATCTCCGTGTGTCGCGCGGTGGTCAATTAAAGATTGATCGCGAAAAGGACATTCCTTGCGTGCTGTTTGCCGACTTCAACAAACACCCTGTTGTGTGACAGAGCGTGATGGTTTTGGTATGTCTAATTTGCTTTGCGGAAATGGTACAAATTTGTATTGCACCCTTCATTTGATAGCCTTCCTTTGTTTGCGACCATCCCGTTCGTCGCCATCTTCATCTCGTTGTTTTTATTTCCTTTTCTTCTCTCGCAATCTTTCGCAGCGTTTAACCCGTGGCCGGCGCTCACCGTGTCCGCGATCTGCCTGATCGGGCTGGTCCTGTTGAAGTCGGTCCGAAATCTCCTAGCGCCACCATTCGTCATCCTCACCGACCGAAAAGAGGCAATGTTTAGCTTTCCGACGCGCTTCAGGATGAAGGTAAATATTTGCAGCACCATTAAATCGATTACGAAACAGGACCGAGGGGGGACTCTGAGAGCCTACCGTGGTTTTGGGGATGGCCGTGGCTCGCTTTTCGTCCCGTCGTTTGTTCGTCGCTCAGGAGCAACATCAACATCTGCCCGACATAGATTTCGTCCTCGTGGAGATGTTGATGTTTTTGAACGGCAGTTCAAGCTGTGTTCTCCTCAAGGGTAATTTATGCTCGACGATGAAGCAAAAATGAAAATGTTTGCATCTTTGCTAGAAGATTTATCCAATTCTCATTTAGATTTCTGGTTGTCAAACAAAGACCAGAAACCTTGATCGAAGGGAAGCTTAAATTGAAAAATTGTGAAATTATTTTTAACCAAGAAACCACACGTTGTGACCATGGACATAAACCAAAACAATTACTTAGCATCAGTCGCATCATTACAAATAAAATCCAAACGGCAGCAAGTCATGACCAGCTGCTCCATTATCCAATGGCGCCATTTTTATGCTCCTTAAAACCATCGTATTATCGATCATGAAAGTTTCATCGATAATACTGATGATTGACAATGATAGGCAATTAAAAGGTGCCGGCTGCCCGCGCGAAGATTTGTCTTCATCACCAGATACGGGCCCGCTTTGTTCCGAGTGCGACTCTGCCCCACGACACCCCTCGATCACGTGTCCTTTTTCCTCGCTGGTTGACTCAGAAACAGAGGGCAGCGTGGTACGTGAGGACTCACCTCGATACAACCCACATTACGGGCCGGCAAGAAAGGTAAAAGCGATAAGGGAGTTGAAATGAGCGTGAGAAAAACATGATACTGTCATGGCGTAAACAAAACAACCTCTTCTCGAAGCCTTTCGTCATTTGTTTACAGCTGGCTGTCTTCGGAGAAATTCTTTTGTTTCACACCTGTCTAGTCAAAAAGTTCCCAATCGTTCGCTATCATTGTCATGCAGAAAAGGCCTCAAAGTATTAGCTTATCAAACAAACACGTAAAGTGACACCAAAGCAAAGAATAAGAAATATTCGCAAGGCACAGGCAATCGTAGAGTTATGACGTCCGATGCCGCCGGACTTCGCCGACACCCACAATTGCTGTGCCATTGTCAATTTTTGGTGTTCCCGAATTAGCACGCAGAAGTCCATAGTCGAAAGGCACTGGAGCAAAAACGCGTAGATGGCCGATCGTTGTAGCCTTAGATAAACCCGAACAATAAGACAGTTGCCAACGGTTACCCCATCACCGTTCCGCGTATCTCCTGACCACCGAGACGATTTTGAGGAAAGTTTCTTTCTAGAAATCGGGCATATCAGTCCGAAAAATTTCCCGCGCCTCTTACTTAGTCAATTCTGAGCTCAGTATCTCCAAAGCGGAGAGGAAGCCGATCTTTGATACAGATCAGCGTATCAGCGTGCAGTAGGTTTCCCTGGAACCAGGAATTGAGCCGAAGAGACATCTTCCATTCTCGCGGGCCGTGCTGCGCTCGTGTGTGGATGATAAGCGTAAGCGCTCCAACGACAATCTTATCGATACACTATCCGACCGCTGCGAAGATCTCCGAGTAAAGATGCATCTTCTCCGTCCCACCTGTCAACGAGTCACGCCAGCTCCCAGGCACGATAGGATGCTTCTTCTTACGGCCGGTCATTATCGCCCCCGGGCCCAAGAGGATCCGCCCGAAACAATGTGTCCCCGCCGGCGTCCGCCACACATCGACGGTGCACATCAACAAGCTGGCGGCGATGTGAAACTATAAAGCCATTGACACACTTCCGACCATCAGTCTTCCGATCGGTGTCGGCCGGAGTGCAGCGGTTCTGATTAGGGTTGCGCATGCAGCAGCAAGAGCAGGAGCTTCTCGAGTCTTCAGGGCAGTTGGATCGTACGTCGAGAGTGTGCCGATCCGGGCAGTGCAACGGGAGGAGTCTCCGTGTCAGAAGAAGCGCCACTATAGGAAAGTTACCATCATAGCGAGCGAGTAGGATTTACCGTAGCGATAGTGCTGCCAGCGTGCAAGTGAATGTACAACAACGGGAACAAACGACCACGAGTACGCCCCACCAGTGCCAGAGTGCGTGAGCGATTCGGGACATTGGCGAACAGTGTGTGCGCCCACAGGACTGCCGATCCGGACTCTTGAGTGTGTCGTTGTCGAATCCGTTTTTGAGTTACGTTTGAACACCCTCCCGGCGTTGCATTATGCGCGGTAGTTTCCTACGACTTGACCAGCTCACCGGTGGCTCACGCAAGTCCTTCGACGATGGACCGCACGTGCCGGACATCGTCAACAGCATCTACGCGGCGCTGGTGATCGGCCCGCTAGTGGTCGGGTACTGGCGTGGTACCTGGAACCTGATGGATTCGCTGCTGTTTCCGCACGATGAACTGTGTCGCATGAGTGTCCTGCTGATGTTCGGACTCGGTGGACACCTGCTGTTTATGCTTCTGCAGGGCAAGCTGCAGCAATGGCTGAACACGGACGATCATCCGGTAGCGTTTTACCTGTGGTCGCGTATCTACACGTATGTCTACGGTGCGATGTGTGTCAGTACCTGGCGTGGCGGATGGATACTGATCGATCATTACGCCCCACCGAACCTGCTGTTCTTCATTGAGGCATCGCTCGTGGTGCTACTATTGCTAGCCTCGGTGCAGGCATTCTGTAACGTTGCCGGTGCACCGTTCGTGAACGATTGTCCGGATGGTTATTTCTCCGTGCCGACGTATTTCAAATCCAAGGTAAGCGGTTTCTTCAGATCGAGTTCGAGCGCGCCAGGCGAAGGCTTTCCCTTATCGATTGTCCGATTGATAGTCGGGATTTCTCCAATCAGCAGCAACGAAGCACGTTTGGTTTTCATTCCACTTGATCTATATTACTTTATGGAGAGGGTTTTTGCAAAACATGGTCACAATGTGTGCCCACGGTGGGCAACATAAAAATGGTCAATTCCATGCTACATTGTAGTAACATTTATTTATTCTAAAATAGATAAACAAAAGTTAGTTGAATAACAACAATCCGATATAACTTAAAAGTGCAAGAAGAATTAGCATCCAGTAGAAGTTATATGTCTTAAAGTGCTACATATATTAGCATCCAATCAAGTTTATAGAATTTGTAAAACTAATTACATTTTATCCACTTGCCAAAAGACCGTATTATTTTAATATCAAAGAACCTTCTCTTCGACAACAAACTAAATCGACTTAAAACGATTGATTAAACAATATTGTTTATCAAATGGTAGCGTCTAGTTTCAAGTACGTCGGCGGGTTATGTCGAAGATTGACTGAGCTATGAATTCGCCATCGCAATATTCATTCGTACTCTGAAAAGCCATCTAAAGGCTCCGAAGATTAACCATGAAAGTGTTACAGGGCAATGAATCTGTTACATGTTTGTTGTGATGCCACTTTGCTGAAACCGCAAACTGCACCACATACAAGCATCAACGATGCACCCATCGAACTGAGTGGAATTTTACCTTGAAAACGGTTGTTTAATCACGCCGGCAAACCACGATAATCCTTGCCACCGATGCCGCATCCGATGTGTCGCTCCCAAACCCACACACACACACACACACATGATGCAACCGTTCATTCAAATTGGATCTAGATGGAAAATCCCCATCGCCGATTGATTCATGCTCTGGAAGCTACACACGATGGAACTGAACCGAGATTATCACCGGTGTTTCCTTCTCTCTCCGTGCGCTTGCTTACTGATACGGAAGCAGAGATGCGTACCCAATTCCGGTGCGTTGTTGTTGTCACCGCCGCCGCCGCCGTCACCAAACGGCCTCGGGTTGATACGGGAGCTACTCTGGCCGACCTACGGCACCGTAGACCACGCAAGACGGCTTGCGTACATCACCCTTACACAGTCGACAGCGGCTCAACCCGGCGCAGCGTTGGAGCAGACAGCGGGACGGAGCAGTTCGCCCGCTGATCTCTTTATTGCGTTGATAACGCTCGAGTATTTGTTTGATAATCGTGGTAAGGTCTCGCTGCTAGACGACGCTCGCTATCCTCTCGCTCGACTGTCCACCGTGGCGTAACGAACACGCTCACCTTATGATCGCGATTCGCGGAACGCGCCATCTGGGGGATCAACCGACTGCCGGGTAGGGTCGTCCAGTCCAGTGCGTTCTTGCTTCACAATGTAATGCACCACAAACACACACACGCAGCTGCATATGTCCCCATATGGGAGGCCAAACAAATCAAAGCTTCCGTTTGGTTTACCTTTTTGCGCTCCGTTGAGAGTACGCCATAAGATCCCCGGCTATTGGGGACAAGTTTGTGTAAAATTCCAAGGATCAGCGGGGAAATCTAATCTTTTCCGGTTTGAAAAAAATAAATAAAACACAATTGTTTTTTCATCGACCAAGACATAATTTTGTCTCGGCTGAATTTTTTTAAAGAACCCAGTTTTGGTGAACTGAAGAAATGAAAGTAGATCATCGACTCTTCTAGATCCTATGTTTGTCGCGAGTCATCGTACATTCTGGAGTAGCTTATCAACAAACTTCGTTCATAAACATTGACATTTCACTAGCGGTGTCCACGAAGAAGCGCTTAGAACTTGTACCAGCTGTTAGGACTATCAAGAAACGACCAAGGAAAAGCCGAACTGATCGTATCCCTAGGTAGGACGATAATGATCCTACAAAACAGATACAACAACATGAAGCATTGGAACGCATACACCTATCCACCAAGGGTGGCTATAGATAGCATTTGCTGGATCAAGTGTCACAGCGAGAGTTGTACCATCCAGTACTAGCACATCTATCTGATCGCGAACAGATACTGCACTGGAATCTGTTATACTAGCATCAACAAGCTGACAGACGCAATGCACCCACTCCAAGGTATGGCAACATTGCCCGGGGGCATGGTTGGATTTGCGTATTTCCGCTGTGAAAAACAAAAAACCGGACCGACACCGAGTGGAGTCGCACACTACGAAACCGAAGGGAGGAAACAACAAGCTGACCCCTTGGCACGGACACTCGGACACAGGCTCGATGTGTGCAGGAAGGACCGGACGCTGGACGGTCACTCCTCCAGTATCCAGACCGGTCACTCTCACGCACAAACATCGCGTTTGCGATGCCGCACCAGCACCACACTGACCACCACCAGCTGCTGGAGGGCGGCAGGCTTGATGTGCGGATTAGGAGAGGGTGGGTTTCGACGATGGCGATGATGTCGTCGGTCGGGGTTGCGTCGACTGCGACGATCGGCTCCGGTCGCAGTGGCGCACAATCGTCCTACACACTCGTGTGCCAGCAGACGGACCCGTACGCAGCGGGGCCCAGTGGCTGATTAGAACAATTTGGATGATAACAGTCCATTCCCGATCTGCGGCTGATTCGGATGATTCGGGCTAATCTGATTACTCGATTCCCGCGCGCTTGCTGAGCCCTGGTACCGCCAACAGATCGCCAGAAGTGGTACCGTTTTCGACGTTCACGATCGAACGCGGATCGTTCGCGACCGTTCCGCTGCCGTTCGATCCGTTGTGCCGACCACTCCACACCAGAACCGACGTTCGGTGTTCAGCTCACCAAAGGAGCCATTCGACGGCTACCAGTGACAGTGGACTTTGTGGTGTGTAGACCGTGCAAATCGGTCCCTTTAGCGGTGGGGTTCGGGGATCCTTTTACGAGCACCAGCAGCCAGAGCACTGTGAAAAGCCAAGAAATTCCCCTTCCGAAATCTTGTGTACGGCGGTGCGTATAGGGTACGCACTGGCCTGCGGACAGTGCGCCAAAAGTGACCGCGTACGGATATCAATTGGATTATCATCAAATTTAACATAACCGCACATTAGCGCACGCCGTACCCATTTCGTGTGATTTATTCAAATTGTGAGTCGCTAGATGAAAAAATATATATACACCGACGCCGTCGACGATCCGCAAAATCTGCGTACAGCGGGCGGATGGTGGTAGCAACATTGTTTGCCAGTGCATAACAGTCGCCCCCGTGCAAGGTGATCATGGTGAACACGATACGGAAAGTTGATCGCCTACCGATGGCAAATGGCAAACCCACAACGAGTAAAGCCTAGTCGATTTCCCGTGCTCCTCAGTTGCCTACCGGCTAGACCCTCCTATGACACATCACGGTGCTTCCCTTCCTAACCATATCTTTATAACGGGCAATTCGGTTAAAATAAATCCGCTACCACTTAACGGACTGATTGACCCGATTCCATCGCTTCACTTCCTTTACACCATACCTTTATTATTGACGCGTTATCTTCAGCTACTAGTAGCCTAGCTTAGGTTCGTTGGACGCTGTTGCCGATAGCAACAAACGAAGTGGCCGTGGGGAGCGTCGTTGCAAGTGACAGATGATTAAAATCTGCCAAAGATATTGCCCTTGTGTTTCCCACTGTGTGGAGAAGGTGTGGAGTTGCGTGATTGGAAAACAGAACCCTAAGGTGCATATGTTTAAATTGTACCATCTGCACTGTGTCTGTTTGGTAGAATGTTATCTCTTATCGCGCATGCGAGCTCCTGCGTAAGCGCCTCATCTTGCCTATCACTGAGAGCCAAAAACATTGGATACCTCGCTATGTGTGCGCCACCGTTTTGCGTTCGCATCTGAAGTGACGTATGGTTCTTGCCTCTACAGGTCATTTTCACCGTATGACGGCGTTGTTTTCCCGCTCTTATCAGCAGCAAACCTGCTGTTCACCTGTTTATCATTTTGGGAAGTAGTAGCAGACACCTACACGGTCGCCAGTCGCAACCACCAATTGGAAGCACAATAATGTCGTTCTTTATCGAGGGCGGTGGTGGTATCGACCGAAATCGGACCTTTTTTCCGTGCCGTGTGACCGTGAAAAGCCGCACGAGGGCGGGTGTTATCGGGGCGACCGATTCCGACCGAACGGTCATTCTAAGGCGGTATGTTCTATTGCTTGCAGTGCGGTGATTCATCTGTGCAATTACGACTGCAGCACGAAAGTGGATGCAAACAATCTACCGCATCGGTGCGTCCAATGCTACAGCTGATGCGGATGCTGGATGTGAACTGACTACTGAGAGAATGTGAGAACGGGTGCCTCCGGGTTAGTTCGCCGATAGTTTTGTAAGTCCGAAAAAGAAGAGAAAAAAAAGGAAGGAGAAATAGTTGTGTGTGTCACGACGGGACCTAGAAAGCCGCCGGCGCAGTGTGGCTAAGAAAAAAGTGAATGTACATCAACGCGCGACGGAAGGGCGGCGACCGTGCGTGGATGTCTGTCGGTGGAGATTGTTGGCAGGTGTTGAAAGCGTGATTACCTCGCCACCGCAGTGATTAAACGGCGCGTGGCCTAAGGCAACGGGATCAGAACGAAGTCACACACACGGAGGGAAATCGCCCCGGCAACGTCAGTATGCGGGGCAGCATCGCCGGGATCGAGGATGGTATTGCCGGCGCGAGAGTTGGTGCGAGCTACCACCGGCTCCTGCTGGAGCTGATCGACTACCTGTACGCGTCGCTGGTCGTGGCCCCGCTGGTGGTGTGCTACTGGCGCGGCACCTGGAACCTGATGGGCGACTACATCTTCCCGTCGGACCTGACGACCAGCCTCGTCGTTTCGCTCGTCATCGGCATCGTGGGCCACATCGTGTTCAACATCTTCCAGGCGACGCTCCGGCGGCACCTGAACGCGGACAAGCACCGGATAGCGTACTACCTCGGGTCGCGCATGTACACCGCCATCTACGGCGTCATCTGCGTGAACGGGTGGCGCGGAGGCTGGCAGTTGATCGATCTGTACACGACGCACGATGTGCTGTACGTGGTGCTGATCACACTGGGCTGTATTTTCATCCTGGCCTGCCTGAAGGGCGTGCGGAACGTCATGGGCACCCCGTTCCTAATCATTAACGACTCGCGGCGGGAGTACTTCGACGTACCGACGTACTTCAAGCTAACGGTGAGAAGCGCGCCCCGGGGGCCGCAGTCGCAGTAATCGCTTTCGCATGCTAAGCTTAATGGGCTTACCGGGAGGGTGGAATAATATTTTCCGTCCCCCAACGGGCGTTTTAACAACACATCCTGCTCTTATGACATTCGTGAGACAAACACTTGTTTTAAACCTTCAAACCCTGCACGTGTCTAGATCCCGGACATCGGTGATATAATACGCTTACAGCTGACCGACGGCGGTACTCTCTTCAGGACCTCGATGCAATAAAACCCCACCTTTAAACACTAGGAAAAGCCAACAAGCGAATACACTCCACCTTTGAGCCGACAGCGTCATGGGCTCTCCATTATCCAGCCGCCTTTAAAAGTAATCCTCCGTTGGCCAAGCGGTCAAACGTGTACAGCGCAACAGGAATACGGCCAGCGTTAAGCATTTAAGTAACGCCTTTAAGTGCTCACTTCCTTATCGTAACCGCTAGTTTTTAATTGTCAACTCGCCCAGCTACACTGGGGGAAGGAATATCATCAGTCCTGTTGCATGCAATATTTTTTCCATACACGTGGAAGCTCAATAGCGAACGACAAATAGGTTTGTCCTTCGAGCTTAACTATTTGCGCCGACTTTATTGAAGACTTCCTATGTTATGTTCCGCATCCAAAGAGATTTCATTTGCATACCTTACGCTCAGAACGCTCGCCACAAAGGTCTCGGGCCAGATAAGGACTAACCTTCTATCGGTCAGCAATAAACGTGAAATTAAAGAAACAACCTAATTATCTCATCGCAAATTTTGATTAATTGCTTCCATTATCAAACAAACACAGGCGATTTGATTTGGGACTTTATCGGTGAGGGGATATTTTTATCCCACAAACAAACCCAGACAGCTGTCTGGACGCGTCCACAATCCGACGGTTCGCTGCCTATCATTTGATCTTATTCCCACGACGGAGCGCACCCCACGATAAATGATGATAAGGAACACAAACTTGTACCATCTGAGGGGTTTTATTTACCTGTTTTACCACGCCTGTTTGGTAGAAGTTAATGTTTGTATATTTTTGGGACTTACCAAATTGACGCGACGTCGTTCGCAAGGCTGTAAAAGAAAAGCAAACTTTATAAAAGCTTTAGTACAACTTAATTTACATAGCATGGACAAAACTGACCATCGCGACCAGAATCATTGGACATCAGACGCATTCCCGACAACTAAAATGGTGTTTTTTCCTTTTGTTACAAACACGGGTGGCAAAGTAAACTAAAATAAATTTTAGGGGGGTAAAAGTGAAACCCAAAATGAATTACGGGGGTAAAAGTGGAACCGAAAATGTATTCTTTACTTCCTTCTAACAGACAAAAAGAAGACGACTTTCGGCTTCCCGAGCCTATTTTCAGTCTTACCTATCCCAAATCTCGTTCCCTTTTTTTGTTAGGTACTATTAGAGTGAGTCCGGACTCACAGGTCCGGATGGTCTCTAATAACTTCCATTAATCACCATACTTCCATCCAATTTCTCATCGGAGTTTCCCTTGATTATTCCTCCATAAATGATCTACTTCTCCAAAAATACATTATTAAATTATTCACATCAAAGATCTGCCTCATTTCTTCATGAATTTCCTCTTATTAATATTCTTCATGTTACATCTTGTTTCTAAAGTACTTGTTTCTTAGTACTCCTACAAGTTGATGATTTCCATGGCAACTCCTATTATTCGAGTTTCAGTTGTCAAACCCCCAAATGATCAACTTTTCCTTACTACATTAATTTTACCATTGATATGAACAGCTGTACTAGGAATCACTCTCTATCAAGCAATTTCAGGAGAAAAATTCACAATAAAGAACCATTATAACAATTCTCGAAACATCTCCTTTATATTCCTTTTTCTCTCAATGATGGTATTAAAAATTCTTTTCTATTGCAATTGCTACTTTCTCCTCCACAGGGCTCTAAAGATCCCGGCCTATACGTGCTCGATTGCATGTTCTCCGTACTGGTGATTGGTTCGCTGGTCGTCTTCGTTTGGCGCGGCCTGTGGGTACTGCTGGACCTCAAACTTTTCCCCCACGATCAGGGCACCTCGGCGTGGGCCTCAGTGGTAAGTGGACGTGTTGAGCGAAATTTTCCATACCACGCGCTGCCAATATCCATCCATTCGCACAGTGAACACGCACAAATCGCGACACAAATGGCGGGGCTGATGAGGTGACAAAAGAATTCCCCAATGGGTCATACCCGAGAGGGTAATTGAGTAATCAGTCAGTATCACCTACGTTCGTTTGCTGTACACAAACAACTTATGAACTCCATAGAATTCCACCATCAGCACCAACAGCGTCTTCGGCACCTTGACAGCATTTGTCATTCAGATATTTATCATCCTTTCTTCCCGCTTATTGCTTCACCTCCAGATTATTGGCTATGGTGTGACCGGATTGACCTTCTCGCTGCAGCCCTTAATGCGGTGGACTTGCGATCGCCTCACCGGGTTCTGGCGCGTGGTCGTCGCGGACTTTTTCCTGTTCTTCAGCTTTATCGGCACAATCAACGTGTGGCGAGGCATTTGGCAAGCGCTAGATACATACTTCCTACCAGGTACTTTACTTCGGCAGTACGAAAATCCAAAATAATCTAACGGCTCTTTTTTCACCCTCTCGTAATCCCGCAGATGAAAAACTGCTAAGCAACTGGATTACACATGCAGTCTCGCTTCTGCTGCTGATCCTGCTAAACTGCTCCAACTCGGTGCTGGTTCGCGGTGTCTACATCGACGCGGAGGAACCGGCCGGCCAGTGCGTCGTGTTTCCGGTGTACTACATTCGGCTATTCTTCCAGAAGGAGCGCAACAAGAAACAGCGCCGCCTGTTCGAAGCCCTCGAACGGGCCGATCTTAACAACACTGGCGGGGTGGTGCAAGACAAGAAGCCCCCGCATACACATTTCCATCAGCAGCATCAACAACAGCAGCAGCTACAACAGCACCAAAAGCAGGAACACCACATTGTGGCCGACCAGAACCATCAGGTGATCCGGAACCTGGAAGCCGTACCGCTGACCATCATCGACGATCCGAAGAGCAACGGCGATCACAGCAGTCACGTGCCGACAAAGTGAGCCAAATTAGGATCGAAAGGGGGGCACACCCAAAGGGTGGACGCAGCTGGTCCACTTTAAAGCACTGAAGATAAACCAATAGCAGAGCTATTGCGGGCGAACGCTCCCCCGTAACGTAGTCCGGGGTATTTTTTAAACATCGAGGTATACCATATCCACTTCTGGTGAGAAGTGTACGCACGTCTCTATTCTTATTATTGCATTCCTAAACCACCATTAGCCAGTATGTGTAATGTATCGAAAAAGGCTTGTAGAATCCGAAACAGATCGGTTAAAAACATATGCGAAAAATTGTTAAGTAAAAAGATACCTTGCTACTTCGTCTATGTCATGTTTGAAGGAAGCCTTTGAATAAAAACCAACACCCAGCAGTATGTCTGACGAAGGATGTGTGTAATAGTCGTATAAGTAAGCGTTAGGTATGTTAGGATTTTTTTTTTCTATCATCTAAGGACCCATACTCGCTAAGCCGACTGTGCGCACTATACTTTAGCGATAAGTATCGATTTGCGGAAAAAGTGTACGAACAAAGGGAGTACCACTAGAAAGCGCCCAAGCACTCCTTTTTATTTATAAATGCAACATATGTTTTTTGTGTATATAATAGAAGCGAAACCGTCAACCGAACGTTTCGATTGTCTTTATTTTTCATATAAAATCCGAAACTGATTACGATTCAAAGAGTTAAAGTAAAAAAATTAACGACCCAAACCTAACTAGCATATCAAGAGAGGAAAAAAAGGCCACAAGTGTAATGCAGTCAAATTTAATGAACAAGAATCAACAAAACGGTTTGTAGGGTCCAAAAAAAACCCCCGTTGACGTAACAACGTACTGATAAGGGTTTTTTTTGTAGTCTCGAACATTCCATTGTCGGTACGACATCTGGGGTAGTCGTAATTGTAATGACTCATTTAAAATGTGCATTAAACAATTTTTAAGTCAGGGAAGCAGCAAATCAACAGAGTGAAATTTATTCATCCCCATTAACGAACACGTTTGTTGGGATTATTCAAATTGAAAATGTCGTTATGTTGTCACGTTTCTGCCTCGCTCAAAAGGGTCTCAAATGTTCTTGAGTGTGCTCTTGACCTTCGCGCCACATTACAAACCTATTCGGTGGGAGGAAACGCAGAGCCAATTTCATGCTCATTCCACCGTTAATTTCACGGCGGATATAGCGGTACAACCATTTCAATGTCATACAATTAGAAACGTTTTCGAGCGTGCCTTTAGCGAACGTGCCTTTGCGAGCGCTGGTAAAATGGACCATCATTAGTTCATCGCTAAGTTCCATCTGCCTGGATGGGAATGATTTGGAAGTGGTTCGGGATGGTCCGTTGGCGATCTGCCGGTCCCGCCGCATAAATCACATATTGGCACCATGCTGGCAGGGGACTCATTGATAAATTGACGTGCGCCATCCTCGGTCAGCCGTAAGCGTGTGGAAAGTAGGAAAAGTATTAGCCGCATCCGGGGCGCGGTACTCCATGGAACGAATGTAAAACGGAGCCCGGAGGGAAGTGAGGATATTTTTTTTTGCTCTGCATCCAACTTGTCGGCCCTCTAATTGGCAAACGTTTGACCGTAATCCACTGGATGTCGTAATAGGTGATTTAGGATGTATTAAACAAAAGTCACTCGTTCAACTGCGTACGATGTCGACGAATTCCATAAATCACCCCTACACAACCCATTCAACTTTGCCGGGAAACGAATGAATGAATGAATGCAAATGGGCTAATTTTTGTTACGGACCTAGGGAAGGTCCGTTTATTTATTTTAGATTTAATTAATTATTTCCTCCGGTATACGACTGAACGGTCTCTGATTGGGTACCCTCCAGGTCTGCCCAAGGGCTACACTGTATTAAAACCGAAAAACCGATCCAAGGTAGTACGATGATCTTACGCGCAGTGCAACAATGTGACAGATTATGTTAAAAAATCAGCAGAATCAATAATCAGAGCAAGTAAAGCCTTGAATAATATTGGAGTGACGCATTCGTTTCTTGATCTTAACTATGCCGCCATTCTTTAACTATGCACGCGTAGCGTATTTTCGAACTGATCTCTTCTGAGGATACTGATAACGATCCCAATTGATGAACATGCCTGCTCAACGCTTCTAATGAAGCGACACGGTCGAGATTATGCTAATAAGTGTCTGCCAACAAATGAGACGCGCCCGCCGCTTGAATGCGATCAGCGCAGCATAAAAATAGCGCGCGCATTTACGCACATCCACGAACACTTGTACAAGATCGGCGTCTGATGGTGACGCTAGAACGCTAATGGGATTTTGAGCAGCATCGCTGATGGATTACATGTGGCGATAAGTTTGAAACAACAATCTGAACCAAAAAAAAGTAAACACTTTTTCTTGAATGAAAACAGTAGGTAATACAAAGTTTTTAACTTAAAAACAGTGCTAATAACAACGATAAAATTTATGGGACCATTTGTTTGCCCCGGCGTACCTTTCATTGACCCGAGTCGGCCAGATAGTCAACACAACAAGCAACCAGAACAAAGTTGCAGCAATATGAAGCAAGTGCAATGACCAGAACTAAATGCATTGCACTTCCTACATAAATTGTGCAGAGTGTAGTATTAACACCACCAACTGCCCATTAGTGTATTACATCTTCACGCACAGTCACACGAAAACACTGGCACTAGGTTAAAAACAACAACACAACACCGACTACACAACATCATTTCATTTGGCACAAGCCTCCGCGATGGCGCTTACCATCGGAAGTGACCGAAATGTTAATGAAATACCGCGGCGGGCAGCATATTCTCGATTGTACCGCCTGACACAATGTTTCACCCAACCCACGGGTGGGAAATAGAACGAAGAAAATACCCCACCTAGAGACCATATGGTGGGTACGTTGGCAGGGTTCCAAAATTCTAGGCGACAAAAACTGTGCGGCAAAAGAGGTCGAAAAATATTCAAGGTAAAGGCCACGCTGGTTACGACAAACAATGATAATATTTAATTGTCAAGAAATATTCTTTTTTTAGATGAATAACATAATTATGCTGTGATGCAAACATCTTTTTTGAACGTGGAAATGTCTTCGACTTTCAAAATAAACTCAAATTTTAACTCACTTCGTAGCTAGTTCGACAACGAATTAGATCTCACGTTTTAAGAAGGAATTGATCTCAACGCAAAATGCAAACCATGCAGTGTTGAAAATGTCGTACTGAAGGTTAATACATATTGCACGGCGATCTCAATGCGCAACAGTGAAATACACCGCAAGACATTCGTTGCCGTTCGTTGAACTTTAATTACACCACGACAGTGAAGATTGAAACGCCACAGTGCATTTAGTTCTCCCACATTCGCAGCTCCACACATTAATCTTTTTCAAGCCTAATAAAAACATACATGCACGCATAGCAACTGAGTGGATAATTTACATTGCGATAGGCGGGGGGGAAAACGAGATTCTACAAGTTGTAGTTTGTTTGTCTACACGCCATCGAAATCCTTCGACTGGGATGCTCAAGAGCACCGGGCACGTTTTTGTGTTCGTTCAAGGCTTGGGTTTTCCCACCGTGGGTCGAGAAGAAAATTGTTAGAAGTAGCTCCCGACACAAATACGATTAAACATGTACGATCACAAGATTAAAAATGAAATGAACGAACATAATTTATCATTTTTGAACTATTTAAGATTTTTGTTCATTTTTATTATAATTCTAACGTATAGTTTCATTCGGAAAACAGTGTGTCTCGTACACAAATTCATAACGACCATGCGCCTCCATCGGATGCAGTACAATCATTCGTGGAGAACAAGGCGTCTCCATTAACAAAACAATCAATGTAATTTGGCTTTGGTAGGCACAAGATATGATAAATTTCTGTAAATTGTAATTTGTTTATTTTTTTAAATTAAATTATGTACAAGCATAAAACATTAATCTTACCAAATGTATGGTCTCTCTGACATCTATTTAAAACAAATCATTCCAATCGAAAAATATCAATTCATCCCAAGAAAATGTCTATATCTTCTAGAAAGTACCGCTAACTCTAGTGGCCGTAGGAAAAAAAAAATCAAGTGCCACCATACCGCTTTTATTTGCGCATTCCACTTATCGCGTGCCTATCGGATACCTCTCTACGTTTTTTACGAAACACAAACAGAAATTCAATATTGTGTTGTGAAATAAAAAAAAAGATGGTATTCCACCAAACAACAAAAAACTCCCGAACATCTTTAAACATCAGATACAACATCCATTCGCACTCACGTCAACGTGACACCACGACCGGCATAGGTTAAGATAACAGCCGAGGCAGTACCGTGGCCACCGAAGACGATCGCTGGTTGCCTGTGGAAGTGTGGATATTTTCGTACCACGGGAGCGAACAGCGATCGGCAGAAGGAAGCTTCTGGCGGCTGCTCTCCGAACTCGAGAGCCTTCAGCGCAATCGCACTACAGGCAACGAAATTGCGGTTCCGCGGGCAAACGGAAGGAAGGTTCCCGCGAGGGAAGGGGAAAACAAAACCAGCCAAACCATCGCATCACACCGTGGCAAATGAGCGGGTCTAAATGAGCTATCCCCGTGCGCGGCCATCGCCAGTTAGCATTGAGTTGCCCAACGGAACGGAAACGAGAATCGGAACTAGCAGCTAGCTAGCTAGCGGGATACGACCGCCGGGAATCCAACCAGTACCAGAGCATCGACCAGAGCCTCAGTGCCTGCTGACCTTGTCCGTGGTGACATAGAAAAATATACCTCTCGGTCATAGTTGTGTAACTAAGGAAACAGCCTGCTACTTTTTATCGTTAGTGTCGTCTGAAGAAAGTTACTTCTTAACTTCTAAACTATGGGTGTCCAGGATCTGCAGGATCATGTGCTGGTGCAGTGCGACTTCGAAATCTTCGGTCAGGTGCAAGGTGCGTTTTTTTTTAATTAATGGACTTTACCGGAAAATCAAAAAATCGATCAAAGAATGGATAATGTGTTTAGCCAGGGGAAACATTCATTGAGCGACGAAGACAAATTTATCTCCTGTGGCAAGATTTGTGGCGCAGTTGAAAAAAATATTCTGATTGAAACTGATTTTCGGCTTCCTGTGCGGAAACCACAGCCTGGTTTGAGAATGGAATTTTCATCGCCGACTAGACTTCTCAAAATTTGTTGGCTACCGTTAAGTGGTATTTTTAATGGAAAGTTTATGGCTCAGCCGTACAAACGAAGCTCTATCACGCCAGTTCAATTGTGTAGCAATCCTATCGTATCCCGTTGTCATTAGCTTCCGTTGATATTTATTTTTAGGCGGAACAACATTCTTCGCCGTCTCGCTTCGATTTCCTCAGGGTGCACTTTTACGATAGCGATACCATAAAGGAGGAAGAATTCATTCCTCATACTCCAATACATCACTGTAATAATATACGTTTCACAACAAAAAGATTAGTAAATGTTATCAGCGATCGGAAAATAGTCAATCCGCTCGTGGACGTCTGCCAAACCTTTTCCCAACGACAATGTTCAATTGCTCTATTTCTGTCTGTTTACTTTTACTTTCCCAAGCGGGGTCTGCAAACGAGCAAGAGGTTACTACGTTTTTCGGCGTTGAAATGTTCGAAATGTGTCCAACGACACTTCACATGTCTACTGACGAGAACACGGCTGCAATGGTTTATTTTCGTGTCAAGTATTTTTATGAACTCTTTTTTACGCAATACACAGTGAGACTGGAATACTACGCTTTGGTGCCACACTTTTTACCATGGACACCTTCAACTTTTTTTTAACTCAATCTAAGGCAAGAAGATGTCACGAATAGTTGGGAACAAGCGAACCTGTCAATTTCAGCTATTGACCGACTTCTTGCCCGGTTCTCGAACATTCATACCAAGCCTGAACTGAAGATCAACACGAATCGACTTTGAATCAATCCAAGACGTGACGATATGACCGAAGGCAGCCACCCGCTCGGATCCAACCAAAGGAGCTTCACCGTGGGCTAGTAGTCGAAGAGAAGAGCACATCATCCCCACGCAAACAAGCGTCAACCAGATACCGAAACCGAATGTACCAGAAACTCGAACTGGTTGCATATTTTTAGCATCACCTTCCCCTACTCTCATACCGATGGCACACTCCAACCGTTGCCCCGCAAATCGAATCTCATTTAGTATCCTATTACTTAATTGTGTTTGGACGCCGCATTGTTTCTTGATCGTTATTTATGGCCATCACCGGACGGAGCGTCGTCGGTGCTGGTTGCGACGTCTCGTGCAGATGCTGCACCGAAGCTGCACGCGAAGAGAGAAATGCGACTAGTTCGGGCGGCACGTGTAGCAAAGCGATTCCGAACGACCGTTGCCAAACATGTTTGGCGTCCACTGTCCGTGTCGATGTCGTGCCGAAGCCCTTGGACTGGAGCCCTTCGAAAATCTGAAACCATCAACGGCAACTGCCTGAAAGAGCTCCTCCTGCTCATTGTCACCCTCGATAATATATTTTGCTTGTTTTGCGGTTCTTTAATAATTCTCTTTCTTCCTCTCCAGGATGTGGCTTCACCAAGCACTGCCGAGACAACTGTCTGGCGCTCGGCATCAAAGGATGGGTGAAAAACTCCAAGCAGGGCACCATCATGGGCAAGATGCAGGGCGCCAAGGGTGACGTCGGCAAAATGTAAGTAACACGCTAACTTCCGGTAAACTTCTTAGCTAAATCGTGCACATGAGCGATGTATTGTGGTATGGTATGTTTACTTACGCCCGTCAAAGGAAAACTAGGTGAAGGCTAAACCATAAGATGTGCTTCAACCATGTACCGGGAATGTACCGGGAAGCAAACATCGTGCTAATCAACTAAAATCAGGGTGGCAAAAGGCGAAACTGCAGACATTACACGACAACCCTAGCCATAGGCATGCCCCACTTGAGGATCTATCTTTCCGTTGGAATCGTCAAGATGCCCCACGAGCGTCAGACAAAAAACCCGTCAGCAGCATCGGGTCTGAAAGGAAGGACACTGCGATCGGTTCGGTTTCTAAAAATAGCTCATCGTAACACACATACTGCTTGGGTGTAGAAACCAGTGCAAAGCACTAGCAACTGGTTTGTTGGTAGGGTCCGATGATTGTGGCGCAAACTTTTTGGCGACGATTCAACGAAAAACACCACTGACCGACAGATATCAGACGCCGGACTCAATCTAACCACGTTAGCGTGCAGTGACACTTTGCAGGATGAAAAGATGATTTTTTTTTTCTCTAATATTCATCGCGCCTGTAGACAACCGTAATGTGTTTATCTTGCGGTTGATCCGAATAGTACCCCACGCGCATGGATTGCAAAACGAATTATCCGTGAATATTCGACGTGGTTTGCTGGGGCAGCTTGTGGCTTTTGGGGAAGGTGAAACGAGTATCAAAGAAATGGGGGCCTCCTATTGCCCCATAAATTAACGACCTCGCTGTTCTTCTCGTATACAACAGATAAACAGTGATGGCGTTTCCGAGCATATGATCTTGATCGTGAAAGTAAAAGGAAGGTCGAGCAAAGGATATCGCGGGTAAAATTCGGGGAAATGTTAACTCTGGTGTAGCATTTTTACGATCTGGTTGACCCAATTGCATTGAACGCAAACAACCATATTTTATATGATAAAGTGTAACGTAAAATCAGGGCTATGGAATGCTCACAAAAAACAATTGAATAAATATAACTTGTGGAATGCCACCATGCCGAGAATGTTGCGAAACGTTTCAAACATGTATTGTTTCGCGTGAAATAACAGTGCACAAGAATATTTATATTTTAAATACGATTGACCATTACAGAATAAAAATTTACGATGATTTTCTTTTTCTCTCCGATATTTCAGGGTCGAGTGGCTCTCCAAAACGGGATCGCCGGGATCAAAAATCGATAAAGCAGAGTTCATCAACTGGGGAACCTGTTCGCGGTTTGCGTTCACGGACTTTGCTATAAGATTCTAGGCCCCACTCTTAATGATAAGCAGCGCTGTATTCTAATTTAATTTGCTTAATTTACGTTAGGGTGCTATAGGGAAGATGTTCTATGCTGGAGACGAAGAGAAACGACTTGCCGGTTGGTGGTGCTTGATTAACCGAGCATTCACGACCAGGATCGACCAGTGTGAGCTTCTAGATGATATTACTATATTGTATTTTGTCAGTGTATGTTTTAATGATTGTTCTGTTGTGGGACAATTTAGATACTGTTACATCAGCACTGTATTGGATTTACTGGTATGAAAGAGAGGAAGAGGAAAGGAACGAAGAGAGAATTTTTACGCACGTAATGAAAACTCACCGCTTTGTAGCACGAAAACTGTTGCAGTGTCAACGTTATTTTGGTTCCAAAACACGTACGCTTCACACGGCGTAGCTAATGGCAAAACTTGCCACTTATTCAACACGCCTAAAAGCAAAGAAAACATAAATAATACTTGCTATTTATCGTCCAGGATGAACGAAACTCTTCATAGGATAAGAATATTGTATTGAACTGTAAATAATGTAAAGAAAAGATAGGTTCATCGAGAGAAATAAAACTATAAACCATACCTTTCGTTTGTTCTGCTTGCGCAACGTTTGGGCTTTGCCGGCACGATTGATTGATTGATTATGGGACCTCGTACCATGAACCGGAGAACATAACACTAGATGAACTCGATGTTGGAATCCGGAATAACCACAAACTTTACCGATCCACAGCTTACTACGCTTCACAATAGAAAGACGGCCAAAACAACGCACGGCGCAGAAAATGCTGCGTTTAGCACAACAAGCGGGCGCTAATTAAACGCTGCTCTAAAAGTAAACAAATTTGACAGCCGGCCAGCTAGGTAGTGTTGGCAGAATCGGGATTCGGAAGATTCGAAGATTCGATCCCTAGACGGATTCTAAAGATTCGAATCCCATTTGACGGATTCCAAAGATTTGAATCCCATCTGACAGATTTGAGGATCAGCGCACTGTCAAAAGTTATTTTTCGATTTTTTGCAGTCTAGACCAAGGTTACTCCCAAGGTTGGGAGAGATTTTGCAATTTTGCGAGAGAATTTTCAATTCTCTTTTCTCTCTCAAATTGGCGCATAGTGGTGGGTAGTTGCCTCGGAACTGAAATGAAACAGTTCCCCCTGGGAGCGGATAGAGATAGCGATCCAGATGGTCCTGGGGACCATTCACAAGCTCGATTTAGCCTTTGGATCAATTCAACCATTGATTGTACAATTGTTAAAGTAACACATCATATGAAAAATCGGCATTAGATGAGCATGTATGATATGACGGATTGGGATTCGGATTCGAAGATCCGGATCTCAGAATGGATTTGAATCGAAAGATTCGAGTCCCTGTAGGGATTCAGTTTGTCCAGCACTACAGTTAGGCAGTGCTGCCAGAAGGGACTAAACCTAAGGTTTCAGATATTTCGTTTAAAAATTTGTATGTTATTTCTTTCTTTAAGTTTTTATTCAAACTCCACTACGTTTTTTAAGCAATTAAAGGCTTTTATTCTTAATATTCTATGATACAAAAAATATCGCACAACAAAAAAGAAACAGTATTACACAATTAAATCCACTACGTTGCCCTAACTTGTACGAAACGCAAATGATCGCACACCGACCCAATTTCCCAGCAGCAAAATAATAAAAACAATTCGCTAGAGTTATGTACAAATCTGGACACGTACAAGGAAAAGTACATGAATGAAAATGACTGGAATATATTGGGGAAGCATGCATGAGTGGCTGGATGGAAAAGAGGGAAAGATGAGTTCGAAACAAAAATAGATCACAAACCGTCCACCGAATCGTTCCTTTGGCCCCTTTCATTGCCAGCTTACTGCACCAGTGCCGTACTCGAATTCCACCGCCGGACGCTTCCCAGCAGTGGATTGAACGAAGCACTGACGATAAATGACGACGGTAACCGCCGGAACAGCTCGCCTCATCTGATCCCCGACAGGGACATATAGTGTGCTCGGTAGTAATACGCACAGAATCCGACCAGAATCGAAAATGCTGTAGTAACGAATACCGAGCGTCGGGACAGCTGCAGATGTGGTAGAAACCGACCAATGATGGAGTTCGATACTGGTGGTGGCTTTTTGCCGTAAAGCTTACGGTATTCGCGTTCACGTTCTTCGACAAGTCGTTGTTGTTTCCTTTACGAAATAAAAAAAAGATTCCTTAGTTTCCACGAAGACCAAGTGAAGAAATGTTTGATCAACTCACTCTTTGGCGATCATGTTTTCAACATCCTTTTCAATCACCCTGGGAGGATATTTTCGATAAAGGGTTTCAGCACTCTTCAGCAAATATTCAAATGGGAGATCTTCAGGTAACTGTAGAGGATTGAACAAAAATATCACAACCGTTAAAATGGTGCCATTGTACTACAGAAGTAAAACTTTACCTGCGATAGTAGGCAATGTAGTGAGGCCATGTCACAGTCCTCCTGGAAAATCTCGTTTTGCCTATAAATAACGATCGCGGAGGTAACATAAATTGGTAGTAGAAAATCGGACGCCAGAAAGTAGTCGTACAATCGTACCACCGAGCGATACGAATTGAGACTGTGCCCGAACCAAGTCAGATACCACGGCAAAGCAAAAAGTGTTCCCACCGTCGACCTACAATCATCGGGAATGAAATAAGTTACGTGTACGGGTTTGCAGTTGCAACATGGCAAAAAAAATGTTTCACCTTTCCAGATAGCTACACAAGGCAGCATTTTCCCGTCGTACCAGAGGGTAGATAAACATCAACCTTCGCTGTGTCGGTTCCATCGTTTCCTGCATGCATTCCACCAAATGATTGGTGGACAATATTTCCATCACGTGGAATGCCACCTCCTCACCCACAACAAGTAGAAATGTTATTGCAACATCGTGGTATCCCTAAAAAGAGAAAAAAGTGAAGGCAATCAACGCACTCCACATCTCATGCCAAAACTTACAAATGGTCCTTACCTGGTAATACTTCAGATGCGGATACTTAATAATCACCCGAAGGATCAGCACAGTCAGCTGATCCTGCAATGCCACTCGCTGTTCGTATGGAATGCCGGGAGGGAAACGCTTCAGCGAGCGATTGACATCCAGCACGACCTGGTTGTACTCGGGATGGTTGTTCAATTCTTCCAGCGATGGCGCTGGGTCGACCTGTTGCGGATCAACACCGACCAGCAGTGGCCAAATCTTTCGACGTAAGTCATCTAATGGAGAAAAGAGCAAGAATTTGTAAGACAATAAACTTCGTTGACTACCTCTTTCCTTTTGCTTTGCTATTTTAAGGGTTTTCTTTTGTTATCAAAGCGCAACGGTTTTATGTGTCGCATTTACAACAAGTTTCGCGCAGATCATTGAAACACGATAAACTCGTTCGATGTGCATCGTTGCTTCCTAACAACTTTAATTCATCACGCTCGAACCAATTTGCCAAGTATGGTGGCTCGCGTATGGTGGTACCATGTTAACTTTCACGCGCGCAGTTGTTTCGCTCTCGTTCACAATTCGACCTTGGCGAAATTTAGCCTACTCTGTTGGGGGCTTTGGCTACCATAAAACAAACTACTACCGACGAGCTGAGCGGACACTTACCATTTATCAACCCGTACTCGGACTTGGCAAACTGCTTCCAGGAGTCCAAGGAGGTCTTTGGGTCGTCCAATGCATTTTCGATTTTAATGCGCTTCAATTTTTCTTCGTGATTTTCAGGAACTGAAAAAAACAAAATTCGCTGGTTTTATAGCCAAATCTTCACTCCATTATGTTTATGTTGTAACTAAAAGCAAATAATTACACTTTTCAAAACTCAGCTCCGTCGGTTCATCCGACCGTCGGTGGTTGTTCGGCTGAACAAGAGCAATATTTTTTCCATTCAATCCCGGTGACGAACCGTCCGTATGATTATCCTCTCCATTTTTGTCCGAATGCGCACCGTCCCCCGGTGGCTGAAGCAGTTTTGTCAATTCGGTGGTTTCATCATTATCAATGCACTTTTCCCCACCATCGCCCTCATTGCGCGACGGTAATGATCCGTAATTCTTATCGTCGTAACCGGGTGTGGAGGATTTACGTGATTCATCCATCGGAGAAAGAGATTCAGGATGTTCGTCGCTATCCTCCGTGTCGAGCAGCGCGGAACTACGCTTCTCGGATGTACCATTTAGCAATTCCATACGCTCCATTGCACTGTCCGCATTCCAACAATGTTCGATGCTAGTTTATTGGTGTCACTTATCCACACTGTACACTGAGTCATGTAATCGTGGGCCAACGAGTCTTCCAGCGTCGCTGTGGCACGGAAAAATTACCCCGTTCGAGTCTCTCGGTTTTATCGATTTTCTACCAGATCTGTTCAATGCTGTTTTTCGCTGCTGCAGAGAAGGTTTGCTGTACTTTTTCCTTTACAACCTAGGACGCCCGTCTTACTCTTTGCCCTTCTACACTTTCAAAACAAATCTTCCAAAACTAGCGAACTACAAGCGTTGACAGATCTACATTGAATCACCAACACAATCTCGCACAAACTGTTGTTTGACAACCGTTTGTTCGGGAAATCAAACATGTTTGGGAAACCTGCTTAAGTAGCCTTGGTCCTATCTTTCGTTATTTATACTAGATCAGTGGCTGTGCGACAGAGTTAACAGTCATCACTTCCATGCAGCGATCGCACTCTTGCACACTATGCATTTTAAAGTGACGGGTGTTTCCCTTGGTTGCCATAAAAATGAAAACAGCACATTCGTTTCGTGATAGAATTGGTTTGAACGTTTTTCACATAAAAAAGCATAACAATTGCAGTTGAGCAAATCGAATAGACAAAAATTACAAGAAACCAAAATATACGATTTTATTTCAATGTTTCTAACCCACTAAAACCCTACAGCAAATTGTTGACATGTACCAGTTAAATGAACACAGTTTAAAACGATAATCAACCATTCATCTCATTTCTTATTCTTTACGAGCGCTTGGAGAAAAGTAATTACTTCAGGATCGCGCATCAGTGAACTTTTCTTTTGGTTCAGAATACATGAAAATATGTCCATCCTTTGCCCCGTTTTTGGTGGCTTATCTGTTGATCCTGCTGCATCGCACGCCTCTCGGTCATTCAACTCTCCATCTTGATCGGTGGAATTGATACTGCTGTTGGTAGTATCGTTACTATTGGCTGCTCCAGGCGAAAGGAGCAGCTCGTTCTTGATTCCCTGAGCAGAGATTGTTGGGACCGCTGCGGCGGTTGAACTGGTAGTTTGTTTTGATCCATTCTTTGGTTTTTGTCTCTTGCTTCGGGGTCCCGAAGTGCGGGCACTCGAATTGGGTTTTTCCTTCAAGTCGTTCTCATCCCTAGGCGAATCCTTCGTTGATTCTTGCAGACGTTTCTTGACGTGAAGGTTCAACTTTTCTTTGATTTTGTTTTCACTTTTCTCGCTTGACTCCATAGCTCACGCTTATCACAACATGTTGCTCTACACTTTCACTTTTCTGTGCTATCAGCTTACCATCAGGAGCTCCACGTCGTCGATGTAAACAAATAGCGACATTCTTTATTTGCTGAAACGATAAGGTCAGTTCACTGCAACAATGTAGAAACGGATAAATAATAAATAGACAAATACGTACACTTGGTGCCGCTAGTAACGTTTTTCGTGGCTGAACTAACAAGTACCACACGTATTTATTTACTTTTCCTAAACAATTGCTACCATCTGATCGATCTGGCCAAGGTACGCGAAGAAAGAGGTCAAATAAATTAGATTTAGTTTTAACATTTTAAAACATTCTCCAATAGCACTCCAATAAAGGAGTTTTCACAAAAAATTTACGAATCACAATTTATCACTAATTTACGCATCTTTTGTAATTTTCTATCATAAAAATGACTTGGAATAACTGCCATTGTTTTTTTCAGTCATTTGTCATATTTCAATAAATGCTATGACCTGAATTATCATTAAGTGTTTTATTCGGCGCTGGCGTGTTTGGCAGCTGTCATAATTTTCTTCGCAGTGAAAATCCAAGCGTGTGCTGTGCTTTAAGTAAACGATTATTTAATTGGTAGAAGAAAAAGGATTGAGCAGAACTGGCCAAACAGTAAAATAACACAGTGTTGATCATGTCGGCACACGATCAAATGCGGGCGATGCTTGACCAGCTAATGGGAACAGCTAGAAATGGTGAGTAAAAAATTGTTACCTCCAGCCTCTTGCGCGTATTGTCATTAGGGATTGCTTTCAATGGATTGTGTTTTCTTCTATCCCCGCTTAGGTGAAACCAATCGGTACTCGGTGAAATTCTACGACAGCAAAGTATGTAAGAGTTTTCTATTAGGCTGCTGCCCGCACGAGATCCTCGCCTCGACGGTAAGTAGAGAATATTGAATTCCATCACCTCTCAATGCTAGTTAACGGTATATTCCACTGTCCTTTCCTGGTGATGTCGGCACATCTCTTCCCACGAAAAAGCATCCCTCCAATGTTCGAACTAAAACCGCACGACGTAACACTCACTTGATGTATTTATCATGATAAAATACTAGGTTCTACCGCGTGCTATCCGTGTCGTGTAGAGTTTCGTTTACTCTATTTTTTTCCACTTGTCGCTTCTGTTCTATTTCACAGACGGTCACAACACGTCGCTTTTTCCTCATATGTTACTATAAATCATATCAAAACGCAATGATACAAAACGGTATAAAAATCATTGGGGAAAGCGAAGGTGCGTGTGATTGGTAAGTTTACATTACTTGCGACGGATCGAAAAATCATATGATAAGCTTAAACAGTATTCCATCCTCCCCTTGTATCAAAACTGTCGCCTTCTAGTGCAAAAGCGTGCAAATATCTACCTTCCCATATCAAATGCTTAGGGCAGCTCCTCCGTTGGCACCGGCGTTCGTTCGCACAGAAAGGGTCATTTGCGGCGTGTAACACAAAATACAGAAAATCCGCATGGCTCTCTAGCGCGTGACCTAATTGGGTTCAAGTGCCCTTGTGCCACACGCGCACGGTTAAGACAATGAGTTGATGAGGGACGATCTCAAGATGATAATCTGAAGCAGAGTCGTAAGTACACTGTGCCCGAATCGTCGCACATCGGTTACCCCTTGATGGAAACGTTTTCCAGTATAACCCGTAGCACGATTGTTTTCACCCTCCTCCAAGATGCCAACGGTTTAAAGTTCCCACACAAATATACAAAAAAAAACCTACTTGCCTAGAGATTCGTGCAGGAACCGCCGAGGAGTTTGTGTCACTCTCTGCGATGCGGGTTGTAGAGAATGCTGCTGCTTCCTGGCGTACGTAAGTGTTTCCTATTCTAACCGATTTCCAAAAATCAAACCACAAACTTCCGTTGTTTCCTTACCCCCCCCCCCCCCCACCCACCACTGGCAGCGATATTGCGATAATCTGTTTTGTTTTGCATTTTGTTATACGACGAGTTATCTATCGAACGCAAACTTCGGGAACACTCTTTGCCAGTATGTATTTTTTTTTTTTGTTATTGTAATCAACGAGTAATCTTCAAATACCAATAGTTCCAATCTCGCCTAGGGAAGTTCTGGGCTGCCAGACGAAAAAAGCAAACATTTGTATACCCAAGCTCTGAGCCACCCCCTGCCCAGACTGTGGCCATTGGTCTACGTTTGTGTTATCAGACGAAATAGAACAAGTTCTTTGTGGGTACGTATGACAACAAACAAAAATCTAACCGATTCGTATGAATTTGATCGAATCTCTGCTCCTATGGACGTCTACTGTCCGGGTATTACGGGTACGTAATCTATTTCTACATCAGCAATTCTGGCAGCAAACGATACTTCATATAAAACAAATAGGAAAAGAAATAGTGTAGATTGTTGCAGCTGTAGTTAAGGACGAGTATAGCATTTAAAATATTTGGTGAGACTATCGTTTTATCGATAAAACATACTTCTAGTTTGATATAACTAACATTAGAGTTGCTGTAGAGGGTTCCATAATGTTTTGCTTGTTTAACAGCTGCAGCAATCTGTTAATCGCTGTGTACAATTGTTTAACTGTTAAAAGAAGAATATGCAATCCATAATTTTTAAACTCTGTTTACATAAGTATTAAAAGTATCCACTTTGCAGAAAATTTCAGAAAGTTCGAATTTATAAACTTTTGAACCGCGACTTAATGCTACCAAATGTGCATACATCTTTTTGTTTAAAATATACATATAATAATTAGGTAAAAAATTAACCATAAAATCACTCTGCAAAAAGGATGCCAATACCATTCGGGTTAGATCTGAAAAAGGGTAGGAAATGAAGCAAACTGAGCAAAACAAAGTTTCCAGTAGGCGTGTAATCATTTTGGGTGTGTATGGTGTTAATTGTTTGGTGAGTAACAACACAAGATCCATCATCAAATCATTACTGAAATATTGCTACTTCTTAGGTACTTCGATGAGTTAGTCGAGTTTTACTTGTTTTTTTTACCTTTTTCAACTAAAGTTTTGCATTTACAGGTGTTAATCAAAATGCGCGAAACGCTACAGCAACAACAGAAGTCAAAAATTGATCTACTTTCCTTTGTAACAAATTATATTTTGTTTTTGTTCAAATGTTTTGTAAAATTGATTCTAATTGATGCACCCGCATTGGTTGTTAAAGCAAAGCTGTTCCAATGGAGCTGAAATGGTGCGATTTTGTTGTTGTTTTTCATGCGAGATTTTGCTTCAGTTCTCGGTATACGTGTCGCTGTTTCTACAAGGTACTAAACAAAAGTTGGTTCTATTTTTTATTCTCTTCCATCTACCTGCCTGTTTGTCGCGAGTAGCGAATGGATTTAGGCGAATGCCCGAAAGTACACGATCTTGCCCTCCGTGCTGACTATGAAAATGCATCGAAAAATAAGGACTACTACTATGACGTCGATGTAAGTATCCATTCCTTTGCTCGAAGCTGCGTTAATTAACATGATTTTTTTGTTTTCCTAAGGCAATGGAGCACTTGCAAGCATTCATCAACGATTGCGATCGGCGGACGGAAGCCGCAAAAAAGCGGCTGGCGGAAACGCAGGAAGAACTGACGGCGGAGGTAGCCGCCAAAGCGAACGCTGTGCACGAGCTGGCGGAGGAAATCGGTAAGAAACTTGCAAAGGCAGAGGCTCTAGGTGAGGCAGGGCAGGTGGAGGAGAGCATGAAGCTGATGTCGGAGATAGAAGAGCTGCGAGGGAAAAAGACACGGGCCGAACATGAGTACCGTAGCTCAATTCCGGCCAGCACGTATCAGCAGCAAAAGTTACGCGTTTGTGAGGTCTGCTCCGCCTATCTGGGCATTCACGACAACGACATTCGGCTCGCGGACCACTTCGGTGGTAAATTGCATCTGGGCTTCTTGGCAATTCGAGAAAAGCTAGCGGAACTGGAGAAAACGGCTGGCCCGCGGCAGAAGGAGCTCCGCAAAACAGGGCGCGATCGGGACCACGAGGATCGTAGCCGATCACGGTATGTGGGCGGACGGGAGCTAGATCGACGCTCCCGCGCGCTGGCCCGAAGCCGTGAGCGAAAGGATGTGTAAGTGTGCACCATGCAGTTTAAGTAGCACCTTTCAATAAGCTTCACTAACCGCGTTTGCTTACCATTCTAGACGAGAACCACGTAGTGGTGATGATCGCAAAGAGAAATCAGAAGGGTAAGTAGTGAGAGGAAGATAAACTTGTGACCAATCCAAACTAAGGTGCCGTTTCCTTACCGTCGTTGAAAAATGCGTTATTAATATGGGCTAAAACTGATGCTTTTCTTTTCAGTCGAGACCGAGAACGTGAGCCCCGCGATCGAGGTGACCGTGAAAGACGCAGGTCACCGGATCGCACCCGTCGATCCCGTAGCCGTGAGCGCAGTCGCGATCGAGACCGTCACAATGATCGGAACAACGATCGCCGTAGGCGGTCGCGGTCCCGCGAGCGATCCAGACGGTAAGCATCAATCATTCTGTAGAGATCATTCAAGCACACATAGGCACGTAGCATCCGGTTCATCATGGGGTCGGCAGCAGCGGTTGCGGTATCAGGAATGTCCAGTACGCTAGGAGCAACAGCCGATTCAAAACAATTGTAACAAAGTTCTCTGTAACGGCCGACAACCAATAATGTCCCTGACCATCGATGGAATGGCTCTTACTTGTAAGCATAGTTGTACCTTCTGATTTCTTTCGATTAATCTTTCAAACACTTTACTTCTTGATTCCATCACGATATGATTTCAACGTAGACGGTACGTAAACAAAACAAGATTTTTAGATCATATCTCTGTGCTGCTCAAATCATTGACTGACGGAGATATTTCGGTAGCAAATCAATTCGTTATGATACAGTTTAATATTATTTTATAAATATCCCCAAATGATAACGATTGTACTAAGAACTGGGAAACATTTTTATGAATGAATTAACAAAATTTTCCACCGATAGTCGCGGCTGTTTATCTTTTGTTTTTTGTCACAACTGTTGCTATTTGGCAGTCCTCACAACAGACCCTTTGTGTTCTCGAAGAAAGTGTTTCAACGAGAAACTAGTAAAAATTAAAGAAAAAAATACAGTGTGTTGTACGCGGAACCAACAACGACGACATTCGAATCAGGATGGTACACATGTCCACCTAATTGGCGCAATTCAGAGTACGTATTGAACTTGTTAAAAAAGGGAAAATAAATAGATCATTACCACCTTGTTCCCGACCGTGAGTATAAATTAAATTTAAAATTAGGAAGCATTTTTTCTGTAATAGCACACAAACTACACTGCATCTAATGAGGAGAAATAGAAGAAAATCGTGTGACATGCTATTTTATTAAATTGCTACCAGTTTTGAAATTGAACATTCTACAGCACCAAACATTAATACTCTTTCTATTCGCCACTGGTGAGGAATATTATCTTATTGGGATTGTTTTATTGTTCCACTTTTTGCATGCTGATTTAATTCTGCAGGATGGAAATAAATTCTATTGCTACTGGAAAAAGTTTGTAAATGGTGAAAGTAGTTTACAATGATGATTGACGAACAAGTAGTACGTTGATTGATCCTCCCCACAGAAACACTTACGACAGGAAGTTACATAAAGCGCAAGGTTTTATCATTTCTTTCAATTCGTACTGTGATGAAAACACATGAACAAATTTAGGCATTTGTTTGTTTTGCGTTACAAACTCTTTTTTCTGTCGTTTTTCACACAAATTTTGTAGGTGTTAATAAAAGTGAACATTTGTGTCGTACAGAATAAGGCGTCCGTCGTTTGATGATGTCCGAAATGGTTATCTAAATAATTGTACATTTTACCTTATCCGTTAATCGTCTGCCGCTTAAGCTGCCAGAAGAAGGATGCACTCTTTCAGTGCAATGAATTAAAATTTGAAGTGGACAACCTTAAATTATTCTTGGCTTGGACATGCCATACCTTCAAGGACTTTTTTCCTTTTGTGTACATGGATAATCAATCCTCTCGTACAGGGGAGGGTCATGGGCGGATTTTCTAACCGGCGCCCTACTGTCACGGAGTCCTCAAGTATCTTTACTGAAATTTTCAAGATATTTCGTAGAACGTCTCAATAGAAAGATATTTGGTCTGAAGTGCAAAAAGAAGGAATCTTCTTCTTGGCGTAACGACATGACCAAGAGATGCCTGCCCCATTAAGGGCTTACGAGACTTGTTTTTCCCTGTTGTACGTGGATAGTCAGTACTCTCGTACAGGAGACGGTCCGGTTTCGGTTGGGATTCGAACCCAAGCCGTCGAGGTGGTGAGCCCCGGCGCTCATGGCTCATGGGCCGATTTTTCTAACCGGCGCTACCGCTCGGCTGTCGCGGATCCCCCAGAAAAAAAAGGAATATCCCATCCAAAATGTATGGACTACCCGGGTAGCCGCGTGAGACGGTTCCGTATGGAACAAGCACGGGTAAACGTTAAATTTGAAACGTTTGGTTGTCACTTTTCATATATTTTTTTAGCGAAACATGTTTTGACATTTCGCTAGATGGATGATTGTAAACAAATGTACGGCGGCAAACTGTTTTTAGTCGTTCTTGCAGTAGATCGTAATGCTCAGCGAGCTGCCCAATCATTTAATTTTCTGCACATCTCTTTTTGTTTTAAAGTTTAAGAACAAAGTTTAGCTATGGCGGCTACTATTGAAAATCTAGCAACCGTTTGTCGGTTTTGTTTTTGCAAAAGTGGTTTAATATCCCTTTCGGAGGCCTTGCGTACGACCGTCGCTGTCGAGGATGTGTTGCATTCCACTGGAATTAAGGTTCGTACATCATCGTGTTGGTAATTTGATTTGATGTAAAAATTGCAATTGGTCATATTTTGATTTGCAGATATCTGAAAATGAAGAGCTACCCTACGCCGTTTGTCATGCCTGCTGCAAAATCATAAGGAATTCTGTCAGTTTTCGCAATACGTGTTTGAAAAATGATATCATCCTGAAAAAAGTCCTTTCCGTGATAGATGTGGATAAAAGTACTAGCAAACCCTTTCAGTGTACAGCTCCAAAACGGGGAAACTTGGTGGAAAACGCTGCAGAAAGTAACATTGAAACAATTACGCTTGATGAATCAGATTCCGATGATTCTCTCCCATCGCTTTACGGAGAAGCTATGCAAGAAGCTTGGAATGCTAATACATCAACCGCACAAAGTGAAGAATGGCTGATATCTTCTACTATCGAAAAGGAACCTGATCATCCGCTCATTGCGGTCTGTGAAGAGAACGAAAATAATGCTTCCAACAGTGTGGTGGACCTAGATGTATCAGGGAATCCTATATCGAATGACGATAATGATTCTGATAGCGCTATTCCTTCACTTAATGGTGAATCAAAAGTTCCTCCAACTAAAAATGACTCGTTTACCAAAGATGCGAATGAAGACAAAGTACAGTGTCATTTGTGCGGTACATTTCAGCGCTATTTCATTCAGCATTTGAAACGAGTGCATCAGAAGAAAAATAGATTTTCATGCCCATATTGCCCGAAACAGATGCTCGAAAGATATATTCTTAAAGAGCACATCAACACATGGCACAAAAAGGACATAATGTACACGTGTGAGCGCTGTGGTAAAGGATACACAAATTATAGCGGTTACTTCTACCATATAGTATGTATTCATATTGTTTCTGTTCTCTGTAGAAATCGCACTCATATAAGTAAAATTTCAGCAAAACTCGCATGGAAAGCTTGATTCGTATGAGTGTGAAACATGCCACAAGAAATGGAAGTCTTATGATTCGTACAGAAAACATAGAAAAAAACATTTTGTGACTTCTATCACTTGTAAGGATTGTGGGAAGATTTACAAAAACAAGTAAGTAAATGCAAAATTTTGCATAAACCCAGCTATAACAATATGTTTTTAATTTTTGTAGTGCAACATTCGAGCAACATCAACTTCAATATCATCCTACATAGTTATGGAAGAAGATCGGATTGTAAAGGCCGATCACAAGTTAAATCTACAAATGCCTCCAGCATACCTCTTTGAAAAATGAAAATATTGGACCATGGCATTAGCAAACATCCAATTAGAACTAGTGCATGTTTGTTAGAAGTAGCTGCATTGAGAAATTAAACAAGACAGAAGAAAAACTAGTTTTCAGAAACACCAGGAAAAATTTGAAGTGACTTTGAAGTTAAAATGGCTAAAACGATACAAGTCGTACAAGGAAAGTCGTTCTACTGGTAGACATCCGATCCCAAATATGAGGCAAAACCATCCTGTTTAGTTGATACTCAATGTTCGCTGCCAACAAGATAGATTTTAGTGCCAAATTAGTAAAGTTTGGAATCTCAACCAATTGAGACGATTCAGCCAAGGACATAGCTAAACATATGCTGATTCCGTGTTCGTGTCCTCTGTACGCAGTCCGTATTCAGTTGTATGCGCACGCTACGTTTTATTCTTTCAAGTTACATTTGTCATTATTTCTTAACACGATCAGCTATTTCTACTAAACTAAACACTCAAAGATTTTCGATTTTTCACTATAGAGCAGTAAGAATATTTTAGTGCTTCATACAAAAAACCCATCCCAATTTTTATCGGATTTGCCTGGTTTGTTTTCTTCTAAATGAAGAAAATTGTTTAACGAGGTGTTCCTATTATATGTTTATAGATAACGTTTTAAATACTTTATCTTTTCCCACTTTTTATGTAACTCTGCTATTTAGAAAGTTCCTCTCTCCATTATAAAGGGTTTGAAAACATTAAAGCATCGTTTAAAGTATCCGGCCGGCGCATTCGGTTTCTCTTAAATCATCTGGCTCTTTTTGGAAAACGTGTGCCGATCCCTGCTATAGATGGATGTTAACTACTAGTGAGGGACTGTGGAACGTTTGCAGCTATACCAATTTCAGAGGATTTTGTTGGATCATGTTCATGAATATACAGAAGATTTCTAATCAATTTTCTGTTTTCTCGAGAAAATAAAGTGAATGAAAATTTTATTTGCAACGGAGGTTTATTCAAACCATCAGTTGTCTACATGCGACTTCATCAAAACAATATGTATGTTTTCTTTTTTATTTGGACAGCGTTTTGACATTTCGACAAATTTTTGTTAGTAAACAAATGGCAGTATAGTTTTGCTTGATATTCTCCAATTTTTGCACCTTCATTGAATGTGTTAACGAAAGTGAAACCATGGCGTCTCGAATCAAAGAAATAGGAACCGTCTGTCGGTTTTGCTTGTGCAAAGAAGGATTAATTGCCATGTCGGATGCAATTGGTTCGGTGTTCGCTGCGGAGGACGTGCTGTATTACACGGGGATTCAGGTTCGTTCGTAGCTTCCTTAATGATTGTATACAATCACGCTTTGGGGCCAGGTTTGCTAAAGGGCCTTGGTTTGATTCGCAGATATCTGAAAAAGAAGAGCTACCCTACGCCATCTGCCATGTTTGCTGTAAAGTTATAAGAAACTCAGTCAGGTTTCGCAGCACGTGTTTGAAAAATGATACCATCATTAAAAAGCTACTTTCGTTACTAAAGGCAGAAAAAAGTACTAACGTACCCTTTGAGTATCCTGCTCCAAGCATGGGAACCTTCGGTGGAAACACCCCCAGAAGTAATACTGAGACAATAACGTTGGATGAATCTGATTCCGATGATTCTCCCCCATCGCTTCACGGAGAAGCTATGCAAGAGGCTTCGAATGATATTGCACCATCCGTAGAAAATGGGCAAAGAATAACATCTTCTACCACCGAAAAGGAATCTGTGGATCATGGGGGCTGTGTAGAGAATGAAAAAAGTACTTCCAATGAAATGATGAACCAAAATGACGAATCGGTGGATCTTATGTCGAAAGATGATAGTGATTCTGATAGCTCTCTGCCTTCACTGTATGGCGAATCTATGGTTCCTCCTGTTAAAAATGACTCATTTATTAAAGATGCGAACGAAGGCAAAGAAATGTGTCATTTATGCGGTACTTTTCAGCGCTATTTCTATAACCATATGAAACGAGTGCATCAGAAGAAGCATACGTTTTCATGCCCATATTGCCCGAAACAACTGTCCGAAAGATATCATCTTAAAGATCACATCAACACATGGCATAAGAAGCACATAAAGTTTACATGTCCACACTGTGGTAAAGGATACACTAATTATGACGGCTACTTCTACCATTTAGTAAGTATTCGTATAATTGCTTTTCCATAAAGAAATCGCACTAATAATTTAAAATCAAATATGCTTCGGTTAAATTTCAGGAAAACTCCCATGGAAAGAGCAACTCGTATGAGTGCGAAACATGCCACAAGAAATGGAAGTCTATCGATTCATACAGAAAACATAGGCGAACACATTCGGTGACTGCTATTACGTGTAAGGACTGTGGAAGGATTTATAAAAACAAGTAAGTCAATGCAAAATTTCGCATAAACCGTCAATGCAAAATTTCGCAAGAAATAAAAATATGTTTTTTATGTTTGTAGTGTAACATTCGAGCAACACCTACTTCAATATCATCCCACATAGGAATGTGGTGGGATCGGATTGTAAGCAACACTTGTCGAGATATGAATATTCGATGATTTTGTAGGAGCACTTTTGCTGCCATAATCGGGCTGGTTCAGAACAATTCGAAGTCACTTGAAAAGGACCTGTTTGTAAATCATGCGCTGTGTTTCTGCTGGCGTTAACGCTTGGTTTTTTTAGGATCCTCACATAGGCTAATGAAGTATTTTTCTATGTTGAGAACTATCGCAGCATTAAAAATTATTTAAATTATTTGTAACGGAGGATTATTCGAAACATTGATTGTCTACACTGAACTTCATTTTTCGTGTTTTCTTTTCTGTCTTGCGAACATTTTGACATTTTGCTACATGTTTGTTAGTAAACAAATGTATTGCGGCCTAGCTGCATTAGATATTTTCCAATCCTTGCACCCGATTCGGCTAGTTTTGATAGTACTTTCGTAACCGAAAGTTCAACTATGGCTCCTCGAATCAAAGAAATAGGAACCGTTTGTCGGTTTTGCTTGTGCCAAGAAGGATTAATAACTTTGTCAGAGGCGATCGGTCCGGTGTTCGCTGCGGAGGATGTGCTGTATTACACGGGGATTCAGGTTCGTTCGTAACTCCCTTCATGATTGTATACAATGAAAACAAATTCTAAAGGGCCTTGATTTGTTTCGCAGATATCTGAAACAGAAGAGCTTCCCTACGCCATCTGCCATGTATGCTGTAAAGTCATAAGAAACTCAGTGAGTTTTCGCAGCACGTGTTTGAAAAATGATGTCGTCTTCAAAAAGCTACTTTCGGTACTAAATGCGGATAACAGTGTTCCCGATTCTCTCGAGAAGACGGCTCCAAGCATGGCCACCTTGTTGAAAAACGCTGCCGGATGTAACACTGAGACAATAACGTTGGATGAATCAGATTCCGATGATTCTCTCCCATCGCTCTATGGAGAGGCCATGCAAGAGGCTTACGATGATATTGCATTATCTGTAAGAAGTGTAGAAAGCATAACATCTACTGCCGAAAAAGAATCTGGTGTTCATTCGCAAATTTCAGTATGTGAGGAGAACGAAAATAATGCTTCCAACAGTGTGGTGGGCCTAGAACCAATAACTGTGGACGATAGTGATTCTGATAGCTCTCTGCCTTCACTGTATGGTGAAAGTGAAGTTCCACCACCAAAACCTAAATATGTTACTAAGGATGCGAACGAAGGCAAAGAACAGTGCCATTTGTGTGGTACTTTTCATCCATATGTGAAACGTCATGTGGAACGAGTACATGAAAAGAAAATAGGGTTTAATTGTCCACATTGCCCGAAGCGACTGGGAGACAAATATCATCTAAAATCCCACGTAAACACATGGCACAAAAAGGTCATTATGTTTACCTGTGAGCACTGTGGTAAAGGATACACAAATTACAAAAGCTACACGTATCATTTAGTGAGTATCCATATTTTTTTCTTTTCTGTTTAGAAATTGAACTCATTATTGATAACGAATATGCTTTTGTAAAATTTCAGGCTAACTCGCATGGAAAGAGCGACTCATATGAGTGTGAAACATGCCACAAGAAATGGAAGTCTATCGATTCATACAGAAAACATAGAAAAGAACATTCGGTGACTTCTATCACTTGTAAGGACTGTGGAAGGATTTACCAAAACAAGTAAGTCAATGCAAAATTTCGCATAAACCCAGCAATAACAATATGTTTTTAATTTTTGTAGTGTAACATTCGAGCAACACCTACTTCAATATCATCCCACATAGGAATGTGGGAGGATCGGATTGTAAGCAACACTTGTCGAGATGTGAATATTCGATGATTTTGTTGGAGCATGTTCATGAATTGTTACAAGATTTACAAAGCCATCAGCGTTCTTCTAGAGGCATCTAGGGGAAACTGGAAAATTTTAAACGGCTTTTTTAGTTCCATAATTTGGTTCTGGTCATTTGGACGATGCTTGAAAAGGACTTGTTTGTAAATCATGTGCTTTGTTCCTGTTACGCTAAATAACGCATGGTTATTTAGGATCCTCATACAGTGCATGGTCATTTTAGTATTTTTAGTTTGAAGACCAACAGAAATAAAAATATAAATAATATTTGTAATAGAGGCCAGCCATTTTTTCGCTTTTTTCAAAGTGTTTTTTGCCTTTTGTATGGGACAGCGTCGAGAATACTGACAGGTATCGTCGAGAAATCGCAATACCCTCAAATATTTGACATTTTGCTACATGTTTGTTAGTAAACAAATGTATGGCGACATAGCTGCATTCGTTATTTTTATTCCTTGCACCAGGTTCAGCTTGTATCGACTGTATTTTCTTTAACGAAAGCTCAACTATGGCGTCCCGAGTTAAAGAAATAGGAACCATTTGTCGGTTTTGCTTGTGTCAAGAAAGATTGATGGCTTTGTCGGAGGCGATTGGTTCGGCATTCACTGCGGAGGACGTGCTGTATTACACGGGGATTCAGGTACGTTCGTAGCTTCCTTAATGATTGTATACAATGAATACTAATTCTAAAGGGCCTTGGTTTGTTTTGTAGATATCTGTAAAAGAAGAGCTACCCTACGCCATCTGCCATGTATGCTGTAATGTAATAAGAAACTCTGTTATGTTTCGCAGCATGTGCTTGAAAAAAGATGTCGTCTTCAAAACGCTACTTTCTGTCCTGAATTTCGATAAGAGTGCTCCTGATTCTATTGAGCGTACAGCTGCAAGCACCTTGTGGGAAACCGCCGTCGGGTGTAACACTGAGACAATAACGTTGGATGAATCAGATTCCGATGATTCTATCCCTTCGCTTTACGGAGAAGCTATGCAAGAAGCTTTGTCGGATACTGCACCATCGGTAGCAAGTGAGAAAAGGCTAACATCTACCGCCGAAAAGGAAGCTATGGATCATACATTAACTGGGGACTGTGAAGAGAATGAAAAAAGTACTTCCAATGAAATGATGAACCAAAATGACGAATCGGTGAATCTTATGCCGAAAGATGATAGTGATTCTGATGGCTCTTTGCCTTCACTGTATGGCGAAAGTGCGGTTCCCCCGCCGAAACCTAAATATCCTAAGGATTCGAACGAAGGCAAAGAACAGTGTCATGTGTGTGGTAGTTTTCACGTTGATGTTAAACATCACGTGCAACGAGTACATGAAAAGAAAATGGGACATGCTTGTCCATATTGCCCGAAGCGAGTGAACGATGGTTATCAACTCAATTCCCACATAAATACATGGCATAAGAAGGAAATCATATTTACGTGTCAACACTGTGGTAAAGGTTATATCAATCATAGCAGTTACGTGTACCATTTAGTACGTAATTACGATTATTCTTCAGTTTTCTTTTGGCTATAAACCTATCGTTAACAAGAAACTACCATGGTACATTTCCAGGCTAACTCTCATGGGAAGAGCGACTGGTATGAGTGTGAAACATGCCACAAGAGATGGAAGTCTATCGATTCATACAGAAAGCATAGGAAATCACATTCGGTGACTGCTATTACGTGTAACATTTGCAGAAAAACATACAAAAATGAGTAAGTATTGACTGCATATTATGTTTATCCTAGTTTCGTATATGTTCATATATTTTCATTTTTATTTTCTTTTAGAGCATCCTACGAGCAACATGTACTTCGATACCATCCAACATAGGCTTGTAGGTGGCTTGTTCATTTTACAGATCCGTTGAACCGATTTTATTTAATGATGAATATAAATTGACTTTGAAATAAACTAGTACGCATGTCCAGGATGCACATCAAGTGTATTTCATTATGATATTCATCATTTTAGTATGCAGGATTTTTTGCAATGCATCGTAGAACGTTAAATAACGCTTTCGATTCATTTCACGTTTGCGTTTTTGACAACAATCACAACAGTTTGACCTAGCTGGATTTAAATGAAATAAAAAGCGATAAAATAAACACATAAAATAGGCATTGTTAACCGGGCCAAAACTGGTACACAGGTGGGCCAAAAGAGCGACAAAAAGTGTGTTGGGAAATTGATTTTTTTGAGTGAAACATGAAATATATAAATTTTATTGAATGCTTAGATAGCTTCTCTACATTACTATAAGAAGTTTTTCGTTACATGATCGATACAATGAATGCAAAATTTCTTTTGTGGATACCCTCCACTAAGTGTGACAAAAGTGAAACTTTTACCTTACCGGTTGTTTGTAAAATTCAAAATGACAAACGATAAGTTTTCGTTTGGCAGCACTGGCTTGCGACAACGCTGCACAATTTGCCGATGTGTTTCACGATGACGTTTGAATGTTTTGGAAATCGGCTTTTTTTACGCGTTGTGTGGCAAAAATACCGCACGCACAGTTTGCTGTTGCAACAGTCGAAGAACAAACGGTGGCTGTGTAGATATCGGGTGTTTCACATTCTCGGAAACGTATTATAATTTGGTGATTTAAATTTTCCAACAATGAATTAAAGGTTTGGCAAGAGTGATAAATTGCAATAATGTTGACCACCGAGTTTGTTCAGTTGGTCCTGCTTTTTGGCTCCGGTTCCGTGTTTTTCTTGTTCGTAGTGGTAAGTAGGTGATGTTTTGGGTCATGTTACATACCTTAATTTGATGCCCTGTGGTTTGCCATCTTTTAGCTAGGAATAATTTTGAAAGTCACAACTACGGCCTTTCCAAAAATTATTCGCTTCAAGGATGAACAGTTTTATACGGACCCCACCAGCGGGGAAAACCTGCCCTTCCCATCGCTCGCTGACGAACCAACGTTGAAACTAAGCGTTATCATCCCTGCCTTTGACGAGGAAAAAAGACGTATGTTATTGCATTACTATAGAAAAGGTTTGCATTCAATGATACCGATTGTAAATTTTAGTGCCCATAATGTTAGACGAGTGTCTGGAATATCTCGACGAACGGTCGCGTAAAGAGAAAGATTTTACTTATGAAGTGATCGTCGTCAGCGATGGAAGCCGCGACCGAACGGTGGACGTAGCGCTGGAATATGTTAAACGGCACGGTACAGAAAAGGTGCGTGTCTTGGCACTGGTGCAAAATCGTGGCAAAGGAGGTGCCGTACGGATGGGTATGTTGAGCAGCCGTGGCGAGTTTTTGCTGTTCGCCGACGCAGACGGTGCCACAAAGTTTACCGATTACGGCAAGCTCGAGCGAAGTATCGCACAGCTGTGCGGTAACGACTGGCACCGGGATGCACTGGCCATCGGTTCGCGGGCCCATCTGGAGGAGGAAGCGACAGCCAAGCGGACGTTCTTTCGTACGATCCTGATGCATGGGTTTCATTTTCTCGTGTGGACGTTCGCGGTGAAACGAGTACGTGACACGCAGTGCGGCTTCAAGCTGGTGACGCGTTCGGCCGCCCGCAAGCTCTTCCAGGTGATGCACGTTGAACGGTGGGCGTTCGACGTGGAGCTACTGTTTATCGCCCAGTCGTACAACATTCCGATCGAGGAAATCGCCGTCAACTGGACAGAGATCGAGGGTTCCAAGTTGACCCCGTTCTGGTCGTGGCTGCAGATGGGGCGAGATCTGATGCTGATTTGGTTCCGGTACGCCATCGGGGCCTGGCAGTTGCGCAAAGAGCATTCGAATTAGGTAGCAACCATCCCGGTACCAGTTACTGGCCGATAGTTTAAAGCATTTTCTTTCTTTTCGTTTAGGATAGGATTCTGAGAAAGAGCTATTTTATTATAAGTAAACTGGATGTGTCCAATAAAAACAAAAAAAGCTTATGCCCGCTTGGATACTGCATTCCTTTGGTTTTCGACGCCGATCAAATTGAAGTTTTACACTTGACAGTTCGATGAAGTCCCAGCATCAATTTACAGCACGGTTCGTCGCTCGTGTTGACATTCGCCCAAACTGCCAGCAGCTTGTGTTTCTTTTTCTGCCCGCTGCTGTCAAAACAACAAGCGCGACTCGCTACGGCGGAACGCGAGATCGCGAGAAGTGTAGCGCAGAAAAACATCACACACAGTCCTTGCGTATTTTCGGCGAGAGTGTAACGCAGTTCTGCAGCATCGTGTTCCGTAGTTTGTTAAACGATTCCATGTGTTTCTGGGGTGCGTAAGGTAAAGTGCATTGGTTTTTAGTGCGGTTTGGTGGGCTGATGTACTCTCGCAGCATAGTCAAAACACACATACACACGAGTGACGAGTCCCCCAAACTGCCCGTTTGTCAGTCGCGTTCCGGTGCTGGATTGCTTCTTTCGCCGTAAGTTGATCGCTAGTCGAAGTCTGGAAGTTTTTCCATAGCGTGAAGAATAATTCGTACCGTTGAGATCATTCTCCATACCCACACACAAACTCACACTGCCAAGCGTTTGTGGTTCCCAATTGTCGTCGTTGTCGTGCGCTACCGTGTGGTTCTTGGCTGCCAGACGTACGAAAAAAAAAAACCGGAATGACGGAAACGGCGGCGCGGACCAGTCGAAATCTCCATTTCCAGCCGCTCGTGCGTAGGCTGCAATCAAGTCCTGCCTTAACTTAACGAGAATGTTCCGCTCGATGGAACCGCCCGGCGGTGGTGGTTCACGGGCTGTACGGTTCGCTTCTTTCGCGTAGTGTGTTGCGTACGGTCCCGCGATCAAGTGTTGCTCCGGTTCGCCTCGACCGCCTCGAAGGGTCAGCCATCGGTCATAGGGCACACCGCGGACAACCATGTGCGGCGACAGTGCTCCATCGGTGTGTACGCGCAAATAAATTCGCACCCGCTCGCAATCGGCTCGTGCTTCCTGCTGCCCTTCAAGGATAAGACCAGTTGCGTGCGACGGTGATAAGTGGTTTCGCAGCGCACAATCAACTCCATTGTGAAGAAACCGGGAGAAAACGATCGAGAACAGATTGACGATGGAGCGAAGAAGAAGTTGGTGACCGCAAATCTAGTTAACCCAGCGTTGCTACGCCAACGCACATGCGAAACACATGTGGCTGGCCGTTCACAGTTGCACAGAAGAAGGGGGAAAACAACAAGATCGCTACCGCCGAGTACCAACAGCTCCGTCGAGTGCTGTTGGTACTGGAAATGTAGAAGTTTAATTTAGAATCAGGAACGACACCAGTGCAATACAACGATCGTGCCATTCCTTATCTGCCATTCTTACTTTAGAACAATCTTTTTCAGCTTATCGAGAGCATTGAGTGAATCAGCTGTAAATCAAAATCGTTGTTACTCATCGCCATTATTGATGAGTAGCCTACTTTGCACCTCTAAGAAAATCATCACTTTCACCTGGCTTCTTTTTCCTGGTCCGTACGCTAACTCCTGTTTTGTAACAAAGCTTTTATTTCTTTTCATTCCCGCACCATTGCTGCTGTTCCTTCGATTTGTCATCAGTTTTTGAGGGAAAGCACCATCCCCGGAGGAGGGGCTCGTCACCACCCGCATCCAAAACATTAACGTCCGATTGCGTGGAATGGCTACGATTTCCGCTTGGAGGGCAGACCGGTTTTTGCATGATATTGGTCCAGTGGCCAATTGAGCATTCTTCTTCTTCTCGCCATATGTCCCCTATCGTGACTGGACAGGTGGCTAAAGAAGTACCTACATCCAGGGGAATGAAAAAGATTGGTTGAGTCATCCATCCATCGAACACCTTTTGATTGATTTCGGACAACCTTCTTCAACTTGCGCCGGAGGTAAACCGGATCCTTTCCCTTGTACGGACTTGGCAATTTGTTACACCTGAAGGGCCTTTACACCTGAAAGGTTCAGTTTTCCTTTTCGTGTGTGTGCGTATTCCGCTTTCCACTGCCAACCGGTGTGATGTGATGTCATGCCAGAAGAATGCATCGATTTCTGCAAAGGTATGTGCAGTGGTCCAACGGCATCTTGGTGACGATGGTGTGTGATTTAAATTCCTTCTTTCTATCCATCCGGCTTGAACCTGGAAGGGTTGTAAAGGGCTCCCTAAAACGATCATGCATGCTTTCCATGAGTCACAGAATGTGTCTTTAAATGCCCCATTTCTTGACTCACACTGTTGGATAAGAGTTTCTTTGCAGTTGTTACGATGCGAGCAAGTAGGGATGTATGCATAATCATTTTTAAAGTATTCTGATAACAAAAAGCAATGCTTTCTCAGCCCGTCTTGGGACCGATTTCAAGTCAAAACTCGCGCGAAACCAAGACATCGCATGGGGGAGAGGATATAGCTCCACAAACAGTCAGAACTCGCCGGCGGGGCGAAGATCACCCACCGACTTGGAAACCGCTGTTCCAAGAATTGCCGCTCGGACGTGGTTTCTCGTTCGAGCGAAACAAATAAAACTCTCGATCGATGCGATCGGAACAAATCTGAACGTTCGCTGAATTAATTATGCCATTGTGTCGCGCCCAGACCGCGCCGCACTCTTTCTCCCTTGGGCCAGTGCCACGCCGTGGCCATACTTGGCAGTTGAAGCAAAATAAAAAAAAAACGAAACAGAAACGAAATGAAAAGGAACTAAAACAACCCCTCAATCCTGTCGCCATGCGAATCCGCCCGTATCCGCATTATCTCCCGAAGTCCCAGGTCCCAGACTTATGGATTGACCAGTGCCTTTTTTCGCTAATGCCTATGCAAATGAACCGGTTCCGGGCCGAGTTCGGAGGTGGAACTTGGTTTTTCTTCTTTTCCAGCTGCGTGTCAAACGTGTCGTTGACGTGTTTTTCAGTCAGATTTCCCCCCTTTGGTTTGAAGTACGTTGTAAATTTTGGGCCTTTGGGCTGTTTTGGTATGGTGATACGCGTCGAATGCCCAGCAGGGAGTCATATTTGATTCTTTGGATGTCTTCCAGATTATCAGTATCGGTTGAGGCTGATGCAGTTGGAATAGTTTCCTCCGAGCGCTTGTGTTTGTTTGGTTTTCCTCTGGTGCGCTCCTTGGTGTTCAAAACACACCTTTTATTATTCTACAGTGTCTTTCCGACGCTCGGTTCTTCTATGGCCGTCCCCGTCGTGATAATCTACCCTCGGTGGACAATTATGTTGCTGCGCACGATAAGAAGATTGTAGGTCATCGATTAAATGTTAATCGCAGCGATGAACAAATCATCTCGCTGGGCAATGATTGATCGTTTTGTTTTTGCTTGTCGTTTCCCAGAAGGTGCGTATCTAGTTGGTCGTTTGTGTTGTGACCAAATGGTTAAAAAATGAGCTGAGGCGGTTTTCCTTTTGAAGCATGAAACAGTGTCACCAGTTACGAGTTAATTTGTTGGTGCGTTTAGTCGCAAGTGAATGTGTATCGTAAGCGATCGCGTGTGAATCGGAGCTGGAAAATGTGCATCGTTGGGTGAAGGAGCGTAGTCAGCCCATTTATCCTCGGTGACCGGTGGCCATAAGGGAACCATCCCGCTACCATCCGCTTCGCAGCAGCTTGGTGCGAAAGTAGGGAAACACATTATAGATAAGCCATAGGTTTCGGGTCCCGAAACGGATCCCACCAGTCTCTGCTAGTCGATGCCGGAACTAGTCAGTGCAGCTAGTCCATTAACAATAGCAACCGGAAGCAGTGCAAGCGGCAGGCGCCCCGCACGACGATGATGACCGAACGGCGCAGCGATTTCGTGCTGAAGGGCGGCTACATGGTGAAGCGATCGCAGAACAAGAAACGCTTCACGCCGGTCAACTACAAGACGCGCTGGTTCGAGCTGACGCGCTTCTATCTGTCGTACTACGACATCGGGAACCTGGAGGTAAGTGAAGCGTGGCCACCCGCCCTCCCGCGATGCCCGGACGACTCGTGGCTGATACGTCCCTACTAACGATGGTGCAAATAGAAAAGAACAAAAAAAAAAATCATTCAAACACACGAACACACCCATACGAAACGTCAATTAATCCCAACACAGATCTTTTAATTTGAGTCGCGAGAGCATGGTGGCGATCGCGAACGATCGTTAACATAGTCGCAGGAATGGATTTGTTTTTGTTCTCATCTCGATTTCGTTCCATTCTACCACGCTAGTTTGTGATTAACTTAGATGCTGCCCTAAACAATACTAATTAAGGATCGATCGATTGAATCGTTCTTGCTTGCGATTGAAAGTTAAACACATGCCACTCAACATGTACAATTGGTTACGGTTACCGTATTTAACGGATTTGTAGGGCGCTATTAATTTGCCAGAATATTGCAATTATTCATCCAATATCAGTTTATTTCAATTTTTTTTATTCAGAATTAAACATATTGGCTTTTGTTGACATTATTTAAAAACGATTTTTGTGTAGATAAAGGTTATAAAAGCGAACTTTAACTATGTTAATACTGCGACAAAAACCTTTACAAACTGGTGAGTTTTTTTTTCTACAACTAGAAAACATATAAACAGAAATCAGTATGATTTACGTTTAGCTTATCAAACTTATCTTTATCTATCTTTACTTAACGTTATCTTATCTATCTTTTAACATATTCGTGTCGTTACACTCAGAAAAATAAGAAAATATTGTTCCTTTGGAAATCTTAACTTAATGTGAGCTAACTAAAATAAGCCCATCTGGTTTCGTCAGATATGGTAACCAATTTTAGCCATTGTTGTATTGTCTAAAAAAGGAAAGGGGCTTAGTTTATCAAATTTCGTTGAGATAAATCTTTTAAAAATATATTGAATAAAAGTTTGAGCAATAACAATTTGATAACTGGTTTGTAAAATAAAAGATCAAACAGCATCTTGCAACTTATTTCGACTTAAATATTAAAAAAAACCATAGTCCTTTGGTCATAAGAGCAAGTTTATGTTCATCATGGACTATTGCCAGTAGGTGTTGAAACATTGCTGGCCAAATTGAGTCGATTTGTTTTTCGCAATTTAAACTCACACCACACACCCTAATCTGCCCGAAACACTAAGCGTCAAGTGCAAACCATCATACAGAACATACAAAAAAAAAACCTAACCATCATCGCACGATCGTCATCTCTTCATCGCTTCATCGCCCGATCATGTGTTGTGTGCGCCTTCCATCGATCATTGTCATCGCCGCCGTGCTTTGCTGTTTGGGAAAGGGCGACGCGACGCCACTCAATTAACCCATAGTGCTTTCGATCAATGAATGTACCTAACCTAACTGTGTGTTTCCGCGTGTTGTTGGATGTGTGGTTCTGGGATTGATGATGGGGTGGGAGTGGAAGGAAAGAGGCCGCATCGGTAAACATCGTACTAATCGGCGCCTGGAACTTCGGCGTTCGACCACCCAGTGTCGCCGTCCCCAACGCTCACATGTCGATAGCCGATAAAAGATACACCCGAAAAGCCGTGCGAGACTGCAATCGATCAATGTCAGCGTGGCGAAGGTGGACGCGCAAAATTGCGATTTTGGCGGGACTTCGTAATGCCAGCAATGGGATCCCTATCCGGTTGTTGTTTGTGTTCTGTTTTTTTTCCGTCTTTCCTTGTTCTTCCTTTCAATTTCCTTTTTTTTCATCCCGTGTTGAGATGAGTTGTTCTGCTTGTGTCCTTTATCCCGATGCCCAGCAAATATACCCTGTTTTTGCTTAATCTTCTTTTTAATTCATCTTTTTAGTGAAGAATGAAGATAATTTAATGAAGCATTTAAATAACTTTTGGTTACCTCATGTGTTAAAGCCAAACACACATTGACAAAAAAAAAAAAGGCAGACAATCAGATATTACTTATTTGTAACGTGAATGTGTGCGGAATGTTTAATGCGTGTGAACTAGAATAGACGAGAAAACCCTTTCGCTAGGAAAGTGTTGCATGCCTCTCGAAGGACTGCTCGTGGACAAACCGGTTGCGATAACGTTAGGATGTTCCTACAACCCAACCAGGAGGGTAAATAGTTTGCGATTTTGTGTGTAACAAAGAAGGTAAATAAAATGAAAGGTTTTCTTTCCAATAATTGCATAAAATAGTACACTATTTGCATGAAACTATTCGTTTGCACATAGAACAGTAGCTCTACCCAGAATGTATTACTTGTTGTTGCACTTCCTAGTTCTTTAGATTTTTCAAAAATACGAACAATCGTGCTTGGAATAGTTTAAAAGGCATTATTAATATGTGTATAATGAATTGGGATTATGTAAATATGTCTCTCTTAGCCCTCTATCTCACCTCATTTATCGCTCGTTTATTCGTATGACCGATTACGTCGTTCACGATCGTACTGTTTGTTCGACAATAAAATTAACAATCACCAACGAGTGATCACAATGTTCGTCGTGGCATAGGCGAACCTTTCCAAATACATCCCTCTCGACGCGGGATGAGGTATCAGGTTGTTATCGAAAATCTGCCTCGCTTGTCTCCTTTTAATTATCCAATCCCAACCCAAAGGTTGTGAAGATGTTCCCCATAGATTGCCACATCGATCGACCACCACCACGATCCGGGGTTTCTAACAAGCCGATTAAAGAAGCCGCTATAAATCGCGTTGTCTAGTTGGGGTTCTGAACTTCCCTCGCTGAACCCCTTCTCCTCCTCCGGCAGGCGGCAAACAACAAACAAACAAATCATTTGAATACAAAAAAAAAAATCGCCATCGAAGCGGAAACCGTTCAGCTGAAAAGGGGGAGAAATTTCGGTGCGGAAAAATTGGGGATCAAAAAAGACGAAATAATTCGCCGAACAATATCAGCGTGTCGGGACGCTGTGAAGCTGCGCGACTTTAGACACGCAAATGTAACAGCCTTCAGTATCACCTCCCGAAAGGGTGGGGAGGGGCGCCATCGTGCGGCAGGGGCTGGGAAAAAGAGCGATGGGGGTGGGAAGGTTATCCGAAAGGATTCAATTTGTGTTGCGCCCTCCGAAACTCGGCCAGCTAATGATTCACTCGGGCGGCGAGCGGCGTCTGTTAAAGAGTGTGCGATTTAATAAATTTGATATTTACTCCAATCCCGCGATCGTAACGGGCCGATATCGCTCAAAAAAAGCAAACGCTTTCGAACGCGTTTCTTAAGACGCGCCGAGTCCGATCGGGAAGGCGGGCGGGCGGTCAGGTTCCGTTGCTCGCCGGTGGTCCGAATCCGAGTGTCAGCGGTGATTATGTTTTAGCGGCGAATTTTAGCGGATGTGCGCGGTTTGGCTCCCATTTTCCCCCCTCTTCTTCTTCTTCTTTCCAGATAGAGAGATGCGCCAAGACGTGTGGGGTGGTTGATATTTTTTCGTTCCTTTTATTTGAATTATACCTTCGCATCCGACTTTGCGCCGATAATATGGTGGTGGGTTGTTTTTTTATCATTAAGAATTGGACATGTTAAATGTTGTTGATGTGCGTTTTTTTCCTTCTCCCTGCGGAGCAAAATATCTTCAGCAGGCCGGGAAAAAGATGATGATGATGATTGTTTTAATATATTTTCGCAAACGCTTTGTGTTCTCGGCGAAACAGGCGTTGATCGTCGGCGTGCCAAATTAATCCCACTTTGGCGGTAAGGTGATATATAAAATGCAACAAAAACCTCACCCCTTCCCGTAAATCTATTTTAAACAAACGAAACCGACAAACTGACATCCGGAATATTGCGGAGCGGCCGGATTCGATTGAAGTTTCCGAATCGGTGACCGATGGAAACGACACGAACGGAATTCCCACGATCACCTTCTTGCGCGGGACATCTCGCAAGACACGCAGTTTTTTTTTGCGATCCCCCTGCCACCGATCGTGCAAGTCAAAGGCTTCTGCCCACCTTCGGCGGGACGTGTATACATATTTCTACGAATTAGCGCCCGTGATTCATCGGATCATTTCTCCCGCGAAAGAATGGAACCCGGGTGGTGTCGGTTTCTCCGCTTTTGTGTTGTCGTTTATGTCGTTTACGGGTGACAAGTTTATTGTCGTCGAAGCTCATCTGAGTGATATTCAACCCCTGTGAGTATTAGCGGGCGAGGATGCCGTGGATGGGGGTGCATTTCAATTAGCATATTTAACTTTAATTGTTTCGCGGAACAATGGATGCTTTTGCGAATCATTTCGCGGTTGTAAATAACTATTTTTCGGACAGATTCATTTTAGTTGCTTGCGATATTTTATGCAGGTTGTGGATATTATCTCACTTCTCAATAAACATGTTTCCTATACTTCCCATTTCCTTAGTCATTTGATTTATGTTTTGTAAAGTTAATTGTCTATTTTCATAACTTACTTATATTGTCTACGGTTAACCCGCGTCATGCCTTCTCGTTCATCCAATCAATTATAACAGCAGAGAATCCCTGTTGTGCAATATTTGCCTCCGCTTTATTGTCCATAGCGACCAAGTTCAGTTTTCTTATCATATTCGCGCGCCAACGTCTTGTGTCCTCGAACCCTTGGGGGAGTTAAATGCCACCCACCATTCACCAGCAAGTGGTGCAGACCCGTTTTTATTGTCCCATCTCATCAACCCCTTATCCCCCACCACCCCATTCAGTGACCTCTGTAATAACTGCACACTCGGTGTGCGCGCAATCTATGTGATAAGTGGTCGGCTCGCAGAAAGAAAGCATAGCGCTTGGGACGTTAAAAATAAACTCTCGGAAGGACACGGAAATGGAAGCACAAGGACCTGGCGGAGGAAACAGGGAGTGCCGTCACGCGAAATGAGGTCGATGGTCTATTGCACTGTGTCGTCGTAGTCATTCGGGACGCGCCGAACTAAAACAACAAACAGCGCGCCAGAGAGAATACATACAAACGCCCAGGATCAACAACGAGGGCCAGGGCGCGCTGGAAGTAAATAAATGACGATAGTTTGCCCCTCCCCGCTCACCAACCAACCCCGCTCCGCCAGCTTCGGCGGGTGGGCTGGGTGGCCACTTGTTAAACAAACGCCATCTGGGACGGAGTGCCATCGAGGACGCCTTTCATGCGCACTGAATAGGAAGTTCCGTGCACAATCCGGGAAAATATTGTCCTAAACGGCTGTCTCCGTAAAAACTTTTTGTTGAAAAGTTGTTTTCCACCGTATCTTCTTAATTTTGAATCGTTGTTTCTAACTCAAATTTTAAAAAATGTAAGGTTTTTTGTCATATCCTTTTGCAATAGTTCTTTTTTTATTCTATTTTCAAGTATTTAAGAATATAATAAATGGAATAAAACTATTAAGTAAAACATTGTAAATTAAACTTTATTTTAAACTAACACGTTAAAGATAGGAAAGCACACTTGCAAACAATTGAAAAGAATTGAAAATAACTTAGAAATTGATATTAAAACTCCATGAAACTGAAATAAATTTAATAAATTCAATAAGGCTTTGATAAAAGCGAAGATTGGATAAATATTAGTATTAAAGCCTTTTCTTGTTAATTGATGTAATTTACTAACATATTCATTACATACACACCAAATTTATTTAAATAACATTTAAAATTTTTTTCAACGCACAATTATGGTAATAGTGATTATTTCTATGGTAGAATTTTGTAGCAGAAATTTCTCTCCAGGTTTTGTGTTGTATAACTTTTCAGAGGGCTCTGTTATTACATGTTTCTCTGTTGAATATATTGAATATTGTTTTTTTTTTAAATATTTATTTGAGCATGTTGGGCGTTGCCGTATTATAAAAAATGTTTTTAGTATTGAATGATTTATGTTCATGGACAGTTTTTTTTTTCGTAATTTTATTATGAAGATTTTCAAACCACGATATGCATACAGTTTTCAGTATATCTTTCGGGAAATGAACAATTTCAAGTGACGTTTGAATCAATTTTTTTAATGTCTTTCAATGGTACTGCATTTATTATCTCAGGGGGTTAATGTTAAGCTCCTCATTATCACAACTTGTCGTTTCCTAATCCCGAACAATTCTCCTCGCGCTGATTGCTCTCTTCACGCGTGTTGGTATGAATTATTTCAATCACGAGCCCCCTTGACAGCGACCAAGATTCTCATTACAGTTGCTCATCTGTGTCCTTCTGCTTCGATTCCTTGACACATCGTTGCACACACGCGTGCATATGGGACAAAGTGCATACTGTCTCGTACAGATTTTTCCAGTGAATCGCCTCCCTCAATGTTCCGCTGTAGGCATGCCATTGCAACCAACACACCCTGGTTGCGCTTGGTTTGGGGAGAGAAAATTCGATTAAAGATGCGTCGACGATTGCTGACGTGGGTACTCGACACGGTGGCGGACGGTTTCACGGAAAACGCGTGTACCACGCAAGGATGATTCACCACACCCGGCCCTCCCGCGAGGGGGCTTGTCTGAAGAGGGTGGGCACGACGTCGCAGCCGTATTCTCCCCTAAAACTTTCCAAATGTACCCGCCGGCCTGGGAATGATGCACGTTCCCTTTAATCGCCGTAATGGTTAATCCCCTCGCTAGACACGCAGGGAGAAGGTGAGAAAAAAACACGGTAGAACGGGGTTGAGACTCCCTTGTGACACGACTTTTTTTAAGGGTCTTTCGAAATGTCTCTATGTTGGTATGTTACATTCCAATGTTTGGGTTTCGCAAGCTTAGTAGTACGCCTGTGAAACGTTGTTCGCGTGGTTATGGTTGTATCAGTGTGAGCTAGTGGTGAACTGATAAACCCTCGGCAATTGATCCTTGGCTCGTTTTCAGCAAGAACTTTTCGTCAACGGCAAAACATTGCGTTGAATGGTAACGCTTGACCTAACAGAAAATGTTCACTGAGTTAGCATAACATTGGGAAAAAAGCATTTCAATCATTCACATGAATTTTTCTTACAAAAACTGAAAGTATTTTGTGTGGAGATTTTCAAGGCAAGTTGTTAAATAGACCGAATCTATTCACCACAAGGTAAACGTTGTTGTCCTGTCAAGGGTTATATCAGGGAAAACTCTCTCCATCTATCACACACATACCTATAACAATTGCCGTTCGGGAAAGTCCTAGCACGATGTACAAGTGTTTGTACAACCATCCGAAGGGTGGTGCAGTACGCCTTCTTCGCTAGTGTTGGTGTACGGGCCGGGCCCCTCCGGGCTTCGCAGTTAGGGTGTCGATTTTCCGGCAACGACGACGACGGAAAAAACGCGTCTACCGTCGAGCCTGTGTTGGTGCCAGGAAAATCAGCACCAGGAGCCGCCCTATCCTGTTTGCAAGCGGGCAAGAAAAGAAAAGAAAAGAAAAAAAAAGCCACACTAGCAAAACCCGACCGCAAACCGTTCGCAGCAGGCGGCTCTTCCGTGCGTTGCGTTAGTTTTGTTGTTTCGTGCGAATCGAAAAGCCGTCCGGAAGCGATCCAAGTCGGCGTGATTTTCGTGCTACCTTCCCGTGCGTTTGCTGGCGAGTTTCCCATCAATGTATCCTGTGTGAAAATCGGTCAGATTGTCTTTGCTAGCTTTGGCATACCGCTGAAGGAAGCCTAATCGTAGATAAAAGGCGTTTCATGTCCGGCGCTTTAAGTGTAGTGAATCGTGTTCAATTTTTCCGGCTTCCGTTTGGAAAAAAAAATCTGAAATCCAATAGGTGCTGAAGAAAAAGTGTCAGCTAGCTACAGCCTGTCGTAGTCTGTAGGAGTGAATTTGTCGGGAAAACATATTGGGATTAGTGAACGTGTCGGAGAGGGCATTGATTTTCCCGTTTTTTTCATCCTTTATAAGTGGAAACCGATTCCCTCTGAAACGTTTTCGAGCGAAATGTGCATATTTTCTGCACCCGCCAACCGCAACCGTGTTCCGAAAAGTGTTCATAAAATGATCTTCCTATTGTGCCAAGGTTTGTGAGGTGTGTTTTACGCTACACACATATGCTCCATGATTATTGCGTAGTAAAGTTCGGTATCCCACGAAGGCTGGCGGAGATAAAAATCCTTTGAAGGTTGGTGGAAGACAACAACAAAAAAAAGGAACACATCATCAAAATCATCCTTCCTGAGAGCTGCTGCGGATTTGATGAATTGTGTCTGTGCTCGTGCGACGTGTCTTCGGTGGGAGTAAAAGCGGGCGGGACACACTGTGTTACACTGTGTGCGTTTCCTCTCTATCTCTCTGTTGACCAACAGTCCACCCCTTGGTCGATAATTTTCATCTGCATCTCCAAACCAACACGCATCCTCCCGGAGTCGGTTCGTTGTTGTTTGTATTTTCCGAAGCCGGTTAGACGATCGGGAGGGAAAAGTTGAGCCGTGGGAAGGAATAATTAAAAATACAAAACAAGACAATAAAGTGACGAAAGACTGAAGTGTGAAGGTGGCGTTGTCATTGTTCGAGGTGAAGGATTAATTGTGAGTTTCAAACGAGTTGTTTGAAGCTACATTCGATAGAAAATTAAAGGTATGTCAGCTTAATATTTCTGCTACATAAATTACTTGTCAAAATCATGTATGCAAATAAATTTGTTGTAAAACATAATATTCGTTTATCCAGATAGGGTACACTTTTCCATCATACCTTTCTATTACGTTTTCCCCTGTGTTTTACTACCAAAAACCTTTCTTTCTCGAAAGATACAATCGGTGCGATTGAATTTATCACTTTAAAGCGCATCGTTCCTTGAGCTTTTCCAACTTTCCATGCTGTCCGCCGTTTTAGGTTCAGTTGCCCTTGCTAGGGGTAGAGAATCCGCCCCGGTATGCCCTTTTCGGCATGTGTGTGTGTGTGTGCGCTTCGGTATTCGGTCGCTGCTTCCGTGCGCAATAGTTCCGTTGGCAGGTTCCACTCGATGTGCGGTAGTTTCAGCAATTTTCTGCCTGTCTTTTTGCCACCAGGTTGAGCCTATATCCGTCCTTTTTGGCACCGGGCCAATCTAATCCCCGGTTCGGGAAAATGGTTTAAAACGGTTCGTCCGGACGGCAGTCGTAGCACAAGAAGAAGTGGTTGAAAATGGACCTTGTGGCCGTCGCAAGTCGACCCAGATAAGATTTGGCGTGTGTGTGTACGACTGTTTTGTTTCGGTAGTGTGGTGGGTTGTGGTATTTTTTGTGGGTTTATTTTTGTTATATTTAAATAATCGTTCCTATCGATAAAGTTCTCGATACGCTTGGTTTCGCACAGAACTTCATGATAACGGCATGTTGGCTACTAATGTTTATTGAGTTCGAGGTCATACCGTAGGCTATATCATATGTTTTGGCGACCGGCTTACTTTTTTTAACATGTTGACTGTCATTGCTATCATTTTCGATTGCCAGCTGTCAATAGTTCTAAAAAGTTTTTATCCCATAAATGAATGAAAATGAGAACTTAAAATTAAAGTATTATGAAAAATGAATTCTTTGGGAAGGTAAGTCTTGGCTTGGCCTTCGAATATCGTTGGTTTAACAAAATGTTATAAACAAATTTTATCAAAAAGATCAAGATTGTGCTAAAAACGCTTGGCAGTAAAAAACTTGTTTTTAATATTAGTACAGTTTTCATGTTCAAAACTTATTAGAACTGATTGCTGCTGTCACCCACTTTTGGCTGACATGGCAGTTAACGTGTTAAACGGCTTTCATACATCTTAATGGCTCAGAATTTATAAGCAAATGTTAAAACGATTAAGAAAATTGTTTGGATTTTATATAACGAATATTCTTACAACTCTTCAGCGCAACTTGCAATACATGAGAATGCACAATACAAACATTACTGTGGGACAACGTTTTCCAACTGAATCCCTTTTCTGTTGACTGGAAAATAGGAAAACTTTCAATTTGTGTTCAGATTTACCTTCCCTCAACCTAGTGCCCATTTCAGGGCTTTGTCTTTGCGAACTATTGTCGTGTCGGGGCTAACTGATCGGTGATTGGAAGTTGCTCCGTTCGTCCAACAGGGCATAAATCAGTCATCAGCTGGAACAACAACCCAAGTCCCTTTCGAGAGAGCCCGCGATATTGTGTGGTGTCCGGCTCCGAAGGGTTCATTCTCACCCTCCTTTCCACAATCGGGTGCTCATCGGGTGGAGCACTCCCAGATTCTTTACAATATAGGGAAACCCTTTCGTATGGGCAGACGAAGGGTTGTGTGTGGGGAGGGACGGAATCGAAGGAATATGACACTCGTCCTCAATTTGGTCCGACCGACGAAAGGAGAAGCCTGTCGAATGATGTGGAAGCTGCAGCCATGATTTATAGAACGCTACAAATCTTGTGTGTTTGACAATGTAATAGAACTCGATAGAGAGATGCACTGGGACGGGGAGACACAATCTTCCGCTGCAGTGTCCCGGAAAACTCCGTCACTGAAAACCCCACCCCCTCGAGCCCTCCGCGGTGTGTCCCATTTCTCTCGACCGGCTTCTTTACATCCCATTGTGAGCGAACGAATCGCTAGAGTTCGCCTCCGATGCCTCGGGAGGACCTCAATGGGTAAAAGGTTCTCCTCCCCATCCTCCCTCCTCCTACAAATGACCCATGCTTGGGTTGGGTCATCTTTACGTTCTTTTTCATTCCATCTCCAAGAGGTTTGAAAATTGAACCTCTATTGTCAGTTTCAGTTTGCTCTTGGGCTCCTACGTTCTCAGCCGGTGGGCGAAGGGAGGAGTATATTTGACCCAATCGAAAGGGTCGGATGGAATCGGAGAAGGACACACCGGAGAGTTGTACCGCGTTGACGACATTGTCGGTTAAAAGGGTCCCCCATGTGAACTAGAGGGAAGCCAAAACGAAACGATGATTAATTTATAGCGCGTTAGTAACGATAGGAAAAAGGGAAACTAATATTCTTCGCACCGTATACACCGACCTACATCGGTGTTTCTAACGCTTCCGAGGTCTGCGGAGTGTTTGGCACGTTGATTGATCAATTCATGTACAACCATAACGTGCCGCCGGGGACAAATTGAGTACCTTTCAGTGCGATCGTCATTTTTGTCGGTGCAACTGTTGAAGAATTCATGGGAAGAGGGTCGTCTACACGATCCTCTTTAGGGACGCAATTAGTCAGCGGACTTCGCCTTTGGAAGCGGGCAAACATCATTAGAACACCTCTTCGATCGGTTTCCATCAAGCCTGAAGGGGATGAAAAATGTTCCGAAAACAATTTGAATTTAATCTTCCTCTGAAGAGTTCATGAACTCTTTTCCCTCGGAGTGGAAGTTTCGGTAGGCTTCTGTTGGTACCACTCCGGGGTTTAAATAAGTGTGAACTCATCCATTCGGTGCTGGAGTGGTCGGAGGTCACTGGACGCTCCCGGTAAGCCTGGCATGGTGAATAATTTAGATAGATTGCCCGAACGGAACCCGAACAATCCGACGCTCGGTTGAAGCTCATAAAATATGGCTTCTTTCGTTACGGCCAGGAGTCCAATTCCAGTCGTAAGGAGCGTCTTACCGTGTGATGTATGTCTTAAAAGAAAAAAAACAAGAAAAAATGAAAAGATGAGTGAGAATTTTTAAACCCAATCGTGTTACGATGGAATGCATCCAATGGTTCGGTGAAAGGTATCTGCATTCGGGGTGTAACACGTGTCCCACATTTTCATGTACCCGCCTCGGTACAGGAAAGCACAATTTCCTCCGTAGATCACTTCTCATCATGCTTGGGGTGTCCGTGTCCGCAGGCAGGAAATGGGACATCGTTGTGAAAACGCACCGTTGCAGAAAAGTGATATTTCCGTCACTGCTTCCGGGGAGTGTGTCGATAGAGTGCCTGAGGGGAAATGGAAAATGTATTCTATATGATTTCACGGTGCAAATGGTGCCATAGATTGATACATTTTAATTTTGAACCATTCGTATATTCCTTCCCGGGTATAAAATGTTTTACACTTACGATAATTGTTTTATGAAGTTATAATTTCTTACGATAAATTTTTGTTAGTTTTGTACTTTGTTCGTCCCCTTTCTAGAAGCATGCTTTGTAAAGTATTCCAATTATTTAGTTTTCTTCTTGCAAGAGTTCAGTTCTACTTTGCACGTTTATCAAAATAAATATCCTTTTTCTTGGTACGCCGTAGAACTTCTTCCCATTTCCTTCTTTTTCGTTTCAAGGAAAACAATTAATATGTCTGGATATAGTTTCTGCTCCTTCTCGTCGGTTCAACTGCACCTTTTTTGTGGTTTGTTCGTATCCTTCTACCTCCCTTCAGACTCCCTTTCAAGCACGTCCGTCACACGCGAACACGCTTTTGCTCATTTAATCATTTCCATCATTTTGCACCAACTTTTGCGCTTCGCTACCAAAACTATCATCACACACGCTCGCTATAACCAACACCGTTCGAACGAGTTACGATACGATTATACTTCTTTTTTTGCACAACATCACGAGCTTGAGGGAGAAAAGTTTTCCTCGTGGAGGAGTAGAAGCAGAGGTGGTAGATATGGATGGTGCTAACTATGTTACAAACTATTCTTTGCTTCCCATTCCATTCCGCGTGCCCCCGGGAACATCCACAGAAGCGACGCGAACGGGGCCGGATCAGCGTGAAAGGCGTACGGCTCGTGGAACCGGCACTCCTGCACGGCGAAGGCGGTGATGCGGCGGCACCGGATGTGAGTCCTAGTTTTAGCTACTTGAAAACGTCAAAAACCACGGTCCAGTGTGGGATACAGCGTTCTCTGCTCGTCATACTTTTAACACTCTTCTTGTCGTGTGTTTTTCCCTCCGCTTTCCTGCAGGGATATCCTTTTCAAGTAGGATACTGCGAGAGTGACGGCATCTACCCGGGAACGACGCTGCCCCAGTACACGCTCTACCTAGTGGCGGACAGCGAGAAGGACCGGACGGAGTGGATCTCCTCGATACGGAAGGGTAAGTGCTTCGCGTCCGGGCATTGATGGATGGGTTGACCGCAACCCCGTATCTTAGTTGCCTCCCGACGTCTTGCTGTCTGCACTGCGCGTTAAAGCGATGATTCACGTAGTTTCACTATTTCCCCTTTTTTGTGGTTTGTTTCTTCCCCTTCAGTCTGCGAAGAGTACAGCCCGAAATCGTTCAGCTACCATCTGGGGCTTTGGTTGGGCCGGAAGTGGTCCTGCTGCAGAAGCCTGAATCGACGTGCGCTCGGCTGTCAGGTGGCAACGGTATGGCCGGAGTACAACAATAATCCAAGTAGGTGATCGGACGATCGGATCGAATGATTTGAATTTTTCCAATTTTTTTTTGTTTTGTTTCTATTCTTGTAGCACTTAATATTTAACACAAAAATTCGCAAAGAGATTAAGATTCATTAAGATGGATTCATGAATCTTTCGGGATTCGAATCTTCAAACGTTTATAAAATTTCCGAAAGTTTAATGAATTTTCATGAATATTTCATGAATCTTTCACGAATCTCCTTGATTCTTCCATTGGCCTGGATCATGTGACCAAAAAAAAAGGAGTCTCTTTTCCCCTTTTTTTTGCTCATCACTTTTTATCAGTTAACGAATCCTTGGGACTCATGACTCTCATTATAATATTCATGAATCTCATTTAAAGATTCATGCAAAGAATCATTCAGATTCATGAATCTGAATCTGTGTAACTCTATATGCAATCGTTAAGCGAAAAGCATTAATTTCACGCAACCTATTCGAAAAAGGAACCCAAAACTGAATTCTCCCTAAAGTGTGGAAGGACAATTTTTTTTGAGTTCCAACTCAATTCGTATTCGTTTTCGCTGTTAAAATCTTGACTTTGACGGAGGAAATCCACAAAGAATCCATGAGACACGTTAACACGAACACATTTATTGCGCCATATATTGTCAAATATCATACATGCGGCGTAAAATATGCCAGTGCGTTTTTCTCGCTCGCCGCTAAATTGTTATTGGCATTTTTTTAAATTTCTTTTTGAAGGATTCTTTAAACAGTAAATTGAACCTTTTAATGACCGCGATTTAAAAATTTAAACAACCAAGAAATGTAAATAAATAAAAGGACTCAATGCACATTGTATGCACACCCCATTCCACACTTTAGAATGACATTTCAATTGCTTTACAACCGGTCGTTGGCCGTAGGTAATTTGGGTTCTTGTGTGTGCTTTTTTTGCCGCTTGCTTCCTCTTTGCCCTCGAATTACCTTACCTAACCCAACCTGTCACCAAGGTCGGCAGCGAAATGGCCTCTTGGCTTGGTTTGCTGCTAGCGTTTCCTGGTCCTATCCTGTCCCGAATGCGCATGGCGCAAGATGTTTAAGGTTCTGTTCATGCAGATGAACGAAACACACACACACCACACGCCGGTGTGCGACTAGGCAGGTTGTTTTTAACGGTTTATGAAGGTGGCGCACCTTTTCGCCCCTTTTTTTTCGTGTTGTTTCTGCCTGCACTTGAGGGCGTTCAGTGTTCGGCTAGTTTCAGAAGCTTTCGTGCTTCCTTGTTTTTCTTTTCTTCCTTTCCTTTCCTTGAAGGTTCGCAGTGCGGACTATCCTACATCTGAGGTGGTTGCTTTATTACTTGCAGTTATGATCCAATGCGGGCTCGTGCTCACTGTAATGTGCCCATGTTTTCGGGTTTTCATCGGGAAGGGAGATGATGTCGCAGGCGGAAAAAATGTCTTCGTTGCACCGGATGTGCCATGCCGTACCGGGCGTATCCTTCGAAGCGTTTTCTTTCGTTGGGCTACCTGTGCAAAGAAAAGCTTCCTATCAGCTAAACGGTTTAAGAGGATATCGGTCAAACCCCGAACCTTTGGTTAACGACCTAACGACCGTCCTTCAGTGTCAGTGGAATGCGCTTCATCGCATCGTTAGCTGCAGCCGCTCTTCGATGACGTTGCAACGGGCCTACGTTTTTCCTCCGTAACAAATTTGGAAACCAGCTTCACCCGCAGCAGGTTGTTTCCGTCCTTTCTTATCCCGGGATCCTAGACCTTTAACTCGGGCATCGTTAAGTGGGCAACGAAACCAGAACTCAAAAGGAAGCCAACCACCGATCCCGGAGTGTATCCTTTTTACAGGTGGATGGACAAAAGGTGCTGATCGGATTCGGCTTTCCCTTCTTTTCTTCCCTACTTTGTGCTAATGAAATGGGACGGAGCACTCGTAACAAATGTGTCCAAATATTGCCGCATGCATTTCAGTGGAGGTTTAGGTAAAATAGAAAAATATCCACTGTCGTTTTGTTAATGCACCTCACAAATGAAAACAGGGTTTCCGTGACAATCAATTTGAGGCGGTGTATTTTTCTCATTCTCCGGAAAATGCACACCAAAGTGCCCTGATAAGAAAGGAATGCCGGTAGCTACGGGGGTTTTGTATTATACGACATTGACAGCTCTGTAATTACTTTTCAATTAACCTGTGCTCTTTTTCAAACTTGAACAAATTGAATTGCATTCTACATGCTGCATTTATTACTGTTTTCGAATTGCTTCATAATGTGAGATGGAGCCGTTAAAATGGGAATGAAAAGTAATACATGCTAACGATATTTTAAACTGCTTCTGGAGCACGTGCTTTTCGAGCGTGTCTGCGAGTGAAAGACATCTTGATGTTTTCTTCGCTAAATTTGAAAAGCAAAACCATTTTAACCTCGTCGTCGTAAAACAGGCTGACGATGAAGCTGATAATTTTGCGCTCAAAATCAGATAAGCCCTGGTCTGACATGCAATTTTTCCGCTCGTGGAAATTAACCTTGTTGCAATTATACAAGCGTTTAGTTGATGTTTCTCCATTCTCGTCCGAAAACAATTTCGCTAAATTCGATTGCACCGAGTTCTGGAATCGTTTTCCCCCATGCAATGTGCAACAGCACGAGTTAAGTTTGGAACAGCTGTTCCCCATCCCTCCACCGGAAGTATCTTTCTGTTCCGTCTTGACGGAATCGTGCCATTTTCCAGTCGCTTAACGCAGCGTTTTCCGGTTGCTCAGGGTTGTGCGTTTTGTTAAGGCAGATCTTCTGTGGCAGCTCCCTTCAAGCCCGCCGCCCGCCCCGGTGCTCGTGATGGACGAGATCGAATCGCATTTGTTGAACGTCGTGACCGTAAAGGTGCACCTGATGATGAGAGGTGCTGGCTTGATGGAAGCTGGTGGGTGTTGTTTCCGCGTGCAGAGTGTTGTTTTTGTTTTTTCTTCACCTGTTTCACGCGAACGCACACGTGCCCCTTCGGAGTCGGGAAAATGGGTGAGTCAATGTTTCGACGATCCCTGCGCCACACGCAGGAAGGGAGGCAAGACTATATCATCAATGAATAGTAATTTGCTTCTTAATCGTGCGCATCAACCATATCCTTCGTTGTTGCAGAGGGATGATGGTGGAAAAGGAGCAAAGTATAACGATGATGATTGTCCGCCCCGAGCGCAAATCAAAGCAAGCATTGAGAGAGAGAGCAGGCAACCACATGGCGATCGTCGAACGATCGTGGGATCATGATTGCGCTCTGTGTGTTGTTACGTCAACGTCGTGCAGCGAAAGTCTTTTTTCTGATGGGAGGATTGATTGCACTTCCGTGTGGTTATTATTCGTGTTTATTGCAAAGATGATATAAAACGATAATAAAGACACACATCATCTCGGTCCGTAAGTAGGACAGCTTGAATGTCGAGTGGATGCTTCGACCTCTTGTTCAAATGGTTGATTAAGTACACGAACCAATTAGACACTCGAGAGACAATAGTAACTACGAATTGTGGTTCCATTGCGGCCGCCAAACGACAAATGTTCATCTTCCTAATGGCTGGCCAGTGTTTCGGCAGTTTGCAGAAACCAACTTTAACGATCGTAACCTCGACGACACGGCCCGAAACGCGTCGTATCACAAAAGCGTACCGAGCCGCGTCACGTAGCGTTCTGGAGGACCAGAAACACCAGCCAGCAAGCATGCAGCATCATCATTTTTCTCGGGCCAACAACGACATCATGTGCAGTGGAAAGAGAAGAATTTTACTGTCCGTAAAAGCGCTCCTTCCTTCCCCCCCCCACCCACGGAGGTCAATGACGATTGATGTGTGTAAACATGGTGGCTAATTAGCGTCATTAGGTATTTGGGAACTGTTTTACCGCGCGCGTGCACATGGGGCAACCAATTTGGCCGGGCCTTCCTCCTTAATAACGACCGAATCGCAAAAGTGGCGTACTGGCCAGAACCGGCATGAATTGCGCCGAGATTTGCCTACAAAGGGACACATTTGAGGTCGAAAATTTAGCACCGGAAATGGATTTGTGCGGTTAAAAGACCAGCTGCACCTGTTGCTTGGTGGTTCAATTAGCGGTCGCCTTTTTGTGTGTGTGTTTGGTTCGTTCTGCCCCGTTCCGGAAGGAACGCATTTGTCGTTAATTTGCCTTTTCCTAAACGTACGTACCATCTGTGTGTGTTTGTCCTCGGGTTTGCAGCAGGAGGTCGGGTTTTAATAGGTTTCCCTTGATCGGAACACTGGCCTATAGGCTAACGAGATTTAAATAGTTTCAATTTTGATCGAATGAATTTTCCAAACTATGATAATGGAAACCAAACATAGATCTATTTGTTCCCGAATGTTAATGAGTGAGGGAGAAAAGGTTCTCTTCTGCTCCAACATTGACTTAGTTTTGCATAACTCACCTGATTCCACATCGGTCACGTCACGTAGAGGGAGAGAAGAAATGGAAATGGAAAGAGCACGGTGGGCATTATAAAATCTAATCAAACGATCTAGCAGATGGTTCCCGTAATTGATCCAATCATTCCCCCACTTGTCTACCCGCACTTCGACGAGGTGGGGAGATAATCGTTCGGGCTATGGAATTGAAAACGTGAAAATCATTCCAAGAAAAACGGTTGCCCTCCGCGAAGGCAAATGCGAAGAGGATTCTTCCCGGGATTCGGACCCGTACCACCGGGTCCCTCCCCCTCCCTTTTTCGGGCGGGGAATAAATCGAAATTTTAAATACGACGATTTTTACTACCCGTCCGTCATTCTCGACCGAACCCGTCGTTGTTGTCGCATCGTTCAAAAAACGGGAGGGTTCGTCGCTTGGTGCATACGTTTAAATTTATTGTTTCTCGCGGAGTCACGGAGCGTTCGGTTCTTTCTGCGCTCACCCGGTTTTATGGCGGTCATATATTTTATTCTTTCTTCTGCGTTCCGTGTGGGGAGACAAGGCCCCCCCCCCCCTCCCCCCGTCCCTTAAGATAGGTGAGAGACTGAAGTACGCATATTTCTTTCGCATCGCGTTTGTTCGTACCGTGCGGTCTTCTGGCTCTATGTGATGGGGTGGTTTTTACGTACTTTCTTCGCCGTATTAACTCCGGCGCAGAAGGATCAAGTTGATGCTTTCTGGAACACCGCGAACAAGGGATGTTTTTTTTTCTTCTTTTGACCCTTGCTCCGTTCGCCCGGTTCGGTTCGGTTGATTTGTTTAGTGAAGATTATTCGTTCGTTTCCCGCCCGCGGTGGTGATGGTGGTGGTGGCCCATTCGGGAAGCTTTATAAGGAAGCTTTACCGTGGCGGCGGCGGCACCGACTGAGATTATTATCAGTTCGTTTGAACGAAAACGAGGCGAACGGCTGATTGGGAAGTGGCAGTGAGTGAGAACAAACACAGCAACCCGGACCCGGAAAACCCGAGCATGGGAGGAATCGGACTGGAGGGAATATAAAAGTTCGTTCTTGAGCATCATCGAAGAAGATCGACATTTATGAGTTTCGGGTATTCTCATACCCCTCCGTCCATTCACCGGAGTGCCGGTGGTGTCCCAGGCGGATGAAATGGTGTACGGGAAAAAAAGGGTTTATGGGAGATTTTCGTTCGAGGTGCCTACGTTGCATTTCTTTTTTTTTCTCCAACCGTTCTATCTTTTCTCCAACCCGAGGAAACATTCATGGAGTTCAGCAAATCAGAAGCGGTGGAGTGAAGGAGGATGGGGGAGGATGATGTAAGCCTGCTCGTGTTAACCATATGTCGCCCGGGAGGTTGTTGCCCCCTACGTGAGCCTATGTGAATGGACACAATTAGTGAGGGAGAAAGATTGGTTCGTCCTGGGAGTTTGATTTATTCTAGCTTTGTCATCCTCCCAATCGTGTTCCGCTCAATTTATTTAATTTAATGCGTTTAATGGTTTAAGGGGGAGCTCACGAAGAAGGTGGTGAGGGAGTGTACAATAAAAACCATAAAATTATCTTTTTTAATATGCAACCATTTCATGATGGAGATGGAAAAGGATTTTTAACGAGAAAATGTCACCAGTTACACCTTTAGCCTTTCGGGCATAAATCTAGCCATTCGAAGCAAATTGATAGCTTTTTCGTGTCGGCTTGCTTGTTGCGCAAAACAAGAAGAAAATATTTTAGCTACCATAAAACCATTGTGGCACCAAATGGCACCGACAGCAAAGCCAAAGCCGGGAGTTCATTTCGTCCTGCTTATCCGAGTGGCAGTCGTTTGCAATTTTGTTTCTTGTGTTCATTTCAATTTTTCCTTCTTCATTATGTATTGCACACCTTCGACCGGTCTTTTGAGACATTTTCTTCCATTTTTCCACTGCCCATTGGCTTGGTGTGCGAGGGGGCCACGATGGCTGCCCCGAAGGTGTTGTGAAATCAATTTCAATAAATTATTCAAATGATCATCCAATAGCCGCCGTTCGCTTTTTTTTCCATCGGTGTGTCCGGTTCGGTCGTTCCGGTTTTTCCGCCCTCGAGGCAGTGATTGTCGCACGGTGTCCGTCCGTTGGTCGGCTAAGATTGACGTCACTGGCCTGCACCCTTTGGTAAGGGAAAAATAATGGACGAGCAGAGTTTTGGGTAGCCCGACGGAGGAAGTTGTTTCTTGTTCCGTCATCTTTTTTTTAGTGTGTTTTTGCAAGCCGTACTATCTTCGGTATCTCTTTTATCCTTCCTTGAACGTGGGCAGCAGTAAAGCCTTGCAGTAGCTTTGTTTGCTGCTGCCATGGTAAACACTGGCCAATCGGAAGGTGCGAAGGGCCACACCGATATTTACGAAGTGCTTTTTACGATCGACAAACAAGCGCAAAGATTGCAATTTACGCCTGTGTCGTAAAAGAAAGGTTCGAGAGGTTGCACAGAGGAAGAAAAGCGTACTGGTATTTTTTGGGCGAAAGTTGATGCCTTGTTGTCGATTTTTCGTTGGTCGGCAATCGATTTCCATCCGGTCCTTCTACCGGTAGCGCAAGGGATGGGTTTATGTGATTCATAATTTACGAGAAAAAGGATCGCAGCACAACACATTGCGCAGAGTGTCTCTTGCTCCCCGATGAGTTCCTTTTTTATTAACTCGCAACAATTCGCTCCAGTTGGGGTTTAATTCACCCGGAAAAAGCATGTGAATCATGCGCCCCATTCGCGTGCGCCACATTCCCATCTCGCCGGCGGTGGCGGAGCCGGCCAGCGAAGTAATTTAATTGCCTGACAAATCGGTTGAAAGAACGATTCGGAAAGTATGATGCATCGCCCGGGTTTTTGTTGTGCGCGAACTCCGTTTTGTTATCTTGTGGTTGCCTTCACCCTCAAATATGCGCTTGCCACGAATGCTGGCGACTGAACATTCGCAAGCCCCACTTCCGTCCGTTCTTTGTTGCTCGATATGCGGGTTTTGCAGTCAGTGCACCCGACATTAAACCACCTCATCGTGCAGCCTCCTCAGCGTTTTCTTAACCCCAAGCCGACAGGGGGAGAACCTTATCATTTGCGATCGGGGGAGCCTTTCCGTTGCGGCCACATTTTTTCCCTCCCAATTAGCAGCTCATAACAATTTACTTAACTTTTGTTCCCGTGAGCACGCGCCGCATACACACACGCCCTCCGGCGCTGTCGGTGGCCATGTTTTCGCGGACCTTCAAATCAGTTGTCTAAATAAAGCATGCAGTTACCAGAATGCACAATGTCCGCTCTGCGCTCTGTCCAGCTTTCGACCCCAGGCTGTTTTTCTTTTCCTTTCGACTCGACTGTGCTGGTTGTGGCCAGTTTGTATTTTTTCCATGTGTTTTTTTTTGTGTGTTACACCCACCACAAAGCGCCTGCCCAGGTGTGCATAGTTTGGTTAACAAGTTTCTAGTTTTTCACTGCTAAGATTAGTTTCTTTTATCGGAACGGCTATTACTGGCCCTCTCGCGGTTGGAACATACAGACATAAGAGTGCACTCTAAATGTAATTGAGTCTCGAAAAATAATAATGGACCTCCTAAACAGGAACAACTGTACAACGCCCCAAGTACAGAGCGGGCGAGTACATTCGGCAAAGGGATAAACTTGACAAACCGGAGCCCTCCGTTAACCCGAGGTCCACTTTTTTTCGTTCCGATGGTTTAACGAGTGACTTAAAAGCGATAGATTTTTTCTGGATCAGCTGTTCACGTTGGGAAGAAAAAGGGGCCAAGACCACCCACGTCGAAGCTTTGCATTAATATTTGATGTACAGAAAAATGACCTGTGGTTGTAGAAAACCCAGTTTCATTTTTTGTTCAGATTGTAAAATTTATCACGGAGACTCCATCGTGTAACAATTAAACTGCTGCGGTCAATGAGCAAACTGGCAGAAACGAACCTTTTTTTTTCAAAATTATTGGTGACATAAGACTCGCATTCGATTATATATTTTCCGATGCAATAAATTCCGTTCACCGACAGCTTGGATGGCTGTACGCGGCAATAAAGTATTCCGACAAGTTCCAGCGAGTTTTGGAATTTTATGCATGGCCAAATTTTCACTGACATCGAGTTTCTTATTGCAATTTTGCAGAAGAGGTTTTTGGAACTTATTATGGAAGTCCTTGGATTATGTTTTTGTTATTTTTATTTATTTATAAATCATTTTACGTCTAACTTTTTATTCACTTTTGATAAATAACTCGGAAATAAGCCAAAGATGGTGAATGTTTCTTACGAGTCAAACCTTGCGATTTCAGTGAAACATATCTAATAACTTATTTAGGATTTTAAACAGGTTCTTCACTTTACCGCAAGGTTTTCTAATAAACACTGAAACAACCTTTATTAACTGTTATGAAAAGCATTCAACTTAAAATTTTCACACCGAAATTAAACTTATTCAAAGCCCTTTGATAAGGTTTAGATGGCATGAACTTATCCTATCCTTTCCTTGTTTTTCGTAATAATTAACAGGCCCCTCACCAGCTATCACTATGTTAGTTTTAGTTATTATTTAGATTTTGTTTATACAAGATGGAAGTTGTTGACACTTTCCATATATGTGAATGTCCTTTGTAATATTTTATAATATTTCTTTTTTTCGACAAAGATATGACTGTTGAAGAATGGGTTTTAATATGTTTTAATTTCTTCTTTCTTTTTAGGTAAGTTCGTCCTTCGATCAGCGGAATCATGTATGTAAATTGACCGACGCACTAGTGGATCATGCAAATTCAGTCTACAACAAGATAGTTCTACTGTTAAAAACCTACTCAGCCCGATTGTTGAATGCGCTCTGCAGTACAGTGACCTTTCGCCGCAATTTAGCCTATTTCTGCCGAGCTCAAACGAGCTCGAAAAAATAGTATAGGGAAAAAAACCGGGCAAAAAGATAAATGTATCGTAAAGCTCGATCGTCTCACTCCGTTTGCTGCTGCCCTAAAGCCCCGCCAACGGTTTCCCCTTGATTCCCCCTTTTGACAATCACTTAATCATGCTCGTACCTACACACAAACGACGTAAGCCCTTGTGGCTCTCGGCGTAAGCGAGCACAACAATGAAAGATCATGTTTTTATTGTAATCTTCTCTTCCTCCGCCGCTTCAAGTGAGGTGGCGCATTTCTTCCAACGCGCCTCGCCTTGGACCATTTTCGTCCAAGACGACGACGACGACGACGGTGGATTTACGACCTGCTCGCTCGCGTTGGTCGCCCGAACGAGACCTGTTTCGTCTTGTGCGCCCTCGAGACGACAGAAAAGCCCAACAACCGCGGCGGTGGTGGATCGTCTGATCGTCGTTGTCCTCGTCTGCATGTGTTCGTTCCGCAGGGCTATACCGTGGGTTGCACACACGGGGTTTGTGTTTTTGCCGATCGTCTGCATGCAGACTGTGAGGACCACCGTAGATAGCGCAGCATGACATGTATTGGATCTTGCCCCTTGGTTGGCAAAAGAGCAGCGAGGAGGAGCGTACTTTCCTTTTCCCGCTAAAGGGCGATCTTCTTGACGATTGTTCAACCCGCAGCCAAACCAAGGGTTTCCTCAACTGGGATAAGCCGTTTTCCTCACTCCGGTAGTGTGTGAGTGAGTATAATGGCCGTGGAAGCCGTTGCTTTCCAGCTTCTCGAGTTCTTTCTCGTACCGCGAAGAAGGAACACTGGAGGGTGATGATCGACCTGTTCTGGCCGTGTGGCAGCCCGCGGACTATCCGTCTACTGACCACCACATCGAAGCCCCGCCACGGTGTGTATTTGTACGCAGCGTGGCAGATCTGCTACCCACACCCTGCCACCACCGAACATCATTCCCAAACCCATTCCATGCATTCGGAACAAGTTGATCCTGCATCTCGCAGCTTTGCAGCTCGCAGAAGAAATAAAAGGAAAGGGAAAGAGTTGAGAGATGACCTGGAGACGTTCGATCGTCTCGCACACGATCCCCGAAGTAAGTTGGTTCCACCACCACAACACCCCCCGTTGGAGGTTTTTGTTTGGTTTGCGAACATTCCCTTTGGGAACCTTTTTATGATCGCGAACGCGAAAAGCTCAACCCGCGGATCGCAACCTCCGGATCTTGTATACCGACATCGGTTTGTTGGTGGTGGTGTGTTGCCTACTTGCTCCGACGCGGCAGTGTGCGTGCGTCGGGAGGGTTGTATGTGTGTTTCGGTTGAACACGTCGGAACGTGATCGTGCGGGCGGACGAAACGGGAGAGACATCACGGGTGTTTTGATGGCACGGTTTTCGGACACCGCGGGTTCAGTTGTTCCGTTCCTGCCGTACGCTTCGGACGTACGGATTCTGTTCTCGTGGACCCATTGTTTTTTTTGAGTGCTTTACCCCACCTTCCCTCTCTGCGCATCAGCCCAGTTAGTTGGCTACTGATGTCTTCGATGGCACATCCATCGAATCCATTGTGGTTAGTGCGCGATTACTCTTCAGTGTAGTGTTTTTGTTATGGGTTTTGATTTAAATTAATCGGTCCATCTATCAATTTACTCGGTCAAACGATTCTGGATTGCTCGATCCAACGGACAACAGGAGTTGGCAAATGGTTGGTCGCAAAAGGCGTGTTAGAAATGGCTCCACATACACATTTCGCGACAACTTTGGCCGCAAACTGAAAGCGAGCACTCGGCTCCTCGGCCCTGGAATTGTGCGTCGTTGCAAAGATAAAGGCAGCGGGAAAAGAAATTGTGTACGACGGTCGTGTGGGGATTCGATTTCGAAAGTTACAATCGCAGACGAAGGTGTCAAGTGTGTCAGTGCGGCCCGTGTGTGACAAGGAGCGTTGTTTTTCCTTTTTTTCTGGAGAAACAAAATCTCGCAACCCAGATCGTCATCGTCGTCGTCGTCGTCGTTGTGATTGTGGTTCGCCTGGTATTTGCCGTGGCGGCACGTTTTTGTTTGTTTGTTTTCCAGCCCATGGTGGTGAAGGTTACTTTCGTCGCCTGTTCCACCACCGTCGTGACACGCCGACGGTGTTTTGCTTCCGTGGATCGCCGTAATTGTAGGTTCCCGATCCGCCGTCGTCCCGAAAGTGTAACGTGATTGAACGGTGCCGTCCATCCCGGAGGGATTTCTGTGGTCCAAAACGAACAGAAGAAACGTGTGTGTTTGTGGAGGACGTGTGCAGGTTTGAGAGTGAAATTGTAAGAAACCGGAGGGGGGAGAAAAGAACTGAACCAACAACCCACGGACATGTTCATTCAAGTTTTCAACCGATCCAACGTTTGCGACGACCTGAAACACACACTGGCATTAGGAAATGGCGTTCTTGAGCTGAACGTTTCCACGATCACTTTTCTTTCCTTTCCTTTCCTTTCCGGCCTTTGCCCGGGCGCCTGAAACCCCGCTCACCCGTCGATCTCTAATGGCTCCTCGGACTCCTGAAACTTGTCCTCGACCGTACAAGTCCAGTGGATCTCGATGCTGGTGTGTTGGTGGATCTTCGCCCGTACCTGGCATCCCATGGCCCCGGCCTTTGTGTGTGCGTGCGGCTGTACCTGTTGGTTCCAGAAGGTCGGGAGACAGGTTTCTTTCCTCGCGATCGAGCTCTTTGTTTTGTTTCCTTGGTAGCTTCAGCAGTACTCTTTTCCAGAGTACAGGCTCCTTCTTCCTTTCGGTTCCCTGTGTTCCGATGAATGCAAACCCCCGTTCGATATTCGTGAAGAGCTGCTTAGTGATAGTTTATGGTCGATGTATAAATAATGTTTCGGCCGTTTGCGGCGACCGTGGCGTTACGCAAATGGCCGTGGTTCAATGACTTGTTACATCGGGATCGCTGGGGTCGGTACCATTAGCGTAATTAAATACCATTCCCGTCTGCCAATGGCTGATCGAGGAGAAGGAGCATTTGTTGGCGGATCTGTTTGATCCATTCAATTATTCCCATCCTTGTGGCATATCATCATGCGATGTCTACTTCCTACGCTCCTAACCTATAATTAACGAATAATTGCACATGAATTCGGGAGTACTTCTCCTATTTCCAAAAAAGTTCCTTTTAGAGCAATCTTCTACAATCTCCCATAACACGATAAGAGCGTGAGGATCAACATTTTTAACGCGCCAAGAATATTAAAGGCAACAGCTTGTAGAAAGCACCATTCCCTGTGGGACACCAGTCAGGGAGTGGACTTCAGAAGCATGAAAGACTCCAGCTTGACCAAGGTGACCCAGCATATGTAGCCATTCAGACTATCAACTTGCTTCGGTGGGACATCTTTCTATCGGTCCCTTTTCCCGTCCTACCTTCTCCTTCGCTGCTCTGGGTTTTCAGTCCCTGCGTAGTAGGAGTGTATGTAGAAGTCGAACCCTTGTGGCCAAAAACCGGTTGAGCTAAGTACGAAACTTTAAGTAGGCAAACGAGGTTCGCGCTAGCAGCAGCTCGTGTATCATTGCGCTGCTGGCGTGAATACTCTTGCCCGCGCGAAGTAGGAGGTTTTCTTTGCTACGCCACTAAAACCCGATATCGACTTCGCTCCCTACCTCCTTCCAGTATTCTCGTTCCGGTAAGATGTTTTTTTTTTCTGTGACCCCTGGCGCGTGTGGTAGGAAAAGAAGAAGCTTCTAGAGTGCTGGGTGTGAATGCTGAGAGATCTTTATGCAAATTTACCGAAGCATCTCTCTCGAGGAGAAGAAGTAGACGAAAGAGGGCACTTGGGTTGCTTTGGAGCCCCGGGGGATGAGGAAATGTCAAACTGCATGGCAAAGGCCCGTCGTCGTAACCCGGCGGCTCGTGTTGTACACCGTTCGAAGCGATTGCGACCGGTCGATGAAGTTCTCGTGGTGAGCTTAGCGTCCGGTAATGCAACTATCATTAGAGGCTTATGCAACTCTCCGTTGTAAAACTTCAACAACTATCGGCCGGTTTTATGGTATAGTTTTCTTTAGTTTTTTAGGAGCTCAGCAAACACTCACTCACACACACACCGATCGTGGGGGCGCAACCAGCGACACCAGCAAAGGAAGGAAAAGTGAAACGAATCGAGAAAGGAAAAACACAAAGATCGCGAGAAAAGGCCACCGGTCGTCACCAGCGTTTTGCTGCAGCGTAGCGAATGCGATTTTTTAAGAGAAACGTTTCTTACCACCAACCCCGTTGGTCTCTACGTTGCTTTGGTACCCTTTCTCCAAACTCCTCCACGACGCCAGACCGAGAAGTCCGAGTCCGGAGATCGTTGGACTTAATTTTTGCTGCAACACTTTGCAGTTGAAAATGTAGCCTTCGTTTTTTTTTGTCGCTCGAGAGTTCAGCTTCTGGGTGTTTGGGGTCGGTCCGGCCAGCCAGCCGTCGGTGCGGTTTGAGAAATTATCCGACGCCGCAAGCGCACCGCCAGGGCAAACAATGCGCACTTTTGTTTGTCGCGGCAACATGCTGCGGCTCGTTTGAGAAATGATCGCTGTGGGGCGAGCAGCAAGACAGAGTTGTTACGGGTGTAGGTTCCCTTCAAGAAAAAGGTGGTCCACACCCGGGGCAACCGGACAGCAGCAGCCGGCGATTGCAAACCACCGCACGGTGGACACAACTTGACAACATACGGCTGGCAGGACAGCGCGGGCATAGTTAAGCGGCGCCGGTTGTTGGGACTCTTTTTAGCCTCTTATTTCTGCTAATCGGACACGCCGGAGAGCAGATCGATGTGGTGCTGTGGCCCTGTCGACGGTTTTGCGTACATTTGCGCACTGCCTTCTCCGAGGGTTTTGTGTTGTGGTGTCTATTTCTTTCCAGCTGACCAACTCGCAACGCTCTGTCCTGATGTTGCGTACGTTCAGGTGAAGGTTTTAAGCTCCAACCAGCGAGTTGCAATCCTGGATCTGGACCTGGCACAGACGGCGTAGTGCGGTGCATATCAAAGCGACTTCTCGGACCATCCATTACCGTCGGGGTACCCGGGGCCTTCGAGCAGCTTTATCGCAGAGAGTGACTGCATGCGGCGTAGGAATAATAATAATTGATTGAGAGGCCCATGGGCTTGCAATGCATTAAACGGCCTCGTAACGGCTGGTGGACTGCCTAGAATAAAACGTATGATCCAATCGATGTTGCTGGATAAGCAACACTCAACCGGGATTATACAATTGTCCTGCGCCCGTGAGTCGATCAAGATTGATCTTGAGCACTTGGCCTATCGACGGTTCGAAGCCCGTCACCCGGGATCGTGAGAATTCTTGCGCACGAATCGGTCCGATGTCAAGCGTTTCCCCGTGTCAGATCCGTTGGATTTGTGTGATATGCGCGGATAAAAATTATTCCATGTCTGGACGTTCACAATGGAAGCTCTCCAAAGTGTCAATCATTAGGCCGGATGAATTCCGCCGTCCGCCATTCGGTTGTCGATTTTATGCAACATTTTGCTATCTTGGGAGAACATGTACGTGCGTCTCCTTAACGCTGGATGGCATTGAATCACTGCTTGTGTGCCGGACAACAAGCTCGGCAAGGCAGCTAGGCCAGCGAAGCGAATTAAAAACTAGAAAAATAAACATCGTAAGCTGCTCTTATGGGTTTATGATTGGCAACGCGCTAATAGAGATGTTCTTGGAGATGATTTTTGCATCTCGCACCGAAGCTTATTGACCACACAACAACACTTCTGCACAGCTTCAAGACCGGCCAGTTGGAAGCCTCTGCTGGAAAACCCCAACCGAGATGATGGTAAAGATGGCCACCTCGGGATGCCAATCACGTAGCGAAAACCCCTGCTGGTGTGAAGGTCACGTGCACGCTTATGGTGTGATGGATACGAAAACAACAACGCCGCTCGGTGCTTCGGGGGGGCAGCATCCGAAAACGGCGCGCGATGCCACGCGCGACAGATTTTTGTGCTGCTCTCACCTTCCATCTTGCTTTCGTTCTTCGTTTTTTTTCTCGAATAAGATCTCGAAATCTCACCGAACCGGTCCTAACTGCCTGATCGAAGCGGCCAGCAATAATATTTTCGACCGGACCTGTTGCCTCTGGTACCTCCCAATGGTTGGTCTCGTCGGAAGATGGTACTCTGGTCAGGCCTGGTCCACATCCATAACTTGGTGAACCGGACTGATTGGAACTGGTTTCGGGCGCCTGAAACATGATAATGGCAAGTTGGACTGCGCAAAAACCGAAGGTCATCAGTCCCAAAATGACTCTGGTGTTTCTTTTCTTTTTTTTCGTAAGATAGTTGTTTTTCTTTTGGGTTTTAATATTCCGTCGTGATAAATCCGGATAGCTTTTTGAGATACCACAAACACACATATGTGGGAACCGATGCGTTTATAAATGGCGAAGAAAGTTTGTTCGAAACGTTCCGGAACACCTTTCAAAATCGCACGTGACGCAAGTTGAGTCAACGATTGTAATTTCTTAAACATGAATAAATGGATATGCTATGTAATTTTAAAATCAACCCATCTTCACGAAAGATGGAAAGGGGAAGGAGAAAAAAAAACAATTAACATCGATCATTGCACTTTTTTCGCGCGGTTTTAAAAATGCGGTAGGAGATAAAACATATTAATCGACGCACACTTTCCCCCGCGCGAACACGAAGCTGCGGATTGACGCCGGGTGGTAGCCCACTTTCCGGCCTGGCCTGGCTTTCCGGAAGCTGGTGCAAAATTACTCAACATCTCTCACTCTCGATTTTTGCGCCACTAACTCCCAACCTCCCGCGGTCCGATCTAAAACCGTTTTCATTTCCTCCTCGACGAGCGGCGACGATACGCTCCGGTAAATCACTTTCGATTGCTGATCCATGCTTAATTCATCGTATTTCCTTCGAATTGGACGCTGCGGAGATCAGTTCGGTTTGCGTGTGTGTACGCTTTGTTTCGTTGGAAAATTCGTCAAAACCCGTCGATCGAGTGACAAAGAGGAGGATGAGGAGGAGTAGGAGTGCATTTGGATGGAAAATTGGGACACGCTTCATGGATTACCTCCCCCAGGTGCGGTTGCCGGCCGGTGGTTGATGGTTGTGTTTTGGAATTGGATTTTTCGTTTCGTTTTTCATTTTGTTTTTCCGGCTCCACCACTCATAACCGGGGCCTGCACGATCGGAAGTGGTCGCGCGCGCGCACAGATGTTTTTGGGGTAATTTTTGCGGGCCGTTTTCCGGCTTTCGCGGTGAGCTGCATTTGTCACTCGGTTCGCTTCCTGTGTGCATGAAAGCGGAGGAAGGAGCGGAAAGTTGTTCACAAAATTGTTCGCATAATGATCATTTTCCAGTGCAAAATTTTTGCGTTGCGCATCAAAAATGCCTTTGATGGTGAAGGAAATACATTTTCGTGAATGCATCATCACATCGAGGAATACTCATACGAAGGTACGTGATCGTATAATGATCACGCAGTGAAAACATGATTGAATTAACAATGTACAACGTTGTGGACAAAATATTTGAGTTGATTTTTATAATAGGTAACATTTTGGCCTATTATGATTCTCGAAAATCGTCAACTCGAACGTTAGAGAAAATTACATTATGGTCACTTGTTCGAGTCGATGAAACTTTCGTCGATTTTTTTCCAAGCGCAACTGTCAAACTGTTGCACTTTGTAAACAATGAAAAATCTGTAGCACTAGACTTACGGATAAAAATTGTTCGAATTCGAGTTTCCGCTCGAGAACCGTAATGCAATTTTCCCCACATTTTTTGACGGATTGCTGCGGTCGACAAAAAAGTTCTCGAACGAGAACCAAACGTGACGTTTGAGTTGGAAATTTTCTATCGTTCGAGTTTCGTAAAAATAGGCTCTAGTGTTTTTAAAACGCTTTTGCGAAACAAATATTTCCTTCATCATACTTTGCAACCTGGATACAACTAAAAATAACACAAATTGATCGTATAAGCTAGTAACTAAGTAACCTATAAAAATGTAATCACCAGTAATCAAGGACTAGGTTTTCAGTATCGTAGGCCACAAAAGCACGAATTGGAATAGTAACCACATAAAAAGGCAAGCATGGCTAAGAAAAAAAAAGCATATCGCCAACACCGACATAATCACCGAATCGCGAGAAAGGGAACTCCTCTGGAAGCCTTACGAACCACAAAAAAAAAAAAACACCACACCGACTCCCTAAATGTCTGGTGACCTCATTTCGCTGCTGACAAAATCCCACCACATCAGCCAAAACTTGCGCCAGGGCGAACAAGGGTTTTTTTTGCGCGTTCATCCCTCAGCCCGATCGAACCTTTTGCCTTCGCGAACGGGGAGGGACGATTTATAGACGGTTGGAAAGGTAGTGGAATCCACCACCGACCTCTCTCTCTCTCCCTTCCTCGCATACCCCGGCAGGACACCGAATCGAGCGTAATCGCAAGCGGCTATCCGGGGGGAAAAATATCATTAATAGGCCGCTCGAAGCGCCTCGCGGGAAATCGGGTTGTCCCGGGCAGGCAAAGGAGGTAAAAAAAAAATCAAAATAATGTTGCGATAACAAAAACCTCGAACCACGACACTATTTCTGGCGGGGGATAAGAGTGAAGAACGAAAAACCAGAAGAAAAAGAAATAAAAAGCCTAACCTTCTCCATCGCGCCCAACCTTTCTTCAATGGAGGAGGAATGGGAAAGAGTTTTGGTGTATCGCGAGTAAGCACGCGAATTTCGCCACGGTTGTTTTAGACCTGTTTTTTTTTTGGCTCGTTCGGAAGGGGATTGGTCTCTCTCGTGTCGCCTTTCGTCTTCGTCTTCGAAACGTCAAACATTTCTTTCGGGGTTTCGCCAAGCCGTTTGGCTACGGAGCGGAACACATTGACTAAACAACTTGTTTTACGAGACCCCCAAAAAGGCCTCGAAAAGGCCGCGCTCGGAGTTGGTCCTACCCCCGTACCGTACCACCCTTTGCCAGGGTACGAGGACGGCATTTGACTGTCACGGACCTAGCCTCCATTTCTTCGTTGTGATTTTGTCTTCGTCGCGAGCGGTTTTGCTTGGAAGAAACTTCAAAGTATAAGTGCGGCTTAGTTTAGTTTCTTCCGAGGTTTCGTTGCACTTTTTGCCCTCGGGACCCTAGAGCGTTCTGTTCCCGCAGACGAACGCATAGAGAGTGAGCGAACCTGGGATGGATGGATGTTTTTCGCACAATTTCGGTTCGATTTGATCCAGATTGGGGGGAGTTTTTCGCGGCACCAGAAAGTAGGTCGTTGGTGTCGGGGTGATGGATATAAAAGTCGACCTCAGGGCTCAGGGAATCGGGATGGTTCGGTTTTCAATGGCCTACCGTTGACTTTGATTGTGATTGTATTTACCATCCTATCGGTGGATAAATTACTCTCGCCGCGGAAAGTACTGTTCTTTCGATACAGTTCCTCGGTTTCTCGTATTTCAAAAAAGACCGGTTGGAAGGAAAAAAGGGAAATGATGGTGTCGTTTTCGATACGAATTTTCCGCCAGCGACGACTGTGACCGACGGAGTTGGAGTTAATTTTCGGAAGTCCAATTTCGGTGCGCTTAGTGAAACAACCACTTGGTCGGCTGGTTTGGGGGAAGGTGTGGGTTTCTCTGCTTTTCTCGTGGGAAATTAAGCGCGACGTGGTTTTGCGGTTCCGCCAACGCCACGAGCGCGCACCGGTTCGTTGACCCCCCCAATGCTCCCGTTTTTGGCCACAAGCGCACAGGCCCGGCCATCGAGTGTGGCAGTTGTTTGATTTTAATTCCCCGGGTCCAACGGATCCGGGCGGACTTGAACGTGAAGGAAGTTTGCCGTTTCGAAGTTGGTAGATAGATCGATCGTTTCACGATAATGATGATGATGATGATGGCGGTGGCGGTGACGACCATTGAGCTCCAGATCGTTCGAGGGTAATAATGAGGACAGTTCCAGCGACGGAGAGAAAAAGAGAGACTCGCGGTAGAGTTAGTCACAACATACTAGATCGCATCGGGCGGAAGGAAAGTAAAAGTAATTTCGATTAAAGCCGAAAGAAAGCGTTGCCAAAAGGGGAAAATGACGTCGGTTTAGGGTTTTGGGTGGAGTCTGGGACTGACTGAGCTTTCTCTGGTGGTGGGTTTGCCATTTTGTCGGGGCCCTGAAAAGCGCGAATGAGCGGATGTGTGTGGGATTGCATTTTGCCCCGATTCGAAGGTCGACCATAGTCAATTTCTACTTTGTTTCGTCCGCTAATGAAAGAGATCGGTTTGCATTTCCGATTTGGAGCGCTTTTGTTTTTAAGTTAGGAAATGAAAGTACAATAATATCGATGTATAATTTAGAGTAAACTATATGCTATGGTACAATACTGTTGGTTTTTTCAAAACAGTTTGAACAAGATACCACATATCGTCCTGTTTAAATTAAAAAAAAAACGATTGCATTAATTTAACAAATTATAGCCCTTACCCCCCAATGGTAAATAAACCGTAACCCATAACCGTAACACCTCCTTCACCCAAGGGAACCATTCCGGCCAAGGCAGTGCGCGTAAGCGAAGCCCAATCAAGAGGGAAAACATTGTCGACCTTCGATCGATTCACTTTTGGACCGCTTTTCGATCGTCGCGGCTGACACTGACACCGAAAAGGGAATGTGTTAAAACTCACTCTCTTTTTGCGGTACAAAGTGTGTTTTGCTGGCCTCCGATTGTGTCCGTCGATCAAGGAGAGGAGGGCTGTCATTATTATGGCCATTTTTCGTGGCTCAAAAGACTGTTGAGAAGTCGTTTACACTCCACCCAACATGTAACCCGTTTTCAGCTGCGTTGCTTTTGCCTGCGATTAACTTCTTCGATCGTCGCTGACGATGACGTTTGGACAAGCGTTTACACAAATGCACTCCACCAGAAGATGGGATGCTGTCAGCCTGCTCAATTGTTTTCGTTGCACTACATCGAAGGAGAACGGAGCGTTGGAAAAAATGGTGCAACAGCTGCGTGCCAAAGTTAGCAGAAGACGTCAAAGATGATCAACATCATCATGATGGCGATGGAGAAGGGCGAAACAAATTACATCGAACAGTGGTACTAATAATAATATTTTTGCACTCCATTGAAAGCGCATTGACTTGACCTTGGCTACGGAAATGCGATCGTTTCCATCGGTCCGGTGTTATTATGGCTCTCGTTTTCATCCCTCACCCAACGCAGCAACAGCATACAACAGGAATCGCACAATGGAGATCAAGATGCGGTCCGAGGCACGAGAGGAACGAATTATTTACAGCGGACAACCCTCCGCCATGGAAGGGTGCTAATGTAACCTGTAATTTGAATATGTTTTTGTGGTTTTGCTCTCGACGATCTGCACACCAAGACACAACGTCCGTGTAAAAGCCGATGTGCCTTTGGTGCACCGAAAGTAAACAAACCGAACAATTCAAGCGGCTCCATTTCGTTCAAGGAACAATTCTTTTGCGTACATATTGTTTTGTGGTGCAGCATAATCGAGCTATGTTTTGCGGTTTTCGGGAGTGTACACCATATGGTTTGCATTCATTAAAGTAAGAGAGAGCTGGAAGGTTAAAGGATTCATTGGTTTTATAATTGCATGATTAGCATACTGTGGCGAAGAAAAGCCACGCCTTTTTGGAAATGCCATGACAAAATTAGTCTTGGCTAAAGCATAATCATTTTCGTTTTAAAATCCACCCCATGCTCATATTCAACCATGATGAGAATATTGGAATCCCAGTTTGGGATTCGACTCTCTGTGTCGACTAATAACTCTTTTAATCACTCTTGGAATTCAAATCCTTATTTGGGATTCAAATTTTTATGACGACTAGCAACTCTTTTACTCACTCATTCACTCTTTCTCTAAAGATTCAATCTTCGTGATTCAAATTCTTCGTGATTATTGTTCACTCTGATTGAAATCTTTAAAAAAAAGCGGTTATTCTCATCACTAATTCATAGACAATTACATAAACTATGCGCCGGTAAAAAGAGTATGGTTTTAGATTTATTTTTACAAGTGTCTTGTCTCTTCATCATCACCGGATGGCCAATACTTTACTCCGACAGGAGTCTAATTAATGACATCAACAAACCTTGCATCCATATCCTGATCGGTTTCTTGTTTTTAAAACATTTCTCTTTCTCTCTCCTTCCTCACACATCATACCCATTATTCATCGTGGTTTTAATCGTTTTCAATCTGCTCGTGCAACTCCGTGCCTGGAACGATGAAAAATCCCCCTCCTTCCCTTCGCTTTTCGCCATCCTTTACCATCGATAATGTCTTCGATCGTATCTTGGAGTGGGCTGTGCTTTTGCCCGCTTCCATACCTTCAACCTCAACCTGTTGTGGTTGATGAATGACGTGTTGTGACGATGTCGCAGATCGGCTGGCTGGTGTAGCGCAAAAGGAAAAATGCACCCTTCGGTCGGGCAACGGGTGTGGTGTGGATTATCGATGTACACACGCACGCACTAGGCGCCCCCCAAAGAGCCCCGAACAACACCGAAACACTGGTCGCCATCCGAACGTGGTGAAGGGTCATAAATATTGGCGTTGCATAAAATTGCACACGATACAGCAAGCGCGTGCTTGCGTTTTTCGTTTTTTCAACGACAAGACAACAACCCCCTCTCCTCCAATAACACGGAGCAAAAGTCCAACTCAATCCTCAGGTTCTTGGTGGTCGGTCGGTGACAAGTTAAGCGAAGTCGAGAGGAAAAAAAAAGAAACACACCTCACAGAGAACTTTCCAATTAAGTTTTTACGAGTGTTCATCCTTCCAACGCGTTTGTCCGACGGTACATCACATGGGCTGCATACATATACCTCTGTACCAATGTGCATCACGAGCCTTAGGAACGGCGCGTGATGGTGATGATGATGATGATGCAACGACTCCCATATCTCCATCTAGCCGGTTGGAAGCGAGTTCTTTAAGGGCGAACGTGGAAGGTAATACTCCCCGTGCTGTGGACGAGTTTTATGGCGTTTATTCGGAACAAATGGGCAACCGTTTTCCAGATGGAGACCCGAAGAAAGGTTACGTACGTTAATGCTGCTGGTCGGACGTTCGACATATGCCCGCCGGCTTCATAATTGCTCGAGCACGTTCACCATCGGGGTTTAGATACCGCTGTTGGATATTTATCGACCACACCGAAACTGGTTTTCGGATGGTGTTTACATTGCGTTGGGATGTGTTTCTTCCGTAATATACAGTAATGCACCAAGAGGAAGATAGCTAAGTACTAATTTAGATCCATCTTCATCAACGAAGGGTACAGCTTTTGTCGCAAGGAGGAGGATAAGAAAATTCTACCTTAATACACTCATCAATTGCAACACCTCCACCATGACGTAATAACCCGTTTGGTGGGATTAGTTTCTGATCAGTCCTTGCTTGGTTGAGTTTATTCGATATGTTCGATCGTTTTATATTTCGCTCGAGATCCCCGGGCACGATCTATTTGTAGCAATTGAAAACATATCAACCGTTAAGTTCTTGTTTAGTAGAACAAAACTGTACTAGGACAAGGTTTCTGTGCTATTACCTTCAAACCCCTGCGCCTGAGGCAATGTCCAATAATTCACTCTAGCAGTCCTAATTTATGTACCATCCATCGACGAACGGCGGTGTTCGCATACGCACGATGCAGGGCAGCCACCCTGAGGGAGCCTAGGCAAGCAAAGCTCCACTTGAGTACTTCAGGCACAACGGACTAGCGTTTATGGGGAGGTCTGACAGTGCAACTTACAGAGAGTCTCCGGAGTCGGGCGGCGAACACGTTTGCAACGGTGAGATAGTAACACGCTCAACCTGGAGAAGCCCGAGAAGAACCTCGCGGGCCCCAAACGCCGTTGGGTGGTGGACTAATGGGTAATGAATATAATTATCATTACTTCTGTTATTGCTTGGTCGTTCTTTTGCCTGCCTCTCACTCAGTCTCACCGCAAGCCTAGAGTGCCGCAGCAAAGTGTTGTGTGTGTCTACGCAACTCTCAACCCGCCCAGGTTGCGCCCGACGGGTGGCACTGCGGGAGTTTGTGGGTTAAGAAGATCGACACGATCGACCATCGGCTGGAAAGTGGGACACCACCATCACCATCACCATCACCAACCATCATCAGCATCACCATCTCCGGTCTCGAGTTGCAGGGAGTGGCCTCTGCACGCGATCGGCGAAGAAGCGAGTTCTTCGGTAAAGGCGCTTCGACCAACTCCTCAACGTCTTTGACGATGCAGAAAGAAGAGAATCCTACGGCAACAATCCAGCGACAAATGCGGAACGCACGCACGCAAAGTGGTTGAGTTTCGTGCGAAGGTGTACGGAAGGTGACGGGTGGCAATGATTGATCGGTTGGCTGTCTTCTATCCCTTGAAGAGATGCTGTGCGGTCAACTTCTGCCTCGCTAGACTTTTAAGCTGCTGCATAAGATGAGGTGGTTCTAGGTCTGGCGCGTTGAAATATCTCATTTTGGTGAATGGTTATTCTAAGGGTACGCTTTCTTCAGTAACTGTGGTTTCATTCTTTCCTCTCATTAAAATCATTCACCTGAAGATCCGCCATGAACCATTGCATTTAGGATCAGTGGATTCAAGCTTAGAAATAGCTTCAGGAACGCCCTTTAGCGTTTTTGTGCAAATGCCATTCGAGGGTGTCCTTACACCGGACAATTACTTTTACATCTTGCACCTGCTCAAGTTATCTAAACTTTGAATCCATCCATTTACTTCGTGTCGCTTCGTGGTGGTGTTGTTAAAAATTGGTTTTCCTTCCAAACATTCGCCTTGCATTATCGGTGGTGTGCATCGCCGTCGGGCAGGCAGAGGCGCCATTAAATCCATCTACCCAGGCCAGCAGGTGCATGGTGGAAGTGTCTTTGCCCAGCAGCGACGTTTAGATGCACCCATGTCTCGAAGCGGGAAAACATGTAAGTCTGTTTTGTGATAAGAAGACTGTTTAATTTTCTTGTCGTTAAACGGAAAAAAGCAACACCCCAAATTCCCGGGAATTCTTAGTTAAAATTGTTCACTACTCCTATGCTACAGTAAAGGTGGCCCTTTGAGCTTTTGTAATTGCGGTTGGAGTACGGTCTGCCCGGTTGTAACGGTACATCGGGTCTTATCTATTACCTCACCATGGGGCACACACAGCATGAATGACAACCCCCGGGGAGGCGGGAGGAGTTGGGAGATGGGGGACCAACAACCAAACATTCATGTTATCTCTCCGTAATGTGCTTTTTACGTTACGCAAGCTGTAAACGTTATATTCACACGAGAAGCCGTACGGCTCAGTTGCGGTTAATCGTTGGCGTGGTGCTGGTTTGCTGGTGGCCCTGCATGGCGTGCCTGGATTGCATCCGCCGTACCGTGCCGAGATGTACCTGGCGACCACAAGAGATGACCTCGAAGCCCGTGCCATCCCGGAATATCTAATGCATCATCCGTCGGGATCAAGTGAAGGAGGGGAAAGAAATAGGCTGCTGTTGCTTGAGCCATTGAGTGTCATTGGAAGAAAGCAGCAAATAGCTTCATTTACCTTGTGTGTGTGTTTGGGTGTCGGTGCCCTGCAGGTGTCAATAAAGGTTGGATCGTTGGTGGTTGAACGAACTGATGAATCTGGAACGAAACGGAACCTGACCACGCACGTGTGCGGTTGCGTACAGGTGTGAAGTGTGTGTGTGTGTGAAGGGCAGATGGCGGCACGCGCGTAATCTTCGGCCAGAGATGCGTGTCCCCCCTCGTGGAGGGAGAGAGCTCAATTCATCTTCGTCAGAAGGGAAGATACACCGCGACCTTCTCTGTGCATGACGATTAAGCTCCGTATCGAAAAGCGTCGGAGTGGTTTCCTTGTGGTCATGTGCAGGCCAACTACTCCGTACCGTAACGTCTATACCTGTTCGTCGAAGACATTAATCGCCCCGCGAGGTTCGTTACGGTTCATGTTCACACTCGACTCGGCAATGCTTCCAGCTTCTCCACCGGGAACTGTTTAACAACGTGGTGGTGGTGGTAATTATTTTCATTAGTTTCGGTCACGGTCGAAGGTGCACGACGACGACGACGACGACGACGATGAGGTATTCGAGGGTTCCAGGATCTCCAGAAGCAAAAAAAGGCGAACCGGATCCGATTGGATCCGTGGCTTGACCGCAATGCACGGGTTTGCCCGCAGCAAGTGTGTACTCTTTGAAGATCCGACCAGACCAGAGCAACTCGTCGTTGCAGCTCGGCAATTTAAGACTCGCGTAGGTGATAGATTCAGTCTGGACTTCGGGACTGCTGAAAATCAACGCAATGTGAGGCAAGAACTGTTGTTCCTCCGTTCGAGTGCCGTTCTCTTTCATCGATCGCGTCCACGTCTTCTTTCTTCGGGAGCTGCAGATTAAGCAACTTTTTTGTGAAACCAGTTTGTATTCCGCGTTCGGTTTGCAAAAGAAGTTGCAAGAAGAACGTGTGCAGATAACCTGGCCGTTTGTCAGTAGCTTTGTGGACGCAGAAATGGAAAAAGAAAATCAGCAACTTCGTGGTTGGAGCTTGGAAAGTTGATCCTGCATTCGCCACGTTTCGCAGAACGGGCGCTGCTCGGGGTGTGCGCGAATGTGTTAACGATGCGCTGAAGGACGAACCAGTGTGTGTGTGCGTGCGTGTGTGAATTTGCAAACCGGACTGGACAACTAGTTTGGGTGGTGCGCGATCGAAAAATCCCACTTCTCGAGTTCTCGAAAGGCACAAACTAAACCACCTTGACTGGGAAGACATATTAAAATAAGAATCTCGAGAGGTCTCTCTCTCTTTCGTTTTACACTCTGTTGTTCCATCGCTCCTGTGGCTTAACGCCGCGGTAGTCTTTTGATATTTAACCCTGGTGCAACCCCTCTGAGGGTGTCTTGCAGCAGCATTGGTTTTCTTTACGGGCCAGTTGAAGCTTATCGTTTGCGTGTCCTGTTTTGTTTCTCCTCCGTTTAGCAGCAGTTGTGCAGTTGTGGAAGCAGTTTGAAATAAATCGACGAATTGAAAAAGGGTAGCTCGATCCGTTGTGTGTTACGTTGTGTGGTGCCGTGCAGGTACAGAAGGACGTGTGTGCATTCCCCTGCCTGCGAAGGAGGAAGGATAAATTCGATTTGCGAAACGAAAGGCAAGCCTCGAAAACCTCCTTCCGGAAAGTGGATAAGTGAACCTCCGATTGGCGGTGCCAGTGGTAGGCGTTTTCCTCATTGTGTGCCGTGTGTGTGTGTCGTTCAAGTGGCCACCGAACGTTGGCCACCGGAACCAGATGATTCCGTGCGTGAGTCTCACGGAGAGCAGTGTCCTTGGGAATATGAAAGAACGCGTTAAAGAGATGCGCGTGTTCGGGTGTCGTTTGAATTTTTGGAACAATGTAACGCTGAACTTCGGTAGTAATAAGGGTAAGTGTCGGTGAATGGTGGACAAAAGTTTATTTTTTTAAATTGGTGAATATACTGTGATCCCTTGTGGATATAGGAGTATTGGAGTATGGAAATGGAAATTTACTATTTACAGGATATATGTTGTTAATAATCAATTGTTCAAAACGAATTTTACAGAGTTTCGATCCATATAATGGTATGTTTCAATAGATAGAGAGAACATTTTAAACGCATACGGGATATTTTCAACTGGTTGAGAGAACTTTGTAATCATATAGGGGAATGTGTCAGATAGCTAGGGGAATAGTGCAAACCAACCGGGGAGCTTTGCAACCGGTTCGGGGAGCAAGTTGTCAAACTCGCAAAAGTTGTCTTTGGTTGTAATTTGTTTGTTTACTTTGATCCACCCCCGTACGTTCATGCAAGAAAAGTAAATTAATTACTGTGTATTTTTACTCGTCTATTAATTTAATTACAATTTGTGTCTTTGATTTTTGCATCCACTAGTTTACAATCGTTTGTCAAGCAACGAATTTGGTACAATAAACGTGGAGAACCTCGAATATCACGCATTGATTTTAAATAATTTTTAAATATTTAACGATCCAAAGTAATATCATTCCTTGGCATAAAAACGACGAGTTCTGTGAAGTTAGCTGCTCGTTCCCCCAATCGGTGGAAAGCTCCCTGGTGGACATAATTTTGATTCAAATAAATATTATATCTTATTTCTATTCCATAAATCGAAAATAATTCAGGGCACTCAATTTCTAAAACCACCACCTCTTCAGCAGGACGAGCATTCATTACTCGTAACCACTTCGGAGGCAAATTTTAATTAAGGAAGCACGAAATTACCCATTGCATTTGTCGGCCAGCATCGATCGAACCGTCAGTTATTATTAGCGACGGGTAAAATAAATACTGTTAGCGATACGTGATGGTCTTTTTTGATCTAAAACTGTAAGCCGTCGGCTCCGTAAGTGCCGGTAGCTTCCCTGTCCCCCGTTGCCGCGAGTCGGGGAAAAATGGGTGAAGTAATGTGCTTGTAGTAGAAGATCGTTTATTTCACCCCTTTCCGCTTCGATTTTCCTGCGCCACAACCTCGCGGCCTAAACCAAAGGGGAGGCCTCTATTGCGCAAGGGAATCGATCTTCAAGGAGTGTGCGACCGATATCCAATGCCCTTTGCTCCCCCGCCGGCCCATTCTACGGTCCCGGAGAGCATAGAAAAGCCGGCGTGGGGTTGGCGGTGGGTGGGGTTGTGTGACGCAGTCATTAATTATCTGAAATCAATTACCCATGCTCACGATGCACAAGACGGACACATCGGGGAAACATGGTTTACGATTCCATCGCGAGTTGGCCAACTCTCGCCCGGTGGAGATCGGCGTGCGCGCGCGCGCGGTGGTCGTCGTCGCGATTCGATACACTCGAGGGGAGAGAGGGAAAACCAGTGGATGAGAGGGTGTAGGGTTGGTGGTGACCGTTTGCCGCCGCCGCCGCCTCCTGCTGCACGAAACAACGAATAGAGAGACCGACCCCACCGAGAGGTTGACCGGGAATCGGAGGGATGGTGGCTGGCGGTGGGCGGCGGCGTTACGTTAAGCGTCTCCGGAGGAGGCGATGGCAATGGGAGGTCTTTTCGCCGACTCCACACACAACATACGGCATGTTTTGCATAATCGTGCCCGTGCTAACGGTACTCTTTCCACCTTCTAACAGCGTGGCGGCTTTCGCGGCTCGCACCTTCCCGGTTCCTGTTGGACATAAAATCGATGAAACGCTGAAAACTTCTTCGTTCGATCGGATTCCTGCTTTTGCTTGCGGTCTTGGCGCCGGGTGCCGGTTAGAATCCGAAAGTGTTATGAACCCTCGGCAACGGTCCCGGTTCCCCGAAGGGAACAGTAGTACAAAAGGTGCAGAATTTTCTTTTATCCAGGCCGCTTGTTGAAGCTTGTTGAGGGGATCGTAAGGAAAAAATCTTAATGTTTTTGGCCTGTATTTCTACTTTGTTCTGGACTAGAAGATGATATATTTTTCCTCGAGTTGACTCTCACCCAGCTTCATATTTATTTCATTACATAATGTCTCTGAGGGTCGAATCTGAGCTTGAATAAATTGAATTTAGTTTGGAATATCAATAATTTGTAGTATTAAACGGAATATTTACTTCCGGTGCGCATGAACAGTTCCTTACAGTCAAAGTCACAGGCGGATTAAGCGTTCTAGGGGCCCCAGGCAGTTATAAGTTGAAACCCCCAAAAACATGCAATACATTCACCATTCAATATTATACTTCAAAATGTATAAAATTTCAACTTACATTAAACGACACAACTTCAATGAGGAATCAAATTTAAACAATTTTACAATTTTCCATTCCGTTGTCCAAGGCATGCTTTGCAAAGCCTCATTTCCTGCGAAACTATCAATAACTTTTCAAGAGAATCATTTTCCACCAATATGGTTTAGGTACTAAAGGGTGTCCCAGAAAGTATAAGCACGATTTCTAAATTACGTTTCTGGAAAACGGATGACGCCAAACAGTTGATTCTTCGGGTGTTTGATTGTTTACATTCAAACCTACTAGATAGTGCATCGAAACTATTTTTTCAACCGTTTCTGTTAAAATGCGAGGCATTTCCGTCAAAAAACGCAAAAGCGTTCTGCACAAATGGTGTTCGACTCCTTACATTTCGCTAAGGAAATTGGCGAAATCGGTAGGTGTGAGTATCGGATCCGTACGAACCGCCATCCAAAAGTTTCGGGAGGAGTCCAGCTTCGAGGATACGCCGAAAAGTGGTCAAAAACCTGGTCCTATCGACCAACAGTTGAACCCGGAAAGAGCAAAAGCATTCAAGCAAAAATAGGAAAGTTCCATTCGCGATGTGGCTCAACAAATGGGTACGTCAAAAAGTAACGTCCAATGAGACAAGGCAAGATTGAAATTAAAATCGTACAAAATCCAAAAGAAATCGAAACGGAGTGCAAATTAGGCTGCATGCATTAAACATCGGGACCGGAAGTTGTACGACAAGCTGCTGTGTGGTCATCCCTCATGCATCAGTTCGAAGAAGAGTCGACCAAGACCAGACCAATTGAGATATTTTGGGCGCTAACGAAGGCACACTTGAGAAAACATTTTAAAGCTGCGAAAAACATCGACAGTTTTCAAAAAAACTGTAAAACCGTTCAAAAGTGTCGAAAACCGTTCATGACAAGTATGTGCTAAGCCATATCGGAGGCGACAGATCAAAAGTGCGGTCATTAGCATAAGATTAAATTTTTAAAATTTTTGTTTTTCGTAAATAGTCCAGAACAGAACCCAAACACAATTTATGAAACAAAAATTCAGTTTCTGGAACAGGTTTTATTTTTAACCTTATTTTGAAATCGTGCTTATACTTTCTGGGACACCCTTTATGAATCAAATTGACAATCGTGAAATGTTTGAAAAAGATAAAAGTTAGAATAATGTCAATCAAAATTACTGTATTTTGAAATGTGTAGGGCATTACTTTTGCTTATCCATATTCATTTTCATAGATCTCTTTATCTTACGTTAGTGCAACAATCTCATATTTTTACCCAAAAAAAAGCGACACCTTTTCTGCATCAAAACACAGTTCAGATAAGTACGATCTTGTTTACATTTTCATATTCTTCATTTACTTCCATTCAAAATAAAATTCACAACCTGACCACACAGTTGATAAAAACAAGCATCTATGTTGCAAAATGATAAAAATAAATAGTATAAATAATATTTAAATTAAGAAAAAATATGAGCCATAAGGAAGAGGCGCTTGAAAGGCCGGAACCCAAAGCAACTGCTTAGTTTGCTTATCCTATGATCCATCTCTGGTCAAAGTAATACAGTTTAAAAAAGAAGCCACATACTTGTTAGCTTGGATTTATAATTCGCACATTTCTTCTGTAATTTTTCCAATTCATGATAATAATGATAAAATAATAATGATGGCATATTCGACAAGCGTAAAAGTACATCGTTTGTCGAGGCTTGATCAACTTCGTTCAAAATGGCTTTGATTTGATGAAGAAAGTTCTTATCTTAAAAACGAGATCATACAAGTTTTATATCTAAACAAAACTCTATGGCACGATTGTTTGCACCCATATTTTTTTACCAAATTTATCTTTCTGAGTCCTCCTCTCCGAGTTTCGCAGCATCCAAACGCAACCCATTAGCCCGTTCTACGTGATTGATACGTCGTGTTTCGCGAATCAATACCGAACTGTTGGTTCGGGGGTTTTCCCCGCTCTGTCTGTGCTTAGAGAAACCGGTTGTACAAACATCGGGACGAACCCGCGCACTGATCAAACTAAACCAAACCCGCGGCAGCGTGGCATATTCCGGTAGCATGGAACCGAATGTGGAACAATTTCCACATTAATGGAAAGCTATTATATGATGTGCACCATCGTTCCGCGACCGGAAACAACACCGTGCCGCCACGCGGTGCCGGTGAACGACCAAAGCGCCTCGCAACCGAAGGCTGTTGTTCCGAACCTAACCTCCTCCTCCTCCTCCCCGGGCCAACAAACGAGGAGGAAGACGTAAAAAAACCCAGCCGGTAAAGAGTTCGACCATGAATGGCGCAATGGCACGGCGAGAACTCGGGCTCTTCTGGTAACGAGCGCGACGAGTGTTGCGTTTTGGAGAAGCAGAAGCAAAAAAAAACATGCCCTGTCATCGAATGTTGTGGCGGTGGCGTGGGGGCCACCACCACTTCACGCCAGGTGTATATATGCTCGGGATGAGGTCGTTCCGAAAAACCCGACCCGGGCCCAATTGGTTCAATTTGAAACCCTCTCCCGGCCTCGGTCAGGTCTCGTGATGGCCTCGTTTCCCTTCTAACCCCCGAGGTTTCCCTAAACATGCTCACCTTTGTTCACTTTACCCGCGCTAAGCGCTGTTTAATCGATAGCATTAAATCCTCCACCCGATCCGACTTTTGGACAGGTGCACGCAGAACTTCCCGAGGGCTCTCGACTTAAAGCGTTCGGCTTTCGTTCCACCGATTGGAGGATGGAGGGAAATGTTCTAATTGTCGGTGTAAACCCCGGAATGCTGCTGTAAAAATGCTGATGAAGCCCTCGTTGGCTGCCCCCATTTTGCTATTCCCTCCTCCCTCGAGTAAGTGAGTGGTAACAATAATAATTTATTGAACACCGAAGCGGGAAGTTGGAAAGCCTCTCCCTCCGTCGAAACCTGTCCGTTTCGATTGATCCTTGATGGATGCAAGAAGAAGGGAAGGAAAAGAAGGAGCCAAAGCGGCTCATAATTAACTCATTTCCCATGACAGCCTGTCGGGACGACGACGACGACGGTGATCGGGAGAATCGACGATACGGGCATTTGTTGTAAGGAGCTCTTTACATTTGAATGCAAGGCTTGATTAAATCGAACGAACGATGGGAGAGAGGCGAAGAGAATCCCAGATGTGAAGTCTAGCTCGTCAGCTTTCCCATTCAACGAAGCGGGTTCGTAGTTTCGGTTTTATGAATCAATGCAAATCCACCCACCACCCGGTCGAGTCCACCTGAAAGGAATTATTTCTGCCCGTCAAATCAAAATGCACTTCCAGCAAAATGCAAACAACACCATCCATCGCCGGGTTTTCGATCGCCGGCGATCTGCAGTTACTCTTAAAGCAACGAGCTCGGGGAAGATATGCTAATAGAGTCGTTCACGTAGACTGCAATCAAGCACCGCGTTTCAGCACGTCCATCCGGGGGAGGGCCGACATCCGGCGAGGCAAATGGCTTACCGTCGCTGAGAATGGCCACTAAGAGGATAGCGAGGAGGTATTTTCAGTTTTGCAGTTGTCACGTTTCCTCCGGGCAGGTTAATGACGTCTACAGTCGCATTAATATATGCATATCCCTCCAACCGGAGCCGAATCGTTATCATGGAGGAGATGGAGGAAAAACGCGATGATCCATTGGCGTGTGTTTGCCTCTGAGTGTGCGCTCTGTTAAGCGATCTTGTCTTGCTTCCCTAACTGTCCCGGCTTTCCAAAGGGTGTGCACGCGCGCCCAGCTCCGAAAGCTCATCGTTTCTCGTTAGCTGCGACATTAGGCCGGGACAAATTTTTATGAGTTATCATGGGAAAGGGGAAATAAATGCGCTAGCGTTGCCTATCCGTGCCCGTTCCTACCGTAATTAATTTTGTTTTATTGATCTTGTCTTTTCAGGTAAGCACGTGCAGATGAAAAATATACACACACGAAAACCTACTGAGAACCTCCTCCGGCCTTGTATGCAACCGTCGGATCATTTAGCGGCCCTGTACCGGTGATATGTAAAATGATACGGACCGATTCCGGGACGGGGCAAAATTTGAATGCAAATCAAGGGGGGGAAAGAACGACGACGGGGGCGATCCTCGTACCTAAGCTGCTCGTAAAAACCCGTTCCGTGCCCTCCTAATGGCCCGCGTTTTATCATCGACCCATTAATGCTCGTTTCAGCTCATCTTCACCCGATTCTAATGTGTGCATAGGAGGAAACAAAGGGGGGGAAACGCGAGTTTTTCGGTGTTGACTTAATTACTCCTAATGGATGTGCATGGTGTCAGCGGGTGATTAGGAGGAGAGATAGAGATAGGGAAAAAAACCCTCGTAAACGATCGATTTCCTTCGCCGGATTGAGGATTTATTTTGTTTCGTTCGATTTCGATCCTCCGTTTCCGTTGGATTGGCTATAAAATCGGCATCCAGGGGTTCACACGTCGAAAATATCGAAACGGCCCGCTCCGAATCGCACACACCTGTTGTGGCCGGTTTGGAAAATTTTGTAGAAGAAAATTGATGTGAAAACGCCGAAATGTAGACTACAACATCGCGGGCACACAGGCGTTTAACGGTGGGCGCCTTTTGCGCACCTGATGCACCAAGGGGTTCGTTTTTTGGGGTGGTTTTTACCCACCTAGGGGTTGCAGTAACACACTGCCAGCTCTCGGCCAACGTCGTGTTCACCTTCCGTTCGGCAAACATAACGAAAGGGGCCAATAAAGTGTCACTCGCGTATCCACCCCAGGAACGGTTCGGGCTGGTGAACTACCGAAAGTCCCTTCGTCGTATTTTGGGGTGAGCCAATGTTTGGTTTGGTGGAACGATATTGATGAAGTGAACTTGGACGTCGACAGTATGTTCGCATGTTCTGAGTACCTCCCATCGGGTTGGTCGTGTGTCGCCGGGCCGTTGTAAAAATGTTACCGACGTTGATTGACCTGTTGAGCCGAACGAATACACACACGTGCGCTTTCCTACTTCCCCATCTAATCTTTTTGCGGCGGGTGGAAGTGAAAAGGGGTGATTGATAACGGAAACAGAGGACGGCCCCCAAAAGGAAAGTGTATCTTTCGACTGCGAGTGTCCAATAAAGCTATAAATTGATCAATTTACCACCGGCGCACGTTACATGGCGCGTGTAGACCACAGTACAGTTGCAAATATGTTGCTCTCGTATTTCCTTTTTGTTTGCGGTATGTGGAGTGTGGCACGATACATTTATTACATTCTTGGTTTGAACCGCTTTGATTATGGCTATCTGTAACGAAGAGAATTGATGTTATGAAATATTGGATATTGGGTAAATGTTTCGATATACTTTGTATGCATAATACGTACCCGTTAATGAATTGATCATGTACAAAGGCTTACGTAGAACCTTTTCTGACTCATAATGGGAATGGTTTATGCACTGTGGTTCCATTATCCACATGACAGCTCGATTTTAAAAGGCTTAACCCTGCTGACAAAGGCCAACGGAATGACTTCCTGCTAGTTGAAGCATCGCTGCACAAAGAAATCCAACACGTCTTCAACTGCCCTTCAACGGGAGAGCGTCATTCTCCGTATCATTCGAACGCTTTGGATGTGTATCATAATTCGTAGAACAAACATTGACCTCCCGGTCGGTGGGACCGCTGTAAACATTCATACGGTTGAGAAAATCGCCTCGAACCGCAACGAAAATCGAACTCGCACCACACCCCTGTTCAGACGCGGCGCGCACAATCGAAGAAAACCCAAATGAAGCCCCACGGAAAGGAAAAGGGAGAACGCAACCCATTCACCCATCAATCATCGGGATTCTCGTTGTTGTGCGCCGGAGCCATATGCGCAGACGAGAGGTTGGCTGCACTTTTGAGACGTCGAACGGGAGGTTCACACACCGATCGATATCGACACCTTTCAATCTTGGGAAGAAATGGAAAACAGCTACGCCCTGCTTTGGCGATTGGGTCGCGGGACGAATGGTTTAATCAAAACCGAGAGAGAAGGAAATGCAGCAACGGAGATCGGGGAACAGCATAGAAGCATCTTCTCTACCCGTCGAACAAAAGGCGGACACAGATCATGCAATCTTGTGACCCAGAACCACCCGCTCCAACCACATCGGCGTCACCTCGAGATGCAACAACGCGCGCACGATGAGAAGATGGTTGTTCCGTTCCATTCCGGGAAGTAACATGAACCGCGGTGGAACGAGTTTCGGGTTTGTTTCGTATTTTTATGGGCGGTAAAGGTCAGCTTAACGAACAAACAAACGAACCAACGAAAAAAAACAACATGGGTAACCAGGCGAATAACCTCAAATTTCGGCTGGCGGATGGCGGACGGTTTTTGGCTGACTTGAAGAAAGACCCAAGAAACGCAGCGTAGAATGAGATCGGGAACGAGAATACCGCAACCTCCTTTCGCCGTCGAGACCTTCGCATTTTGTGTGTGCCTGGAATGTCTGTGTTTCCTTCGATGACAGCTGATGGGCGGAAGAGGAACATCAAATCGTTCGTCGCGATCGCACTGTTCTTTTCGTTGTTGCCCTTCTTATCTGATCGTGTTAAACCCTTTTTTGTTTGTTACAAATCTGGCCATTCCCTCCCCCTACTTAAAAATCCTATTACGACCCGACGAGATCTCCACTCGATTATGTCATTTATAAAGCTTCAGCCGAGCTCGCTTTGTGTTCCGGTGAAACATTTTGTTCGGGAAATGGTCGATTTTTTCCAGATTATGAAAATATTTACGAGGCACAGATTGATCTGCGCTGGTAATGTTTTTAACGCCTCTTCAGTGTTCTCCTTGGGCCAAAAGGGTGTCAAGGTACAGTGTGGAGATTATCCAATTTGTACCTACACAGATTGGGGTTGAAATAATGCAACAAGATACCAGACGTCCCTACCCATTAGTGCGAGATAAGAGACTTTATATGGCACACCATTGGTGATCACACTTTCACCGATCGTTATCACATCATCCTTCATTGTGTGTGATTGCTTCGTCCCTATCCGTTTCGTATCGGTCGAGGTGTCTTGGACTATGGTGACAGGATTCCACGCGACACAATTCTCACGCGAAACGTAGCATCGACCGAAGAGGAGTTACCATGAGGAGATGCAGCGTAACGCGGCAGAAGCAATTGAGATTGATAGTGGAATGTGGTGTTCAATTTGTAATTTGTTGCAATGACCCATCAAGCTGTGGCTGACGTCTCAAGTGTTTCGTGAGGATCTCTTCGATCGGCTTTGTTCAGCTCCCGTGGTGGTGAGGTTTCACTTCAGGCAGCATCATCATCCTGCCCCATTACGTGCCATTACAAATTACGGACGGTTAGGAATCATTTAGCCCACCATTTTGAGAAGACAATCGTCTCCGACAATTGGTGTACTGTGTCGAGTCAAGGATGCGTGGTTTTTTTTCGCTGCTGAACTGTTGAAAGGTGTTGCAGCTGTTGCTCTCACTCACGACTCACTTGGAGCGTTTGACGTTTCGCTTGCTGCGATGATAGGAGGAACGGGCACGGTTTTACAGGTTGCTCCGCCGACAGGTGGCTCTGTTGAAAATGATAACCATCATCGGCGTGAGGTGTCGAAGTGGCGAGCTATGACGTGCGTGCCGCGTCGTCGTGTCGCAATTTTCCATTTTCGCATCGAGACTCCCGCGCGCACGGGGCTCACCAATCGGTGTCGAATCATCGTGAACTTTTTTGGCAGCTTTGGCAGCGAAGAGATGATTGCCACCATCTGCGCGTGTTGCAGCGTGAGCTCTTCTGCAGATTCAACGGTCGAAGTAGTGCCAACATCCATCCGAACCACAAAACCAAGAAGTGTAGCTGAAAAGAGTCAACACCAGAGAAGCGGTCAAAGTGTGACGTCCCGCAAATGAGGCGCACCGTCGACTCAACCCCGTGGTGGTGCGTTGTTGAGTTGTGTTGCGTGAACAATAAACGCGCCAAACAGAAACGCAACCACTGCGTAACACACGTGTGTGTACACCGCGCGGTGCTGGCTGGTATTTACTTTGTGTTTTTGGACGGAACTTGAACCCACACCCCCCGTCGGCGTCGTCGCTGTTGGACGATGGCTTGGAGAGGCCAAGCCTCGAAAGGTTGCACTTTCGGAGGTGATGAACCGCTGACCGATAGAAAAATATTTATAAGGAGAAAAACCACACCAATTAGCGGACGCCCTGCTGGTGTCGGTGTGTTTGTGTGTGCTTGAATGGAAACCAGCGTGACTGTGTGTGGCTGATGGGGTTACAAATATACCGTTTTCATCAGCCTTTTTTTTCTTCTGATGATAACGATGTAGCTATCTCCTCTACACCTCTCGTTGGTTCAATTCTACTTGCTTCGGGCTTTAGGTGCTTTTTCGTATTTTCCTCACTGTTTCCTTTCACTCTCCGTCACAGATTTTTTTCCCCTTTGCTTCGCTATCATTCACGAATCCTCGCGGCAGTCTCGGTTCAATTTCGTGCGCAAGAGATGCCAAAGACCTCTTGGCGGTGAAGTTGTTGTACGGAAAATGCTTCACAGGAAGAAGAGAGGGAAAGTTGGGCGAAGATTTTTGGGGCAGAGATTGAGTTTTGGCAAAACACCACCATCCGCACCATCCATTGGGAAAGTGATGATTATAGGGGTGCTGATTTGAGAGGATACTCTTCTTTTTTTCTTCTTCACCTTCTCTATTTCGCTCGTGCTCGGTTGGGTGTTACTCGATTTGAAAAGATTAATTTTTCTAATGGCAAGCGGTGAACCGGGGCGCCCTCTCTTACGTCACCATCGCCATTTAACATTTGACTGCGTGATGCTTTTCTTTACCTAAAAATAAAGGAAAACAAAACAAATTTAAGATTATTTGGTTTCAAAAGAGAAAAGAGTGTTTTATAATCGCCGTTTTGAAATGTTCCCGGAGAGAAAAAGGATTCGAGATTTTACCATGAAAAGTTTGTCTTAAGTCATAAGTCTTTTGTCAGTGTCAAGTTTCATCCTTTGTTACAAAGAAATACATTTTTGGACTTTTCTACGTTGGTCCTCAGTCATGTGAAAAATGATAACATACCCTTTAAGAAGCTACTCCTACATTCGCCTGCTCCAAAGTAGAACACGTTCGTCGCGACCGGTGTGAGATTCATTCCGCCTTTCCACCACTGATGGGAGGTCATTCGTCTTTTTCCTTTCGGTTCCCTTCGGGGCAAGTTGCCGCAAACGACCATCATAAGTGCATCACCACCATCCACAAACCCATCCGAATGATTGGATGCAAGAGCTTCGACCGTTCCCTTTGTGGAATGCATTTGAATGGATGGCTGCTCCCTAAAGAAAGTTTTATTCTCAGCTGCCAAGTGGACGATGGGTGGCATACTTTCCTGAGGTCACGAGGACTTCATCCCGCCGGCGGCCATCCGGTGGTGACGCCGGTGACCCACACACGGTTGGAAAGCTGCAGTAGATGCGATGTTGAAGCTCATTCGTTCTGGAATGAACTTTCCCTATGCAAGGTTCGGACCGCAGGAAACAGTAGAAGGCGGTGGTGGCTTCTGCAGATTTTGCTGTTGCAGCACCTTTTTTTATGACCCTTCTTTCGTTCCCTTTTCCTATACCATCCCGTATTGAAGTGATTCTTGTCGCTAAGCTATTCATTTTATTTTCCACACCATCGCGATGACTTTTTTTCCTTTACCCTTATTCCCCCACAATCAACCGTGACCAGGGTGGATAGGATGTGCACGCTAACGATGCATTACGTTCGGTGAATGGTGATCCCTGGTGCATGGTGCCTTCACGGGGGCCGGATAAATCCTTTCGGTACGGCTTAATTATGTCGCAAAACGAACGGAAGAGTGCTGCGGTGTGACCCACCGTCACCGGCGGGAAGAGTTCCTGAAAGACACTTTTCAGACGAGAACCATCGAATGGGGACGGATGTAGGGTGTGGCACCATAGCATTAAAGGGATACAGGGCATATACGGGAAGCACCTCCTCGAGAATTGATGGGATTTTATGCACCCGAAGTGTGGGAGCTGTTGGAAGCGTTAGTAAAATCTGTTCAAATGCAGTTTTTAAAGCATCGCATTTAATAAAGGTTTTACATTTTCGCTGGTTTTTTTCGAGGGCAGCCATATTTCCGATTTCAAATATCTGTTACTTTAAAATCGAAACAAGACTGAGCAGACTCTCTTTTGCTGATTCTTTATAGTTGGAGCAAGATTAACTAGACCTACTTTTAGAATCCTCTTGATTCCTCCCGATTATCTAGTTACATTCTCATACTTTTTTTTCGGTGAATCTTAAGTTTATTCTTTCAACATAAAACAGGAACACCTCGTTCAACAATTTCAATCCTCAATTTTGGGAAGAAAAAAAATCTGACATCGTGAAAAAATCCTATGAAAATTGAGATGGGTTTTTTTGTTTGAATGAAGCACTAACATTTTCTTACGGGCCGAATAAAATCAGTTCGCGAGCTGGACTTCCCCTGATCTAGTCGATTCGCAACTAACGAACAACAAAACGATCGTTTTGATTAACATTGTACACAGTTTTGATAACCATTAAACAACAGAAAACACAATCTTCAGATCTGAAAGATTCTAAAGAACATGCTTCATTAAGCATAGTGAAAAATGTCCTTATGCAGAATATCTTTTGTTGAGATACGAAAATCGCACGAAGACGAGTTTCATTAGGTTAGTGTACGAACTTTTTTTGTTCTTAGATTATTTTAAAATTGAATGCATTTCCCCTTGCTCGCAACCCGTATGCGTACCCGGTGTGGCGTCGTAAATTTCTTGCACTATATTAGGAACGAATCAGCATCGTATCGCTACCAGCTTCGTAAACATGTTTTTTGCTCGTTGCACCCACCCCCAATCCGCTTCCCGCCGACGGAGGGGGAAAGTGGTGGTTGTAGCAAACAAAAAAAAAAAAAAAAATACTAAAAGGTGAAAAAATGGAAAACCAAAAACCCCCCCTCCCTCATGTCCATTATGACATGGCGCCATGTTTCGCTACCGTTACCGCAGCGGATGCAGGTCGTCCCCCCCAAATCGTCTTCGCCTCCGTTTACTATTACCACAATAGGTTGTTTCAACAACAACAACGGCACAACAACGATCACGACGGCCTACTACACCAGCTAACACTAGCACTACAAACGATCGCAGTGTGTGCGTGTGTGCGTCTTTTTGTAGTCTTCAATTTAGCCCGGCACGGATGCACCGTCTTCGTGCACGGGTTTCTTATTTCTCATCACGATCTGCGGCTTTGGTTGTAGAAAACGCTTCTTTTTTTCTTTTCCTGTGCCTTTACACGATTGTTTGTCCGCCGTTGTGTGCTCGCCCGTTCGATTGTGGTAGTAAATACCCAAACCAGGCGGTCGAAATTGTGTGCGCCCAGGGGAAATGTGTAACATTTTCCATCCCACCGCGAGATGCTGCTAAAAGTCAATGAGTTGTAAAACGTTTGGGGCGGTCGAGGTTGGTTGGGAGAAGGGAAGAGAGACACCCAAGACCGTGGGGTGGGGAAATGGGCGATAGATAGGGAAACAATACCGTGACGAAAAGTAAAAGCTAGCTTGGCCCCAGTCTCAATCGAGCGATTCCACTGAATGGAACGATTTTTGCCCGCGGTTTGACGTTAGAAGAAAAAGATTTTCCCAAAGCGATCCACGAGCAGCTCAATTCCAGTGTGTGTGCCGTATGGTATTATGTGTTTTCCTCGATCGTGATCTCGCGCAATCGGATGTCGGAGGATCACCGTCGCGGTCGACGCTGCATCTAGTAGTTACCCTTGGTGGTACACACCTCCTTCTAGAGAGTGTTCAAGTCTAGTGGCAACAAAAACGAAACAAAACGACCTCATCACGCGGTGTCTCGCGGAACAAAAAAAAACACTAGAAGGGAAACTTGCGAAAAGAAGTTCTTGCTCGGTTGCGCCAGCAAGGGAGCGGCGTGAAGAGTGTACCCTTGTCTACTACTACTACACCTGTTCACTAGGAGACCACCTTGTGCGCCACCGCCGGAAAGTGAAGGGAAGCGGAGCGATTAGTCTGGTGCGATTCTTGGTTGCAAGCGCACATGTTTCGCGGTGTCGTCCATTTCCAGTTTGGTGGAGCTTAGGCATTAGAGAAAATTAGAGTTTCCCGCAGTGGGCTAGTGCGTCGCGACCTCCGTTCGCCAGTGGATAAGGTTGACCTAAAAGAGAGTGAACAAACAAACAAGCTTCAATTAACATCTGCTGGAGTGAAAACGTCGTGATAACGCACGCAAAAACCTCCCCTCGATCGCCAACCTCCAACCATCATCGTTGGAAAATAGTGTCAATCCTTCGGCCCATCGGAAGGTGTTGGTTAGATTGTCAACCCTTCGGTCGACGTGTGCGGGTCGATATTCGGTGCATATAGAGGCTGTTCCCCTCTCGAACGGTTCCTCATGTTTGAAGTTGTCGCTCAAGTGGTGCCAATTGATAAGACAATATCCCCGCTGGTTGGCGCGGGTAACGAGAAAGTAGTGGCAAAGTGAGGCGGGGCGTGTGACCTGTCTGGAGTGGTAGTATCTAACCGAACCTCGTCGAGCACTGAAGTGAAGTGGTTCTGTCTGTTGTCGTCGACATTGTTGACGCTGTTCTGTCATTTTTTTTTGTTATTCGGTATCATTATCATTATTTCAACCGACCGTCGGTCGTGCGGTACTCTCTCTCTCTAGTGTCTGTCTGTCCCTTTGGTGGAGTTAATTTTTTTCCGCTACAACACTCTTGTGAAAGTGGATGTGGTGTTTGTGCGCGCCGCTTGGATATATCGGGTCCGGCCATTGCTGCAATCAATAGCATAGAAATTCGACGAGCCTTCGCCAGGCGGCAGCGGAGAGTGTTCGGTGTGTCGACCGTAGGCAGAAAGCACCCTACCCTAGCACCGTTTGCGATCCGAGGACGGTTGTTGGTGTGAAGAGAAGTAGGCGCTGCCAGAGCTCAAGCGTAACCGTGCGCACGAGCGTTCCTCGAAGCAATGACGCTTCTCTCGGTCTGGAGACTAGGTAAGAAGTTCGCACAAAACCTACCGTCAAGGTGGTGAGGAAACAGTAAATGTAACAGCAGCAGCATTTTTCCAAACGGTGCATCCGTTCGAGGAGGATTGCCAAAACGAGCGAACTCCTGCGCGTGGAGAACTAAAAAAACACAAAAGAACAGTCTTGACGTTATGACCCACATTTCGCAACGAAGTAAATGCAAATGTGTCCTGTGATGGATGTCACACTCTGGGCTCTGGGAGAAGCCCACGAATCGCCCATCCTATTATTCTGCAACATTGTTACACATTTCGCATGTCGCATGCGCACCCGTCGTCTCGTTGTCGTCGTCGTCGTCGTCGTGCCCCAAAGTCAAAGATCGCTGTTTCACGCCTCGCCACCCGTGGCACCTTCGAGGCGGCCATTGTTTCTCCAACAGTTGGCGTGGAAAATGTCAACCTGATCGACGGCGTGCACACTCTCACGGCGATCCGCATACGGGCATTGTTGCCCCTTGGCGATCACCGAGCGCGGTAAGCCTTCTACGGCTTGGGGAGGGTTCATCCGAGAATGTGTGAGTCCTCCGCACACCGTCCCCGTCCCTCTCTCTCTCAAAGGTTTGTCTCGGTTTGTTGTGTGCCACGGATCTGGTACCTGGTTTGTGTCTGTTCTGTAAGGTGTTGAACAGATCGCCCCGAAGCGAATCACCTTACGCCAAGTGCACAACCTGCTGTGCGCAACAGTCCTTGGTATGTCGAGCTGTGGAAGCGGCCGGTACACTCTGTAATGGGAAGCTGTATAAGTTTGCGTACGGCAATGTATGCACCACCGTCTTGTTGTGCCTAGCGCATCCACTTACCGTAGCAGCTACCGGGTAGACGCCGGGTCGGTCGATCAACGTCAGCAGCCAACCTGCTCCCTCTGTCCACCAAGCTCTAAGTAAATCGGATGGAGTTGTACAGCCTCACTCCTCTCCACAGCCTGTAGTCCCTTGGCGTCCGAGAATGGAAAATCAAAATCACGAATTAACCTTTCGCAACCGGGCATTCCTCCTCTCATCCAACCTTCTGCTGTTCTGCAGGCCACCGCCATGTTCTGATGAACGTACCAACGGAGAAGATCGTTCCCTTTCATACCGTTTGGTTACAAGTTGGTTTTGCATACGATTTCTTCTTTGGTAGACTTGAAAGAGAGAGATAGCGAATTTATGTTTACTAGCACCACCAAGCTTCTCCCCCACCATTCTGGGCAAAGTAACTCCTCGGAAACTCTTCTCGGTGTTTCGATTTCGCCGTGGATGCATAGACTTTACGGCTAGGTTACGGTTTCATAATCACCCTTCGATCGCCATGTTTGCACACCGATCTTCGAACCGATCGGCCGAACCGTGTTACCTGGCGCGTCCCTTCCTGTCCTCCTGATGAGAGTGCTCCTAAGACCCTAGAGGTAAGCCATCGCAATCGCCATCACCACGATTTGACCTCCGATGAGCCAACGCGCGCGAGATCAGCCTCCCCACGATCGATTGATGTGATTGTTTTCTACTGCTCGCCTTCTGCTAGAGGCGCAGGGAGAAGGAGCCGGTGGTGGATTGGAAACGGTTTCGATTGGAGGGTTTTTAGGTTCGTGAGGATTTATGAGTGTGCCAATTTTCGAAGCCACTACACAACACTGTAGTACGATCGACGATCGCTGCTGCTTCATCAAAACGGTACAGAGGTCAAATGGTTCTCGCGAATGGATGGCCGCTTGTCCACCCTCTTCCTCCGTCACGGGTTGGTACGCACATACACAAACATACACACACAACTAATGATGGCTTCCGTGAAGGATTTTTTGCCATCGTCCACCGATCAACCGTCTTATAAAATCCCACGAAACACACGATCGCGGTAGGGTCATGAGATTTTGGATGATCGGTTCACTTTCAATGAGCGGAGAAATTGAACGTTCGCCCCGCGGTACGGGATTGAGCCACGAACAAGAGGTTTTCCGAGGCCTTTGTATGGTGTGCCCCACTCCTCCTTCTCCTTCTGCCCAAACCAATCGCATCAACGTCCACCAGAGATTTGTTTGTGCCGTGTTTTTGTACATCAAGCGGCGAATCTCGAGAGAGAGCGAGAGGAGTCTCTTTCGGATTGTTTCACTTTCGCTTGATTCGCGTCTGCCTTTCACGTAAATCAATCTTCTACCCCGTTTGCTAATGAAATGTAATTTTTCCCTAATTGAGTCTGTTTATCGTGTCTCGTTAGCGTGTCCGGGGTGCGGCTTTACCGGGCGGTTCATCCCGCCGCCTTAATGGATTGCGGGGATTAATGCGGCTAGACGATAGCCATACATACTCAGGATGATTTATTACCAAACCCGGACAAGATGGTTCGGTGTGATCTGCTGCCGGAAGAGAATGTAATAGGTTTGATTAAAATAGGCGTTTGAAATTAATCACTTTTAATTTGGCCGTTATTTGGGAATCAATAACGGGGTTTGGTTGGCACGTTGACTGCCATGGGGCTGTGTAGTGTCACCCTGAACGTAGTAGGCCTTTTTTTTAAAATTAATTACAAGAATTATCCTATGTAAAATCATAAACTTGGCTTTGTTTACAAAAACAGTTGGTTTAATACATTTTGTTGGATTCATGAATCTTTATGGGTTCGAATCTGTAAAAGTTTATGAATCTTTCAGGACCTTAATGAATCTTCGTAAATCTTTGATGGATCTGTTACGAATCTAAATGATTCTTTCATTGGTGTGGATCATGGGACCAACAAAAAAAGAAGAGGGCGGGGGGATAGGGTCCTTGCAATAACTTTTTTGCACTTCATTTTCATCAGTTTATGAGTCTTTAGGGTTCGTGAAACTCTCGTTTCAAGATTCCTGAATCTCTAAAACGCAAAGAACCATTCAGATTCATCTGAATCTGAATCTGAATTACACAACTCTAATATGAATCTTTAAGCCGAGATTCATTCGAATTGAGGCAATTCCATCAAAAATTGCCTCTTTTTCGTACACCAATCCAATTCTAATTCTACAATTACTCTAAGTCATATTATTCAATAAGTGTGGTTCCGTGAATCTATGGAGAAACTTTATTTATCCCACAGTGTTCATTGATTAATTTGAGTTTTCTGATTAATCAATTTTAATCTGATAACACCAGCTTTAGCTGATCTATTTTAGCGTGACTTAAAGTGAACCTATTGCAAGTACTTTGGCAAATCAGTTCCCTGTTGAATTTAGAACCAAACACGATCGATTCTTGACTCCAAGTTCGTCAACAGAATAGAGCAAACTGCAGTGGTTCGAGTTGCATCGACCGATGATAGCAAATAGCCCCAGGATAAGCATTTACCTTCGGCGCGCCATGTTTTCAGCTTTACCTTTTCATCCTTGCTTAATGATCGTTCTTCCCTTTGACTTCCTGAAAACCTTGCGGCGCGGGCTTGCACCGCAATTAGCGCCGACGGTGCGGACACCCATTTTATGCTATTACACAGCATTATTACCCGTCCACGACAGCGTTGCACAGTTGTGCGAAAAGAATTGTCAATGGCAGCCGCGTTTGTTGCCGTCTGTGTCACAGGCAGGTGTGCGCCCTGTGGATGCTGTGCCTCCCCGGGTATCCTTTCGTCGATGGTGCCTTTGTGGGGGGAAGAGTGTCAACACGGTGTATTCGTGCGTTTAAATGTCTCGACAAGTTGTGCCCTAAATTGGCACTCGCCGCTGCACACACTGCGTTGCTGTCATCCGTGTCGTCGTCGTCTTGGTCCTGGGCTTTTGCCCTTAAAACGAGCAATTCGGATGCTGGTGGCTCCGGAATACGAAGCGACTAGAAGTTGTGCGGGAATGTTGGCTTTAATTGAAGGCAGTCTCCGAAAGAAGTCCCCGTGCCAACGACTCTCAGCCGTTTGGCGACTGAGCAGCTCAGGTGAGAGAATCTTTTATGGAACCACCTCACATTACCCGGCGGACAATTAATTCAATTTGGCTTAATGAGCAGCAAGAAGCGGGCAGGCTTTACTTCGGCCACAAACAGCTTGACTCGCCCTCTCTTCCCACCCTTCCGGTGACACCATGACTGACAGCAATAATAATAGGATAATGCGACATCGTTTACAGCTGCCGGGACGGTGAACCAACCCAACCAACCAACCCACCCAAGCCACCCACTCAAAGGAACGGTGTGGTAACAGAGGGAAGGGCCTCTCCACCAACCCATTCCAGAAGCCGACAACATCCATTTAGCGTTGTTGCATATAAATTGCGCAAAACCACGGGCAGAGCTCGGGCGGTGTTAAACGATTCTGACGAGGCTTATTTGGAGCTTAATGGTTTGTTTTGTTGTTTGCTGGCTGCAGTGGCACTCTCCGCCCGCATCTCCCATACACATACCACCCCATAGTATCGCCTGATCTTGCATCAATTACACTACAGTTAAACCCGACCGGGGACACCGGGGGTATGTTTTTGTTTATCGTCCTGTTGCGTTAATTTCTATTTCTTGTACAATCGTGTCGAACGCGGGCGCCATGTTTTAACTCGTCAGAGCAGGGAGACCCCATTGAAACTGCTGCATCTGAGGTGCACAAAAACAAGCACGAAAAGAAAAAAACCAAAGAGCCGATTCGATCACGAGGTGTCGGTGAAATTTTCCTCTTGCTTTTTGCTTGCTCACTCTCACTTGCACGGAAGCGACAAGCGCGCGCCGGTCGGGAAAATTCGTTTTCCATTCATGCCTTCTAGCGTTTTCGATTGGCCAAGATGTGAGATGTGAGTGCTGCTTTTGTTTCTTTTTTTTGTTGTTACTGTTGCTGCTTGGTGGGCTACACATCATTGATCGGCATGGAAGCATTAATGTACCGTCAATAACAATACCTCCTCCAGTTGTTCCTACTCCCCAGTCTGGGAGCCATTTAGCGATTGTTAAATTTTCACTTTCACTGCAATCGATAGAGCGGATACCGATGGTGGTATGTGTATAAAATTTAAAAATAATTTTCAAAATACGTTTAACCATTAACCAACCACGGCCAAACATGGGGATGTATTTTACAAATATGATTTATGTTGCAACAATTCCGCTACGAAACGAAAATAGCCATTAGTTTTTAAATGGGTTTTTGATTAATATTATTTCGCAAACCCATAAATTAAAAGATCGTTGCGTGGCGTACATCCACCGTTAGTTTACTAGTTATTTCTCAACTTAGTTTACATTTTTCGTGTGCCCTCATCACAGCCTAAATATATTTATGCTGAAGGTATCAATCATCCGTTACGTAACAGTTCGGTCGAGAGTAGGGTTGGGGAGGGAAACGATAGCCCTGCATGCAAATGGTAAATAACGCAATAATGATAATTTCACATGATCATATTACGCGCCGTAATCGGTCTCGGTGGTGCAACTTGCATATAATTTGTCTTGCGTATGACCCAAACGGGCCCGGTTGCGCATCCCAACGCGAGGCGCAGTCCGCGACAACTTGATCATCTGCTGGCGCCAAGTGGAAAAGTTAACTGTGCCACAGTCAATTAATTGCAGAAGAACCACGTTAACCCGGCTGGATGGAGTTGTGCATCATACGGGTACATGCAGCTAAGGGAGCTTGCGAAAGTTCTGACTAATGGATGGCCCTTTAGACTCGAAAGGGGCCCTCTTCACTCGACAGCCATCTGTAGCCACTTAGGGTTTGAATTTCTAGCGCAGCAATAAAGTTAAATTGTCTGCAAATAATCGTGAAGCCACGCGCGCATGGCGCCCCAGAACCCTTGGACTGTCAAGTGAGCTCTCCCCGGTGTCCAACCGAGGCCGTAATGACTTTGAAGTGTTTTATGACGATTTATATAAAAATTCAAGCCGTTTCGTTTTCGCAAAAGCTGTTGAATTAATTTTATGAACCTCTCACACCCAAACGGCAGGTGCGCAGTTTTCCGTTCGGTAGCAACCCCACTCGAGCGCTGGCAGTTCTCCAGTTTACTAATCGTTTGGCCTTGAAAGTTCTTGCTGAAACACCGAGCCTTGCGTCTTGCGGGTTTTTTTTATCGTGCGACGTGTTTCGTCACTTTGCCCCATTTATTAATTACCATTGAATGAAAATTCGCACCACCACCCTTCGGGGCGTGGGTGACCTTCAGCTGGAAGGCAATCAGTGGCAGATTTTATAGTTCGTGTGACACGCAAGAAAATGGAAACGAAAATGGAAAACCACACCCGTAAATCTTGTCAAACAAAACACTAAAACATTCACCAAAATCAGGCTCCAGGAAAATCAACGGGAAAGGGTAAAGGAAAAATTCCCGTTTGGTCGTAAAATGTGTCACGCTTTGCCTTTAACCGAATTTTGGGAACACATCACCGCCTCTCGGACCCTTCGGGTGATAAATCACCCAACCTTTGGCGGGAGGGTCTCATACACGTCATATGCCAAGGTGACCAACTACAGGGGGCGCGCGTCTCCTACCTTCAGCCAGTTGCATTCCCACGGCAGTAAAATATACTGCATCGATGGCGGCTGGCCCATCCCTATCCGGCCAAATCGTCGAGAAAGCGTTGAGGCGCTGGAAACAAATCACGAAACGAGCCAGTTATATGTTAGGTGTTCCGTTAGCTTTGCTCACCGAGAGTCGGGGGCTTTGAAGGCCACCAAGCTCTTATCCTCCAGCTACCGGAATTTCCACCGACATCCAAAGCGGATTACAGCATCTCCCTCCCCGTTTGGGATGGGGAAGGGATTTAATTGTACTTATGTTTCGTTTCATCCATTGCTCACGCTCTCTCGATGGTTGTGGCTTTCCTTGAGGTATTTAACCATACCATTCGATATACTTTTCCCAAAACCTTCTGGAAGAACCCGCCTTTTGCAGGTGATACCGTAAGCTTTTAGGCTCCCTCTGGTTTGATGATCATGCTTAATCGTAAAGTGGGCTCGGATGCACTGCTTAACTCACAGGTTGGGGTTCCTACTTTGGCCACCTTTTCAAACAGGTCTTTGTCGATTTTACGACGCTTGTTTGAAGTTTAACTCGTCGTTAATAATTCCCTTGAAGCCTACCTCAGTTGTAACACTTCAATGAAGGTGGAGCAGGTTTGTTTTTCCGTTCATCTTTAACTGACATTTCGATCTACCGATTTTTAACTGCCCACTCTTGCTCGGACAAAGCATCCAATCAGTATCACCTCGATTGATTTGGACGTTGTAAAAATTTGTGACATAATTCGATGCAAACAAGCGGGGCGGTGGTGTTCGGTTCGTTTTTTTTTCTCGTTCTGCTACCTGTTCTCGTGAGGCCGGTTTTGCCAAACCCACAACCCAAACCACCTGTGCCCAGCACGCGATCATTAGGCCACGATCCGTTTTCGTTTCGCAAAGATCACAAATTGGAGCCCGCAATAAATGTTTATTTTAATTTAAAATTATTTCGCAACCAGCTGTTAAAATTAGATACAATAAACGACACGCCTCTAGACGATCGTGTACGATCGGTGCGGGCAGTAAAGTTAATCTCCAGTCTAAATGCATCGTGACCTTTTCCGCTTGGGTGCAATTTTGCTAGTTTTTTTGTTGCCAGAAAATAAAAACAAACCCCTCTGGTCCAACTACAAATTTTGTTTTTAGCTTCTCAGCTTCTTATGGAGATAGGTAGGTAGCTTGAAAGGCATGTAAGCCCCAGGGCTCCCGAACTAAAAAGAAAGGTGACCAGGTTGGTTCCACTTGGCAGCAGTTGGGAAGAGAGACACTCGTTAGCACCACCACCTCTGGGACTGGACGGTCTTAGGATCTTCTGTAGGGAACGACAAAAAGTCGTCGTAAAAAGTTGATCCCAATTAAGGGGCCAATAAATGTAGCCTACGATGGATGTGCCACCGACACAGCCGAGCACTGGCCACCGAAGGTGATCGTGCACCATGAACCTCCCCCTGCGTCGACCAGAGAGCCACCTTCATCGTCATCGTCTGCAAAATGAAAGGAGGATCAAGAATCCGTGCGTTTGTGTGGCGTTTGTGTTGGTTGATGGGTCTTTTGGCGGGGAGGTGGTGTGAGGATTTCTTTTTTTCCTCCCTTTAACATGGAGTCGTTTGCTACATACCACTTGCGTCATAGTATTAAATTAGAATGTAGCACCAGCAAGGCTGCATATCCCTCTGCAACGCACACGGCGGTGGTTTCGTTCGCCTGTCGACGGTAATTATGAGTGTCATTCTGACGTGTCCCTGAAAATGGCTCTCGCCTGCTTGAAGGGGCATGGGTGAACTCCCCCGGTGGCAGCAGGGTTTATTATTATGTTTCTTTCGGTCTGTTGGCCAAAAGACACTCGAGAACGTCTTAACACTGCTGCTGCCCGAGGGCTGGTGCTTGAAGCCGTGAAGAGGATTAATGCAACCGCCTCGCGCGCATAACCAACAACTTCCCTCCGGACGGCTACCGCTTTAGAATTATGCTCAATCAATTTTTCGGTGGATTAGCGAGATTTACAACTAAGGCTGTAAGGTTAACCGCGTGCAATAAATGATCGGGTTTCTCGGGTAGATAATATCACCGGTCGCAGCAAAAGATCAGAGCTTCGGGGAACGCTGGCGCCTTAATGCGTCGTTCGGTACGGCGAGACCTCGTAACAGGTTTACCGAAAATCCGTATCGCCAAACAGGATCTTTATGACCGGCTGCTGCTCCAGATGTGGTCAATATGTCACGACGAACTCCACTTTAAAATACAAAACATTGGAAAAACGTGCATGTCTGCTTCGATGGAGAGAGAGAGAGAGAGAGCTCGCCCTCAAGGATAACTTGTTGTTCACTTTCCCGTGTCTGTTTCTCGACTGCGGAGCGACCAATTAACGCCAAACCCCACTCTGCTGGCTTTGGTTTTTTTTTGTGTGTTTGATTTTGAGTTTTCTCGTGTCTGCGCATTTTCCCTTTCACCGGGTTCACGCATCCGTGGCGGCGCGTTAATTATCGGTGGCGAACATTTATGTGTCGTGAACGTGTTTTGGAAGGGAACTTTCCGTCGTCCCCCGTCGCATGGAGAACAAAGAACGGAAACTTTCGGTTCTTCTCGAATTTTAATTATGAAACAACAACGAAACACACGGTGATCATGCGGTTCGGGAACTTTAGAGGAGTCACCCGCAGTCTTTGGTGCCCCCGGGTTCCGTCCGTCGCTTTCCCTGCTATTAACTACGCGGGATCCCTGGTCCACGCCCGGTCGTGGTTGGGTTTTATAGAGCAACAAGTTCTTTGCGCATCGCTTGTTGTCGTGTGAAGAAGGAATTTTCACACCTGAAAGTGGCAATTTGTAGTGGCTCCAAAGTTCTAGATCCCTTGTGCATTTTTCGTTACGCCAAGCAAAGGTCACATTCGAGTGAGGTGTACCGAAACGACGTTCCGTGACAAATGATCAACCATTTCCCCCAAGTGTATTAAGGTGGGGAAAAATTCGTACAGGAAAAATAAAACAGCTCGATCATTCTACGACAACTAAATTTTGAATCCCTTAATGGATTAGGGAAATCCATTGCGCGGGAGTTGGATTAACGATGTTCTTCGTCAAGGTTCGGTGCACACTTTTCATCAGAACACATCTCCCTTTGCTGCCCTTTCTTAAGAATACTCCTTGACCCGAAACGGATGCCCTCGTGGGATGCGCCGGAAAACACAATCCGTGATCCGCGGATGAAATGATTTTCGAATTATCGCGCTTTTCGCGGGCAACCGAATTGCTTCATTTAAATTTGTGGTGGTGCGCGCTTGTTGAGTTGTCAGCTTAAGCTAACAACAAACAGGAGTAAATGGACGATCAGCTTGCATATCTAATCTCCCGCATTTAAATACACCTTCTTAATTCTTCTTCCCAACCATCAGGTTTGTTTTTAACCTTGCGCCGGCCGGCATACCTTTAGAATTTTATACTGTCCATTTGGCTTTCTTCTTCCCTCTAATAAAACTTCCCATCGAGTGAAAGATGATCCTCGCCGACAATCTGCATTCCCCCTCAAGGAAATGGGAACCGAATATTTTTCCGCTTCTGCACCGCACGCTCGCCGCTGCCCGGTTTATTCATCTGCGTTATTAGAACCGAAAATGAAGCTTCAGATCACAAAACCGTCGGCGATATCTGCTTCCGGTCATCAATAGCTTAATTACCATTTCGGGTTTCAAGCCTGCAACGTCTCGACGTCGTCGACGACGCGAAAAAGACGCGCGCTCGATTCGAGCTCGCAAGGGGTCGCGTGGTTTATTTTGGTTTCTTCATTTCGACCTTTTTTCTTTGGCTTTTTTTGTTGTTCATGACATTCCAGGGTGGAAGGCGGCTAACATATTTTGGGACCATTTTGTTTTGTTCTAACCCCGTCGTCGTCGTCGTCGTCATCAAACATTCCGTGAGAGGCATTTATTTTTTCACAGATCACCCCCTAGCGTATTTATTATCCATCCGTCAGCGTTTGTTTTTGGTTCTTCTTTACGCTGTCTGACCCGATCGTAATCGCGCGGGAAGTCGCGCCAGATGCAATCAAAAAACAATTAAAATTTATTTAGTCTACCGTCACCTGAAAACCCCCCGGTGGGGATGGAACGTGGTGTGGGAGTGTGGGATGCAGTTTGTTTTCGGTGAAGACGTCTAACCTCTCTCTAGCGAGCTCTGCAGGGAAACCATTTTTATTTTCGCTCCCGAACAAAGAGAACCACCAGAGTTATATAGTGGCGGTGTGAATTTTGCCATTTGTGGTTATTAGATTATTTTGTCGGCACTAATGTTGTGCTTGTTACGTCTTCACTTTGCGCGAAGTAGACTTTTTTTTTGCGTCGGGGGCACACGATCGTCGATCGACGCGGTTGATAATTTGGCAAGAAGTAATTAAGATATAAATTAATCGGTTGCTAAAATGTTGATGTCGAGATGCGGGATTCGTCATGATTTATTCGACACTTCTCGAACACTTCATCCCATGCTTAGTTGAACCGGAAGCCAGGGTTAACGTTACGAAACGCTTGCGATCGTGGTCTAAAGCGTGACGTCTCTCTTCTGCAGGAAATACGAAATTGCTCATTCACAACCCGACTGTCGATTCTTTTCCGCTCCGATTCGACGCATACTGATTGAGATGCACGGAGGTGGACGCATTCTAGCAGTTAATTTTAGTAGCTATTGCATCCTATTGGAAGGTTTTGAAACGTGTCTTTCACAACGAATGCCTTCGTGGCGTGAAAATAGAAATTGTTTTCCACGTTCAAACCGGGTGGGGGTGTTTTTTGTGCGCACCGAGACCGTTTGACATATCCGGTCATCAACGTGACGGAACACAGCGGAAGTGCAACGGAAGACCAGTGAAAGACAAAAGGTTGAGTTGAGCAGAGCGTTTGAATGCAGTATGAAACGTGTTCTTGAACTAGGCGCTAAAGAAAAGAAACCCTATGAAACAGTTTCCTCTATTACACGGTTGAAAGAACTTGTCCAAACTAACGTACCTTAAAGCCTGCGTTTTCAAGAAAGAAATCCAGAAATGTACTATTTTCTACTCGTTACTTCAATCGAACAAAGGAAAACTTAACTACAGCACCTCGAAATGCTTCCAATGTGGACAAAGCATGAAACTAGCTGCATTTATACTTGTCATAGATAAGGGAAAAAATAACCCTAGCGGCACAACAAGTAACACTCCACTTGCCCTCGGGCTCCGAGTAGCGAGCAATCATGGACATAGAGCTCACTATTTTTTGAAAACCTTATGCAACACGCCCGGGAAGAAACGCGATCCCGCATTTGGAGGGTGCCTTTTTCCAGCTACGACAACCCCCGATGGGTGCAATTTTCCTTTCTTTCATTCTCGGCCCGTTCGGGCCATTTACTAGGCACCTGCTGCGCAGAACTAAGTGTGTTAGATAGAGGTGCTGTTTGCTTCCTCTAACTCAACAACAGCGAGAAGCACCGGGCAAAGAACGGTTACTATGAAATATGGTAAGATTTATAGAGCCATTTTTCTAACGATCATTGAGAAATGGCGAGAGAAAGGGAAAAACGAGGGAATAATCCAGTGTGATGATAAAGTACATCGCTTTGCATTATCGCCCCGGATGGAGGTGTTTGGAGTAATCTCTCCGGTGTAAACGGTTGATCTGACAGCTGACAGCGAAATGTTTGGACACTCGCTGCCTTCTCGTTTGACGAGATCATTGTTCTAAGAGATCGAAGCAGAACCAAAACGAAGGAAAAGCGTTCCCACGCGCAATCAATTCGCGGGCTGCCTGCTTGTTGTTGCTTATGTGGCCTGAGGATAATAAATTAGATCTTAATTGCCACCGCTGGAAACGCTCGCGGGTAGCAAGGCGCAATGTCCACCGTTCCGTTTGGAAGGGAAAAAAGGTTATCCGTTAGCTTTCCGTGTAGTCCCCCGTTCTTAGTGGATTGGCCTATCACCAATTATACGTGAAAACAGTGCAATTTCGCCGGCATTTCCTGCGACGATCACCTGACTTGACTGCTGGTCCCCGTTATTCGTACACGGGATTGCAAATCGCTCGACCGCGGATCACCGCACGCTGGGTTGACTCATCGCACGTTGGCTTTCCTTCCTTCGATGCCATGCCAAGTGATCAATCACACACACACCTCTTCTCTCTCTTCTTTGCATCCCTCGAGCGAAAGGTGCATGTTGTGCGCGCACTTTATGTCGGGGGAAGTTCTTCGGTGTGCAATCCGGTGTGATCGCCTCGTGGCATTCCTTACGCAATTACGCACCGTGTTGTAGGAAAACGGAGGAATGGCTCGTGAGCTATACGGACCATACCATCCTTAACCGAACAACGGCAATCGGACACGCCTTTTCCTTCCCACGGTTGCTTGCGAATTTTTAGTAGTGCAATAAAATTCTGAATGAAAAATCTTACCATTCCAAGCGAATCCTCCTCGAGGGGCTAACAAAGAGCAAATCTGCACTTCCTTCTTCGCCCGTGTGTGTGTGTGTGCCTTGCGGGTTTATAAAACTTCTTACGGCCACTCGGGTCTGCTTCCTCTTCATCAAGGGATACACTTGCCAGGAATGAATGGACGCGCTCGGCATGAATGAAAAACACGAACGGCTGAGGAGGCCCTAATCGTGAATTATGATACTGCTATGGTTGCTACGGAGCGTCCTCCTTCGGCCACTTAAAACATTCCATTCCGCCGGTGGTAATTTTAGCCGCGACCGGAGGGCATGTTGGTGGTTCCTTTGTTTTGCGAAAATGACAGTACGCTCAGGCGTAAAGAGTAGTGGGAGCAGCAGCGTAAACGCACAGTTTAATGATCGGGATCGAAGGAGACCGTGGCCATCATTTGGATCGCGTGTCGCTTATAAACCTTATAATTAAATGTGAACTGTAGAGGACTAAACCTATCCCTAAATAACATGTTTCCAGTGTCGTATGATTAACTGATGGAACTGATGGGAAAAAAAGTTGATCACTAATCAAATCGTGTTTGCTTCCTTTTCTTTTCTTTTCTGTTGCAGGTACCGGAAGCTCTCCTGCCCAAAATTCTACCCGAAGTACCAGCCCAAACGTGCCGAACGGCCATCTGCAGCTTCCACAGCAGCAACCGTTGGCCCATCCTCAGCAGCAATCCCTGCAGCATCATTCCGGTACGGTGCCATTGCAGCCGCCCCAGCAGCAGCAGCAACAGCAGCAGCAGCACTCCCAGTCCCACTCACCGTCGCTGCAGCATCCCTCACCCCAGCAGCAGCAACAGCAAGTGCACCTCCAGCAGCAGCAAGCCCTCCAGGCGGCCCTCCAACAACAACAACAGCAGCAGCAACAGCAACCGCCTCAACTGCAGCAACAAACATCCCAACAGTCATCCCATCATCTCAACAGCAGCTCGAGCAGCTTAGGCAACATCACGCCCACCTTCGTCGCACAGCCACAGGTACGGGTACCCTCGAGGGGAACATCCCGAGCCCGTTGGGTTATTAGGCGATCAACGGAAATGATCGTGTGTTGTTGCAGGGTGCGCATCGTCGCATCTCACAGCGTGGACGAACGATATTTGATACCCTTTCGAGGAGGACGCAGTACAGGAGCGGGAGGGATCGTCCATGGATCCTCCCCATTTTCGTTGGATCCTTCTCCAAATCAGCTCACACGATCCCTACGGTGTCAACGTTCCCCTTTCCTTGCACACAAACTCTTATTTTCCAGAATCGGACCATCCCGTTGTTATCCTGCATGTGAATCTTCGATACCCTCGCGTCCGATTCAAGGTCCCATTTTTCCGGCCAAAACGACGATTACAAAGTAGGAGGGAGGGGCTCCGGTTGGATTGCTGTCGATTTGTTGGACGATTTCTCTGACTTCCCTCCCTTTATGGGACGGTAATGGGCGATCCGATCGTTCGCGATCAGCAAACCTGAAGCAAACTTGATGTGTCTGATATTTTGCTGTGTTTTATTTATTTCCCAAATCTCACATTTTTTTTACTGCTGATGCATGATCTTCTGCGTAGCATTGGGAAGACGAGAAAAATCTACATGCCGCTCCTTTCCCTGATGAGGAAAACAAAGATGGTCCCCATTGAGTTGGGTTATTAAATTCGTTAAATGCGACCATCCTTATTAGAGTGTGGTGATGGGCATCAACCACAGTTTTTTTTATTATTTCGTTTTCCTTTTTCCCCTTTTGCTTATTGTGCGAGGACTGCTGTTTGTCCTCCACACGGAACGATCGACAGTGGGAAATATTTTCTCACGATTCGATGTTCGCCCGATTTACGGTGCGCGCTGCCGTACAACACCCAGCGTCATTTTGTCGCGCCTTTGCCCCTCTGGCTTTTTGGGGTCCAGGATCCAGGGGGCTTTTTTACATTCTTTCTTCTTGTTCTCCTCCCCGCGAGTCGAATCGTCTTTCGGTGTTGCGGTAGAATGACTTATGGTTTTATGGCACGCATCGATGCAACCGTACACACTCCCGAAATTATCTTTTCGATGTTACTTTTTCTGCTACACGGCACCCCTCGTACCCGGGGACCGGCTTCTAAACGCTAATTTGATGCTTTGGTTTCGTTAGTTACTGTTTTTATTGAGGGTTCCTACTTTTTTTACTGTCATTTGATGACTCTTTGTTCCATCCACACAAGATCGTCGCGACATCAGTTCCGCGCCCTGCCGAAAAAGGCATTTAAAGTTTGATTATTTACCATTAAAGAAATTATACCGTTTTGGCTATCGAAAGGTTTTATTGAAAGTATATTAATTCAGAGAGTTTTAATGTGTTCAATTTTGTGAAAACTTCGTCCATTCGTTTTGTTTGAAAAATGCCATTTCTTTAATCGCACACAATTATTTAATATTTTATCATTCGACCGCATTTACCTTTTTTAGTTCTGGTCTCCAGTAAAATTGGAGACCTTTTTGACTATCGAAAGGTTTTAATCAAAGTATATGAATGCAGAAGGTTTTAATGATTTAAATTTTATTACTTCTTGTTTTGTTTAAAAGTTGCCATTAGTTTAATCGCACACAATTTTATAATATTTTATCATCCAATCGTATTATCCTCTTCTAGTTCTGGTCTCCATTAAAATTTAGGCAGATTGTTATAGAAATGACAAGCCTAATAATTGTGAGACCAAATTGTGACTTGCAATTATGAGTTTTTCCCGCGAGATTTCCAGCACAAAGCCCGAAGAAGGCACCCATCCTGTCAGTATGACATGCGGGCGAACGTTCGGGTAGATGATAGCCCGAAATAGAATAGACAGTGACATAATAATAGTGGTTTCAATAACGCAGCAGAAGTTAAAATCCTCCACCTCAAAACGGTATAATCACACGGTGCCCATCCTTTGGGAATTTTAATACACGAGCAGGGGTTTTACGTTCATATTTGTCTTCTTCCGATGCTAATGTTTCCCCTCCCCGCCCTCGCTTTCCTTTTCAGTCTCCGACTGTGAATTCCTTTAAAACGGCGTCCCTCAACGGTGTTGGTCTGCACGTGAACGGCGGTGGGGATTTAAATATGCCCGGTGGTCCAACAGCAACGCCTGGAACACCGAACACGAAGGTAAGCGGCTGCATATATATATAAATATACATATACATTTTTGTTTTTATGGTGAAGTTGCCGGTGCAAACGGTGCAAAAGAACCCCGACGAAGAAATGCCGGGCCACCGAGTCATCCATTTCCGGTCTCAATTTCACGGCTCTCGCGAGAAGAAAACAAAAGTTGCGATAAAAGAAAACCCTTAATGCGACGGGATTGCATTTTTTCTGTTTATGTTTTATGCTTTATTTTGGGTTCGGCCCGACGCGCGGAGACAATTTAGTCATCGACCTTCGCGGGGCCTGAAACGCTGGCTGTTTCTCATCGTTAATAATATTATAAAACTCTGGTGGCGGCTTTATCACGAGATCGGAAGTCGAACCGGGTGGGGACTGGGGTGCGATCAAAGGGAGGGGGAGAGGCGTTATAGTTGCCGAAAATAATAAAAATTTACATTCAAATCATTCGAGAGCCCCATGGATCGACGAGATATGGTGTTGAGAAGTTTCTCACGAACGACGATGACGCCCATCGGATTCGCTCCAGCTGGCTCGGCGTGGCTCAATTTGTTTGCCACCGGCTTGTAAAGCGGATTTGTCCATCGGCCAGGAGGCCACCGTAACGCGCGGCCCATCATCAAGCGGATCGTCGTCACGGGCGTCTGACGGTGCATTATAACGAGCGACGCCGAAACCGATTGCAAACCGCCGTGTGCCCTTCAGAGTGAGGCTTGGGTTTTTTTCGCACTTGTTTCATAAAAATGCATCTTGACTGTTGCAAAAAAAAAAAAATAAATGAAGGCAAAGACTCCTAATTAATCGTTCGTTATTTGCAATTTCCTTTCGACGGCCATGTGGGATTTTGTTTTTTCGCGAGCCCCGATTTCATATCATTCGTTATGCTTGACTTTTTCGAGACCGGATACTTTACTTGGCACCAATTAAAGCAACTCCCCTTAAATATGCGCCCCGGTTGCAGAAGCTGTGAAGTAATATATGTTTTTCTCCGTTTCCAAACAGGATGTATCGCCACGGGTGAAGATCGTCGTCGCGCTCTACCCCTTCAAGGCCATCGAAAGTGGCGATCTTTCGCTCGAAAAGGTAAGTGACGACTGCTTGCGCGGAAAAGTACTGGATTTTAATTTTGTGTTTTTGTTACAGAATGCCGAGTACGAGGTGATTGACGACTCACAGGAGCACTGGTGGAAGGTGAAGGATCAACATGGCACGATCGGCTACATTCCGAGCAACTACGTCAAGGAGAAGGAGCTGCTGGGACTGCAGAAGTACGACTGGTACGTGGGTGACATGTCCCGGCAGCGCGCCGAATCGTTGCTGAAGCAGAACGACAAGGAGGGCTGCTTCGTGGTGCGCAAATCATCCACCAAGGGTCTCTACACACTATCGCTACATACCAAAGTGTAAGTGTCCACTACCGCCCCGTCCGGTTGAAGGCAGGATGAGCTAACCTGAACTTTCTCTCTCAAACAGACCACAATCGCATGTGAAGCACTACCATATCAAACAGAATGCTCGCAGTGAATTTTACCTCTCCGAGAAGCACTGCTGTGAAACCATACCGGACTTGATAAACTACCATCGCCATAATTCCGGTGGGCTCGCCTGTCGCCTGAAGACTTCGCCGTGCGATCGTCCAGTGCCACCGACCGCTGGTTTATCACACGGTAAGACGATTTCGTCATCTGTGCAATCAAGATCAAGATCTATTTCAGTGATTGCGTCATCTCACCTAAGAATTATTACCTCCTTAACATCACGGTAATCTAATAGAGATTTTTTTCAACCAATCAAAATACAAATCGTCTCGATCATGCAACGTTCAAAGTATAAGTACAGTAGACTCCCGATTATCCGGGATCGCTCCAGGTTGTTTATGATTTTTTTACTGTAACACGCTAATCTCGTGACTTGCTTATGAAGAAATTAGTGAACAGAAGCAAATGTTTCATAAAATCTACAGACTGTTGATTTTCTACTCAAAAAGAAAAAAGAAAAATGTGAACTACAATTTCAAAACCAAGATCAGTGAAAAAAGAGGGTCGAAGCATACCATGTAAAGAGCCGAAACCGTAAGAATATTTTTGACAATTGGTTTGAATTTTGTTTACTTATCATGAGCGACTCGAAATGTTTGTGTAAATTTATTTAATGTTTATACTGAACAAGTAATTGAGGCGTTGGGTGGAAGGTTGCACGTGAGAAAGGCATACACACTGGATTTGGGCCATATTATGGCGACCAATGGGATCCATATCCCACGATTTCGAACCGCGGAGCCTTTTTGGCTACTCGGGATATTATTTGACGACACTTTCCACGAGGACATGTGTCACAAGTGAAACACTGTGATCCAGAATTTCCGGTTACCTATTTCATGTAAGATATTCTGACGAAGATCTCCTACATCATGAAAGAATGTTTTTAAACACTTCTCATACTAGCTGTCAAAACAATGGCGATGCAGAAAATAGCTTAGCATCGACCTCTCTTTTTACCGATCTTGTTATCAAAACTGCTGAGTGTAGGTTATCTCCGAACTCGTTGCAATCGGTATTGTAATGTATTGGTAGTAATTTTACACCAACTTTTATTCACAGACAAATGGGAAATTCATCCCTCGGAATTGATGATCCTGGAGGAGCTGGGCTCCGGTCAGTTCGGTGTGGTGCGCCGTGCCAAATGGCGCGGTTCGATCGACACTGCAGTCAAGATGATGAAGGTGGGCACCATGTCGGAGGATGATTTCATCGAGGAAGCAAAAGTGATGACGTAAGTAGCGCGCCCTACCGGAAAGTGTATGTAATATTATATTACTAACCGAATGAAAATGCTTTCCTTCGCTGATTCAGTAAACTTCAACATCCCAACTTGGTGCAGCTGTATGGTGTTTGCTCGAAGCACCGCCCAATCTACATCATCACCGAGTACATGAAGCATGGCTCGCTGCTGAACTACCTGCGGAGGCATGAGCAATCACTGATCGGCAATATGGGTCTTCTGTTGGATATGTGCATACAGGTGAGCGTCTCGATTGGCGAGAGATAATTCGCGTAGTTAAACATTAATGCGTTTTCCATTTACTTCTCGCGGTAAAGGTTTGCAAGGGAATGTCCTACCTGGAGCGTCACAACTACATCCATCGCGATTTGGCCGCCCGCAACTGTCTCGTCGGGTCAGAGAACACCGTGAAGGTGGCCGATTTCGGGTTGGCACGGTATGTGTTGGACGATCAGTACACCAGCTCTGGTGGCACCAAGTTCCCCATAAAATGGGCCCCACCGGAGGTGCTCAACTATACGCGGTTCTCATCCAAGAGTGACGTTTGGGCATATGGTAAGGCAATCGGCAATAAATCCGTGCTTTGAGGGAAGTTTATTCTAAACCGGATCCTCTTGCCGCGTTTCAGGTGTACTGATGTGGGAAGTGTTCACCTGCGGCAAGATGCCGTACGGTCGCCTAAAAAACACTGAAGTCGTTGAACGTGTCCAGCGTGGCATCATCCTTGAGAAGCCAAAAGCGTGCGCTAAAGAAATCTATGATGTAAGTACCTACCGAGCATCGGACAAAAAACATTTCTGAACTAATTCGTTTTCCCGCCCCGGTTCTTCCCAAACCCTTGTAGGTCATGAAAAAGTGCTGGTCACACAGTCCCGAAGATCGACCCGGGTTCCGAATACTGAAGGATCAACTAGCTGCCGTTGCCCAGGGACTCACAGATTAAGCCGATCGTCCTCTGCAGTCAGTAGTGCTGCGTGGAGTTTTACGTTCTGTTCTAACTATTTGAGTGGCATTTTACCTTCGTCAACCGGCGCAGCAGCGACAGTCGTTTCTTAGCCTCTTTTAATGCTATTTTCCTAATTAAGCACACAAAAGTTGCCAACCGTTTATACAAATGAATGAAACATTTACTTTTTGTACATTGTACTTCCTGATTGGCAAAAGACTGTTTTCGACACTATATTCAATGAAACACGATCAGGGTTTTGTTTGTAGCAGAAACAAAAAAAACTTATAGAAGAAGGAACAGAAAACCTACTCTCGCTAGTCCTCGACGATTGCCAACATTTATGAAGTGGACTGAAGGCCACGCGCATTCCGGAAGAAAAGGGAGTAGAGGCCGCGGAGTTGAGCGTCAGGGAATTGAGCAAGCGCGATGAGTGCCAGATTTATATGTTCTAGTATACGTTTGGGTTCCGTTCAGATCCGGGGTTCTCGATACAGTTGTGAAATGGCTTCAATTGTCTGTTTCGTTTCGTGAAGTACAGAATGATGATGGGCAATGAGCGGATTTTTGACGAATTTTGGACGATGCTAAAATAATGTTTTGGGGAGACAAACGTCAAAGAAACGCCACCAGCTACGGCTTCCGTCAGTGAGGGTACTTTCTTTTCCCTCACTGCACGCAGTTTCGTACTATCTTAACCCTTAATGATACGCAGTACCAGAAGAACCAGTATCTCAACTTACAGGAAGATTGGTCCGAAAGCGAACGAACGCTAGGATTAATGAGTGATAAACGTGATTTGATTGTGCACGACGGTAGATGGTGTCGGTGCAGTAGAGAGCATGCAAGGATTAATACTTTGAGCGTCGCTAGTAGTAATAACAGAAGCAACACACAAAACACACACACGCAAACTAACCCTTACATACCAGTTCTAGTGTAGCTACGCAACCGGTCTAAGTAGCCGGATAAGGGTCGGAATTTCAGAATCAAACAGCAAAGGTTACTATGATGCCGGGATGTGTTTCTGGCCGCCAGAACGTACAATGGAGATAAAACGGAAAAATAGTAGATGAGGATGAGAATAAAACAAAACAAAACAAATGCCGTCAGCTGTGCAAACGATGGGAACACGTGTAGGACGATGGTATTTAAGTGATATTTAAGATTATGTTTCCCTCCGGCTGATGCGGGTTTTGAAACGTTCGTGGGAGCATTCTTCCAGTCCCTCTTTCGCTTCACAACCGACGCAGGGACGGTTCAGTAGGAAATAGGTATTTCTTGTCTTTTCGCTTACGTTTAGGGCCCTGTGCAGCCACCTGCCTGCCGGGGAACGTTTTCTCACTTTGTTTTACAACCTTTGTATATACAGAACCCGTTTCGTTCGAGTTTTTTTTACGTATCTAGCGGATGTAGATCATACAACAACATGGATTATATCGTTTTGTCCCATTGTTTCTTTTCAACCCGTGTAGACAATATCCGTTTGTACGTCCACAGTAGTACTCTAAAGTGTGTGTGTATACTGTGTATATCTCAGCTGTCTACCGATAGTAAATTTGGTCTTCTATAGTAACGAAAACGCGGCGGAGAGAAACGGATGATCAGTGATCAGCTATCGGGGTGGATTGTAGCTCGTTCCGATTGTCGGCAAAACACCTCCGGCTGATCCGAGGAATCGCTAACGGGCGCGAAACGTCCTCCGGACCATAGATAGCATTATTATGTATTATTTAATCGTAGCCCTACCAACTGCATCATATATCCTGCTTGATGATGAATTGATCAATAAACTTTACCGATGCAACTCAACCAGTAGAAGGAATAGTGCGTGAGAAAGGGGGAAGGCGACGGTGCCGGTACGGAAAGCGATAACGAGAGTGGGGCATGGTCTAGCAACTAGTGGCAAAACTTCTACTGATACTATTACTATTAACTTACTACTATTATCTAAGCTAAGCGTAAGCGAACTGCTAAGATCAAATCAAAACAAGTACGACAGGACGATCGAGTGGCGATGATCGCCGGTTGAGAAGTAGGTACAAGGAACAGGTATGCCATTTAGTGTTTTGTTTAAAACAATCCATCCGGTCCTCATTTAAATCGGGTTTGGAAGAAAGGGTGGAGATGTAGCAACACCTCTCGATCGCACAGGACAAGATCGATCGATGGAAATGAAAAAAAAGTGAGGGCACCCCATTCCAGCGCCGTCGTTTGGGTGGGGCCTTTGGAAGTAGACTACGGTTAGCATATAGCATTGATATCAAACAAACAGAATACGAAATAAACAAAATATAAAACAAACCAGAATACAATAACAAAAATTACGTGAAAACCAGCTAATGCTAATTAGTCGTTAAATTGTTTTTTTTTTTTTAATAGTGAACGAATGCAAGAATCGAATCGACAACTCATATGCGCAAACACTGGCAAAGAGAGAGAGAGAGAGAATGCCCTGTGTATGTGCGCCGTAAAGCTAAAGCAGAGATAAAAAAAGCAACCACATATACAATTATGCGTACCGAATAAGTGAATCATCAGCGGGTTTAACTATATCAAAACAAAACAAACATCTACCAGCTCTGACCAGAGCTGGCCGGAAATGGTGGGAGAAGACGAAGAGCGCACTGTTTGGAACGGAAAAAAGGACGGTAGGACGAAAGGATACGACTGATGGAGTTCGAACGGGGCGAGATTCTGACATTGAAATCCCTCGCTCTTTCTCTCTCTCTCTCGCCTTCCGGCCAGCAGGGTCGGCAAAGGAAGGAAAGGGGAGGCCGAACCGTTGGCAGCAAAGCATATGATTACGACGCACTGAGAAGAACAAACAACATACCGATGGAAATCTTATTGGATAGATGTCGATCCATTTTTTTACACTACAAATAAACAAAAAGCAAAATGTCTTGTATGAAATGAAACCGAATTGTGTCGATGTTATTTCTTTTTAATTTTCGTTGCCCGGCAGTGCCAGTTAAACGTAAAAGGATCGCGAAACCCCTCCGGGGGTTGTGTTTGTACCAAGGTGGGAAAAGTTGAGATATCACATCGTAAAAGTCGATGTCGACGGAGGACAGTAATAGAGAAGTAGGTCAATTCCTAATTGGTGAGTGCGGGTACTTGTCGTCGAATAAAAGTGATTTATTTCTAGAAAGTCTCTACAGGTCGCCCGGTGACATCCCGATTGGATTGAACATCGTCGACATCCCTCCCTCCCCCCGCGGGAGGAGTGTGTCCCGAGCGAGGTCGACTTGTCAGCACACTCCTTAATCGAGTGAACCAAGACCTGCCTTGTACCTGCACCTCCGTTAAAATGTACCGACTGTGAGATGAGCCCCGCGACCGAACCCCGAACAATGCAGGGGCGTAAGCCCTAAGATGCAACCACCAGCTTCGCGCGGGATTCGCTCGTAAATGGACCGGCGGGATGACATCATTCATCCGCTTCGTCTAATCCAATCGTGCTGGCGGGATGCAAATTAAACCGTCTTGCGGTCTCGGAATCGGGTATCGAGTAATGCGGGTCGAAAATATGGCCCAAAATGGCTAGAAAAGTTTCATCGCCATCGTCACCACAAACACGCACACCCGCCGCAACCGCTGGCCGTACACAGGAAATGATCGAGTTTTGTGACGTGAGTTATTTGGTGAACCGAAATCTGGTCTCTTCTCCTATAGGGGGGTCGTAAAAAGAAACTTCCCAACCATTTGGCAACAAGCCTACTCCGGCCCGGTTTGAGGCGACTCCCGCACATGGTTCGGCGGTAAATCGCAACCTTTAAGGAGGCCACCAAACAGCGACCGTCTAGGCGCAGGAGTAGGCGCGCGCACGCGAATCACTGAACGCGAACGGCGGAATGGTTCCACCCACGTTCCAGGAGGAAATGCCTTGGCTCACGGTTGTTGACCGCAGCGTTTGCCACATCCTCCCCCCTCAGATCGGCTCTGTCTACAAATTACTCTGCAACCCGGGCAGAGCAGGCAGATTTTGGTGTGTCACAGAAAGTTTCAGCGTGTCTCACAACTTGCCAACTTGGAAATCGTACAACGATAGTTCCTTCTACTACTACTACTACTACTACTACTACTACTCATCACGACCCCATCACGGGCATCCCATGGTGTAAAACGACCGTCGGGTGTAGGTGTCACTGGGTAGGAAGTCCATAAAACTGGCGTTGTCTTATGCCCCAACCGGCAGCACAACAACAACAATCGCCGGATCTGCTTCGGGGCAAAACACACAATTAGCTAACGAGCTCTTGTAAGTTTTCGAAGCTTGAGCAGAAAATTGCCCTTTCAATGTTATTAATGGTTGTAGTTTATGGATTTTTCGAACAGTTGCTCGTTTCCAGAACAGAAGGGAGTAAATTAGAAGTTTGAAACAGATGCTAACAAAGTGTTTTATTCTTCCACTTACTATGTTTGGAAACCATAAAAAAGCAAGATTTTTTCTATACTAAAACATCTATGGTGGATCCTCAATTTATAGCGTTGGCTGCCCAAAGGTGTTTACGTTGTAACTGTATGAATTTTGTTAGATGTAAGATAAAAGCGATGATAATTTTTAAAGCACCTAAGTTTTGTGTATGCTTAATGATAAATAAGAGATATTATCAATGGCAGGTTTTAGTAAATTAATATCTAGTTTGTGACTGGATAGCTATGTTTTAGATTTTATCTTTCTTGCTTTTGTAGCTTATTAAAGGCTGTTCTTTTATCGACAGTGAACTTTATATCTTTCATATTTTCATACAATAACAAATTGTACAATTCCTATTTTGAACAAATTATCCTTATTTTAAGATAATTATTGTTCGGAAAACGCTTTTTTTTACTTTTATGTAATTACTGCTCTTGTGTTTTCATTTTTAAGATTCAAATTCAGCTACTGTGGTGTTATTTTAAACAGAACATATAAAAGTGGTTAAGACTCAGGAGAGAACTTGCAAAAAAAAATTAATAACATGAAACACGTGTTGCAGAATATTTTCCCCCCATTGAATCGGTACAAAATAAAAACGCATTAAACAAATGGAGAGAAAACTTTCCACGCCACGTGATTGGTAATGCGGTGTGGATTATTCTAAAACGTTTCTAGATAGCGCTTTATATAATTCGTGACACCTTTCATCTACATTTGTTTTCAGCAAGAGAATACGGTTTCCCATAATATACCAGTTCCAAGCTAAAAACTCCAAATAAGTAAACAAGCGCCCCAAAACGGACGGAGATCTCCATTCCACCAGCCATAGTATCGTTCATCGGTGAATCATGAGCTCCAAACATAAGAACTCGCTGCTCTCGCAGAGATTTTAACTCCCCTTGCAAACTGGTCCGGAGCCTGTTTTCGCGAGTTTGGCGAGCTCCACAAGCATTCCAATGCTTGCCCCCCCAAATCAAAGGGAGGATTGGGGACGACGACAGCATTTCGAAGAACTCACTCTCAGACCAGACCTTTCCGTTGGTCGCATTCGCGGGGGTTTGAACGCGAACCGTGAGAAGTCGCGAGCCGCTGGTTACTACGAACGGCGAGAGTGTCGGTATATTAGTACTCAGCAGGCCGTCACATTGACTCATTGCTACCCGAGCAGTCTGTTGGTACGGCTGAAACTGGAACGAAGGTAAAACGACCCACAGTTGGCATTGTTTTTTTTTTTTTGGTACACGCAGTTAGAAGAAGCAGTTTGTGAAGTGTTTTGTGCAGTTAAAGTTATAGTTTTTGGTGAATATAAATTTATTTATCCGGATGTCGTTTAAGACGAGTGAATTCTGTGAATCAATTTCAACGGAATGTGATTAAAAAACTGGTTTTCTAGCCATATTAAAGAACAGGACAGTTTAACATGGACTTATAAAAGACCATCTGGTGAACACAAATGGTAACTAATGTGTGTACAAATATGTCTTTTTATGTTCGTTTTAGTGCTGTGAAAAAATACATCCTAAAATATTGAGAAACCCGAACGAGCAAAACGAACTTCAAACGACACGTGAAAGGTCCACAAAACGAACGAGGTTAGTGTAAATTTTAATAAATCTTCTAATTAAATACATCAACCCATTCGCTGTTTCATGTAACAGTTTTCTAAAAACAAAAATAAACCAAACTACCATCTTGCTCGTTTCACACGTTCGTATCCAAACAAAAAAGTTCTCTGCGTGTCTGCACACTGTCGTTCTGTTTAACAAATGTTAACCAAGAAAAGAATAAAAAGGCAAAACACTTTCCAACCGCTAGCTTTAGTAAAATTGCACGATACGAACGAATATGCATTTTGCAGTAGCCAGTTTCATGTACGACAAAGCCTTGGCCAATTCTATCACGCTTAGCGCAATCTTTCGTGATCTTTTTCGCGAAACGAAACAAAACAGTTGTTCGAGTGTGAATGACCATGCACCGCGTGTTTTGCATTCCCGCACCGCAACCGAACGGACTGAAATTTTTTATCGATTTATCTTGATGTCACGGATACAGGAACGCGAACTTATGAAATGCGCGAAATCCGAGACCAAGCGGCTGGGCTGGCACACGGCAAGTACAATAAACACAAGCACTGGTACAAGCCACGGCGTCCACGTTGCCAGGACAGCAGGGCGGTATGTCGAAAATACATAGCCTGGAAAAGAGGAGAACGGGACGGGAAAAAAACGCAGGCAAAAATACTATCGCCACGCGAACTTTCTCGGATGTTCCTCTGCACGTTTACGGTACTCGCCTACTAAGGATTTTTGTTTGCCTAAACTTTCTTCTTCGGTTTCAATTTCATCCTGTTTCGGCACTTATAAACTTTCCAGGATCGTGCCTGTAGTTATTCGAATTTAACTTTGTTTGTTTATTTTGCCCGTAACCATCCATCCCACTCTTGGGGACAGTTCATTTGTCATTTCTTAATTTCTCGTTTCCAACCGTGCCCTTTTCGTCGGGTGCTAATGGAAAACATTTTCCGCCCGACCGGCATCATTTAACGATAGTGATCTAAACCGTGCCACGGCACGCGCCCTGCTCGAATCAGTTAATAGCGTGTCCTGGGATGGTGAAATAAATGTAAAAAGGAAGTGAAAAAATCAAGAAACAGAAACCGTGCCATAATTTTTGCCAACGGATCAATTCCCCGGTTTTGGCACTAAGGGTATCCCCCCTCGGTGAGTGATGGTGCCCATTTTATGTCCCGCTCGAAGGAAGAAAGGTGATGTCGTAAAATGTTATTTAATCCAATTTATGCATGGTTTGTTTTTTGTTTTTTTTTTTGCGATGCTATCACCCATTCAATTAACTTTCGGTCGAAAAGATAGTGTGCCAATTTGAAAAACGGGAAACTTTGCGTGAGTTATAAAGAATCAAAATTTGTATGCGAAAAAAGTGTCATTCTATTGGAAGAAATTCGACTTGATTGGTTTTATTTTAAAATGGAGTTGTCCAATCTTAAGAATCGAACGACTTAAAAGGAATATTAAGCGGGCAAACGATACACATTTCACCATTTCCTTCTCCGGTGCAACCGGTTAAACATGTTCCCTTCTTTTTTTTTATAAGCAGATGCAAATTATTTACGCTCTCTGCTGTTCGTTAATCTTTTACCATCGGAATTTAATGTGTTGCCTCGATTCCGATCGGCGTTCGGAGGACCAAAAATTACTGCACAGCCAAATACTGCGCATCTGTTGGTTTCTGGTTTTCCTGCGAGGGAATCCATCCCCACCAGTCCACAAGGAACTTGTTTACCCCGGTTGCCCTGGGGAAGTGTCTGGGCTTGGTTTTTTTTCGTTTTTTTTTTTTGGTTTCGCAGACCTTCGCTGTTGAAAGGGTTTGCGGATTCCACGTGACACAAGCTGACTTCGGCTAGCGCTTCCCGTTTCCGGTGTTGGTGTGGGCTCGAGCGAGCTTCAAGGAACGGAACTAGGTCAGAAGTTACAACGAGACCCTACGCAATGTTTGTTTGCCGAAGGAAACAAACACCGATTCGTCGGGAATGGGAGTGGTATCCGCGCGTATTTTGAGGGCATGCAGGTTTGTGCCTCCATTTAACTGCAGTTCCGCGGAAGAAAGTTGTTTGATGATTAATTCTAAAACGATTACTGGAACTTTCGGGCGCCTTCGGAGTTTTATAGCTTTTGAAATGAAGTTTTATCTTCACTTGCTTGCAACACACTCCACGTAGTGATGGATTTGTTTAAATCCACACTTCATTCAGCACAAAGGAACGACGTTGCCGAGCGATTCTGATCTAGAATCGAAACCCGCATCCAGCGGAGGAAGAGGGGCGGAGAAGAAACCAGTTTCTGTCGGCGACGAGTTCCAGTTTCCAATTAACCCTTCTGGCGCTGTATCGATACGGCTCGGGCGGAGAATATGCTAATTGCGTAATGGCAGGTAGTTAACAAACTTTTCGAGCGACTTCAACGGAGGTCAAAGAAACGAACTCGAATATGAAAAATGAGGTTCTTTTTCGATGTTATTTAATTTTTGTTGGTTGATGAAATGTTTTGAAAAGTGTTTACGGTATAAGTTCTATTTTAATTCATGTAAAGAATATAAAAGAAAATAATTTTTAATGAAAATTTATTGTGCATTGAACTCTCATAAAGTTGCTCTATTATTATAAGATTTTTTTTTATTGTACCTTTCGTCCTCTTGGTCGTTGACATGTATGTGGGAGCAATGGATTTAGAGTGTTAAAATTGTATTTCTTAAACCTGTTTTAATCTACATCAAACCCACGACGCGTTCGTTCTAAAGAGGTCACACTGTTTCCCACGAGTTTGTGTTGATTTCGATTGGCGCCAGCATTTGTTTAGTTTTTTTTTCAATTGAATGCCGATCCTGCGATCAGAATAAAAAAAAGCTAGAGCGATTTTCAATTCCAAATTAAAATGCAAACGATGTACGAATGAATTGCTCCCTTTAACGACCTGTGTTTGCATACCTTCACCCTCCATTTCCATTCAGATTTGTGACAAATTGTTGCAAAAGAAGCGAAGGGAGGAATAAAAAAAAAACCAACATGAAAACAACTCATGCAAAATGCCACGAGCGTCACGCAATTCGCTGCAGTGCTCGTCAAGATCAATGTCAACGGTGACCTCCCGGGTTCGGGTACTTAGGTACGAACTGACCACCCACAACACATCAGAAGGTACCACGACAGGGGGGGGGGGGGGAGGGAATGAAAAATGGTTCCCTGCATTGCGGAAGCATGTCGCATTTTTCCCTCGCCTCGAGAGCGCAACCCCTGGCGACGCTAATTTCCATTGATTAATCGGTGGAATTGGCAGTTGAGAGGAAGCAAAACCAAAACCAAACAAAAAAAATGGCATAAAGTCCTTCTCGAAGCAAGTGCAAAAACCGTCCTGCACGATGTGTTGGTTGGGATTTCTGCGGTGGGCAAAAGAGGGGACTGTAATTAGCCGGGAGTGTAGTTGCCTGCCGCGACATGTTTATACGACGCCGAGGCGGAAAAAAGGTGCGCTTTTTCGGCTGCGTGGGCATTTAATGGTTTCGTGATTGAATGTGAGCAAATGCTTGGTGAGAATGGGGAGTGATATATAAAAAAAAGAAACCCCTCACCTTCATCACGCACCGCACGATGTGGGCGAATGTGAATTCGACATCTGGAAGGCACGTAAGACTTGGTTTGGTTGAGGCCAAATTAGGATCTTGTTTTTGTGAGTCCGTTCCTCAGTGTGGAAATTGGATGAAATAACCCGAATGCTTCGACAGGTATTATAAATATTAATTACTTTACAAGTCTTGAGGATGCTTATAAAAAAAGGACAGTCCATCGCAACTTCGGCAACCATCACGCACTAAACTCATCTACCATTTCTCGTGTTGATGTGTGACGGGATCAATCACGGCATGGAAACTATCGTTCACACTTCTTTCGTTGGAAATCATTCCTCCTTTTTCCGCCATTCGACACCCCGAAAACATCGGAAAACAAGCGGAAAGGGAAAACAGCGCACGGAAAAATTGTTCGCCACGGATCCGGGCATAAATTAGCCACTTCCTGTCGGCGTGGCACACCATTGCCTTGAGACGATTGTTTCATGAAACGTCGCCGACATTGAACTTGCCGGTTTTTTTTTGTTATTGCCATTTGCTCTTTTCACCTACTTATCCTTGGCGAAAGCAAACGAACCGGACGTTTTCTTCCACGCATATGGTTCGCCCTCCGTCCCACACCCAAACGGACGAACGAAGGATGCAACATTTCATTTACATAAATAAACACCCCGGTGTTCCGCGGGACGTCTGTCGGGCGGTCTTAAGGGACACACACATACATGCGAGTGATTTGCGATGAAAAGGGTTCTGCGGTTATGCTGCAGCATTGTGAAACAATGGCGTGTCATCGGACTGGGACCACTGCAAACGAAGGACAGCTTTTCTTTACCCAAACCGGTCGTCCTTCAGGCCCTCGGGGTGGCTTTGGTGTTGGTCACCCGTTGGTCCTCGTCCGGCCCGGTTGCAGTTGCAACCCTATGCACCCCGGATAGTCGCCCCCTCCCTGCCACGGGACAAAACTGGCCTACTTAGTATGCTTTTATGCAAAGAGAAGCATTTTTTCACAAGTTCAGCTCCTTTTACAGGTAGCTTCGAGATTCGTATTCGACATGTCGTCGGCGCTACTAATAGGTGGTGTTAATTACCCAATAAAAGTGTCGATTGGTATCACACTCCTTTTTTTTCTCTTCCCAAATGCCGTCCGTTTCGTTTGTTACCCCGGTTGCAGAGCTCCATGTGTTTTTTTCGTTGGGCGTCAAGCCAAACATGGAATTCCCGACTGGATTATTAGCATCACACACGCACGGACGGACGGACGCGCAAGTGAAAAGTCAAGAAAAGACGGGTCATCAAAATGGTACCGTTTGCCTCCAGGGTATCATCAACCAGATCGAGGAGATGGAGGAGGCGATCCGTGCAGGAGGACGTTCAGGAGAGGAGAAGAGAGAAAGAAACAATCTGTTGCGAAATGTTTCTTGGCATGCAGCAAAAACAAAAAAACAGAAACAGAAACAACACTGGTTGACCACTCCGTTTCACGGCAGTAATTGCTTTTGGCCACGTTTGGGAAGGCCGACGAAGAAGTTGTCGCCGTCGAGTGTGTCTTCGAAGGATCGAAGGGGTCTCGCTGGTGTGTTCAATCAAAACTCGACCGAGATAACCCGGCACACGCGCTCCTTGAAGAGGAGAACCAACCGGGTGGCATTCCTGGCCAATCGATTCCCTTTCGGGACGGCAGCCGAGCTGGCGCTTTTGGACCGAAATTGGATTGATTCGAACCTTACGCAAGAACGTAAGCGTGAGAATGAAAGTGGATGGTTACGCGAAGAGCTGATATGTTGCATTTGGGAGGGATAAACAAGAATGTGGGAACATATTTTGAGGTAAAGGATTGATTTTTAGCTTTTATTAAATTATTAAGTTTGAATACAAGAGTGAATAACACATCAAGGCAATTAGTGGTTAACTTGTTTGTTTGTTCACTTATCTTTAGTTTTCAAACGTATTTTGAATCTCAAACCAGTGTTTGTAAAATCCATTCGTCCTGGCAACATGTAATGTTTCATAAGTGCAACTATTATTGTACTTAAAATTCTGAGTTGGTTATTTATTTGCATTGGAAATATGGATTATTTTGGTTCGATATAATTCACTTGTGATTGTCGAAAAAATCAACTGTTTTGCTGTTGTATTGTGTTTTTATCATATTTTCTAAAATGTGTTTATAATTTCGTGTTTCTATGTTGAATAGAAGGGAATTTTCTAACAATATGCTTTCACCTTGCTTCACAAAGAAGAGTGTTGCATATGAAGAAACAGCGTTTAGAAACTTTAAATTCCGTGTAACTAAAATGATTAAATGTTATCAATCGATATGAATATTACTTTTAAAAATTTCATACTGATTTTATGATTTCACACTGTTTTTTTTCTATCAAACGAATCTTTATGATTCACTCATCGTATTTTGTTGTCCATGTTTGTCCATTTCGTCGCTTCCCATTTATCATCCAACAATGTACATATTGATTTCAACCTTTTGCTATTTTTGGGCTGGATCATTGTTTGTTTCTTTTGCCGACTCCCCTCCCTCAACGCACGTCGGTTGATTTAAAATATTCTCTTTGAAACCCATACCATAGCATTTCTGCTGCCTATATTCGGTCCTGCTCGGTAGATATATTTCTCCGTCACCACACGACGGCACCCGCCGTACAAGGCACGAATCTCGAAAATATATCTCGAAAATAGTTCAAGAGTAACCTCGGAAGGAGATCAAAAGAGCAGCAGCAGCAGCAGCGAAAACAAACGAATCTGTCGATAGTCCACGCGGTCGGTGGACGCTGCTAGCGGAGATAGGAGCAGGGAGGCGGAGCGGAGAAACCGGACACCGCGCGGTAGCGCCATTTATGGAAACGGTAGAAGGGCAAACGGGCAAAAGCCGGCGGCCAGCCGAACAGGGTGTCTGCATGTGCACGCCACTCCAACCTGTCCCACGGACGTGTCGTGGTTGTTCGGTTTCAGGGAGCGGGTGGTATCACACCACGTTTGCTGTGCGGGGTGACATAATCAATACCAGGCAGCAGCCCGAGTCTTCGAGCCTCTTAGATCCCCATGGGAGTCGGCGACGCTTATGCTGTGCTCGGTGCAACAATTTATTTAACCAAAGCCAAAGCCAAGGTGCCCATAAGTTGTGCTCGCCTTTGACGGGCGGGATGATATTCGTGCGTACAAGAAATGCATCTTTTCTCGGGCAGCTCTGAGGGAAGCGGGAACCCTTCAAGCCCCATCGTCTGTCAGATAATTCTGTCGAGGAAGAGACAAGCACGACCAAGGGATTTCGCTTCACAATACGGTAGTTTGTGGCGCGTCGCTGCTAAAGGGCATCGCGTCTCGTCTCGGGCGCGTTGTGACCCATTTTGTTTAAAGCGCGCGCCATCACTCCTCAATTAGCAATCTTAACGCATGTTTGTGCGCCGGAAAACAACGACAATGAGCGGGCATTCATGCCGTTGTCCGGGGATCACTGCTCAAGGTTCCATCAGCCTTAATTCGAGGCATGTGAAACGCGATCGATCACGGAACCCTCGGAAAGCTGGAATGCACGGTATCCGAGGTTATGTCGGGAGTGATTCGTCAAAAGGCTAATCGGGATGCAATCAGACCTTCTCGAAATCGCAAATAACCCTTTCATTGAAACAAAACCCAAAAAAAAAGAAATAAACACCCTTCATGCACCACCCAGGAATAACTGCATCGTATGCTCACAACTCACTGCACTTGCAAGTGCACTAATCATTGCACTTATTTACACAAAATCGCTCGACGGCATTCCGGAGTGCCTTCAAACAACGGCTCCTTCCATGTCGTGGATTCGGTTTCGGGTCGTTCCGAAGGGTTGCGTGCTGGAAAGTTTCCTTGGATACACCTGGAAACACACGATAAGGTCGGGAAAAAGCAACACGACAACCTCCAGCAGGGGCAGTGCAAACTTCACGCTATGAACGGCGTTCTTGGATGGCGTTCCTTCATTGGCAGGAAGGTCGTGTGGATTTATGCAACCACTCGTTAGGCGGCACTGGCACTAACCACCAAGGAGCCGAGCTTGAACACACACGACGCCGACTTGCTTTCACGGAAAGGAAGCAATAAAGCGTACCCGCTTCCCGTCGTTGCTGTTTCCCATAATTATAACTTGATCCATAATGAAGAGTTACCTCGTGTCTTAACCTCCAGCTAGGAAGCGCTAGAATTAACAATGTTCACCATCTATTTCACCATGTTACTAAAAAGGTTGCAAGTCTGCGGCATAGTAGGCTTGGGAATGTTGTTTTCATTTAGCCGAAAGGAGTCGGAACTGCAACTTCCGTCTTTTCCAATCCTCGTTTTCAGGTTGATTAAAAGAGTGTTTTGAGCTGCCGCAAAAAGTGTTACCCCTTCCGTTAGTTCCCTTTTCCTGAACTCGGAGTTATACCCGTTGCTTAGAATAGCTGATACGGAGCGTTGATTCCAAGCAAGATGGTAAATTTTGGTGAATCCAGTATTCGTGTCGATGTCACGGATTGTACCTATGTTGGCGAGCCTCTTTCTGCAACTGCAATAACAACTCTTCCCGGCCATCCACAGGTTGTGCTCGCGAGCGTCAAAACGAAACATCTGTCGTCGGCGGAGACCACCTACCATCGGCACCAGAGCACTACGATCAAGAAGCACTACCGGGACTCCTATCGCGTGATGGGCGGGTTCGAGCAGCGTCCCTGGACTCCGACGAAGCGGCGCGGTCCGATCGCGGCGGAACACCGTGGCCCGGGGCCCCAGTACCTTCTACCACAGCTACTCGGTGAGTCACCGACTTCGGGCAGTCGAGCCGAGCGAGAGGCGATGCTGGTCGAAGCCGTTGCGCGTGGGTGACAAGCGAGTCTCGCACCATCGTCGGTTTCCTCCGGATCGTGGTCGTCATAAACCGCGTCGTCGAGAAGGTGGTCGATCGAATGCTCACGTCCACACACTTGGCACATGTCTCTTCCCCCCGAACTCGATGTGTCTCTCCGCATGCGGGTGCGGGTGCAGCCTGTGTAATGGTTCGATTCGAATTACGATCGATCAGTGGACACAGTGTTGTTCTTCCGCCAGCGTTGAGACCCTCTCCGAAGGCCACGTTCTTGACACGAGCCAGCCGGTACCACACCGCGATGTGGTGGGTGTTTGCGTTGAGGAAGAAACCCTCACCAATCACCGCCCGCCATCGATGACGATGATGATGGACGAATAGAACAACAAGCAAAGTGCGCAATAATACCCCTTGCAATCTCGTCGATCTTGACGAAAAAGTTCCACATTACCTTTTAAGGCGATGCGCGGCCAGTGCGGATGTCGCGCTCACGCAAAGATCCGTTCCAAACGATGACGACGTCGACACACAGACGCACCCGCTTCCCGTTCGTGATAAATATTTATTTTCGCACCAAATGCAAAGGCACACTCAGTCCCCTCCAAACGAGTGGCTCTTGGAAGTTGTGAAAATAAGTCCAGCTTAGGGCACAACTCGGTGATACTGAGGATGGCGACTGGGATTTGCGCCCACACGCCGGAACAGCATCATCTGCTCGGTGTTGAACGAAACGGCTAACCCGTTTAATAGGCCATTGGGACTTGGCTGGCCGAAAAAGGGAAATAAAACGGTGTGCGGGTGTTACGCCACTACCGGACGATCCCCATCGCTCTCGAAACCATAGTTAGCCTTAGTTCTCACCACACGCGAACGATTCCTCCTCCGTTTTAGGTACGAAAGTGGTCGACTCGAAAAGGCAAGCCGCGCCCGCCTACAGCTTCGGACAGCGGCACAAACCGCGCACGGAATCGTTCAGCCCGGGCCCGCTGTACAACATCACCGGGCTGGGCTGCAAGGGCAAGGATGCACCGCCAGCCTACTGCCTCCAGAGCCGGCCGAAGGAGATCCCGAAGTACCTGACGCCCGCGCCGGGCGAGTACAACATCGAGAAGGCCGACAAGATGCTGGTAAAGTCGGCCCCGAAGTACACGTTCGGCGTGAAGAAGCCACCTAACCCGACCAGCCAGACGCCAGGTACCGTGGACACTTTCCGTGTTGCGTTGGGTTTATTTTGCCATGCGGCTTCCCGCATGTCTTGTGCTTTTTTATGGCGGCGAGATGGGTTTGCCCCAGCGTTCCTATCTTTCATCTTCATTGCATCTTCAACGTCACCCGAAAGGTCATCTTGGTGTAACCACTTGTCAAAGGGTTTTGGCAACCTCAAACCGACACGATCATTATTATCATACTCTACTCATCCATTAATGCTAGTGCATCCCTCAGAAGCCATAATTAAAATCTTCACAGACCCACATGCTCTCGAAGCTCGCCACCACCATCACCATCATCATCAACACCATTCTCATCCCATCGCCGTCGCCACCAACAACATCGTCATCCGGTCGTACACGAATCATTCATCCCGACCAAACACACTCCTCCCGCGACCCAAAACAGCCTCAAAAAGTCAGAACAGAGAACTAGATAACACTATCGCAGTGGACAGGTGAACTCTATTGGATTTGTGCAGCATTTATGGTTTCCGGTTTTGGATTTGGTAGCGCTAGCTTGGTTTTTCGTTGTAACCAACGTTGTAGAGTAGAGTTTTTGTAGCTGCTTTAAAATATACAATCCCCGGTAGAAGCGTGGTGCCCTCGCACTGAAACTGTTTGAAGGTTTGATTTGGAAGGATTTTTATGCACCGAAATACACAAACGGACACATACACATCCAGGGGAATCGGGAATCCGGGTGAAGGGAATTGGAGAACAGTTAACGAAACCGTCTCTGGACGCGTGGCGAATACTAATCACATTGCATTGCGATCACTTTCTTCGCTGAAGTCTAACAAACTGGCATTGCTGAGTTAACCAACACCAACCCAAAAACAAGCAAACACAGAACTCTGCTCCACACTTTCCCTGCGTAAACGAAAACAAAACGAAACCAAGAAACGAACACCAAAACAACACGTGCCAATATCTTTTAGCTCCCGGGGACTATAAGCCGGAACGAGTAGTGTTAGATAGTGCGCCCAAGTTCTCGTTCGGAATCAAGACCGAGAGCAAGATACGGAGTGAAACGCCTGGTATGTATCTATCTTGTACACGGTGGTTCTTTCTTTCTTTCACGGTTTTGCTTGTTTACTCCCGAAACAGCGCCCGGTACGTACTCGCCGGAAAAGGTACTGAAAGACAAATCGCCAAAGTACAGCTTCGGACTGAAGGTGATACCGGAGAAGATTGAAGAAACGCCCGGTAAGTACTCGTTGGAAGCGGCTTTTGGGCTGGTAATAACTCATGTCCTTCCAACTCTGTTCAGCTCCCGGCGCATATCAACCTGAAAAGGCGCTAGCCTTGGACAAGAAGCCGGCGTACAGCTTTGGGCTGAAGACGATCATGGAGAAGCCGAACAACACGCCAGCACCGGGAGCGTACGAGCCGGAAAAGGTTAAGCTGAACGCTACGCCGTCGTACAGCTTCGGTATACGGCCTTCGATCGAGAAGCCCAACGCAAATCCTGGTAAGGAAGTCAGTGCAGGATCCAGAAGACGAGATAACTGCACCACGTCACACGTATGATAGTGCTTAATTTCATGTTCTTTGTTTTTCTTCTTTTTGTGTTTTCCATTTTCATGCCTTACTTCATCTCCGACATACGCACGTGCCAAACCTTGCATTATGCATCACCCGCGCTTTTCATCCCGCCAGCACCGGGCGCTTACGAGCCGGAAAAGGCGAAGAAGCTGATCGATCACTCACCCGCATTCGCATTCGGCATGCGCATCAATCACGATAAGCCTAGCTGTACGCCTGCGCCCTCGGCGTACCAGGTAGAGAAGGTGAACCTCGATCATCAGCCCGCGTACAGCTTCGGCTTGCGCACGAACGTGGCGAAACCGCAGGCGACGCCGGCCCCCGGTGCATACTCGCCGGAGAAGGCGAACCTGGACGGTACGCCCAAGTACAGCTTCGGCATCCGCCCGACAATCGACCGGCCGGACAATGTCCCCGCGCCGGGTGCGTACTCTCCCGAGAAGGCCAAAGTAGACAGTAGTCCCGCGTACAGCTTCGGAGTGCGTGGCAAGGCGGAGAAACCCAGTGCCAACCCCGGACCGGGAACGTACGATGCGGACAAATCGCACGATTCGTTCGCCCCGGCGTACTCGTTCGGACTGCGGCCGGAAGTAGGCAAACCGGACACTATTCCCGGACCGGGTGCATACAATGCCGACCGGGTCGATCATACCACACCGGCGTATTCGTTTGGTCTGCGGACGAACACGGACAAGATCGATCGTGTTCCTGGACCGGGGGCATACGATGCGGATAAGTCCCACGATACGTTCGCACCGGCGTACTCGTTCGGAGTTAGACCGAACCTGGATAAACCGAACGCGATCCCTGGACCGGGGGCGTACGATGCGGATAAGTCACATGACAAGTCCTCTCCGGCCTATTCATTCGGGGTAAGGACGAACGTTGGGAAACCGAACGCGGTTCCTGGTCCCGGTGCGTACGACTCCGATAAGGTGGATAAGTCCTCGCCGGCATACTCGTTCGGTGTAAGAACTAATTTGGATAAACCGAATGCAATCCCCGGACCCGGTGCGTACGATTCCGACAAGGTGGATAAGTCCTCGCCGGCATACTCGTTTGGTGTGAAGTCAAATTTGGACAAGCCGAACGCAATTCCCGGCCCGGGTGCGTACGATGCGGACAAAGCAGTCGACAAGTCAGCTCCAGCGTACTCCTTTGGAGTGAAGCCAAACCTCGACAAACCGAACGCAGTTCCCGGCCCGGGCGCGTACGACGCTGACAAGCTGATCGACAAATCAACTCCGGCGTACTCGTTCGGTGTGAAGACGAACGTAGAGAAACCGAGCGTGGTGCCCGGTCCGGGAGCGTACGACTCCGACAAGGTGGTCGATAAGTCCTCACCGGCGTACTCGTTCGGTGTGAAGACGAACGTGGAGAAACCAAACGCAATCCCCGGTCCGGGTGCGTACGACTCCGACAAGGTGCTGGATAAGTCCACACCTGCCTACTCGTTCGGAGTGAAGACAAACGTGGAGAAGCCTAGCACCATCCCCGGTCCGGGTGCTTACGATGCGGATAAAGTGATCGACAAAACATCCCCGGCGTACTCGTTCGGTGTGAAGACGAACGTCGAAAAACCCAGTGCCATACCCGGCCCGGGAGCGTACGATAACGACAAGGTACACGACTCGACCACCCCGGCGTACACGTTCGGTGCGAAACCAGCTTCGACGAAGTCGTTCCCAACGCCCGCACCAGGCACTTACAGTCCCGAGAAGTACACCTTCCACAATCCGGCCTACACGTTCGGTGTGCGGCCCAACATCGACAAGATCGACGTCATTCCAGCGCCGGGTGCGTATAATCCGGAGACGGTACAGCAACACACCAGCCCTGCGTATACGTTCGGCGTACGGCCCGTAATCGATAAGGTGGACACAACGCCAGCACCTGGCACGTACTCGGTGGAGAAGGTGAAACTGGACCACTCACCGGCGTATCCGTTCGGTATCAAAGTGAACCGCGAGAAACCGAACGAAGTTCCAGGTATGTTGAGGGTTCTCCTGTAGAATGGTAGCATGACAGATAACGATAGACGTAGGAAGTAGTTAAGGATAGCGAATCAAAAGTAGAAATAATTGAATCAATCAAAGATGCTTGAACTTCATGGTATTGTAGAATTTGGAAAAAAAATTTCTTAACAGGCGTTTATTAAATTTCTCATGTTTTTGACTAGGTGAAAGCACTTTATTACACCCCAAACGATCCTCCCAAGAGTTGAAGTACTTAAAACAAATGTTATGTATTCACAGCGCCCGGTGCGTACAATCCAGATAAGGTGAAGCTCGATCACTCGCCAGCCTATAGTTTCGGTATAAAGCACAAAGGTGAAACACTGCGGGATACACCGGGTAAGTTGGAAGTGAACCACGGTTAAATGTTGTCTCTCCATACATCGGTAGCGTTTACAATCTGTATTCCACTTCCAGCACCTTCGGCGTACCAGCCGGAAAAGTGCCGCACTGACTGCGCGCCGGCATACAGCTTCGGCGTGAAGGTAAATCACGAAACGATCACACACGAAGGCCCAGGTAATGCTTTTTATACGCTTCTCACGGAACCCGCTGTTGCGTTGTGTGTGTTGCGCATGGCGAATGTCGCACTGCAGCATCCCACAATCTGGCGAACCCTCAGTTCCCCAAGCGCATGTTCAGTTTGTCTTATGGTCGTATCGTTTCCGTTATTTGTTCTTTTCCCCTCCACATATCATTTTCGGTTCGTCGCGCCGCTCATCTGCTATGCTTGTGTTCCTGCCTGTATGTTATGTTATCTTCCCAACTTCACGTGTGATTTGACTGCTAGTTGTGGTGAACGGTGGCGAGTCGACGGCCGTATCCACCTCCAGGTCGGTGGTGATCGCCAACGGAACCGTTGCCAACGCCGCTAGTAACCATCGCAGCAGTAGCAATAGCACAACCACAACCAGCACAACCGGTGCGGTACAGAATGGACGCGATGGTGAGAGCAGCGTCACGACCAAGACGGTCACCACCACGCACACGACCGGTGGCATGAAGGTGATCCGCGAACGGAAGACCACCACCGAGGAGCGTTCTTCGGCATCGGTCGAAGCGATCGGCGAAGGGCTGGTGCCGAACTGCATCGCCGGAGTGAAGCAGCTCGCTAACGTCCAGCATCAGCGCATGGTTTGCACCGGACACTTCCGGGCCTAAAAGGGACACGCAGTCTCAAAGGCATTGGATGCACACGATTCCATTCCTCTTGTTTACTACTGTAGCACGTTTGTCTTTAGGCATTAGTTTGTAGTTCCGTTGCCTTTGGTGTTGAGTTGGGCTTCTAGTGCCCACTCTCCCACTGTAGTCCTTTGCAGGTTTGCGAATGCTTTCGTTTGCCGTTTATGGCCGCTTACTTTCATTTTTGTTCGCTAGGGCTGAGGCCGTCCGTACCGCATGAGTATGTGCCGCCCCGTTCATCTGTAACTGTTCTGTGTTGATCTAGTTCTCAAAAAAAAAAGGCTTGCCTTCTGGCCTCAAAAAAGGAAGGCTTTTTGTGCGGGGGAGGTAGTTTGGTCGGTCTATAAATATGCGATACGATTAGCTGTCGATTGGGTTCTCACAGCCCATTTGGGGAACGCAAACAGCACAACAGCCTGACTCGTTTGTTTCATTTACTTTTATCATGCTGCTGCTGTATCGTGTAAAACACACACACACACCAACCGAAAACTCCAAATCTCAGCCCCGAACGAATACCACATCCCGAATGTGCTCGGTTCGAGCAAGGAAGGCCCGATCCGTTCGGCCCCCGCGTATACAATCACCGGCCGGCAAAAGCAGACTCTTCCTGAGTGCATTGGGTTCCCCGGTCCCGGTCACTACGATGCGAAGATCGATCCGCTGGTAAGACGGGCGCCGATGTTCTCGATGGCCACCCGCTTCCGGCGGCCGACGGACGAAGCGCTCAAGCCGGGCCCGGCGGCACACTATCCGGAAAAGGTATGGTTGCTTTCCGTCGCGTGCGGACTGTCGCCGCTTTTTCTTAACCATTCCCTACGTGTGTGTTTGTCCTGTATTTCTTATCTTTCCTCTGTACATCGGCAATATCGTTTTCATTTCTTCGTTTTGTTTATGCATGTGCCATCCTTCATCGTTTCGTCATCATTTACGTCCACATCTTTCGTTTTGGGTGAACTATCCCCCCAGGGCTTGGGTGTGTTCCGAAATGGACCGGCCTATTCCTTTTCCATCCGGCACTCGGACTATCTGTCCCAGAAGGCTCCTAAATATGTGAACAGTCTTAAGACCTGTTATTGGACTTGAAAATCCCGAACAGTTCCTTGAAGGTGTTGAAAACTAAATTTTAGTCTCATAAATCCATTTTTTATAAACAATTCGTTATGTTCTTTTTTTTGCTTTACGCATTTCGTGTCTTGCTTTCCTTCACAATACGCTTGCGATCGTGGTGATCGTCTCCAATCATCCAAACCATTCCGATCATGATCACGTCACACCGAGCAGATCAACCTGGGCCATGTACCGTCCTACAGCTTCGGCATCAAGCACTCGGAGTACCTGGGAGATTTTCCGGAGCCTCCTCGCTTCCGCAATCAGCTCGTTATCTAAGAAACAGGAACGTCCGGCATGTGTGTGTGTGAGTGACATCAGCTACAAGCACGTATTATGAGTGCTTGTGTTCCGGATGTTTAAGAGGACAGAAGAGGCCACTACTGCAGACGGTTGTATCTAAGGATCAGGTAGCTTTCCGTGGACTGAACTGATGGTCTTCGAGGTGGATACATTGTCTTGCCAGGGTAAACCGAAACAGACGAAACTCAACCGTTACTTTGGATGGTTGGATAGGAGAAGATGCTTTATTTTCTTTCGTGAAACCGTATGCCTTTCTTCGACAGAACTGACTAATTCCACGCTGCCAGCTCCAGTTACAAGCGATAGGATTAGAAATCAAACCTTATTGATGATAACTAACTTTCTATGGATGAGAAATTAAAAATAAAAGAGAAAACACCGTGAAAGAAAAAAGAGAAGCCAACGTCGCATATCGAAGATTACTCGAAACGATCCGAAGCTAGAAATCGTTCACACGAACGAAAACAGTTTGATACATTTTAGGCAAACCGGTAAGTCATTCCTTCAACGATGAATCTCGATGGTCACTGCTTTAGGTACGATTTATAGCGGATATATCATTTACGATTTATTATGGATAAGCACTGTAGAAGATTTATTAATTTATGCATAACTAACTCCCAACAAACTTTGAGTGGAAAAAGTTCCGAACCGAAAACAACCATGTATATCGATACCACTTATCAGTTAGCCAACAGCTGGCTGTTACGTACCCCGAAACTACATTATTCGAACGCATTTGATTGTTTATACTTCGGTTGATAAGCCGAGTGTGCAATAAGTCGCATTTGTACAGGCAAATTTTATTCGCCTCAGTTCAGTCTGCGATCAGCTACGAGAAGGTTGCCCTAGTGCACGTTTTCGAAAGATGATCGTTTTCATTTTAGACATGTTGATTTTAACTGCTTCTGCTCGGGATGGTAAATACCTAAACGTACGTACGAACTAGCAGTGGGTAATGGAAAATGTCCTCGTAGCGAATTACGTCACCGAGTATATGCTGCAGTACGATCGGCAAATGCAGTCACCTACGATTGAACCGTACGTCAAGCAGTACACGCTGGACAAAGGCGCTGGGTCGGAATCGTTGCGGTGCGTTTCGTCGAGCCCGATAAGCTGGTATCGTGAGGAAAATTCCCCTTGGGTAAGCGCACACATTAGTTTGGGGATGATCAACCAAGCAGCATGAGTGTACGTTATCGCACTTTCAGACGTCTACCGTACTGGCAGCATGCAGCGAACCGAATCAATCCCACGGTTCGCACTGTGCGTCGATTACGTTTACAAACGCGTCCATCTGGCAGGTCGGACGGTACTACTGTGCGAAGGATGCTGAAGTGCGAAAATACCGGGAGCAGTACGGATGGATCAACGACGATGTGTTCCGCCTACATTTGGGCGATCTCGAAGCCGAGTTTCATGCTACTTCGTTCTATCTGTTCGTGGACGATCCCGAGCAGCCGCTAGTGCCCGGGAACAGCATAATTTCCATCGGTCACGTGTTGCACATACCCTGTAAGCCAACATCTTCTCGAGCTGAGATAGATTTGATTGGTATGGATGTGAGTATGGTAACGTCTGTAGGATAATTGTTCGGGGGAAATCCAACGGATTCCTACCATTCCAGGGACATCCCGTGAAAGGCGTTTACAGCAGTACGGATGGAGTGACAATTTCCAGTGGACCGTATACTTATCATAGCCGATTCTTCTGCCGGGATCACTTTGATAAACAGCATGAACTCGTTTTTAAAAATAGATCTGATGGTGCGTGCAAAAAATTGCCGACGCAAAATGTTGACCGACTTGACACATTGATTAGACAAATTGAACTTAACAAATTGATTGTAATTGCAGTATTTGAAGGGAAACCACATTATTCGAGCACTGACAAGCACGTTGTTATGTTTCAACCAAAATTCGGAATATATCTTAAACGAAAGCTAGATTCCAAGGTATTATTCCCCGAATGGCTACCGGCACATCTTAAGTTATTACAGTCGATTGTATTTCAGGTAACAGCTACGTATAATGTTGTTCCATCCGGTACAAGGGTACATCTTGTATGTGGCTCTGGCTTAGAAATTCAGAATCTGACTATTTTTCCCGCCGCGTTGAACGCCGAAAAGGTATGACATATTTCGCAACAGATTTATGAACGGCATACTGATACATAACGTCCATTATAGGCAAATGGAACGGTGAATAGGTTACTGTCAAAGAAATTTATATCAACAATAACTAGAATGGGACATGCCGCCATCAAAGAGTTGGTTATTGAACCAACGAAAGTTGAACATTCAGGAACTTATCGATGTGAAACGCCAAAACGCTCGCATTCAAACATTACCTACTTTAGTAGCTTAAAGTTGTACGTTTTGAATTCGACGGCAGATTTAATCTACTTCTTGGAGGGAAACACCAATGCCACGACCATCCGACTACAAAAGGAGTCTCGGACCGGTGGTCAATATACCGTCGCTAGCAAACCGGTAACCATTGCGTTCAACTACGAGTATTACTCGGAGAAAGTCAACTGCTCGTGGTTTCGGGATGGAACACCAACTGAAGCACTATGTGGAAACTGTACCGAGCAGTACGAGATCCAACGTAAGGGGAATCGTATATCACTGACCATCCTCCGCCCATCCATATGGGAGAGTGGACGGTATACGGTCGAGTGTCGTTTGAGCAATGGAATCAAACGCAACACCAGTCGGGACGTATTCATCGAAGGTGAGTTTCGTAAAACGATTTAAATACAGGTATTGCAAGTTATTCTAATTGTTTGTTCGGGTGTTATAAGGTGATTGGGAGGTAGCGATGTCTCCGAAGCGTGTTGAAATGGTATCGTCGGATCCCGTTGAGTTCGTGTGTCGTAGTCGTGGCGTTGATAGCCCAACGTTTCAACTTTACTTCATCGAGTGTGACTATCAAACTTGGGACAAGTGCAGAGACACTGGCGACAAGGAACAACTTGAAACGGTAAGACAAAAATTAGGATGAATTCAATCAAATGCCATCAATGTAAACACATATTTTATTCATTGCAGATAAGCAACTCTAAGCACCGTACAGCGTTCGAAGTGTACCATGTGTTTGTGATAACTCCCAAAGAGTTTGGAATTGTGGTGTGTGAGGTTCTTTCAGAACACGGCATGCGACGCACCGAGACTTTGCTGCAAAACTCGGAGAGTGAAGCGAAGGCGATACTGAACAGCAAGATTATAACCAAGGTGCTTGCCATTGCCACCGTCGGAGTGCTTCTGGTTGTCGGCATCATCTGGAGCTATCGAAAATATACCGAGGGTAAAGTGAGACTACTCAAAGATGGTGCTGAGAGTACGGACGGTGCTGGTGGCGATAGCATAAGCTTCCTTCCGGACGTGTACAAGATACCCCGTGAACAGGTACAACTGTACGAACGGCTCGGGCAGGGTGAGTTTGGCGTTACCTGGATGGGGAAAGTGTCCGGAATATCAGAAGATCCATCGCTCGAGACGGTGGTGGCCGTTAAGGAGCCCAAGGAGCGCAACAATAGACAGATGCTGATCACGCTGCTATCCGAGCTGAAAGTTTACGTTCATGTCGGTCATCATTTGAACGTGGTCAATTTACTCGGTGCAGTAGTGGAGAATGTGTGTGAAGGTAAGGACACCCAGGCCCTAAGGTGTGGTCTTATGCAAAATATCTCTTATGATAGTCGTAATCAAACTGTTTTCTACCTTCAGGAGAGCTACTACTGGTAATGGAATACTGTCGGTATGGAAATATTAAAAATTTTCTACAACAAAACAGACCGCATTTCGAAAATAATGTCGACGACGGATTGTTTAACAATGCTGCTCCCGATTCTGCGTGAGATGCAATATTAAGTGCAAGAAAACGAAATGAGTGTGCGAATAATTGTTTTCGTTACATTTCTTACATGACCACTTTCAGCGCTGCCGGGTATCCGTTCAGCACAACCGACCTCCTGTACTGGGGGAGCCAGATCGCCTGTGGAATGGAGTATCTCAGTACGAGCGGTCTCATCCACGGTGATCTGGCCGCACGCAATGTGCTTCTCTGCGAGGGAAGTATCGTGAAGATCGGTGACTTTGGAATGGCTCGAGTAACCCGTCGCGATGACGTCTACAGGAAATCGGACAACGACGCACTGCTTCCATTGGCCTGGATGGCGGTGGAAAGCATCCTTGATCGCATCTTCAGCACCCGCTCAGACGTTTGGGCGTACGGAGTGCTGCTGTGGGAGCTATTCTCGCTCGGCACCGAACCATACTCGACTGTCTTGGTGAACGAAACGATCCTTGGTTTGTTGACGCAGGGCTATCGAATGCAGAAACCCGCGTACGCTCCGGCGGAGATTTATTCGCTTATGAAGAGCTGCTGGGAGGAAGATCCATGTGCGAGGCCTACCTTCAAGGAGTTGTTCGATGAATTCAACAGCCGGCTGCCGAATAGATTGCGGAAGGTGCGTATGTCGACCGATTGGTGAAGGTCAAAGACAAAATAACTCATTTCCCATTAATTAATTTGACAGCAATATGCGCGACTAAATGAACCGTATATGCTTGCTACAAATGGTTTGTAAAAACCTTGTAACGGAGCAGCTCAATGTAACGGGCTGAGTACCAACAGATTACTTTGCCCGTGGAACTCACGGGCAAAAGGATATAAAGGGGCGCCACACATGTGGCACACTCAGTGTGAAAAAATAGACCAATAAAGGACTAGTTTTTTAGTTTTTCCCACAAGCGAAATTCTCAAAGAATTCCTTTATTTCACACCCACGTTGCATTTGCAACATTCTAAAAAATTAGTACAGTATAAAAAAAGGAGCACGAGCTGGAGCAAAGCTATCAGTTTAGATTAAGACAAGTTGAGCTTGCCGAGATAGAGCTCGAAAAAAGGGAACACGAGCTCGAGATGAAGAAACGCATCGCAAGGGAGTGAGCGATGCATACACAGTGGCAACGCGAAATGGACGCGCTGGCGCAAGCGGAGCGCCATTTTTCGCACACCACGAAACACATCACTTCTAGTGCAAATGCACTCTACACTACACATTCACACACATCACGACACTACACGGCAAACGGCACTGAATACGATCCACGGAATACTAAAACACCATAGGAAGCAGCCTGTCCGAGTTATGCTCCATTCACGGAGGAGCAAATACGCGCACGTAAGGTGACGGATTGAAGATTGCCGGTGTTTTCGGGGTCGCCGAAACAGTGGCCGAGGTTTATCGAAGCCTACGAAAGGTCGACGAAACTGTGTGGCTTCTGCGACATCGAAAACCTGCAGCGCCTGAGAGAAGCTCTCCAAGGAAAGGCGCGCAAAATGGTTGACATGTCGTTGATTTTTCCTCCAACGGTTCAACTTGCGATTGAACACTTAAAATTGCGGTACGGCAGGACGGAGTTGAATGCGGAAGGCTGCCAGAGCGCAACGATTGCGATGCCGGATAAGGTCCCGGAGAAAGAAAGAGAAATTAATCGTTCTTTCCTACCACCGATGCGCACCGTAACGGCACAAAAACAGAACGATACCGCGCTTGTGTTTAAAGAGAGGCCGCAGCGTAAACCACCTGTATTGTTCGAGGTATCTCGTGTAACGCTGGCACCAGCAGCATCCACAGCAGCTACACTTGCTTCAGCGGCGCTTTCGTTTGTGACAGTGAGTACGGAAAGGTCGGAACCCTCCGACGATACTCCGGGGCCATCGATTGTGTCCCAACCGGTCCATGTTACCGAGCATTCGGCACAACAGGACCACTTAACTGCGCTCGTTATTTAATGATGATGATGATGAGTCCCACCTCTTACCCCAACACAGGTTTGAGAATGGCGGAGTTATCATAAGATATTTGTAAGCAATATCCAAGGCAAATCACGAAGTGGTGGGATCAAAGTGACCCTTCACGAAAAAGACCAGGCAGCTCTCTTTTCCTTGCGTACAGCGTTTAGCACAACTTCCATAAGACAGGAATCTCTCCTATTCATGTAGCCGGTATCTCCCTTATCCAACATATGGAGGGGAGTTACCACTTTCCAGGATTGGCAAAAAACCCCAAGGGTGTTTCCAACAGGATCTGAAACAGAGTTTTTGAAAATAGTCCTCTGGGTTCTACCTGTCAGATAATCGCTGAACCAACTGAGTTCCCTATCCTCAATACCGAATCGTCTGAGTGTTGTGAGCAACAAGGGTCTCGATAATGTTTCAAATGCCCGTTTTAGATCCAAGAAAACTGCAAGCACCGGCTGTCCACTGTCCCCTTCAACTTCGCAAGCACCAGGTTCAGAGCAGTTTCACAGGAATGTCCTTCCCGACATCCCGACAGCTCCCGGGCCAGTAGTCCGGTCTGGTCCAGGTATTGCACCAATTGGTCTTTGATCACAACCTCCAGGGCCTTCTCGACAGTGTGAAGCATGTTGATGGGGCGGAACTCTTCCGCTTTGATAGCTCCAGTCAGCTTTGGAATAGGTACAACCAATGATTCCTTCCATGCCTTCGGAAAAACATCCATCTCCATCGATTGGTTAATCAAATCCAGGAGCGTCTCCCCTGCCACATGAAAGCAATCCTGCAAAGTTTTTGCATTTATTTGCATGGTCACTGCTTTAGGAACGATTTATTATTATTATATACAAAATTTATTAATTTATGCATAACTAACTCCCAACAAACTTTGAGTGGAAAAAGATCCGAACCGAAAACAACCATGTATAAGGATATCACTTATCAGTTAGCCAACAGCTGACTGTTACGTACCCCGAAACTACATTACTCGAACGCAGTTGATTTTTTATACTTCGGTTGATAAGCCGAGTGTGCAATAAGTCGCATTTGAACAGGCAAATTTTATTCGCCTCAGTTCAGTCTGCGATCAGCTACGAGAAGGTTGCCCTAGTGCACGTTTTCGAAAGATGAGTATAGTTCTCATGCTAGAGATGATAAATTTAACTGCTTCTGCACGGAATGTTCCGCAGCTTTCCACACTCGATGGTAAATATCTACACGTGAGTACGAACTAGCAGTGGTTAATGGAACATATTCTCGTAGCGAATTACGTTACCGACTATATGCTGCAGTACGATCGGCAAATGCAGTCACCCACGATTGAACCGTACGTCAGGCAGTACACGCTGGACAAAGGCGCTGGGTCGGACACGTTTCGGTGCGTTTCGTCGAGCCCGATAAGCTGGTATCGTGAGGAAAACTCCCCTTGGGTAAGGGCACACACCGTTTCAAGCCGACAAACTAAGCAGCGTGAGTATACGTTATCGCCCTTTCAGACGTCTACTGTACTGGCAGCATGCAGCGAACCGAATCAATCCCACGGTTCTTACTGTGCGTCGATTATGTTTACAAACGCGTCCATCGGGCAGGTCGGACGGTACTACTGTGCGAAGGATGCTGAAGTGCGACAATACCGGGAGCAGTACGGATGGACCAACGACGATGTGTTCCGCCTACATTTGGCCGATCTCGAAGCAGAGTTTCATGCGACATCGTTCTATCTGTTCGTGGACGATCCCGAGCAGCCGCTAGTGCCCGGGAACAGCATTATTGCCATCGGTCACGTGTTGCAGGTACCCTGTAAGCCAACATCTTCCCGAGTGGAGATAGATTTGATCAACATGGATGTGAGTATGGAAACGTCTCTAGGTTGATGGCCCGGGGGAATTCCAAGGGAATCCTACCATTCCAGGGACAACCCGTGCAAGGCGTTTACAGCAGTACGGATGGAGTGACAATTTCCAATGGACCGTATAATTATCATAGCCGATTCTTCTGCCGGGATCACTTTGATAAACAGCATGAACTCGTTTTTAAAAATAGATCTGATGGTGCGTGCAAAAAATTGCCGACGCAAAATGTTGACCGACTTGACACATTGATTAGACAAATTGAACTTAACAAATTGATTGTAATTGCAGTATTTGAAGGGAAACCACATTATTCGAGCACTGACAAGTGCGTTGTTATGTTTCAACCAAAATTCGGAATATATCTTTTACGAAAGCTAGATTCCAAGGTATTATTCCCCGAATGGCTACCGGCACATCTTAAGTTATTACAGTCAATTGTATTTCAGGTAACAGCTACGTATAATGTTGTTCCATCCGGTACAAGGGTACATCTTGTATGTGGCTCTGGCTTAGAAATTCAGAATCTGACTATTTTTCCCGCCGCGTTGAACGCCGAAAAGGTATGACATATTTCGCAACAGATTTATGAACGGCATACTGATACATAACGTCCATTATAGGCAAATGGAACGGTGAATAGGTTACTGTCAAAGAAATTTAAATCAACAATAACTAGAACGGAACATGCCGCCATCAAAGAGTTGGTTATTGAACCAACGAAAGTTGAACATTCAGGAACTTACCGATGTGAAACGCCGAAACGCTCGCATTCAAACATTACCTACTTTAGTAGCTTAAAGGTCTACATTTTGAATTCGACGGCAGATTTTATCTACTTCTTGGAGGGAAACACCAATGCCACGACCATCCGACTACAAAAGGAGTCTCGGACCGGTGGTCAATATACCGTCGCTAGCAAACCGGTAACCATTGCGATCAACTATGAGTATTACTCTCAGAAAGTCAACTGCTCGTGGTTTCGGGATGGAACACCAACTGAAGCACTATGTGGAAACTGTACCGAGCGGTACGAGATCCGACATCGGGTGAAGCGTGATTCACTGACCATCCTCCGCCCATCCATATGGGAGAGTGGACGCTATACGGTCGAGTGTCGTGTGGGCAATGGGATCAAACGGAACACAAGCCGGGATGTCTTTATCGAAGGTGAGTTTCGTAAAACGAATTAAATACACTTATCGCTAGTTATTCTTATTGTTTGTTCGGGTGTTACAAGGTGATTGGGAGGTAGCGTTGTCTCCGAAGCGTGTTGAAATGGTATCGTCGGATCCCGTTGAGTTCGTGTGTCGTAGTCGTGGCGTTGATAGCCCAACGTTTCAGCTTTACTTCATCGAGTGTGACTATCAAACTTGGGACAAGTGCAGAGATACTGGCGAAAAGGAACAACTTGAAACGGTAAGACAAAAATCAGGATGAAGAAAATCAAATACCATAAATGTAAACACATGCTGTATCCATCACAGTTGACCAATTCTATGCACCATACAGCGTTCGAAGTGTACCATGTGTTTGTGATAACTCCCAAAGAGTTTGGAATTGTGGTGTGTGAAGTTCTTTCAGAACACGGTACGCGATTCGCCGAGACTTTGCTGCAAAACTCGGAGAGTGAAGCGAAGGCGATACTGAACAGCAAGATTATAACCAAGGTGCTTGCCATTGCCACCGTCGGAGTGCTTCTGGTTGTCGGCATCATCTGGAGCTATCGAAAATATACCGAGGGTAAAGTGAGACTACTCAAAGATGGTGCTGAGAATACGGACGGTGCGGGTGGCGAAAGCTTAAGCTTCCTTCCGGACGTGTACAAGATATCCCGAGAGCAGGTGCAACTGTACGAACGGCTCGGGCAGGGTGAGTTTGGCGTTACCTGGATGGGGAAAGTGTCCGGAATATCAGAAGATCCATCGCTCGAGACGGTGGTGGCCATTAAGGAACCCAGGGAGCGCAACAATAGACAGATGCTGATCACGCTGCTATCCGAGCTGAAAGTGCACGTCCATGTCGGTCATCATTTGAACGTGGTCAATTTACTCGGTGCAGTAGTGGAGAATGTGGGTGAAGGTAAGGACGCCCAGGACCGAAGGGGTAGACTTATGGATGTTATCAAACTGTTTTCTACCTTCAGGAGAGCTACTGCTGGTAATGGAATACTGTCGGTTTGGAAATATGAAACATTTTCTGCAACAAAACAGATCGCATTTCGAAAATAATGTCGACGATGGATTGTTTGGCAGTGCTGCTCCAGAATCTGGGTGAGATGCCATATTAAGTGCAAGAAAACGAAATGATTTTACGAATAATTGTTTTCGTTACATTTCTTACATGACCACTTTCAGCGCTGCCGGGTATCCGTTCAGCACAACCGACCTCCTGTACTGGGCGAGCCAGATCGCCTGTGGAATGGAGTATCTCAGTACGAGCGGTCTCATTCACGGTGATCTGTCCGCACGCAATGTGCTTCTCTGCGAGAAAAGTATCGTGAAGATCGGTGACTTTGGAATGGCTCGAGTAACCCGTCGCGATGACGTCTACAGGAAATCGGACAACGACGCACTGCCTCCATTGGCCTGGATGGCGGTGGAAAGCATCCGGGATCGCATCTTCAGCACCCGCTCAGACGTTTGGGCGTACGGAGTGCTGCTGTGGGAGCTATTCTCGCTCGGCACTGAACCGTACTCGACTGTCCTGGTGAACGAAATGATTCTTGGTTTGTTGACGCAGGGCTATCGAATGGAGAAACCCGCGTATGCTCCGGCGGAGATTTATTCGCTTATGACGAACTGCTGGGAGGAAGATCCTTGTGCGAGGCCTACCTTCAAGGAGTTGTTCGATGAATTCAACAGCCGGCTGCCGAATAGATTGCGCAAGGTGCGTATGTCGATCGGTTAGTGAAGGTTGAAGACAAAATATCTGATTGCCCTTTATTTCGATTTGACAGCAATATGCCCGACTAAACGAGCCGTATATGCATATGAACGCTTTGGAGAAGAAGGCGGGTTCACCGAAAACTCCACTTCGCGTTTACGTGAACGAATCAGTATGTAAGTGACATAAAGGAAGAACGATTAAAGACCCACACGATTAATGTTCGATACTTTTCCTCAAACGCAGGGTCACCACAAACCGCTTCCAAAGCTCAGCAAACCATGGCTATCGTTATCACGAAAACTAAAATGCCACTTCCGATGGAACAAAGGGAGGAAGGAATCTCACAAATTACAGTAGGGGATTCCTGTCTTGAAATCAAAGAAAGTTGACCAAATTAACGAAGACACAAGGCTGGTTTGAATTGTGTAACACGTACCAAGTAGGTTCGAGTAGACGTTTCTCAACTCTGCGTTTCAAGGGTGCATTTTTTACCAACGCAGCAGGCTAGGATAAATTTTACCGGTATCGTAGCTCTCTTGCGATTGGATAGTGGCACGACAAGTACGCGTTTTGCATTGAGCTAAAGACATAAATACAACGTAGGAATTAAAAAAAGCTAGTAGCGATAGTTTCGAGGCCGTTTCGAACAAATCACACATATGTGGTGCAATTATCTACTACATATTTTAGCTTTTTTTATGTATGGAGTTCTGATTACACTAAAAACTCGACCAATACTGAACCGCCGCTTCTGAAACTTTTCACACATTAAGTTAAAGTACTGCAGATGTTGTTGAAGGTTTGTTTGATCACTATTTTTTTTTATGAAATCATCTAAATTGTACAATTTAAACTCAGTTTTACTAACACAGACAAAACAAGCATGTAAACAAATGTCAAGGTGTCCATCATCCAACATAGGCACCCTAAGGTTTATACAAAGATATTAAATATGTCGTTATTGTAACTACTAAATTCAAACATATCATTCAAGTAATAGTTAAAACCATAATTCTTTTCTCAATCCCTTCGGCACCGAGCAACGCCGGGGCGTCAAGCTAGTTTATTCTATTTTATAATTGCTCTGAAAATAAAATTGGTTGCAAAAACCGGAAGTAACACACAAATATACGTGTAAAGTTAATAGAAATAAAAAGAAACCATCACAACTATTATTAAAGTTTCTTGAGCTCGATTCTACGTTTTCCAAGAACGCAATATCGAATAAAGTTGAACAGCAATCACCATGCAACATTAAACAACACAATTATGTTCGAGGATAGTATCAATAAACGGAAGCGAAGTGATAATTGTTGTGATAGGATCTGACCCGATGGATAAGCCTTGAGCCACTCACTGTCTGCTGTCCGCGATCTCTTGCTTTCACCGATACGCCCATTGAGGTGAAAGCAAATACACCGTTGCATCGGGGGATATTGTCAATGAATGACTTGTTGATAAACAATTGGCTAAGCTCAGGTGGTGGCTCCTGGAATAATGGCAGCACTTCTTCTTCTTCTTCTTCTTCTTGGCGTAACGACTAAGTTGGTCATGCCTGCCCCCGTTAAGGGCTTACGAGCCACATCTTGTACATCCACAGAATCAGACATTTCAGTCCAAAAAGAACTGCTTGTGCTAACCGATACAATCAAAAATAATTCTTCTTCTTGGCGTAACGACCTCTTGGTCATGCCTGCCCGTTAAGGGCTTACGAGACTTGTTTCTTTGTTGTACGTGGATAGTCAGTCCTCTCGTACAGGGGAGGGTCCGGTCTCTGTTGGGATTCGAACCCACCGCAGAAGTGATGAGAGCCCTGGCGCTCATGGGCCGATTTTCTAACCAGCGCTACCGCTCGGCTGTCGCGGACCCCCAAAATCAAAAAGAAATTATAGTTTTCAAAATGTTTCACCAAATTTGAATTCGTAAACAAAAAAACAAAAACACAAAGCTCGAAACACAGCACACACATAAAGCTAATAAAAAATAACGATAACACCTTAATACTGCGCAATAAACGGAACGATTTGACTCACAAAAAGCTAATTATAACAACTTAATAACGATTAGGGTTGATAACAATTCGTTCCACGTAAATACTGCGCACTACATCCACAATCCCATAAAAAGTATGGTGAATCAATAACCAAGGTTAGGACAGTTGACGTACCTTTCATGTTGACTTTTATGTTTCGGTTATTAAATGATTATTTTATTTATGGTATGTTGTGGAAACAAACCAACCAAGCATCTACTGTTTGTTATTCGCGTGTTTGGTTTGAGGTGTTGAAACACCTGATGAGGCGCGACAGTCGAAAAACGCTTGGTCGAAATAACGCTAAGTAACGCTCAAACTAAATTTAATAGGACGATTTTATTCCGTTACGCGTGGTGGCACTCGCACTACGCCGATTTGGTCTTTAACACGTTCCGTACCGCGTCACCCAAATATGGGTAACGGCTATGTTTCCTGGGGGCCCGCGTACCCAAATATGGGTGAAGCGTTTGCTTTAGCGGAACCGCATCAAGTGTGGAAGACGCTAATAAAAATAGTACTTCGGTACCTTTCGGCTAGAAAGAACGAGATGACAATAACTCTATCTCTTTCTCTCCAACGGACCAAAGGGTAGATCGGTCCCACACACAGTACGAACGATTCCATTCGCAATCGTACGAACGATTGCAAAGCAAAATTTGCGTTTTTTGGGCCCGCAGGAAACTATACCGTTTTGTGCTTGGTACGGAACGTGTTAAGGCAATTATTTATAATTGCCAACTAGGTTTTTTGAGGCCAGGTACCTGGACCGTCAGGAATACCTTGCTTCCCTTTCGCCCATTTGAAGGTTCCCAGCCCACGGACAAATACCTGCTTCAATTGCAGGTATTGCAAACAAACAATTTCGACACCTGCTACTACATCTGCCGACGGCCTATTGCACCAGCGATGCTCATGTGCCAGTATGTGAGTTCACTTCCGGCGCATTATGGAGACGCTCGTAGGCACCCAAGTAACATTTTAAGTTTTATCATGGTTCTAACGATGTTGTTCATGCTCATCATTGAGTCTCATCTCAAGAGTAAAATATCTTAAAGGCTGTGATAAAACATTCATAAACCCGTTTTAAGTGTAAGAGGGCCCACTCTGCAGAACGTTGTCAAAACCATCCCTTAAAACCTTTTCTAGACCTAAAATCACTGATTGGTTTTAAGAGAAGGTTTTAAGAAGGACTTAACAGCGTATTTACAGACTCTTCAAGTCTACTAAGATTTTAGACTTAATGAGCGGTTTTATAGCTATCCTCAAAAGGTTTTAAGGATGTCAAAATAATTAAAACTATTTTGCCTGCTGAGAAACCTCTATAAAATCAATTGGACTTGGTACACCCATGTTAAAACATTGATAAAACTTGTTGAAGTCTAATAGGTCTTGGAAATGTTACTTGGGCATAGCGAAAACTTGTGGCGAGTGGAATGTACTGAGCCCGAACGTGAACATACCAAAGTTCGAGTTGGACCTGCGGGAACGCAAGTTTTTTCTCAACAAATTTTGAGAGGAAAGAATTCCGAATGGAAAACAGTCATGTATGTAGATACCACATATCAGTTAGCCAACAGCTGGCTGTTACGCACCCCGAAAATACTTCACTCAAAGAGATGATAACAGGGAAAATTTACAGTTGATTTTTTACACTTCGGTTGCTAAGGCGATTGTGCCGCAAGCCGGTTTTTAATGGGTGAATTTTATTCGCCTCAGTTCAGTCACCGATCAGCTGTCCTAGTGCACGTTTTCAGAAGATGATCATTTTCATTTTAGTGATGTTGATTTTTACTGCTTCTGCACGGGATATGCCGCAGTTCGATGGTAAATATCTACACGTGAGTACGAACTAGCAGTGGTTAATGACATATTCTCGTAGCGAATTACGTTACCGACTATATGCTGCAGTACGATCGGCAAATGCAGTCACCTACGATTGAACCGTACGTCAGGCAGTACACGCTGGACAAAGGCGCTGGGTCGGAATCGTTGCGGTGCGTTTCGTCGAGCCCGATAAGCTGGTATCGTGAGGAAAATTCCCCTTGGGTAAGGGCACACATCAGTTTGGTGCTGATCAACCAAGCAGTGTGAGTGTACGTTATCGCACTTTCAGAATTCTACCGTACTGGCAGCTTGCAGCGAACCGAATCAATCCCACGGTTCGCACTGTGCGTCGATTATGTTTACAAACGCGTCCATCGGGCAGGTCGGACGGTACTACTGTGCGAAGGATGCTGAAGTGCGACAATACCGGGAGCAGTACGGATGGACCAACGACGATGTGTTCCGCCTACATTTGGGCGATCTCGAAGCAGAGTTTCATGCGACATCTTTCTATCTGTTCGTGGACGATCCCGAGCAGCCGCTAGTGCCCGGGAACATCATTATTGCCATCGGTAACGTGTGGCTCGTACCCTGTAAGCCAACATCTCCCCGAGCTGAGGTAGATTTGATTGATATGGATGTGAGTATAGTAACGTTTCTAGGATAATTGTTCAGGGGAATTCCAAAGGAATCCTACCATTCCAGGGATATCCCGTGAAAGGCGATTACAGCAGCATGTATGGACTGACAATTTACTATGGACTGTATAATGATCAGAGCCGATTCTTGTGTCGGGATCGCTTTGACAAACAGCATGAACTTATTTTAAAAAATAGAACACACGGTGAGTGCAAAAGATTGTGGACGCAAAATGTCGACCAATACTTAACGAATGGATTGTGGTTGTAGATTTCGACAGAAAGCCGTATTTTTCGAGCATCCACCAGGTATGTTGTTACGTTTGACGAAAAATTAGGAATGTATTCGATTGTATTTCAGACGTGGGCTTCGTACATCGTTATTCCGTCTGGTAGACGAACAAATCTCGGATGTGGCTCTGGCTACGCTCGACCGAATTTGTCTATTATTCCCGCCGCTTTGAACGCCGAAAAGGTATGACATATTTTGCAAAAGCTTTGTAAACGGCATACTAATACATAACGTCCATTATAGGCAAATGGAGCGCTAGCTAATTTAGTGTCCAAGTCAACTAAATCATCAATAACAAGAACAGCTCATCAAGAACTCGAAGGGTGGTTCATCAACCCGCTGGTTGAACATTCTGGAACTTACCGTTGTGAAACGTCGGAAATCTCGGATTCAAACATTACCTACTTTAGTAGCCTCAAGATGTATGTATTGAATTCGTCGGAAGATTTTATCTACTTCATGGAGGGTAACACCAATGCCACGACCATCCGAGTACGGAAGGAATCTGGAACCGATGGTCAAGATACCGTCGCTAGTAAACCGGTAGTAATTGCGTTCAACTACGAGTATTTCTCGGAGAAAGTATACTGCTCGTGGTTTCGGGATGATACACCAACCGAAGCGCTGTGTGGAAACTGTACACAGCGGTACAAGATCCGGCATGAGTGGAAGCGTGATTCACTGACCATCCTCCGTCCATCCATATGGGAGAGTGGACGGTATACGGTCGAGTGTCGTGTGGGCAATGGGATCAAACGGAACACCAGTCGGGACGTATTCATCGAAGGTGAGTTTCGTAAAACGATTTAAATACAGGTATTGCTAGTAATTCTGATTGTTTGTTCCGGTGTTACAAGGTGATTGGGAGGTAGCGATGTCTCCGAAGCGTGTTGAAATGGTACTGTCGAATCCCGTTGAGTTGGTGTGTCGTAGTCGTGGCGTTGATAGCCCAACGTTTCAACTTTACTTCATCGAGTGTGACTATCAAACTTGGGACAAGTGCAGAGACACTGGCGAAAAGGAACAACTTGAAACGGTAATTGAAAATCAGGATGAATTCAATCAAATGCAATAAATGCAAACACATTTTTCATTCATTGCAGATAATCAACTCTGAGCACCGTACAGCGTTCGAAGTGTACCATGTGTTTGTGATAACTCCCAAAGAGTTTGGAATTGTGGTGTGTGAGGTTCTTTCAGAACACGGCATGCGACGCACCGAGACTTTGCTGCAAAACTCGGAGAGTGAAGCGAAGGCGATACTGAACAGCAAGATTATAACCAAGGTGCTTGCCATTGCCACCGTCGGAGTACTATTGTTTGTCGGCATCATCTGGAGCTATCAGAAGTACACCGAGGGTAAAGTAAAACTACCCAAAGCTGGTGGTGATAGTGCGGACGGTGCGGGTGGCGATAGCATAAACTTCCTTCCGAACGTGTACAAGATACCCCGAGAGCAGGTGCAACGGCTCGGCCAGGGTGAGTTTGGCATTACCTGGATGGCGAAAGTGTCCGGAATGTCAGAAGATCCATCGCTCGAGACGGTTGTTGCCATTAAGGAGCCTAAGGAGCGCAACAATAGGCAGATGCTGATCACGCTGGTATCCGAGCTGAAAGTGCACGGCCATGTTCATTGATCATTTGTATTTCTTAAAATTTTAGTAGGTGAGGGACGTTAGAAACATTTCAGATATTCCAGAATTCGATTGTACTTTAACAAGATGAATAAGTTGTCTGTTAAAGCTGAGTCACAATGGTAATTATTGTAGATTCATATAAAGCATATATTTGATGCAATTAGTTATTCTATTTTACAACTGCTCGGAAATTAAAATTGGTAAAACACAAGAAGTAGCACACAAAAATACGTGTAATGGTGATTGAAATAAAAAGAAACCATCACAACTATTTTTAAAGTATCTTGAGATCGGTTCTACGTTTTCTCTGAACTCAATACCGAATAAAGTTGAAGAGCAATCACCATGCAGCATTGAACAACACAAGGATGTTCGAGGATGGTATCAATAAACGGGAACGAAAAGGCGCTTAAAGCGATAGTTGTTGTGATAGGATCTGACCCGATGGATAAGCCGTGGTCCATTCACTGATAGCTCACTCACTTCGGCTGGGGATCGCGATCGTATCGGGCACGAACGAGCCGCGCGTGGTGTCCGTTCGCGTAAAGAAGTTTTACGTCGTTCGTAGGCCCTTCTTCTTCTTCTTCTTCTTGGTGTAACGGCCGTCTTCGCTTTGTGTATGTGGATAATAGTCAGTGTTCTCGTACAGGGGAGTGTCTGGTCTCGGTTCGGATTTGAAAGCACGCCATCAAGGTGGTAAGCCATAACGCTCATGGGCCGATTTTCTAACCGGTGCTACCGCTCGGCTGCCGCTGGCCCTAAGCTTGACATAAATTTTACGCCTCCTCTGATGCTGGCGCAGAATCAGACAAAAAAAACTGCTGGTGCTAACCGATACAATCAAAAATAATTATAGTGTTCACACACATAAAGCTAATAAAAACTAACGATAACACCTTAATACTGCGCAATAAACGGAACGGTTTCACTCACAAAAAAGCTAATTATAAAAACTTAACAACAATTTGCATTGATAACAATTCGTTCCACGTAAATACTGCGCACTTCCCGAACTATTAGCCGAGCTCCAGGTATTGGGGAGGTCCCCAGCGACCGCGATCCGTGACATCCTGGGTCAAAAGGATTTTAAATACACGTAGGCGATATTTAAATATGCCAGAAAATATGGAATCGCACTGTAAAACTGTTCCTGAAACTGATTGTTTTATTCCTGTTTGAGGGGGTTCGCATCGCAATAATGTGGGTTATCATGCGTAGCAGAAGCTAAAGTAGTAGGGCTTGCATGTACGGTGGAGCACAAAAACTGGTACAATATGCTGTAACTCGGGTCAAGTACCTTTCTTTGGAAAACCTCATACTAACCGAACTGTTTGATAGACGTGTTTTTAGGCAACTTTTGCGATGTAACAGTGCTTTTGCATTTAATGTCGATGGGGTCTTGAGTTAAAGATCAGGAACTGGTCGAACAGGAAGAGGGCCTGATTATTTCATGTCCAATTTCCGACACAATACACCTTCTACAGAAAGACCTAGAAAGGGTAACGTGAACGGCATGGAACATTCCATGGAGCGATAGGAAAGCTGGCCTCAAATACCTAGAAATTTGTTCATAGTTTTTTCTCAACACATTTTGAGAGGAAAGCATTCCGAATGGAAAACAGTTATGCATATCGATACCACTTATCAGTTAGCCAACAGCTGGCTGTTACGCACCCCGAAACTACATTACCCGAAGAGATGATAACACCGAGAATTTACAGTTGATTTTTTACACTTCGGTTGCTACGGTGAGTCGGATTTTAATGAGCGAATTTTATTCGTCTCAGTTCAGTCCCCGATCCGCTGCAAGAAGGTTGCCCTAGCGCACTTTTTCGAAAGATGATCATTTTCATTTTAGTGATGTTGGTTTTTACTGCTTCTGCACGAGATGTGTCGCAGCTTTCCACACTCGATGGTAAATATCTACACGTGAGTACGAACTAGCAGTGGTTAATGGAACATATTCTCGTAGCGAATTACGTTACCGACTATATGCTGCAGTACGATCGGCAAATGCAGTCACCTACGATTGAACCGTACGTCAGGCAGTACACGCTGGACAAAGGCGCTGGGTCGGAATCGTTGCGGTGCGTTTCGTCGAGCCCGATAAGCTGGTATCGTGAGGAAAACTACCCTTGGGTAAGCGCACACATTAGTTTGGGCTGACCAACCAAGTAGCGTGAGTGTACGTTATCGCCCTTTCAGACGTCTACTGTACTGGCAGCATGCAGCGAACCGAATCAATCCCACGGTTCGCACTGTGCGTCGATTACGTTTACAAACGCGTCCATCGGGCATGTCGGACGGTACTACTGTGCGAAGGATGCTGAAGTGCGACAATACCGGGAGCAGTACGGATGGACCAACGACGATGTGTTCCGCCTACATTTGGCCGATCTCGAAGCAGAGTTTCATGCGACATCGTTCTATCTGTTCGTGGACGATCCCGAGCAGCCGCTAGTGCCCGGGAACAGCATAATTTCCATCGGTCACGTGTTGCACATACCCTGTAAGCCAACATCTTCTCGAGCTGAGATAGATTTGATTGGTATGGATGTGAGTATGGTAACGTCTGTAGGATAATTGTTCGGGGGAAATCCAACGGATTCCTACCATTCCAGGGACATCCCGTGAAAGGCGTTTACAGCAGTACGGATGGAGTGACAATTTCCAGTGGACCGTATACTTATCATAGCCGATTCTTCTGCCGGGATCACTTTGATAAACAGCATGAACTCGTTTTTAAAAATAGATCTGATGGTGCGTGCAAAAAATTGCCGACGCAAAATGTTGACCGACTTGACACATTGATTAGACAAATTGAACTTAACAAATTGATTGTAATTGCAGTATTTGAAGGGAAACCACATTATTCGAGCACTGACAAGCACGTTGTTATGTTTCAACCAAAATTCGGAATATATCTTAAACGAAAGCTAGATTCCAAGGTATTATTCCCCGAATGGCTACCGGCACATCTTAAGTTATTACAGTCGATTGTATTTCAGGTAACAGCTACGTATAATGTTGTTCCATCCGGTACAAGGGTACATCTTGTATGTGGCTCTGGCTTAGAAATTCAGAATCTGACTATTTTTCCCGCCGCGTTGAACGCCGAAAAGGTATGGCATATTTCGCAACAGATTTATGAACGGCATACTGATACATAACGTCCATTATAGGCAAATGGAACGGTGAATAGGTTACTGTCAAAGAAATTTATATCAACAATAACTAGAACGGAACATGCCGCCATCAAAGAGTTGGTTATTGAACCAACGAAAGTTGAACATTCAGGAACTTACCGATGTGAAACGCCGAAACGCTCGCATTCAAACATTACCTACTTTAGTAGCTTAAAGTTGTACGTTTTGAATTCGACGGAAGATTTTATCTACTTCTTGGAGGGAAACACCAATGCCACTACCATCCGACTACAAAAGGAGTCTCGGACCGGTGGTCAATATACCGTCGCTAGCAAACCGGTAACCATTGCGATCAACTATGAGTATTACTCTCAGAAAGTCAACTGCTCGTGGTTTCGGGATGGTACACCAACTGAAGCACTGTGTGGAAACTGTACCGAGCGGTACGAGATCCGACATCGGGTGAAGCGTGATTCACTGACCATCCTCCGCCCATCCATATGGGAGAGTGGACGCTATACGGTCGAGTGTCGTGTGGGCAATGGAATCAAACGGAACACCAGTCGGGACGTATTCATCGAAGGTGAGTTTCGTAAAACGATTTAAATACAGGTATTGCTAGTAATTCTAATTGTTTGTTCGGGTGTTATAAGGTGATTGGGAGGTAGCGATGTCTCCGAAGCGTGTTGAAATGGTATCGTCGAATCCCGTTGAGTTCGTGTGTCGTAGTCGTGGCGTTGATAGCCCAACGTTTCAACTTTACTTCATCGAGTGTGACTATCAAACTTGGGACAAGTGCAGAGACACTGGCGACAAGGAACAACTTGAAACGGTAAGACAAAAATCAGGATGAATTCAATCAAATGCCATCAATGTAAACACATATTTTATTCATTGCAGATAAGCAACTCTAAGCACCGTACAGCGTTCGAAGTGTACCATGTGTTTGTGATAACTCCCAAAGAGTTTGGAATTGTGGTGTGTGAGGTTCTTTCAGAACACGGCATGCGACGCACCGAGACTTTGCTGCAAAACTCGGAGAGTGAAGCGAAGGCGATACTGAACAGCAAGATTATAACCAAGGTGCTTGCCATTGCCACCGTCGGAGTGCTTCTGGTTGTCGGCATCATCTGGAGCTATCGGAAGTACACCGAGGGTAAAGTGAGACTACTCAAAGATGGTGCTGAGAGTACGGACGGTGCTGGTGGCGATAGCATAAGCTTCCTTCCGGACGTGTACAAGATACCCCGAGAGCAGGTACAACTGTACGAACGGCTCGGGCAGGGTGAGTTTGGCGTTACCTGGATGGGGAAAGTGTCCGGAATATCAGAAGATCCATCGCTCGAGACGGTGGTGGCCATTAAGGAGCCCAAGGAGCGCAACAATAGACAGATGCTGATCACGCTGCTATCCGAGCTGAAAGTTTACGTTCATGTCGGTCATCATTTGAACGTGGTCAATTTACTCGGTGCAGTAGTGGAGAATGTGTGTGAAGGTAAGGACGCCCAGGCCCTAGGGTGTGGTCTTATGCAAAATCTCTCTTATGATAGTCGTAATCAAACTGTTTTCTACCTCCAGGAGAGCTACTGCTGGTAATGGAATACTGTCGGTTTGGAAATATGAAACATTTTCTACAACACAACAGACCGCATTTCGAAAATAATGTCGACGACGGATTGTTTAACAATGCTGCTCCCGATTCTGCGTGAGATGCAATATTAAGTGCAAGAAAACGAAATGAGTGTGCGAATAATTGTTTTCGTTACATTTCTTACATGACCACTTTCAGCGCTGCCGGGTATCCGTTCAGCACAACCGACCTCCTGTACTGGGGGAGCCAGATCGCCTGTGGAATGGAGTATCTCAGTACGAGCGGTCTCATCCACGGTGATCTGGCCGCACGCAATGTGCTTCTCTGCGAGGGAAGTATCGTGAAGATCGGTGACTTTGGAATGGCTCGAGTAACCCGTCGCGATGACGTCTACAGGAAATCGGACAACGACGCACTGCTTCCATTGGCCTGGATGGCGGTGGAAAGCATCCTTGATCGCATCTTCAGCACCCGCTCAGACGTTTGGGCGTACGGAGTGCTGCTGTGGGAGCTATTCTCGCTCGGCACCGAACCATACTCGACTGTCTTGGTGAACGAAACGATCCTTGGTTTGTTGACGCAGGGCTATCGAATGCAGAAACCCGCGTACGCTCCGGCGGAGATTTATTCGCTTATGAAGAGCTGCTGGGAGGAAGATCCATGTGCGAGGCCTACCTTCAAGGAGTTGTTCGATGAATTCAACAGCCGGCTGCCGAATAGATTGCGGAAGGTGCGTATGTCGACCGATTGGTGAAGGTCAAAGACAAAATAACTCATTTCCCATTAATTAATTTGACAGCAATATGCGCGACTAAATGAGCCGTATATGCTTGCTACAAATGGTTTGTAAAAACCTTGTAACGGAGCAGCTCAATGTAACGGGCTGAGTACCAACAGATTACTTTGCCCGTGGAACTCACGGGCAAAAGGATATAAAGGGGCGCCACACATGTGGCACACTCAGTGTGAAAAAATAGACCAATAAAGGACTAGTTTTTTAGTTTTTCCCACAAGCGAAATTCTCAAAGAATTCCTTTATTTCACACCCACGTTGCATTTGCAACATTCTAAAAAATTAGTACAGTATAAAAAAAGGAGCACGAGCTGGAGCAAAGCTATCAGTTTAGATTAAGACAAGTTGAGCTTGCCGAGATAGAGCTCGAAAAAAGGGAACACGAGCTCGAGATGAAGAAACGCATCGCAAGGGAGTGAGCGATGCATACACAGTGGCAACGCGAAATGGACGCGCTGGCGCAAGCGGAGCGCCATTTTTCGCACACCACGAAACACATCACTTCTAGTGCAAATGCACTCTACACTACACATTCACACACATCACGACACTACACGGCAAACGGCACTGAATACGATCCACGGAATACTAAAACACCATAGGAAGCAGCCTGTCCGAGTTATGCTCCATTCACGGAGGAGCAAATACGCGCACGTAAGGTGACGGATTGAAGATTGCCGGTGTTTTCGGGGTCGCCGAAACAGTGGCCGAGGTTTATCGAAGCCTACGAAAGGTCGACGAAACTGTGTGGCTTCTGCGACATCGAAAACCTGCAGCGCCTGAGAGAAGCTCTCCAAGGAAAGGCGCGCAAAATGGTTGACATGTCGTTGATTTTTCCTCCAACGGTTCAACTTGCGATTGAACACTTAAAATTGCGGTACGGCAGGACGGAGTTGAATGCGGAAGGCTGCCAGAGCGCAACGATTGCGATGCCGGATAAGGTCCCGGAGAAAGAAAGAGAAATTAATCGTTCTTTCCTACCACCGATGCGCACCGTAACGGCACAAAAACAGAACGATACCGCGCTTGTGTTTAAAGAGAGGCCGCAGCGTAAACCACCTGTATTGTTCGAGGTATCTCGTGTAACGCTGGCACCAGCAGCATCCACAGCAGCTACACTTGCTTCAGCGGCGCTTTCGTTTGTGACAGTGAGTACGGAAAGGTCGGAACCCTCCGACGATACTCCGGGGCCATCGATTGTGTCCCAACCGGTCCATGTTACCGAGCATTCGGCACAACAGGACCACTTAACTGCGCTCGTTATTTAATGATGATGATGATGAGTCCCACCTCTTACCCCAACACAGGTTTGAGAATGGCGGAGTTATCATAAGATATTTGTAAGCAATATCCAAGGCAAATCACGAAGTGGTGGGATCAAAGTGACCCTTCACGAAAAAGACCAGGCAGCTCTCTTTTCCTTGCGTACAGCGTTTAGCACAACTTCCATAAGACAGGAATCTCTCCTATTCATGTAGCCGGTATCTCCCTTATCCAACATATGGAGGGGAGTTACCACTTTCCAGGATTGGCAAAAAACCCCAAGGGTGTTTCCAACAGGATCTGAAACAGAGTTTTTGAAAATAGTCCTCTGGGTTCTACCTGTCAGATAATCGCTGAACCAACTGAGTTCCCTATCCTCAATACCGAATCGTCTGAGTGTTGTGAGCAACAAGGGTCTCGATAATGTTTCAAATGCCCGTTTTAGATCCAAGAAAACTGCAAGCACCGGCTGTCCACTGTCCCCTTCAACTTCGCAAGCACCAGGTTCAGAGCAGTTTCACAGGAATGTCCTTCCCGACATCCCGACTGCTCCCGGGCCAGTAGTCCGGTCTGGTCCAGGTATTGCACCAATTGGTCTTTGATAACAACCTCCAGGGCCTTCTCGACAGTGTGAAGCATGTTGATGGGGCGGAACTCTTCCGCTTTGATAGCTCCAGTCAGCTTTGGAATAGGTACAACCAATGATTCCTTCCATGCCTTCGGAAAAACATCCATCTCCATCGATTGGTTAATCAAATCCAGGAGCGTCTCCCCTGCCACATGAAAGCAATCCTGCAAAGTTTTTGCATTTATTTGCATGGTCACTGCTTTAGGAACGATTTATTATTATTATATACAAAATTTATTAATTTATGCATAACTATTTCCCAACAAACTTTGAGTGGAAAAGTTCCGAACCGAAAACAATCATGTATAAGGATATCACTTATCAGTTAGCCAACAGCTGACTGTTACGTACCCCGAAACTACATTACTCGAACGCAGTTGATTTTTTATACTTCGGTTGATAAGCCGAGTGTGCAATAAGTCGCATTTGAACAGGCAAATTTTATTCGCCTCAGTTCAGTCTGCGATCAGCTACGAGAAGGTTGCCCTAGTGCACGTTTTCGAAAGATGAGTATAGTTCTCATGCTAGAGATGATAAATTTAACTGCTTCTGCACGGAATGTTCCGCAGCTTTCCACACTCGATGGTAAATATCTACACGTGAGTACGAACTAGCAGTGGTTAATGGAACATATTCTCGTAGCGAATTACGTTACCGACTATATGCTGCAGTACGATCGGCAAATGCAGTCACCCACGATTGAACCGTACGTCAGGCAGTACACGCTGGACAAAGGCGCTGGGTCGGACACGTTTCGGTGCGTTTCGTCGAGCCCGATAAGCTGGTATCGTGAGGAAAACTCCCCTTGGGTAAGGGCACACACCGTTTCAAGCCGACAAACTAAGCAGCGTGAGTGTACGTTATCGCCCTTTCAGACGTCTACTGTACTGGCAGCTTGCAGCGAACCGAATCAATCCCACGGTTCTTACTGCGCGTCGATTACGTTTACAAACGCGTCCATCAGGCAAGTCGGACGGTACTACTGTGCGAAGGATGCTGAAGTGCGACAATACCGGGAGCAATACGGATGGACAAACGACGATGTGTTCCGCCTACATTTGGGCGATCTCGAAGCAGAGTTTCATGCGACATCGTTCTATCTGTTCGTGGACGATCCCGAGCAGCCGCTAGTGCCCGGGAACGGCATTATTGCCATCGGTCACGTGTTGCAGGTACCCTGTAAGCCAACATCTTCCCGTGCTGAGATAGTTTTGATTGATATGGATGTGAGTATGGTAACGTCTCTAGGTTGATGGTCCGGGGGAATTCCAAGGAAATTCTATCATTTCAGGGACATCCCGTGAAAGGCGTTTACAGCAGTACGGATGGAGTGACAATTTCCAGTGGACCGTATAATTATCATAGCCGATTCTTCTGTTGGGATCACTTTGACAAAAAGCATGAGCTCATTTTTAAAAATAGATCAGATGGTGAGTGCAAAATATTGTGGACCCTAAATGTTGATCGTAACGAATTTCGATTTGATGGTGATTGCAGAATTCGACGATAAACCGCACTTTTCGAGCGTTGACAAAAACATTGTTACGTTTCAACCAAAAGATGGAATATTTCCTGTAATACACCTAAATTCCAAGGTATTATTCCCCGGATGGCTACCGGTGCATCTTCGGTTATTACATTTTATTGTATTTCAGGTGACTGCTACGTACAATGTTATTCCATCTGGTATAAGGGTACATCTTGTATGTGGTTCTGGCTTTGAAAAACTGAATCTGACTATTATTCCTGCCGCGTTGAACGCCGAAAAGGTATGGCATATTTCGCAACCGATTTATGAACGGCATACTGATACATAACGTCCATTATAGGCAAATGGAACGGTGAGTAGGTTGCTGTCCATGCTATATCAATCAAAAATAACTAGAATGGCACGTGTCACCATCAAAGAGTTGGTTATCGGGCCCTCGAAAGTTGAACATTCAGGAATTTACCGATGTGAAACGCCAAAACGCTCGCATTCAAACATTACATACTTTAGTAGCTTAAAGTTGTACGTTTTGAATTCGACGGAAGATTTTATCTACTTCATGGAGGGAAACACCAATGCCACTACCATCCGAGTACGAAAGGAGTCTCGGACCGGTGGTCAAGATACCGTCGCTAGCAAACCGGTAACCATTGCGATCAACTATGAGTATTACTCGGAGAAAGTCAACTGCTCGTGGTTTCGGGATGGTACACCAACTGAAGCACTATGTGGAAACTGTACCGAGCGGTACGAGATCCGACATCGGGTGAAGCGTGATTCACTGACCATCCTCCGCCCATCCATATGGGAGAGTGGACGCTATACGGTCGAGTGTCGTGTGGGCAATGGAATCAAACGGAACACCAGTCGGGACGTATTCATCGAAGGTGAGTTTCGTAAAACGATTTAAATACCGGTATTGCTAGTTTTTCTAATTGTTTGTTCCGGTGTTACAAGATGATTGGGAGGTAACGATGTCTCCGAAGCGTCTGGAAATGGTACTGTCGAATCCCGTTGAGTTGGTGTGTCGTAGTCGTGGCGTTGATAGCCCAACGTTTCAGCTTTACTTCATCGAGTGTGACTATCAAACTTGGGACAAGTGCAGAGACACTGGCGAAAAGGAACAACTTGAAACGGTAAGACAAAAATCAGGATGAAGAAAATCAAATACCATAAATGTAAACACATACTGTATCCATCAAAGATAAACAATTCTGTGCACCGTACAGCGTTCGAAGTGTACCATGTGTTTGTGATAACTCCCAAAGAGTTTGGAATTGTGGTTTGTGAGGTTCTTTCAGAACACGGCATGCGATTCGGCGAGACTTTACTGCAAAATTCAGAGAGTGAAGCAAAGGCGATACTGAACAGCAAGATTATAACCAAGGTGCTTGGCATTGCCACCGTCGGATTACTTTTGTTTGTCGGCATCATTTGGGGCTATCGAAAGTACACCGAGGGTAAAGTGAAACTACCCAAAGATGGTGGTGATAGTGCGGACGGTGCGGGTGGCAATAGCATAAACTTCCTTCCGGACGTGTACAAGATATCCCGAGAGCAGGTGCAACTGTACGAACGGCTCGGGCAGGGTGAGTTTGGCGTTACCTGGATGGCGAAAGTGTCCGGAATGTCAGAAGATCCATCGCTCGAGACGGTTGCGGCCGTTAAGGAGCCCAAGGAGCGACCCAGTAGACAGATGCTGATCACGCTGCTATCCGAGCTGAAAGTGTACGTCCACGTCGGTCATCATTTGAACGTGGTCAATTTACTCGGTGCTGTAGTGGAGAATTTGGGTGAAGGTAAGGATGCCCAGGACCGAAGGAGTAGAATTATGCATGTTGTCAAACTGTTTTCTACCTTCAGGAGAGCTACTGCTGGTAATGGAATACTGTCGGTTAGGAAATATTAAACATTTTCTGCAACAAAACAGATCGCATTTCGAAAATAATGTCGACGACGGATTGTTTGGCAGTGCTGCTCCAGAATCTGGGTGAGATGCCATATTAAGTGCAAGAAAACGAAATGATTTTACGAATAATTGTTTTCGTTACATTTCTTACATGACCACTTTCAGCGCTGCCGGGTATCCGTTCAGCACAACTGACCTCCTGTACTGGGCGAGCCAGATCGCCTGTGGAATGGAGTATCTAAGTACGAGCGGTCTCATCCACGGTGATCTGGCCGCACGCAATGTGCTTCTCTGCGAGAAAAGTATCGTGAAGATCGGTGACTTTGGAATGGCTCGAGTAACCCGTCGCGATGACGTCTACAGAAAATCGGATAACGACGCACTGCTTCCATTGGCCTGGATGGCGGTGGAAAGCATCCGGGATCGCATCTTCAGCACCTGCTCGGACGTTTGGTCGTACGGAGTGCTGCTGTGGGAGCTATTCTCGCTCGGCACTGAACAGTACTCGACTGTCCTGGTGAACGAAATGATTCTTGGTTTGTTGACGCAGGGTTATCGAATGCAGAAACCCGCGTACGCTTCGTCGGAGATTTATTCGCTTATGACGAACTGCTGGGAGGAAGATCCATGTGGGAGGCCTACCTTCAAGGAGTTGTTTAACGAATTCAACAGGCGGCTGCCGAATAGATTGCGCAAGGTGCGTATGTCAACCGAGTATTGAAGGTCAAAGACAAAATAACTCATTGCCCATTATTTCATTTGACAGCAATATGCTCGACTAAACGAGCCGTATATGCACATGAACGCTTTGGAGAAGAAGGCGGGTTCACCGAAAACTCCATTTCGTATTTACGTGAACGAATCAGTCTGTAAGTGACAAAAGGAAAGAACAAGTAAAGACTCATTTAATGTTCGATACTTTTCCTTTCACGCAGGGTCACCAAAAACCGCTTTCAATGAGCAAACTACGGCTATCGCTATCACGAAACCTAAAATGCTTCTTCCGACGGAACAAACGGTGGAAGGTATCTCGCTCACCGTAAAGTAGGGGATTTCTGTTCCGAATTTAATGCTCCGAAATGCTCATGACAACATAGCAGGCAAATCGAGTAAATTACCAAAGACACATTCTAAGGTTTGGTTTATTTAGAAATGGGGCAATTTGAATTGCGTGTATCTTTTATTCCGTGCTCATGACAACATAGCAGGCAAATCGAGTAAATTACCAAAGACACATTCTAAGGTTTGGTTTATTTAGAAATGGGGCAATTTGAATTGCGTGTATCTTTCATTCCGTTAATTCAATAGAAATTGAATTGTTTGAATGAATCATTGGTTTTGATATAATATATTTAAAAATAATATTACAAAAATTATACTTCAATTTTACCAATAAATTCTCGAACTTTTCTGTTGATACCGCCCATCAACCAGCACACAGCAGCATCAGTCGCTGTTCTGGTCAGTAAATTAAACCAATTCTTCATTTGTTTTACTGTCCTTAGTTACTGCTCCCTTCTTCTTTAGTTTTTGTTTCATTACTAGGGCAGAGAGGGCCTCTGTCTCTCAATTCTTGGATCTGGGGGCAATTCGGTTGATTCAGCTTTTTTTTATATGAATTTTACACCGCTATCATTGTACTATTGTACCATGTCTTTGCTATAAAGTGAGCTTGCTATATCAGGCCAAAACATGACTGGACCATCATGAGACATAACAATTGGCAAAATTTGTTTCATAAGGCACTCCATCCTATACAAGTGCGAATTCATGTTGTTCGTCACAAACACGGTGGTCTTTTAGACACATGAGCAGATTCCTTGCCATATGATAATCTTTTAGCGAATTTAGCGGCCAAAACAATTTTAAACCTATTGGGGACAGTGCCACGAGCATAAGTCTTATAAAATTTAACGCCCGGAATTTGTTTAAAATCGGCTTTAACGTAGCGACGATTCATCGTCCATCAAAATGTAACCATGCGGCTTCGTCACCACGTGATAGTACAGCTTTTGAACCCGGTTTCTGTCCATTGTCTGTTAGTTCAAGTTTCGATTTGGATGTTTACTGGGTCTAAAACACTTAAAACCTTCTCGAGTTCAGTAGAGCGGTCGGCGTTAAGATTTTTTGCCAAATTATAGTGCGAGATGTTTGGGTTAGCCTTGATTTTCCAAATGACTCTCAATCGCAGTTGACGATTCACGATTCCACTCCGCCGCTTAGTTTGCACCTTGCAGGCAGTTGTCTGTGTTTCCTTGTACTTTTTAATCACTCGCGCAACGGACGACTTAGGCAAACTTAACGGTTTTGTCAGCTCCCAAGATGACACTGATGGATGCTGCAGATAGTTGTGCACAATTAGTTTACGCTCCTCCTCTTGCATGTCGAATATCTTAGACCAGGAATAACTAAATAGCGTGAAAATTTGACCAACTGAAGTGTATATTGTTGTCACCAAACGCTGTAAAAAGTTTCCATTTTTGTCCACGCATCTTTCAGATAAAGTGCCCCATTTCTAAATGAACCAAGCCTTAGCTTCTCTAGCTGTCTGTGGCGCAACTGTAGAAATAACGTTCGTACTACATTGATACTTGGAATTTCTACAGATTTATTCATCCTAATATTGTAGTAGTTGAGAGACGTTACTACCCAAGTAACATTTCCAAGGCCTAATAGATTTTTACAAGTTTTATCAATGTTTTAACATGGGGGTACCAAGTCCAATTGGTTTTATAGAGGTTTCTCAGCAGGCAAAATAGTTTTAATAATTTTGACATCCTTAAAACCTTTTGAGGATAGCTATAAAACCGCTCATTAAGTCTAAAATCTTAGTAGACTTGAAGAGTCTGTAAATACGCTGTTAAGTCCTTCTTAAAACCTTCTCTTAAAACCAATAAGTGATTTTAGGTCTAGAAAACGTTTTAAGGGATGGTTTTGACAACGTTCTGTAGAGTGGGCCCTCTTACACTTAAAACGGGTTTATGAATGTTTTATCACAGCCTTTAAGATATTTTACTCTTGAGATGAGACTCAATGATGAGCATGAACAACATCGTTAGAACCATGATAAAACTTAAAATGTTACTTGGGCTAACATACACGTTAATGCATACGAATAGAATGATTTGATCATATTTTAAGCTGGCAGGATTAATAAGTTGCATATATTTGAGCCAACAAGTTTTTTTGTAACTGCTGTAAAATTAAACATAGTTGCAGGGTCCGCGACAGCCGAGCGGTAGCGCCGGTTAGAAAATCGGCCCATGAGCGCCGGGGCTCACCACCTCTACGGCGTGGGTTCGAATCCCAACCGAGATCGTACCCTCCCCTGTACAAGAGGACTGATTATCCACGTACACATAGGGTAAAAAAGTCTTGTAAGCCCTCAACGGGGCAGGCATGACCAACTTGGTCGTTACGCCAAGAAGAAGAAGAAGAAGTTGCAAAAACAGAAGTAACGCACAAAAATACGTGTAAGGTAAATAGAAAAAAACATAGAAACCACCACAACTACTTTTAAAGTTTCTTGAGCTCGGTTCTACATTTTTCTACCGCAACGAACAGGGTCTGCGCGTTATTGCGCCTGGACTCGAGGGTCTCAATACCCAGAAGCTGACACCGAGTCTGGTAGTCTGCTCTAGGGGCCAGGAAGTCAAGACAGCGGTAGAGAGCAAACCTAGTGAACGAACGCTGGACACCCTCAAGCCTCGCTATCCAGCCTGAACACGAGGGACACCGGACCACACTGCCATACTCTAAGATGGAGCGAACCAGGCTGAAATATAAAGCCTTTAAACACTTGGGGTCGGTGAAATGGGCTGCGTATTTGCGAAGAAGACCGAGGGTTCTATAGGCCTTGGCTATAATTAACTCGAGACGATTCCTAAAGAGAAGACCTGAATCGAGGATCACTCCTAGGTTACGGATGGTATCAACGCGAGTGAGAGGTGTGCCTGCGAGAGAGTAGGAAAATTGGATAGGATTAAAATGAATGTAAAGGAAATAGTGGAACACTTGGAGAAGAGAAGTGTAAGGAAATTAGCAGAGCACCAATCCACGAGGAGGTTCAGGAGGGATTGTAACAACAAGCAATCAGAGGGATTGTGAATGGGAAGGAAGATTTTAAGATCATCAGTGAACAGGAGGTAAGACGAGGGTGGGAGTACATAGCTGATATCATCAACATAAATGAGGAAGAGAAGGGGACTAAGGACACTCCCCTGCGGGACACCGGAAAGATAAGAAAAAGGACCGGAAAAGCAATGATTCACTTTAACCCGACAGGAGCGAGGAGATAGAAAGGAGGAGAACCAAGCCGTGATCATCTCGGAGAAGCCAGTTTGAGGAGCTTGGCCAAAAGTAGACTGTGGCATACTCTGTCAAAAGCAGCCTTAAAGTCGGTGAAGACCGCGTCCACTTGGCAGCCTTTATCGAGGTTGGCATTGACAGTAGAAACAAAATCAACAAGGTTAGTCGTCGTTGGAAAAGGGACGCGATACCAACAGGATTGTCCGCAGAAATGTCATCGCGGAACATGCGAGACGCGGGAGAGGATACCGTTCAGCTTGTGACAATTAGTTTTAGCAAAATTAAGGAGCCTGAGATTATTCATCCTGGATCGACTAGAAACACTAGAAATCAAACGGCGGGTGGTGCGGGTCAATGGGCAGAAGAGGTTTGACGGCTGGAAAACTGAGTTCGCCAGCACAAGGTCCAGCTGACGTGCGTTAACGTTGCGAATCCCACTCAGCTGATGAAGATCGTGCATGTGCGACGCACGGAGTGAAGTGCAGAACCGGTGAGTTGTCGATCAACGGGAGGTCGTTGTGAGCGGGGGTCGGGGACAATCGATCGGGTTAAAATTTGGTGTCGCTGGTCAATAATCTGTAACCCTACTTCATCCACAAACATTATCTTTTCTCGGCCAACCCACATATTAGTCGTTCGAGTTTGTATTGCTGCATCCCTGCGCTCTGGCACCAGATTCAATCGTTTTAACGTATAGTTGAGCGTCTTAACTTCCGTTGGTTGGTTCCGTCCACTTCTTTTCCCGTTTCAAAGGGCATAAAAGGCCAACTCACTGCTCCTCAGTGGGCAAATTAATACTGTTTCTCCTTCGCTGAGCTTGTTTATCATGGAATCTGAAATACTCTCTTGCAATTACCTTCACTGCAGCACATCTAAGCTTACTAGATTGATAAGAATAAATCTTACATTTACTTTTCTATGGGCCCTCTTATGGTTTGTGTATACCACAATATACCATTTTCATAACAGATATTCAATAGAACCGTCCAATCGTTTAAAATAATTCATTCACAGCGCGGATACAATTTGTGAACAGTAACGTCTTTTTCCAATGGTTGACTATATATGTATGTGTACACAATTTGCATCTATGAAACTCAAAACAAACCGGTCTCCAATCTGACAGGGCGATAATGAAGCTTAAGGATGGCATATTCGAGTGTATAGAATCATTAATGAAGGATTGCTAGATGTCATATTCCGGTTTCAAGATGCGATAACGGAGTTCACAAAGACGATCAACGCGTTTCAGCTTACGCTATCCATCGTAAAAGGCTGTAAAAGGGGCTCCAGCCTGGACACGGACTTTTTCGGTCCAGTGAACAAAGACGCACGATTTCTTGAACTGACTGCTGGAGCTGAATTGGCTGAGAAACCACGTTTCAACGAAGATGCCCCAAAAGAAATCATTGTATCGTACAATCATTGTTGTGATGCAATCACAATGCATGGCTTGTGGGAAACAAAGAGGAACGACATGTACGAGATGGACGTAGGGGTGGCTGGGGTAATACGCACCCCTGAGGCAATACGCACCCTTTCCCATTTCCATTGAAAAACGAGTTTTCAACGCGTAAAAAGTAGTCACCCTGCAAGATCAACCTGAAATATGGTCACCCTGTGAGTTTGATAGCTCTACATCAACAGAAACGCGAAATAAACGCAAAACAAAATGATTCTCAGCTCAGACAGTTTTTGTTATAATGTGACTTACCATTCCGCTAAGGAATATTAAGTGCAAAAACCGATATTTACCCACGAGGAATACGAAATTTAGTGAATTGAGAATCAGTGCTTGAGACTATTCATGAAAATTTTGGAAAGTATGCAAATTTACTCATATTTTAGTTGAAAATGTGGGGAACTATGAATGGGGGCAATATGCACCCAGTATGTCGGGGTAAAATGCACCAGTTTGTAAACAAACTATCTCTATTTGACAGTGGATGTTGCCTCTTTGTTGTGGTGCGTATTGCCTCTTTGTTATGGTGCGTATTGCCCCTTTGTTGTGGTGCGTATTGCCCCTTTGTTGTGGTGCGTATTACCCCTAGCAAAGGTGCGTTTTGCCTCAACCAGATACAGATCGATCAAAAATTGAACTTTTTCAAAACTGAAAAAAATACGTTTTTCTTAGCAAAAAAAGCAAACATTCCTGAATTGGTAACTAGTTTGAACCTTTATGAATCCTATCCAGTGATAAAATCAACAATCAAGAGCCAAGTTGTTAGAAAATTTTAGTTTTCCTTAAGGGGTGCGTATTACCCCATCCACCCCTACAAGCTGACATGAATGAACCGAGATATTTTAAGGAAGCTTTGTCTTGTCCTTCGAAATTTGAAAAGTACCAAATAATGCAGGAAGAGCTCAAATCGCAAGCTAAAAAAGGGCACCTGGGAGCTAATGAAGTTGCCTGAGGAGGAGGGAAACAATCGGGAGCAAATGAGTGATTAAAGCAAGATAAATACACACTATATAAGGTAGCGGAATGTAGAGCATTTTGACGTCTATACTGCAAAAAATCGAAAAATAGCTTTTGACAGTATGCTGATACTCAAATTTGGCGGGAATCGTCCTTAGAAGATAAACAAACAACAACGCTTGAGAACCAAACAAACCGATTCTTCAATTGCTTTCATTTTGTTCGGATGGCAAATGTTTAAGAAGCCGTCGGCTGTAGTGGGTCACCTATTTTTCGACCAAATGTGTCGAAGTTTCACATCACGTACCTTCTGGTTACTTGCATAGTTGTTTACATTCTATGCTGTTTATCACCATGCTGTCAAAAGCCACGGTCGCCATTTTCTAAAAAAATACCTCCTAAAAAGTCACCTATTCAGTATTTAATCATCTTGGTTTAAAGTGAAACGAGACGTCAACGGTAACGTGCTGAAACATAAAGCGCGGCTGGTCACACAGGGTTTCGAACAGAAGTTTGGCAATGATGGTAATGAAATATTCGTTCCAGTTACCATGCAAACAAGATCACGTACTTTCCTAATGGTGGCATCACGGCGGAACCTCTATCTTCGTCATTTGGATGTAAAGACCGCCTACCTGTATGGTGAGCTAATGGAATAAATGTACATGAAGCAGCCACCTAGACTCCTGGAGAAAGGAAAGGAAGACTACGTTTGCAGACTAAAACGAATCATCTATGGCCAGAAACAATCGGCAAGATGTTGGAACCACCCAATACATGCTGTACTGTTGCGTCTGAATTTCAAACAAATCAATTCGGACCAATTCGGACCAATGAACGTATGTAAAGAAAATTGACGGGATAAGTATCTATTTTCTTATCTATGTAGACGATATCATCATCAGAAGTAGCGACGTGGAAGATATCTATTGTGTGAAGGACGTTCTGAAGTGTAAATTCGAAATTACGGAGGACCTGCACTATTCCTGGGAGAGAATATTCAACGTCGTAATCGCCAGTACAGCGTTTCTCTGGCGTGATGAAATTGTTTCCCGTTGCGATCTTCTAGATGCCACGGGTTTGATGAGTCCAAAGGATACTGGATTCACGTCGACTATCGATTCTAGTGCTCCACTTGTATCGCACTGGGTGCATTGCTATATATAGCCGTATGTGCAGAACCGGATACAGCTGTAAGTGCTTCCATCCTTGGCAGAAACGTTTCCACCTAGTTAAGCTGATTGGACAGCAGCTAAACGAGTGCTTCGTTTTCTGAACATGACTAAAGATGTTCGATTGGAGTTTGGAACTTAACAGAAGCGCTCGTTGGATACTCAGATGCCGACTGGACTGGTGATTTAAAAACACGTAGCTCAACTTCAGGATACGTATTCAAGTACGCAGGAGGAGCAGTACCATGGTCAAGTGGGCTACAACATTGCGTGACACTATCCTCTATGGAATTAGAATACGTGGCTTTTGAAGAAGTCAATCGGGAAACTTTATGGTTAAGAAAAATTCTGGAGAATCTTGTAGAGCCCTACAACTATAATGGAAGACAATCAGTTTCCATCGATTGCAGTTCGTTGATTCTGACCACACTTCGGGTCGTTCGAAGCATGTGGATACTAAGGAACGTTACGTTGGCATAACGATTAACTGATGACGTAATAAATTGGCATTTTGCAATGTAGCTTTGGTTTAGTCATTTTCTGAACCAGTCATGCTAGGTTTAATCAGGAGACTCATATTTCAATTGAGTCAATTTCCAGAAATTTTCTAAATTGATGAAATCATTTATTTTTTTTTTGTATGGGAATAATGATTTCTCTTTGGTCACGTACCCCGAAAGTCCATTACTCGAACCCAGTTGATTTTTTATACTTTGGTTGATAAGGCGAGTGTGCAATAAGTTGCATTTGAACGGGTGAATTTTATTCACCTCAGTTCAATCACCGATCAGCTGCGAGAAGGTTGCCCTAGTGCACGTTTTCGAAAGATGATCATTTTCATTTTAGTGATGTTGGTTTTTACTGCTTATGCACGGGATCTGCCGCAGCTCGATGGTAAATATCTACATGTGAGTACGAACTAGCAGTGGTTAATGAAAAATGTCCTCGTAGCGAATTACGTTACCGACTATATGCTGCAGTACGATCGGCAAATGCAGTCACCTACGATTGAACCGTACGTCAGGCAGTACACGCTGGACAAAGGCGCTGGGTCGGACACGTTTCGGTGCGTTTCGTCGAGTCCGATAAGCTGGTATCGTGAGGAAAATTCCTCTTGGGTAAGCGCACACATTAGTTTAGGCTGACCAACCAGGTAGCGTGAGTATACGTTGTTATCGCCCTTTCAGACGTCTACCGTACTGGCAGCTTGCAGCGAACCGAATCAATCCCACGGTTCTTACTGCGCGTCGATTACGTTTACAAACGCGTCCATCGGGCAAGTCGGACGGTACTACTGTGCGAAGGAAGCTGAAGTGCAACAATACCGGGAACAGCACGGATGGACCAACGACGATGTGTTCCGCCTGTATTTTGCCGATCTCGAAGCAGAGTTTCATGCGACATCGTTCTATCTGTTCGTGGACGATCCTGAGCAGCCTCTAGTGCCCGGGGACAGCATAATTGCCATCGGTAATGTATTGCAGGTACTCTGCAAGCCAACATCTCCCCGAGCAGAGGTAGATTTGATTGATACGGATGTGAGTATGGTAACGTCTCTAGGTTGATTGTACGGGGGAATTCCAAAGGAATCACACCATTCTAGGGAAAACCCGTGAACGGTTATTACAAAGATATGGATGGGGTGACAATTTTCGGTGGACCGTATAATTATCATAGCCGATTCTTCTGTCGGGATTACTTTAAACAACAGCATGAAGTAATTTTTAGAAATACGACAGATGGTAAGTGCTAAAGATTGTGGACATCAAATGTCGACCGAAACTTGAAGAATTGATTGTAATTATAGATTTTGAAAGGAAACCCTATTGTTGGAGCTTCCACCAGGTATGTTGGTACGTTCGAAGAAACATAAGGATTATATTCGATTGTATTGCAGATGTGGGCTTCGTACATCGTTATTCCGTCTGGTAGACGAACAAATCTCGGATGTGGCTCTGGCTACGCTCGACCAACACTGTCCAATATTCCCGCCGCGGTGAACGCCGAAATGGTATGACATGTTTCGCAAAAGCTTTGTAAATGGTATACTGATACATATCGTCCTTTACAGATAAATGGAACGATAGAGAATGTGCGGTCCAAGACATTAACACCATCGCTAACAAGATCGGGCAGTATAGAAATCAAAGAGTGGCAAATCAAGCCCACGATGGTTGAACATTCCGGAACTTACCGATGTGAAACGCCGGAAAGCTCGCATTCAAACATCACCTACTTTTGTAGCTTAAAGGTCTACATTTTGAATTCGACGGAAGATTTTATCTACTTCATGGAGGGTAACACCAATGCTACGACCATCCGAGTACGAAAGGAGTCTCGGACCGGTGGTCAAGATACCGTCGCTAGCAAACCGGTAGTAATTGCGTTCAACTACGAATATTACGCGGAGAAAGTATACTGCTCCTGGTTTCGGGATGGAACACCAACTGAAGCACTGTGCGGAAACTGTACCGAGCAGTATGAGATCCGACTTCAGGTGAAACGTGCCTCACTGACCATCCTCCACCCATCCATATGGGAGAGTGGACGCTATACGGTCGAGTGTCGTGTGGGCAATGGGATCAAACGGAACACCAGTCGGGACGTATTCATCGAAGGTGAGTTTCGTATAACGATTTAAATACAGGTAATGCTAGTAATTCTAATTGTTTGATCGGGTGTCATAAGGTGATTGGGAGGTAGCGATGTCTCCGAAGCGTGTTGAAATGGTATCGTCGGATCCCGTTGAGTTCGTGTGTCGTAGTCGTGGCGTTGATAGCCCAACATTTCAGATTTACTTCATCGAGTGTGACTATCAAACTTGGGACAAGTGCAGAGACACTGGCGAAAAGGAACAACTTGAAACGGTAAGACAAAAATCAGGATGAATTCAATCAAATGCAATAAATGCAAAGACATATTTTATTCATTGCAGATAACCAACTCTGAGCACCGTACAGCGTTCGAAGTGTACCATGTGTTTGTGATAACTCCTAAAGAGTTTGGAATTGTGGTTTGTGAGGTTCTTTCAGAACACGGCACGCGACGCATCGAGGCTTTACTACAAAATTCGGAAAGCGAAGCAAAGGCGATCCTGAACAGCAAGATCATAACCCAGGTGCTTGTCATTGCCACCGTCGGAGTGCTTCTGTGTGTCGGCATCGCCTGGGGCTGTCGGAAGTACACCGAGGGTATGGCGGAACTACCCAAAGCTGGTGGTGATAGTGCGGACGGTGCGGGTGGCGATAGCATAAACTTTCTCCCAGACGTATACAAGATACCCCGAGAGCAGGTGCAACTGTACGAACGGCTCGGCCAGGGTGAGTTTGGCGTTACCTGGATGGCGAAAGTGTCCGGAATGTCAGAAGATCCATCGCTCGAGACGGTGGTGGCCGTTAAGGAGCCCAAGGAGCGCAACAATAGACAGATGCTGATCACGCTGGTATCCGAGCTGAAAGTGTACGTCCATGTCGGTCATCATTTGAACGTGGTCAATTTATTCGGTGCAGTAGTGGAGAATGTGTGTGAAGGTAAGGACGCCCAGGCCCTAAGGTGTGGTCTTATTCAAAATCTCTCTTATGATAGTCGTAATCAAACTGTTTTCTACCTTCAGGAGAGCTACTACTGGTAATGGAATACTGTCGGTATGGAAATATTAAAAATTTTCTACAACAAAACAGACCGCATTTCGAAAATAATGTCGACGACGGATTGTTCGACAATGCTGATCCAGAATCTGCGTGAGATGCCATATTAAGTGCAAGAAAACGAAATGAGTGTGTGAATAATTGTTTTCGTTACATTTCTTACATGACCACTTTCAGCGCTGCCGGGTATCCGTTCAGCACAACCGACCTCCTGTACTGGGCGAGCCAGATCGCCTGTGGAATGGAGTATCTAAGTACGAGCGGTCTCATCCACGGTGATCTGGCCGCACGCAATGTGCTTCTCTGCGAGAGAAGTATCGTGAAGATCGGTGACTTTGGAATGGCTCGAGTAATCCGTCGCGATGACGTCTACAGGAAATCGGACAACGACGCACTGCTTCCATTGGCCTGGATGGCGGTGGAAAGCATCCGGGATCGCATCTTCAGCACCCACTCGGACGTTTGGGCGTACGGAGTGCTGCTTTGGGAGCTGTTCTCGCTCGGCACTGAACCGTACTCGACTGTCTTGATGGACGAAACGATCCTTAGTTGGCTGACGCAGGGTTATCGAATGCAGAAACCCACGTACGCTCCGGCGGAGATTTACTCCATTATGAAGAACTGCTGGGAGGAAGATCCTTGTGCGAGGCCTACCTTCAAGGAGTTGTTCAACGAATTCAACAGCCGGTTGCCGAATAGATTGCGCAAGGTGCGTATGTCGACCGGTTAGAGAAGGTTGAAGACAAAATAACTCATTGCCCATTATTTAATTTTATAGCAATATGCGCGACTAAACGAGCCGTATGTGTACATGAACGCTTTGGAGAAGAAGGTGGGTTCACAGAAAACTCCACTTCACGTTTATGTGAACGAATCAACCTGTAAGTGACATAAAGGAAGAAAGATTGAAGACCCCACGATTAATCTTCGATACTTTTCCTGACACGCAGGGTCACTACAAAACGCTTCCAATGCTGAGCAAACCACGGCTATCATTATCACAAGACCTGAAATGCCACTTCCGAAAGAACAAACAGTAGAGGAAACCTCGCAAGTTACTGTTACTGTTGATTCCTGTTCCAAAATTAATATTCAGCAATGATTATGAAAACATAGCAGGCAGTTCGAGCAAATTAGCGAAAACACATACTAGGGTAACTGTACCAATAGTGGTGCACTTAGCACTGTAAATACCAATTGAGTGTAATTTATGAGTGTTAAGAACACAATATTCTACATATTTGAATCAATTATGATCGAAACATGACTTTTCTTCTGAAAAACATCTATTTTCACCGTAAACCATACAAAATACACGAAAAAAAGCGTATTTTTCTTCCTAGTCGGTTGCTCCTATTATGGTGGTATGGTTCCTATAGTTGTGGTATCGTGTTCCTATAGTGGTGGTAGTACGAAAAACTTGAATATATGTTGACTATAGCTTATTTTTGAAGCATATTTCAAACAGAACGGTAAAATGCTTCTTGACCAATGCATTGTCATTGAAAAGACTGTATTGTTTTACCGAAATATGTCCAATTTTAATTAATAAAAAATGCTTTGAATATTACATCTAAAACTAGAGTACATGCTTTATAGGGTATCCTTCGCCTGCTTTCTTTTTTTCTCTGCTTTTTCTGCTGAGCCTCTTGCTGTTTTCGCCGTCTAAGTCTTGCTTTTTCGATTCTCTCCAGTTCCACTTTGTTTATTTTGTAGAAACAGAATAAAATCACTAAATTAACCTGATTATATGGACCAAAAACGGAATAAAACTAAAATATACTCGTTCCTTTCTTCTGTGTGTTACTTGAGAAAAAATCTATGGCTACTATAGGAACAACTCTGGTTTTTGTGCCTATAGTGGCACTATGGTAAAAACTATGAAAATATAATAAAATTAAGCTAAAATACACTAATTTCGTGTAAATCAATTATATTGGAGTATGTAAATAGCAAAATCATATGGTTTTAATGATTTTGCAGTGATCTATAGCCTTAAGGAAATCATGATATTCGTTATAGATTCTTAAGGAATGCAGCATGTTGGGACAACCTGTTTAAAAAATATGAATTTTGGAGCTTCTATATTACGGAATGGGATGGTTCATCGTTTGAACACTCCGCAGAAGATCAAAGAACATTTCATAGAAGAACAAATAACTCCATTGTATATATATCGGCATAGAGCTAGGATTTTATTCCACTACAACCACTATTGGTACTAGCTCCACTATGGGTGCACTTACCCTAGCAGTTTAAGCAGTCTGTGAAGTAACTAGAGTAGTGACGTTTTTTCTACATTCAACCATTGTACACATTTATTCATTTACGTATTTTAGTAGATGAACAACGTTACTAACATATCTGATATTGTAAAATGAAGAATATGTATTGATTAAGCTAACAAGATTAATAAGTTATCTGATAAAAGAGACTCAGTATGGTTATTACTGTAGTTCTCTATAATACCCTTATTAGACGAAGGCTTTTACTGTCATCTTGCCCAGAATTTTACTGCCAAAACAGGCTTTAGCGTAATGTTCAACCTAGAGTAACGAACAAAATCTGTTGCAAACAACAGACCAAAAGTAAACAAATCGCCATTTTGACATTAAAATTCTAGTCGAAAGACAATCGGAACCGGTCGTGTCCGGTCCTTACGTATTCAAACTGAGGGCAGTTTACGGTTACAGATGGTAATTACAGGCAAATAAAAACAATAAGATACTTTTTAACACATTGTTTCACGACTTAAAAAAGATGAGAGGAATTTTATTATTTATTTATTTATTTATTTATTTATTTATTTATTTATTTATTTATTTATTTATTTATTTATTTATTTATTTATTTATTTATTTATTTATTTATTTATTTATTTATTTATTTATTTATTTATTTATTTATTTATTTATTTATTTATTTATTTATTTATTTATTTATTTATTTATTTATTTATTTATTTATTTATTTATTCATTAGAGGGAGCGGTGTTCTCCGCGGTGTACTTGTATTGGTCTAGGTAGCCAAACGATCAAGTGTTTTATGTGGGTGAAGCCGGCAGCGTGTGGAGCGGTCTTTTACTTGCGAACGTTTTGCTCGGATTTGTTTTAAACGGCCATGGAGTGTAAGAAATGTTCCGTGGTCGTTTCGTCTAGTGATGACCCGATCGTCTGCAATGATTGCGGCCGTCACTTTCACTACCTCTGCACCGATCTGACAAAGTTGGTTGCAAAGGCAATTAAGAAGTCAAAAAATGTGATGTTTTTGTGCGATACTTGTACCGATACCATGGATAAGGCGAGTGATAGCTTTACTACAGTAGTGGCCAAAAAAAGTGGGGCGAGTAGTATTTTGGAAAATAGCGTTAAAAATATGATTAGCAATTTGTACGTGGGAAGAGCTGTCCCAAGCCCGTGGCAACTAAGAGTGCTAAGGAGGGGGCTGGCTCTGGGCCAAAAAATGGAAAAAAGGACGTGGCTAAAGTAGCGAATCAAAAGCTCTCCAAGTCCTTGGTAATAGTACCGAAGGTGGATCAATCTTGCGACAAGACATGAGTCGATCTACGCGCCCGGTTGGATCCGAGGAGGCAGCAGGTGTCGAACTTGGTAGGAAAGGTCAGGGTTTTGTGCAGTGTCCTAAAGTCACGTTAAATGAGGTTAGGAAGGAAGTACAGTCCAAACTCGAGGATGCTTATTCCGTTTGTCTGCCGTTGTCCAGAGTAAGGATAATGGGGATGACGGAGAAGTACTCTGACGAGGACGTGCTTCCCGTTCTGAAAGAACATAATGCAGGGATCCCGTTCACTACACTGGAGCTTGTTGGAATGTACGAAAGCAGGTTCTACAAGTGACAGAACTACAATGTCGTGATTGATGTGGACAAAGAATCGGCTCAATATCTAAAGGACCTCAAAAAGGTCAAAATAGGTTTTGACAGTTGTGCGATAAGCACTTCTGTTCATGTATTGCGGTGTTTCCGGTGCGAGCAGTTTGGGCACAAGAGCACCGAGTGCAATAAAGAGGAAACTTGCTCTAGGTGCAGCGGTGCACACACGACGTCGGAATGTAAGTCGGCGGCCTTAAAATGTGTCCCTGATGAAAAGCTCCTGTAACATGCTCCTAACGTTCCTGTTACATGACTATTCTTGTTACAGGATTTTGTTTGATTGTGTGCGTTGTTGAGTGACTTTTGAGTGGTTTTTCCCCAATTTCAAGCTTCCCCACTCCCTTTCCATACCCTCCTAACCATACTCCCCTACTCGGGCCCCCCGAATGCCCGGAGCTGAAATGTAATCAACAAACTTAAACATCGACACAATGTATTCTTTAATTTTCACACTATTTCACTCTATTTATACATCGCATATCGTTGTTGCACTGAACCCTGAAAGAACAGGAAAGATAAGCAATTACGTTTGATTAATAGCTTTGACCAGACAATTACAATTGTACTACACGTACCATGAATACCATAAGGTGTTGCTGGAGGTATTTCGTTGCTGTAATGAAAAATTATGAAGAACACTTACCTGTACAAGGAATCTTACTTTCCAATGTAAGATTTCTTATGACACATCACCAATATACACACTATTTTGCACATTTTTCGGCACACGATTCTACACCACAGAATTATCAACACATCTCAGCAATGGCGTTTCGATAGCTTACACTAAGGCTGTTGAACTCAAGGTTATGTGGTAAATGATAAAGCAAAAAGAAATGTCAAAACCATTTGTGCAATGCAATTTCTTTGATATTATTAGCCAAAGGAATCGTTGCGATAAAATTTGGGATATATATTTATTCATTTTGAAACAAAATTATTCAATCTTTTCTGAAGAAAAACCGACTCGACATCATACTTTCATGGTTAAACAACGTGGCCAAGGATACAAATGACAAAAGTTTGGCTTTTGATACACCTTAAGCTTCACCATGGTGTGTTACTTCTTGCGACAATCAGAGCCGAGGACGTTAAACCGATGCCGATGATTGCCATAGGGAGTGACGAAACGGTTCTATTGCTGGCTGAAATCGTTGTTGTCGTTGGGTTAAATATTGCTGTTTGCATAGGCAATGGTTCCGTTGAGGTTGGTCAAGATTACTGACGGATGAAAGACATCAGCAAGAACACGTGCAACGATTATCAGATAGAGTTACGGGGTCTGAGGGCTGGCTGAGAAGTTTATGCGCTGCCGGAAAAAAGCGAGACCAGAGCGTATCTCATTCAACATTGTCTCCATAAATGTAGGTTTTATTGCTGCGATGGTCGAGGAAATGCCGGCTTGGAGGCCTACTCACAGTTTTCACTTTCTTGCATCGAAGGTTGTTGAAAGCATCGGTACATGCAGAACAGCTGTAATGCAGATCGGGACGTTCTTTTACAAAGACAAGCAGTGCGATTGGAACAGATGTGCAGCCAACTTGGAAACAATCCCCACAGAAGCAGCACTGGATGGGAGCACCATAGGAATTCGAGCATCATCGGCATCGAAGCCATTTTGGGTGATTGATTGCGAATTTGAATGATGGACGCGGTGCTAACGTCCTCGGCGCTGGAAAAGTATCCCGTTATACACCGTGAAACACGAATCTAACGGTGGTTCTCCAATGATGTGGAGGAGCACAACGGCTTACTTATACTGGCCCAGCACAAAAAGGGTTTTTTTTTTCTTTTACATTTTGATCGGATTCGCTTGGCTCGCCCATTATTCTGACTTACAATTCAGCACAGGCCAAAAGTCAGACCGCGCGAGTTGGAAACAATTCCAAATTGAAAACAAACATGTATATCCATATCACTTATCAGTTAGCCTACAGCTGGCTGTTACGTACCCCGAAACTGCTTTACTCGACACAGTTGATTTTTTATACTTTGGTTGATAAGGCGAGTGTGCAATAAGTGGCATTTGAATGGGCTAATTTTATTCGTCTCAGTTCAGTCACCGATCAGCTGCAAGAAGGTTGCCCTAGTGCACTTTTTCGAAAGATGATCATTTTCATTTTAGTGATATTGGTTTTTACTGCTTCTGCACGAGATGTGTCGCAGATTTCCACACTCGATGGTAAATATCTACACGTGAGTACGAACTAGCTATGGTTAATGAAAAATGTCCTCGTAGCGAATTACGTTAGCGACTATATGCTGCAGTACGATCGGCAAATGCAGTCACCTACGATTGAACCGTACGTCAAGCAGTACACGCTGGACAAAGGCGCTGGGTCGGAATCGTTGCGGTGCGTTTCGTCGAGCCCGATAAGCTGGTATCGTGAGGAAAACTACCCTTGGGTAAGGGCACACATCAGTTTGGGGCTGATCAACCAAGCAGTGTGAGTGTACGTTATCGCACTTTCAGAATTCTACCGTACTGGCAGCATGCAGCGAACCGAATCAATCCCACGGTTCGCACTGTGCGTCGATTACGTTTACAAACGCGTCCATCGGGCAGGTCGGACGGTACTACTGTGCGAAGGATGCTGAAGTGCGACAATACCGGGAGCAGTACGGATGGATCAACGACGATGTGTTCCGCCTACATTTGGGCGATCTCGAAGCAGAGTTTCATGCGACATCGTTCTATCTGTTCGTGGACGATCCCGAGCAGCCGCTAGTGCCCGGGAACAGCATTATTGCCATCGGTAGCGTGTGGCTCGTACCCTGTAAGCCAACATCTCCCCGAGCAGAGGTAGATTTGATTGATATGGATGTGAGTATGGTAACGTTTCTAGGATAATTGTTCAAGGGAATTCCAAAGGAATCCTACCATTCCAGGGATATCCCGTGAAAGGCGATTACAGCAGCATGTATGGACTGACAATTTACTATGGACTGTATAATGATCAAAGCCGATTCTTGTGTCGGGATCGCTTTGACAAACAGCATGAACTTGTTTTAAAAAATAGAACAGATGGTGAGTGCAAAAGATTGTGGACGCTAAATGTCGACCGATACTTAACGAATAGATTGTGGTTGTAGATTTCGACAAAAAACCGCATTTTACGAGCAGCCACCAGGTATGTTGTTACGTTTGACGAAAAAATTTCGTTTGACAAAGGAATGTATTCGATTGTATTTCAGATGTGGGCTTCGTATATCGTTATTCCGTCTGGTAAATTGACAAATCTTGGATGTGGCTCTGGCTACGCTCCACCGAGATTGTCCATTATTCCCGCCGCTTTGAAAGCCGAAAAGGTATGACATATTTCGCAAAAGCTTTTTAACGGCATACTGATACATACTGTTTATTATAGGCAAATGGAGCGCTAGCTAATTTAGTGTCCAAGTCAATTGAATCATCAATAACTAGAACAGCTCATCAAGAACTCAAAGGGTGGTCTATCAACCCGTTGGTAGAACATTCAGGAACTTACCGATGTGAAACGCCGGAAATCTCGGATTCAAACATTACCTACTTTAGTAGCTTAAAGTTGTACGTTTTGAATTCGACGGAAGATTTTATCTACTTCTTGGAGGGAAACACCAATGCCACAACCATCCGAGTACGGAAGGAATCTGGAACCGATGGTCAAGATATCGTCGCTAGCAATCCGGTAGTAATTGCGTTCAACTACGAGTATTATGCGGAGAAAGTATACTGCTCGTGGTTTCGGGATGATACACCAACCGAAGCGCTGTGTGGAAACTGTACACAGCGGTACATGATCCGGCATGAGTGGAAGCGTGATTCACTGACCATCCTCCGTCCATCCATATGGGAGAGTGGACGGTATACGGTCGAGTGTCGTGTGGGCAATGGGATCAAACGGAACACCAGTCGGGACGTATTCATCGAAGGTGAGTTTCGTAAAACGAATTAAATACACTTATCGCTAGTTATTCTAATTGATTGTTACGGTGTTATAAGGTGATTGGGAGGTAACGTTGTCTCCGAAGCGTGTTGAAATGGTATCGTCGGATCCAGTTGAGTTGGTTTGTCGTAGTCGTGGCGTTGATAGCCCAACGTTTCAGCTTTACTTCATCGAGTGTGACTATCAAACTTGGGACAAGTGCAGAGACACTGGCGACAAGGAACAACTTGAAACGGTAATTGAAAATCAGGATGAATTAAATCCATAATAATGCCATAATAATAAACACATACTGTATCCAACACAGATGATCAGTTCTATGCACCGTACAGCGTTCGAAGTGTACCATGTGTTTGTGATAACTCCCAAAGAGTTTGGAATTGTGGTTTGTGAGGTTCTTTCAGAACACGGCATGCGATTCGGCGAGACTTTACTGCAAAATTCAGAGAGTGAAGCAAAGGCGATACTGAACAGCAAGATTATAACCAAGGTGCTTGCCATTGCCACCGTCGGAGTACTATTGTTTGTCGGCATCGTTTGGGGCTATCGAAAGTACACCGAGGGTAAAGTGAAACTACCCAAAGATGGTGGTGATAGTGCGGACGGTGCGGGTGGCGATAGCACAAGCTTCCTTCCGGACGTGTACAAGATATCCCGAGAGCAGGTGCAACTGTACGAACGGCTCGGGCAGGGTGAGTTTGGCGTTACCTGGATGGCGAAAGTGTCCGGAATGTCAGAAGATCCATCGCTCGAGACGGTTGCGGCCGTTAAGGAGCCCAAGGAGCGACCCAGTAGACAGATGCTGATCACGCTGCTATCCGAGCTGAAAGTGTACGTCCACGTCGGTCATCATTTGAACGTGGTCAATTTACTCGGTGCTGTAGTGGAGAATTTGGGTGAAGGTAAGGACGCCCAGGACCGAAGGGGTAGACTTATGGATGTTATCAAACTGTTTTCTACCTTCAGGAGAGCTACTGCTGGTAATGGAATACTGTCGGTTTGGAAATATGAAACATTTTCTGCAACAAAACAGATCGCATTTCGAAAATAATGTCGACGACGGATTGTTCGACAATGCTGATCCAGAATCTGCGTGAGATGCCATATTAAGTGCAAGAAAACGAAATGAGTGTGTGAATAATTGTTTTCGTTACATTTCTTACATGACCACTTTCAGCGCTGCCGGGTATCCGTTCAGCACAACCGACCTCCTGTACTGGGCGAGCCAGATCGCCTGTGGAATGGAGTATCTCAGTACGAGCGGTATCATTCACGGTGATCTGGCCGCACGCAATGTGCTTCTCTGCGAGGGAAGTATCGTGAAGATCGGTGACTTTGGAATGGCTCGAGTAATCCGTCGCGATGACGTCTACAGGAAATCGGACAACGACGCACTGCTTCCATTGGCCTGGATGGCGGTGGAAAGCATCCGGGATCGCATCTTCAGCACCCGCTCAGACGTTTGGGCGTACGGAGTGCTGCTGTGGGAGCTATTCTCGCTCGGCACTGAACCGTACTCGACTGTCCTGGTGAACGAAATGATTCTTGGTTTGTTGACGCAGGGCTATCGAATGGAGAAACCCGCGTATGCTCCGGCGGAGATTTATTCGCTTATGACGAACTGCTGGGAGGAAGATCCATGTGCGAGGCCTACCTTCAAGGAGTTGTTCGATGAATTCAACAGCCGGCTGCCGAATAGATTGCGGAAGGTGCATATGTCGACCGAGTATTGAAGGTCAAAGACAAAATAACTCATTGCCCATTATTTCATTTGACAGCAATATGCCCGACTAAACGAGCCGTATATGCACATGAACGCTTTGGAGAAGAAGGCGGGTTCACCGAAAACTCCATTTCGTATTTACGTGAACGAATCAGTATGTAAGTGACAAAAGGAAAGAACGAGTAAAGACTCATTTAATGTTCGATACTTTTCCTTTCACGCAGGGTCACCAAAAACCGCTTTCAGTGAGCAAACTACGGCTATCGCTATCACGAAACCTAAAATGCTTCTTCCGACGGAACAAACGGTGGAAGGTATCTCGCTCACCGTAAAGTAGGGGATTTCTGTTCCGAATTTAATGCTCCGAAATGCTCATGACAACATAGCAGGCAAATCGAGTAAATTACCAAAGACACATTCTAAGGTTTGGTTTATTTAGAAATGGGGCAATTTGAATTGCGTGTATCTTTTATTCCGTTAATTCAATAGAAATTGAATTGTTTGAATGAATCATAGGTTTTGATATAATATATTTAAAAATAATATTACAAAAAATATACTTCAATTTTACCAATAAATTCTCGAACTTTTCTGTTGATACCGCCCATCAACCAGCACACAGCAGCATCAGTCGCTGTTCTAGTCAGTAAATTAAACCAATTCTTCATTTGTTTTAGTTTCCTTAGTTACTGCTCCCTTCTTCTTTAGTTTTTGTTTCATTACTAGGGCAGAGAGGGCCTCTGTTTCTCAATTCTTGGATCTGGGGGCAATTCGGTTGATTCAGCTTTTTTTTATATGAATTTTACACCGCTATCATTGTACTATTGTACCATGTCTTTGCTATAAAGTGAGCTTGCTATATCAGGCCAAAACATGACTGGACCATCATGAGACATAACAATTGGCAAAATTTGTTTCATAAGGCACTCCATCCTATACAAGTGCGAATTCATGTTCTTGTTCGTCACAAACACGGTGGTCTTTTAGACACATGAGCAGATTCCTTGCCATATGATAATCTTTTAGCGAATTTAGCGGCCAAAACAATTTTAAACCTATTGGGGACAGTGCCACGAGCATAAGTCTTATAAAATTTAACGCCCGGAATTTGTTTAAAATCGGCTTTAACGTAGCGACGATTCATCGTCCATTAAAATGTAACCATGCGGCTTCGTCACCACGTGATAGTACAGCTTTTGAACCCGGTTTCTGTCCATTGTCTGTTAGTTCAAGTTTCGATTTGAATGTTTACTGGGTCTAAAACACTTAAAACCTTCTCGAAATCGTATTCGCCGTTCAGTAGAGCGGTCGGCGTTAAGATTTTTTGCCAAATTATAGTGCGAGATGTTTGGGTTAGCCTTGATTTTCCAAATGACTCTCAATCGCAATTGACGATTCACGATTCCACTCCGCCGCTTAGTTTGCACCTTGCAGGCAGTTGTCTGTGTTTCCTTGTACTTTTTAATCACTCGCGCAACGGACGACTTAGGCAAACTTAACGGTTTTGTCAGCAGGAATAACTAAATAGCGTGAAAATTTGACCAACTGAAGTGTATATTGTTGTCACCAAACGCTGTAAAAAGTTTCCATTTTTGTCCACGCATCTTTCAGATAAAGTGCCCCATTTCTAAATGAACCAAGCCTTAGCTTCTCTAGCTGTCTGTGGCGCAACTGCAGAAATAACGTTCGTACTACATTGATACTTGGAATTTCTACAGATTTATTCATCCTAATATTGTAGTAGTTGAGAGACGTTACTACCCAAGTAACATTTTCAAGACCTAATAGATTTTTACAAGTTTTATCAATGTTTTAACATGGGGGTACCAAGTCCAATTGGTTTTTAGAGGTTTCTCAGCAGGCAAAATAGTTTTAATAATTTTGACATCCTTAAAACCTTTTGAGGATAGCTATAAAACCGCTCATTAAGTCTAAAATCTTAGTAGACTTGAAGAGTCTGTAAATACGCTGTTAAGTCCTTCTTAAAACCTTCTCTTAAAACCAATCAGTGATTTTAGGTCTAGAAAAGGTTTTAAGGGATGGTTTTGACAACGTTCTGTAGAGTGGGCCCTCTTACACTTAAAACGGGTTTATGAATGTTTTATCACAGCCTTTAAGATATTTTACTCTTGAGATGAGACTCAATGATGAGCATGAACAACATCGTTAGAACCATGATAAAACTTAAAATGTTACTTGGGCTAACATACACGTTAATGCATACGAATAGAATGATTTGATCATATTTTAAGCTGGCAGGATTAATAAGTTGCATATATTTGAGCCAACAAGTTTTTTTGTAACTGCTGTAAAATTAAACATAGTTGCAGGGTCCGCGACAGCCGAGCGGTAGCGCCGGTTAGAAAATCGGCCCATGAGCGCCGGGGCTCACCACCTCGACGGCGTGGGTTCGAATCCCAACCGAGATCGTACCCTCCCCTGTACAAGAGGACTGATTATCCACGTACACATAGGGTAAAAAAGTCTTGTAAGCCCTCAACGGGGCAGGCATGACCAACTTGGTCGTTACGCTAAGAAGAAGAAGAAGTTGCAAAAACAGAAGTAACGCACAAAAATACGTGTAAGGTAAATAGAAAAAAACATAGAAACCACCACAACTACTTTTAAAGTTTCTTGAGCTCGGTTCTACATTTTTCTACCGCAACGAACAGGGTCTGCGCGTTATTGCGCCTGGACTCGAGGGTCTCAATACCCAGAAGCTGACACCGAGTCTGGTAGTCTGCTCTAGGGGCCAGGAAGTCAAGACAGCGGTAGAGAGCAAACCTAGTGAACGAACGCTGGACACCCTCAAGCCTCGCTATCCAGCCTGAACACGAGGGACACCGGACCACACTGCCATACTCTAGGATGGAGCGAACCAGGCTGAAATATAAAGCCTTTAAACACTTGGGGTCGGTGAAATGGGCTGCGTATTTGCGAAGAAGACCGAGGGTTCTATAGGCCTTGGCTATAATTTACTCGAGACGATTCCTAAAGAGAAGACCTGAATCGAGGATCACTCCTAGGTTACGGATGGTATCAACGCGAGTGAGAGGTGTGCCTGCGAGAGAGTAGGAAAATTGGATAGGATTAAAATGAATGTAAAGGAAATAGTGGAACACTTGGAGAAGAGAAGTGTAAGGAAATTAGCAGAGCACCAATCCACGAGGAGGTTCAGGAGGGATTGTAACAACAAGCAATCAGAGGGATTGTGAATGGGAAGGAAGATTTTAAGATCATCAGTGAACAGGAGGTAAGACGAGGGTGGGAGTACATAGCTGATATCATCAACATAAATGAGGAAGAGAAGGGGACTAAGGACACTCCCCTGCGGGACACCGGAAGGACAAGAAAAAGGACCGCAAAAGCAATGATTCACTTTAACCCGACAGGCGCGAGGAGAAAGAAAGGAGGAGAACCAAGCCGTGATCATCTCGGAGAAGCCAGTTTGAGGAGCTTGGCCAAAAGTAGACTGTGGCATACTCTGTCAAAAGCAGCCTTAAAGTCGGTGAAGACCGCGTCCACTTGGCAGCCTTTATCGAGGTTGGCATTGACAGTAGAAACAAAATCAACAAGGTTAGTCGTCGTTGGAAAAGGGACGCGATACCAACAGGATTGTCCGCAGAAATGTCGTCGCGGAACATGCGGGTGCGGGAGAGAATACCGTTCAGCTTGTGACAATTAGTTTTAGCAAAATTATTCATCCTGGGTCGACTAGAAACACTAGGCTGCGAGGTGTTTGTAAAATTAACTGCTAAATCAAACGGCGGGTGGTGCGGGTCAATGGGCAGAAGAGGTTTGACGGCTGGAAAACTGAGTTCGCCAGCACAAGGTTCAGCTGGCGTGCGTTCACGTTGCGAATCCCACTCAGCTGATGAAGATCGTGCATGTGCGATGCACCGAGTGAAGTGCAGAACCGGTGAGTTGTCGATCAACGGAAGATCGTTGTGAGCGGGGGTCGGGGACAATCGATCGGGTTAAAATTTGGTGTCGCTGGTCAATAATCTGTAACCCTACTTCATCCACAAACATTATCTTTTCTCCGCCAACCCACATATTAGTCGTTCGAGTTTGTATTGCTGCATCCCTGCGCTCTGGCACCAGATTCAATCGTTTTAACGTATAGTTGAGCGTCTTAACTTCCGTTGGTTGGTTCCGTCCACTTCTTTTCCCGTTTCAAAGGGCATAAAAGGCCAACTCACTGCTCCTCAGTGGGCAAATTAATACTGTTTCTCCTTCGCTGAGCTTGTTTATCATGGAATCTGAAATACTCTCTTGCAATTACCTTCACTGCAGCACATCTAAGCTTACTAGATTGATAAGAATAAATCTTACATTTACTTTTCTATGGGCCCTCTTATGGTTTGTGTATACCACAATATACCATTTTCATAACAGATATTCAATAGAACCGTCCAATCGTTTAAAATAATTCATTCACAGCGCGGATACAATTTGTGAACAGTAACGTCTTTTTCCAATGGTTGACTATATATGTATGTGTACACAATTTGCATCTATGAAACTCAAAACAAACCGGTCTCCAATCTGACAGGGCGATAATGAAGCTTAAGGATGGCATATTCGAGTGTATAGAATCATTAATGAAGGATTGCTAGATGTCATATTCCGGTTTCAAGATGCGATAACGGAGTTCACAAAGACGATCAACGTGTTTCAGCTTACGCTATCCATCGTAAAAGGCTGTAAAAGGGGCTCCAGCCTGGACACGGACTTTTTCGGTCCAGTGAACAAAGACGCACGATTTCTTGAACTGACTGCTGGAGCTGAATTGGCTGAGAAACCACGTTTCAACGAAGATGCCCCAAAAGAAATCATTGTATCGTACAATCATTGTTGTGATGCAATCACAATGCATGGCTTGTGGGAAACAAAGAGGAACGACATGTACGAGATGGACGTAGGGGTGGCTGGGGTAATACGCACCCCTGAGGCAATACGCACCCTTTCCCATTTCCATTGAAAAACGAGTTTTCAACGCGTAAAAAGTAGTCACCCTGCAAGATCAACCTGAAATATGGTCACCCTGTGAGTTTGATAGCTCTACATCAACAGAAACGCGAAATAAACGCAAAACAAAATGATTCTCAGCTCAGACAGTTTTTGTTATAATGTGACTTACCATTCCGCTAAGGAATATTAAGTGCAAAAACCGATATTTACCCACGAGGAATACGAAATTTAGTGAATTGAGAATCAGTGCTTGAGACTATTCATGAAAATTTTGGAAAGTATGCAAATTTACTCATATTTTAGTTGAAAATGTGGGGAACTATGAATGGGGGCAATATGCACCCAGTATGTCGGGGTAAAATGCACCAGTTTGTAAACAAACTATCTCTATTTGACAGTGGATGTTGCCTCTTTGTTGTGGTGCGTATTGCCTCTTTGTTATGGTGCGTATTGCCCCTTTGTTGTGGTGCGTATTGCCCCTTTGTTGTGGTGCGTATTACCCCTAGCAAAGGTGCGTTTTGCCTCAACCAGATACAGATCGATCAAAAATTGAACTTTTTCAAAACTGAAAAAAATACGTTTTTCTTAGCAAAAAAAGCAAACATTCCTGAATTGGTAACTAGTTTGAACCTTTATGAATCCTATCCAGTGATAAAATCAACAATCAAGAGCCAAGTTGTTAGAAAATTTTAGTTTTCCTTAAGGGGTGCGTATTACCCCATCCACCCCTACAAGCTGACATGAATGAACCGAGATATTTTAAGGAAGCTTTGTCTTGTCCTTCGAAATTTGAAAAGTACCAAATAATGCAGGAAGAGCTCAAATCGCAAGCTAAAAAAGGGCACCTGGGAGCTAATGAAGTTGCCTGAGGAGGAGGGAAACAATCGGGAGCAAATGAGTGATTAAAGCAAGATAAATACACACTATATAAGGTAGCGGAATGTAGAGCATTTTGACGTCTATACTGCAAAAAATCGAAAAATAGCTTTTGACAGTATGCTGATACTCAAATTTGGCGGGAATCGTCCTTAGAAGATAAACAAACAACAACGCTTGAGAACCAAACAAACCGATTCTTCAATTGCTTTCATTTTGTTCGGATGGCAAATGTTTAAGAAGCCGTCGGCTGTAGTGGGTCACCTATTTTTCGACCAAATGTGTCGAAGTTTCACATCACGTACCTTCTGGTTACTTGCATAGTTGTTTACATTCTATGCTGTTTATCACCATGCTGTCAAAAGCCACGGTCGCCATTTTCTAAAAAAATACCTCCTAAAAAGTCACCTATTCAGTATTTAATCATCTTGGTTTAAAGTGAAACGAGACGTCAACGGTAACGTGCTGAAACATAAAGCGCGGCTGGTCACACAGGGTTTCGAACAGAAGTTTGGCAATGATGGTAATGAAATATTCGTTCCAGTTACCATGCAAACAAGATCACGTACTTTCCTAATGGTGGCATCACGGCGGAACCTCTATCTTCGTCATTTGGATGTAAAGACCGCCTACCTGTATGGTGAGCTAATGGAATAAATGTACATGAAGCAGCCACCTAGACTCCTGGAGAAAGGAAAGGAAGACTACGTTTGCAGACTAAAACGAATCATCTATGGCCAGAAACAATCGGCAAGATGTTGGAACCACCCAATACATGCTGTACTGTTGCGTCTGAATTTCAAACAAATCAATTCGGACCAATTCGGACCAATGAACGTATGTAAAGAAAATTGACGGGATAAGTATCTATTTTCTTATCTATGTAGACGATATCATCATCAGAAGTAGCGACGTGGAAGATATCTATTGTGTGAAGGACGTTCTGAAGTGTAAATTCGAAATTACGGAGGACCTGCACTATTCCTGGGAGAGAATATTCAACGTCGTAATCGCCAGTACAGCGTTTCTCTGGCGTGATGAAATTGTTTCCCGTTGCGATCTTCTAGATGCCACGGGTTTGATGAGTCCAAAGGATACTGGATTCACGTCGACTATCGATTCTAGTGCTCCACTTGTATCGCACTGGGTGCATTGCTATATATAGCCGTATGTGCAGAACCGGATACAGCTGTAAGTGCTTCCATCCTTGGCAGAAACGTTTCCACCTAGTTAAGCTGATTGGACAGCAGCTAAACGAGTGCTTCGTTTTCTGAACATGACTAAAGATGTTCGATTGGAGTTTGGTAACTTAACAGAAGCGCTCGTTGGATACTCAGATGCCGACTGGACTGGTGATTTAAAAACACGTAGCTCAACTTCAGGATACGTATTCAAGTACGCAGGAGGAGCAGTACCATGGTCAAGTGGGCTACAACATTGCGTGACACTATCCTCTATGGAATTAGAATACGTGGCTTTTGAAGAAGTCAATCGGGAAACTTTATGGTTAAGAAAAATTCTGGAGAATCTTGTAGAGCCCTACAACTATAATGGAAGACAATCAGTTTCCATCGATTGCAGTTCGTTGATTCTGACCACACTTCGGGTCGTTCGAAGCATGTGGATACTAAGGAACGTTACGTTGGCATAACGATTAACTGATGACGTAATAAATTGGCATTTTGCAATGTAGCTTTGGTTTAGTCATTTTCTGAACCAGTCATGCTAGGTTTAATCAGGAGACTCATATTTCAATTGAGTCAATTTCCAGAAATTTTCTAAATTGATGAAATCATTTATTTTTTTTTTGTATGGGAATAATGATTTCTCTTTGGTCACGTACCCCGAAAGTGCATTACTCGAACCCAGTTGATTTTTTATACTTTGGTTGATAAGGCGAGTGTGCAATAAGTTGCATTTGAACGGGTGAATTTTATTCACCTCAGTTCAATCACCGATCAGCTGCGAGAAGGTTGCCCTAGTGCACGTTTTCGAAAGATGATCATTTTCATTTTAGTGATGTTGGTTTTTACTGCTTATGCACGGGATCTGCCGCAGCTCGATGGTAAATATCTACATGTGAGTACGAACTAGCAGTGGTTAATGAAAAATGTCCTCGTAGCGAATTACGTTACCGACTATATGCTGCAGTACGATCGGCAAATGCAGTCACCTACGATTGAACCGTACGTCAGGCAGTACACGCTGGACAAAGGCGCTGGGTCGGACACGTTTCGGTGCGTTTCGTCGAGCCCGATAAGCTGGTATCGTGAGGAAAATTCCTCTTGGGTAAGCGCACACATTAGTTTAGGCTGACCAACCAGGTAGCGTGAGTATACGTTATCGCCCTTTCAGAATTCTACCGTACTGGCAGCTTGCAGCGAACCGAATCAATCCCACGGTTCGCACTGTGCGTCGATTATGTTTACAAACGCGTCCATCGGGCAAGTCGGACGGTACTACTGTGCGAAGGAAGCTGAAGTGCAACAATACCGGGAACAGCACGGATGGACCAACGACGATGTGTTCCGCCTGTATTTTGCCGATCTCGAAGCAGAGTTTCATGCGACATCGTTCTATCTGTTCGTGGACGATCCTGAGCAGCCTCTAGTGCCCGGGGACAGCATAATTGCCATCGGTAATGTATTGCAGGTACTCTGCAAGCCAACATCTCCCCGAGCAGAGGTAGATTTGATTGATACGGATGTGAGTATGGTAACGTCTCTAGGTTGATTGTACGGGGGAATTCCAAAGGAATCACACCATTCTAGGGAAAACCCGTGAACGGTTATTACAAAGATATGGATGGGGTGACAATTTTCGGTGGACCGTATAATTATCATAGCCGATTCTTCTGTCGGGATTACTTTAAACAACAGCATGAAGTAATTTTTAGAAATACGACAGATGGTAAGTGCTAAAGATTGTGGACATCAAATGTCGACCGAAACTTGAAGAATTGATTGTAATTATAGATTTTGAAAGGAAACCCTATTGTTGGAGCTTCCACCAGGTATGTTGGTACGTTCGAAGAAACATAAGGATTATATTCGATTGTATTGCAGATGTGGGCTTCGTACATCGTTATTCCGTCTGGTAGACGAACAAATCTCGGATGTGGCTCTGGCTACGCTCGACCAACACTGTCCAATATTCCCGCCGCGGTGAACGCCGAAATGGTATGACATGTTTCGCAAAAGCTTTGTAAATGGTATACTGATACATATCGTCCTTTACAGATAAATGGAACGATAGAGAATGTGCGGTCCAAGACATTAACACCATCGCTAACAAGATCGGGCAGTATAGAAATCAAAGAGTGGCAAATCAAGCCCACGATGGTTGAACATTCCGGAACTTACCGATGTGAAACGCCGGAAAGCTCGCATTCAAACATCACCTACTTTTGTAGCTTAAAGGTCTACATTTTGAATTCGACGGAAGATTTTATCTACTTCATGGAGGGTAACACCAATGCTACGACCATCCGAGTACGAAAGGAGTCTCGGACCGGTGGTCAAGATACCGTCGCTAGCAAACCGGTAGTAATTGCGTTCAACTACGAATATTACGCGGAGGAAGTCAGCTGCTCCTGGTTTCGGGATGGAACACCAACTGAAGCACTGTGCGGAAACTGTACCGAGCAGTATGAGATCCGACTTCAGGTGAAACGTGCCTCACTGACCATCCTCCACCCATCCATATGGGAGAGTGGACGCTATACGGTCGAGTGTCGTGTGGGCAATGGGATCAAACGGAACACCAGTCGGGACGTATTCATCGAAGGTGAGTTTCGTATAACGATTTAAATACAGGTAATGCTAGTAATTCTAATTGTTTGATCGGGTGTCATAAGGTGATTGGGAGGTAGCGATGTCTCCGAAGCGTGTTGAAATGGTATCGTCGGATCCCGTTGAGTTCGTGTGTCGTAGTCGTGGCGTTGATAGCCCAACATTTCAGATTTACTTCATCGAGTGTGACTATCAAACTTGGGACAAGTGCAGAGACACTGGCGAAAAGGAACAACTTGAAACGGTAAGACAAAAATCAGGATGAATTCAATCAAATGCAATAAATGCAAAGACATATTTTATTCATTGCAGATAACCAACTCTGAGCACCGTACAGCGTTCGAAGTGTACCATGTGTTTGTGATAACTCCTAAAGAGTTTGGAATTGTGGTTTGTGAGGTTCTTTCAGAACACGGCACGCGACGCATCGAGGCTTTACTACAAAATTCGGAAAGCGAAGCAAAGGCGATCCTGAACAGCAAGATCATAACCCAGGTGCTTGTCATTGCCACCGTCGGAGTGCTTCTGTGTGTCGGCATCGCCTGGGGCTGTCGGAAGTACACCGAGGGTATGGCGGAACTACCCAAAGCTGGTGGTGATAGTGCGGACGGTGCGGGTGGCGATAGCATAAACTTTCTCCCAGACGTATACAAGATACCCCGAGAGCAGGTGCAACTGTACGAACGGCTCGGCCAGGGTGAGTTTGGCGTTACCTGGATGGCGAAAGTGTCCGGAATGTCAGAAGATCCATCGCTCGAGACGGTGGTGGCCGTTAAGGAGCCCAAGGAGCGCAACAATAGACAGATGCTGATCACGCTGGTATCCGAGCTGAAAGTGTACGTCCATGTCGGTCATCATTTGAACGTGGTCAATTTATTCGGTGCAGTAGTGGAGAATGTGTGTGAAGGTAAGGACGCCCAGGCCCTAAGGTGTGGTCTTATTCAAAATCTCTCTTATGATAGTCGTAATCAAACTGTTTTCTACCTTCAGGAGAGCTACTACTGGTAATGGAATACTGTCGGTATGGAAATATTAAAAATTTTCTACAACAAAACAGACCGCATTTCGAAAATAATGTCGACGACGGATTGTTCGACAATGCTGATCCAGAATCTGCGTGAGATGCCATATTAAGTGCAAGAAAACGAAATGAGTGTGTGAATAATTGTTTTCGTTACATTTCTTACATGACCACTTTCAGCGCTGCCGGGTATCCGTTCAGCACAACCGACCTCCTGTACTGGGCGAGCCAGATCGCCTGTGGAATGGAGTATCTAAGTACGAGCGGTCTCATCCACGGTGATCTGGCCGCACGCAATGTGCTTCTCTGCGAGGGCAGTATCGTGAAGATCGGTGACTTTGGAATGGCTCGAGTAATCCGTCGCGATGACGTCTACAGGAAATCGGACAACGACGCACTGCTTCCATTGGCCTGGATGGCGGTGGAAAGCATCCGGGATCGCATCTTCAGCACCCACTCGGACGTTTGGGCGTACGGAGTGCTGCTTTGGGAGCTGTTCTCGCTCGGCACTGAACCGTACTCGACTGTCTTGATGGACGAAACGATCCTTAGTTGGCTGACGCAGGGTTATCGAATGCAGAAACCCACGTACGCTCCGGCGGAGATTTACTCCATTATGAAGAACTGCTGGGAGGAAGATCCTTGTGCGAGGCCTACCTTCAAGGAGTTGTTCAACGAATTCAACAGCCGGTTGCCGAATAGATTGCGCAAGGTGCGTATGTCGACCGGTTAGAGAAGGTTGAAGACAAAATAACTCATTGCCCATTATTTAATTTGACAGCAATATGCGCGACTAAACGAGCCGTATGTGTTCATGAACGCTTTGGAGAAGAAGGTGGGTTCACAGAAAACTCCACTTCACGTTTATGTGAACGAATCAACCTGTAAGTGACATGAAGGAAGAAAGATTGAAGACCCTCACGATTAATGTTCGATACTTTTCCTGACACGCAGGGTCACTACAAAACGCTTCCAATGCTGAGCAAACCACGGCTATCATTATCACAAGACCTGAAATGCCACTTCCGAAAGAACAAACAGTAGAGGAAACCTCGCAAGTTACTGTTACTGTTGATTCCTGTTCCAAAATTAATATTCAGCAATGATTATGAAAACATAGCAGGCAGTTCGAGCAAATTAGCGAAAACACATACTAGGGTAACTGTACCAATAGTGGTGCACTTAGCACTGTAAATACCAATTGAGTGTAATTTATGAGTGTTAAGAACACAATATTCTACATATTTGAATCAATTATGATCGAAACATGACTTTTCTTCTGAAAAACATCTATTTTCACCGTAAACCATACAAAATACACGAAAAAAAGCGTATTTTTCTTCCTAGTCGGTTGCTCCTATTATGGTGGTATGGTTCCTATAGTTGTGGTATCGTGTTCCTATAGTGGTGGTAGTACGAAAAACTTGAATATATGTTGACTATAGCTTATTTTTGAAGCATATTTCAAACAGAACGGTAAAATGCTTCTTGACCAATGCATTGTCATTGAAAAGACTGTATTGTTTTACCGAAATATGTCCAATTTTAATTAATAAAAAATGCTTTGAATATTACATCTAAAACTAGAGTACATGCTTTATAGGGTATCCTTCGCCTGCTTTCTTTTTTTCTCTGCTTTTTCTGCTGAGCCTCTTGCTGTTTTCGCCGTCTAAGTCTTGCTTTTTCGATTCTCTCCAGTTCCACTTTGTTTATTTTGTAGAAACAGAATAAAATCACTAAATTAACCTGATTATATGGACCAAAAACGGAATAAAACTAAAATATACTCGTTCCTTTCTTCTGTGTGTTACTTGAGAAAAAATCTATGGCTACTATAGGAACAACTCTGGTTTTTGTGCCTATAGTGGCACTATGGTAAAAACTATGAAAATATAATAAAATTAAGCTAAAATACACTAATTTCGTGTAAATCAATTATATTGGAGTATGTAAATAGCAAAATCATATGGTTTTAATGATTTTGCAGTGATCTATAGCCTTAAGGAAATCATGATATTCGTTATAGATTCTTAAGGAATGCAGCATGTTGGGACAACCTGTTTAAAAAATATGAATTTTGGAGCTTCTATATTACGGAATGGGATGGTTCATCGTTTGAACACTCCGCAGAAGATCAAAGAACATTTCATAGAAGAACAAATAACTCCATTGTATATATATCGGCATAGAGCTAGGATTTTATTCCACTACAACCACTATTGGTACTAGCTCCACTATGGGTGCACTTACCCTAGCAGTTTAAGCAGTCTGTGAAGTAACTACAGTAGTGACGTTTTTTCTACATTCAACCATTGTACACATTTATTCATTTACGTATTTTAGTAGATGAACAACGTTACTAACATATCTGATATTGTAAAATGAAGAATATGTATTGATTAAGCTAACAAGATTAATAAGTTATCTGATAAAAGAGACTCAGTATGGTTATTACTGTAGTTCTCTATAATACCCTTATTAGACGAAGGCTTTTACTGTCATCTTGCCCAGAATTTTACTGCCAAAACAGGCTTTAGCGTAATGTTCAACCTAGAGTAACGAACAAAATCTGTTGCAAACAACAGACCAAAAGTAAACAAATCGCCATTTTGACATTAAAATTCTAGTCGAAAGACAATCGGAACCGGTCGTGTCCGGTCCTTACGTATTCAAACTGAGGGCAGTTTACGGTTACAGATGGTAATTACAGGCAAATAAAAACAATAAGATACTTTTTAACACATTAGGTGGAATCGCATACGAATTTGTTTAATTTTTAACCATGGCTTAAATTAAGCGATGGTCTATTTTAGCCGCTCGAATTTGGTATCGCGTACCGTTTCAATTGACCATGGTTAAATGTTAAACCATTGGATGCAATTTTGATACAAAGCCTACTTTGCGCTTTGATTACAAACAATTTGAAATGTTACTCTGAACGTTTTCAAATCAATTTTTAATAAAAAAAACAACTTCTTTGTTTTTCTTTATTGTTTAAAATTTTCACTAGTTGTTTTCTTGGCATTGGTACATTTTTATTAACTACAAATGAAAAAATAACAACACGATACGGAAAACACAAACCTGTGAAATCTTTTACCTTGTGTAATTCTAATAAACATTGGCCATTCTGCCATTTGCTTTGGTTTGTGTACAAGTGGTGGGAAATTTTACAACGGGAATTAAAGCAAAATAAATCTTCTGCCACTAATTCATGCCACAGAAAATATTCTAGTGGATTTCCATTTCGTAAAAAATTATATCGACTGATTCGTATCGAAGCAAGGCATTTGGCTCAACTGGAAACTGCATTCAAATTATAAGAAAATGCTAAAATATATAGCGTACATATCTCTCACTTTTCCGTTTCCTCTTTTTTTAGAAAAATTAGATGGAATACGCCATTTTTTGCCTTTGTTCACACAACCGGATATGGTTCGGTTCGCTGAAGACTGGGAATACCCAATTTGGTTTAGCCCTATAATCCAACCAACTCTGTTTAAAAAAAAACTCACGTGCTTTCGATTAGCTAATAAATATGAAAAAGATGCACGTTGGCTAGTCCTATCCATAGTAACTTAGGTGTTAAATTGCCGAATGTTCTTTAAACACTCGTTTGCCCATCGGCGACATAACCGGTATTTATTTGTGTTTTTACTTTTTTATTAAAGCTTTTCATCCACTCCAATTTTAAAAATGTATATTATTTTGCCTAGTTCCACAAAAATATCGACTTCCCTTAGGATATTTTACAATAAAATATCTTGCGCGGAAGATTTGTTTATTAAACAACTACCCCAGACACATCATATAATAAACCATCGTCATCGCTGAAGTCAGAGCGTATGCGATGCCAGAAACCATGGTTTATTATACTGCTCGAAACTTTTACCCGCAGAACCCTAGGGTGCGAGACAATCGTTTGTTTAGTTTTAAACCATGCCCCACCAACATTTCGCTATGGAAAATGACCGCTGCTTTTCTGTGAAGTGTTCGGCTACTTTTCCTATTAAAGCAGCTCCGTTCATTTCTGATGCAGCACCGGAGTTCATGAAATAATTGAAGCGTATGAAATAATTAATGAAATAATTCAACAAATTTAAGCTTTGTTTTGAACCTTTGCAAAACAATGTGAAAAAATTCAAAAAACATTTCACAACTCTTGTTCCGTTTGTTTCTCTTTCTTCTGTTCTGTTCTGCCTTTCTCGTTCTGCTGCCTCGCTCCCCTCTGCGGTCCTCTTGTAACCTCCTGATGTGTTCTGCTCGCCTGGTAGCAGGTGTTCCGCCGTTCCTTCGGCTTTGGGAGTTGATATGTTGCCTGAGAGTGAATGATGTATATATTTGTCTTTGTTATTAAAGTTTTTACTTACCATTTGATTCTGCCAGTCCGAAGCGTGTGAGGTGTTAATCTCGAATTGTTCCAGTAGTCCACCGAGATTCTTGTACACCCTCGGGTTTAACTAGGGTTTTCTTTAATCGCTTTGGTGTTTGCACGCACGCGTCGCTTGATACACACATGTGTATAACGCACGCGCGTTGACCTTGTAAATAGAACCGCTAACAAGAACCAGCTGATTCTTGTTTTGCCACACTGGTGTGGCGACAACCGATCGCACCGTATGATTATCTTTGTTATATTTTCGCGCAGCATTAAATATACATATGCGCATGGAATTTCTTTGTGTTATCATTACAGTTGTTCGTCACATTTTTAACATGTAATAAAAGGTACTAAAATATGACCGCAAAATGTTTGATTTAAATTTAAATACAAACTGGCGCTAGGCGCAGTGTACTGCCTTCGTCATTAACAGTGACCAAGCGACTAAGTTGCATGTTTTTTGTGTAACATGTGCTTTATACGTTAAGAACATGCAAAACGAAAGAACGGAGCAAAGAACAATACGAATGATCAAAGATGTACTTTTTCCTCCACGAACTTTGGTTCATACCTAGCTTGCAATATGTTACAGATAAGAAATTACTTTTACAAAGATAGGCCATGCCAAAATCTGGTAAAAACTAATTGCACAGCTTACCCACATCCGCTACATCCAACTGCAAGTTGCAATGATTTTTTTTCAGATTTCGATGTCGCATCGCATTTTTCATTGCTTAGCATTTGATTGTTTCATGAGATTACGTCTTTTGGAAACTAGTAAAGATCTACACACAGATCTATACACCGATTGGAGACAGCATTCGGAAGTAACGGATAAAAATCTAGCTCTTATCAAAAGCGAGTTTTGTGTGCAAAATGCGCTCCAACATCTTCTTCCGCCGGAAACATATTCGTTTCTCAGCATAAGGTGAAATCATGTATTGACAGTTTAAAAGAGAGCAGGTTAATGGCACTCCTTAGTCAAAATGCATTCGTTTTTTTAATGCTGGTAACCCTAATATAAATACATAAACTCGTGTAGCAACTGCTCAGCTGAATAGAAAATTAACCACTACCGGACAAAGATTACCGTTACTTTGTAATTAACCTTTGAACTGAGAAACACGGCCTTAACGTTTGCATTAAAAAATAGACAAATTTCGTCGACGATAAGAAAAAAGTCAACCCAGCATATTGAATAAAGTAAATTTTATTGTAAGATTAAGATTTTAGTACTTTCAAAATAACTTCCGACGGCCAGTTGGCCTTGGCCGAAACTTTGGCGTAGCCAACCAAACCAACCATGTAGGAATGTTTTCAGTTGTTGTAAATGTTTTTTTTTTTTCGATTGGTTGTAGTTGATAGGGATATTTCAATTATATTTGACCCATTCAACTCCTCCGATCCTCTTTACGCATGATTTACTGTGGCTATGTATGTCCAAACCACTGAATGGTCTTTATCGTGTTTTCTGATAAAGTGGATTTATTCCGGAAGACACTGCACACTATACACTTCTCCATACGCCGGAAGTCTTGACAGGAAGAACAGCGACTTTGGGCAAATCCTTCTCGCTGATTTTCACTTTTAAAATTTATTATATTAAAAAAACATAAAATTTTGGCTTTAAAACTACTGTAACAAGCTTCAAAAGTAATATAAAATACTAGGCTTTTTAACCACTTGTCGCCATCTGGTTTTAAACAATCGTTGGTCACGTGGTCCGCTAATAAGCTGGATGTTTAACACACAATCAAACGTAGATGGTTGTTGTCAAACTTGTTTTAAATTTAAACGAAATGCTACTCTTTAATTTGCTTTTAACAGAAAGTTTCTAACGTGTTCCGTTTTTTCATGAAAAGTCGTTAAAATTTGTCTCATTTTTTAAATGTCAACGTTATTCCCGAAATGCAAACGTTCGTTACTAATCAAGATTTAATCGGTATAAGGACAGTCTATGTCGATTATTTAAAAAATAAAACGCCCCACTGTTGGACATCTTTCACGCCCGAAGATAAAACTCAAAAAAGAATTCTCTTCTTCTTCTTGGCGTAACGACCTCTTGGTCATGCCTGCCCGTTAAGGGCTTACGAGACTTGTTTCCCTGTTGTACGTGGATAGTCAGTCCTCTCGTACAGGGGAGGGTCCGGTCTCGGTTGGGATTCGAACCCACGCCGTCGAGAAAAGAATTCTATATTTCAAATATCAAATGGCGAACATTAATCTCTAACGTCAAACACCTCGCAATAATTGCCATTCGAGATCATTGATTCAAAAGATCAATGTATTGCTGAGATATATTTTTGATGTTTTGAATATAATGGACACACTTTGTGAATAGCCGAACATATGTTAGTTTGATATGCATTCGTTTACCTTTGATATGCATTCACAGGTGTAAAACGTACAGCGGTAGCAATGGTAGCAACTGCGGGAGAAGAGTAAAAATTGAATACGGGAGAGAAAAAATATCGCATCCACCCTTCTTAGAACATAACTTGAGCCAGCAACTGGCAAACTTGTAATTTGTTTTCCTAACGCAGGAATTGCTGATATGCATGTGCATGTGCATGCGCAAACAGATCGTTCCGAGCTAACTGATAAATATCATCAATAAATTGAATTATATTTGTCTATTTTCTCGTTGTCATTATAGGTATGTAACACTTACACGATTTTGTAATAACGTAAATGAAAACATACCCACATATAGAAATTCTGTCGAAGGATTCTTTATTCTATCGAGTGTTGCTTTGAAGAGACCGCACGAGAATGCTTCGAATGCTTTTGAATTCATACATCTTTGATCATCTAAAACACAATCATTTCTGAGGCGATTGAGATGATATAAATATTATGGCATAGGTATTTAGTGGGACTATCTTTTTTCTGAGTGATGCACTTGGCTAGGAATAACCATTAAGGGGCTTTTTTTGTTTTATTTCTTCTCTTTATTGTGCATCGATAATAGATTTGAAAGCGTCAATGTTGTTTACATTGGAAAATGTTCTACCGTTGTTGGCAGCGCCGGTGCCATCCAAAGGTAATAAATAAACTTTCCGTTCAAACTGTAACGGTTTATGCTTTCCATCCGTCGCTTTATTTCATTCTTCATGCAAAGTTTCACTCAAGAGCGGGTTGAAAAATTTCGGCGCTGCAGCGCGAATGCGACGGAGCACAAGTCAGTCGCTGCGTCTCGCTCCGATCCACGGGGATAGGCCTAAGTTCATTCAAAATTGGTAGTAGGGTGGTTTAATTTGACACAAATGAATGACAAATGAACGCGGTTCATCCAAAATGAACGCTAGACGGCAGATTAAACCATGGTTAAATAAACAAATCCGTATGCGATTCCACCTATTGTTTCACGACTTAAAAAAGATGAGAGGAATTTTATTATTTATTTATTTATTTATTTATTTATTTATTTATTTATTTATTTATTTATTTATTTATTTATTTATTTATTTATTTATTTATTTATTTACTTATTTATTTATTCATTAGAGGGAGCGGTGTTCTCCGCGGTGTACTTGTATTGGTCTAGGTAGCCAAACGATCAAGTGTTTTATGTGGGTGAAGCCGGCAGCGTGTGGAGCGGTCTTTTACTTGCGAACGTTTTGCTCGGATTTGTTTTAAACGGCCATGGAGTGTAAGAAATGTTCCGTGGTCGTTTCGTCTAGTGATGACCCGATCGTCTGCAATGATTGCGGCCGTCACTTTCACTACCTCTGCACCGATCTGACAAAGTTGGTTGCAAAGGCAATTAAGAAGTCAAAAAATGTGATGTTTTTGTGCGATACTTGTACCGATACCATGGATAAGGCGAGTGATAGCTTTACTACAGTAGTGGCCAAAAAAAGTGGGGCGAGTAGTATTTTGGAAAATAGCGTTAAAAATATGATTAGCAATTTGTACGTGGGAAGAGCTGTCCCAAGCCCGTGGCAACTAAGAGTGCTAAGGAGGGGGCTGGCTCTGGGCCAAAAAATGGAAAAAAGGACGTGGCTAAAGTAGCGAATCAAAAGCTCTCCAAGTCCTTGGTAATAGTACCGAAGGTGGATCAATCTTGCGACAAGACATGAGTCGACCGGTTGGATCCGAGGAGGCAGCAGGTGTCGAACTTGGTAGGAAAGGTCAGGGTTTTGTGCAGTGTCCTAAAGTCACGTTAAATGAGGTTAGGAAGGAAGTACAGTCCAAACTCGAGGATGCTTATTCCGTTTGTCTGCCGTTGTCCAGAGTAAGGATAATGGGGATGACGGAGAAGTACTCTGACGAGGACGTGCTTCCCGTTCTGAAAGAACATAATGCAGGGATCCCGTTCACTACACTGGAGCTTGTTGGAATGTACGAAAGCAGGTTCTACAAGTGACAGAACTACAATGTCGTGATTGATGTGGACAAAGAATCGGCTCAATATCTAAAGGACCTCAAAAAGGTCAAAATAGGTTTTGACAGTTGTGCGATAAGCACTTCTGTTCATGTATTGCGGTGTTTCCGGTGCGAGCAGTTTGGGCACAAGAGCACCGAGTGCAATAAAGAGGAAACTTGCTCTAGGTGCAGCGGTGCACACACGACGTCGGAATGTAAGTCGGCGGCCTTAAAATGTGTCCCTGATGAAAAGCTCCTGTAACATGCTCCTAACGTTCCTGTTACATGACTATTCTTGTTACAGGATTTTGTTTGATTGTGTGCGTTGTTGAGTGACTTTTGAGTGGTTTTTCCCCAATTTCAAGCTTCCCCACTCCCTTTCCATACCCTCCTAACCATACTCCCCTACTCGGGCCCCCCGAATGCCCGGAGCTGAAATGTAATCAACAAACTTAAACATCGACACAATGTATTCTTTAATTTTCACACTATTTCACTCTATTTATACATCGCATATCGTTGTTGCACTGAACCCTGAAAGAACAGGAAAGATAAGCAATTACGTTTGATTAATAGCTTTGACCAGACAATTACAATTGTACTACACGTACCATGAATACCATAAGGTGTTGCTGGAGGTATTTCGTTGCTGTAATGAAAAATTATGAAGAACACTTACCTGTACAAGGAATCTTACTTTCCAATGTAAGATTTCTTATGACACATCACCAATATACACACTATTTTGCACATTTTTCGGCACACGATTCTACACCACAGAATTATCAACACATCTCAGCAATGGCGTTTCGATAGCTTACACTAAGGCTGTTGAACTCAAGGTTATGTGGTAAATGATAAAGCAAAAAGAAATGTCAAAACCATTTGTGCAATGCAATTTCTTTGATATTATTAGCCAAAGGAATCGTTGCGATAAAATTTGGGATATATATTTATTCATTTTGAAACAAAATTATTCAATCTTTTCTGAAGAAAAACCGACTCGACATCATACTTTCATGGTTAAACAACGTGGCCAAGGATACAAATGACAAAAGCTTGGCTTTTGATACACCTTAAGCTTCACCATGGTGTGTTACTTCTTGCGACAATCAGAGCCGAGGACGTTAAACCGATGCCGATGATTGCCATAGGGAGTGACGAAACGGTTCTATTGCTGGCTGAAATCGTTGTTGTCGTTGGGTTTAATATTGCTGTTTGCATAGGCAATGGTTCCGTTGAGGTTGATCAAGATTACTGACGGATGAAAGACATCAGCAAGAACACGTGCAACGATGATCAGATAGAGTTACGGGGTCTGAGGGCTGGCTGAGAAGTTTATGCGCTGCCGGAAAAAAGCGAGACCAGAGCGTATCTCATTCAACATTGTCTCCATAAATGTAGGTTTTATTGCTGCGATGGTCGAGGAAATGCCGGCTTGGAGGCCTACTCACAGTTTTCACTTTCTTGCATCGAAGGTTGTTGAAAGCATCGGTACATGCAGAACAGCTGTAATGCAGATCGGGACGTTCTTTTACAAAGACAAGCAGTGCGATTGGAACAGATGTGCAGCCAACTTGGAAACAATCCCCACAGAAGCAGCACTGGATGGGAGCACCATAGGAATTCGAGCATCATCGGCATCGAAGCCATTTTGGGTGATTGATTGCGAATTTGAATGATGGACGCGGTGCTAACGTCCTCGGCGCTGGAAAAGTATCCCGTTATACACCGTGAAACACGAATCTAACGGTGGTTCTCCAATGATGTGGAGGAGCACAACGGCTTACTTATACTGGCCCAGCACAAAAAGGGTTTTTTTTTCTTTTACATTTTGATCGGATTCGCTTGGCTCGCCCATTATTCTGACTTACAATTCAGCACAGGCCAAAAGTCAGACCGCGCGAGTTGGAAACAATTCCAAATTGAAAACAAACATGTATATCCATATCACTTATCAGTTAGTCTACAGCTGGCTGTTACGTACCCCGAAACTGCTTTACTCGACACAGTTGATTTTTTATACTTTGGTTGATAAGGCGAGTGTGCAATAAGTGGCATTTGAATGGGCTAATTTTATTCGTCTCAGTTCAGTCACCGATCCGCTGCAAGAAGGTTGCCCTAGTGCACTTTTTCGAAAGATGATCATTTTCATTTTAGTGATATTGGTTTTTACTGCTTCTGCACGAGATGTGTCGCAGATTTCCACACTCGATGGTAAATATCTACACGTGAGTACGAACTAGCTATGGTTAATGAAAAATGTCCTCGTAGCGAATTACGTTACCGACTATATGCTGCAGTACGATCGGCAAATGCGGTCACCTACGATTGAACCGTACGTCAAGCAGTACACCCTGGACAAAGGCGCTGGGTCGGAATCGTTGCGGTGCGTTTCGTCGAGCCCGATAAGCTGGTATCGTGAGGAAAACTACCCTTGGGTAAGGGCACACATCAGTTTGGGGCTGATCAACCAAGCAGTGTGAGTGTACGTTATCGCACTTTCAGAATTCTACCGTACTGGCAGCATGCAGCGAACCGAATCAATCCCACGGTTCGCACTGTGCGTCGATTACGTTTACAAACGCGTCCATCGGGCAGGTCGGACGGTACTACTGTGCGAAGGATGCTGAAGTGCGACAATACCGGGAGCAGTACGGATGGATCAACGACGATGTGTTCCGCCTACATTTGGGCGATCTCGAAGCAGAGTTTCATGCGACATCGTTCTATCTGTTCGTGGACGATCCCGAGCAGCCGCTAGTGCCCGGGAACAGCATTATTGCCATCGGTAGCGTGTGGCTCGTACCCTGTAAGCCAACATCTCCCCGAGCAGAGGTAGATTTGATTGATATGGATGTGAGTATGGTAACGTTTCTAGGATAATTGTTCAAGGGAATTCCAAAGGAATCCTACCATTCCAGGGATATCCCGTGAAAGGCGATTACAGCAGCATGTATGGACTGACAATTTACTATGGACTGTATAATGATCAAAGCCGATTCTTGTGTCGGGATCGCTTTGACAAACAGCATGAACTTGTTTTAAAAAATAGAACAGACGGTGAGTGCAAAAGATTGTGGACGCTAAATGTCGACCGATACTTAACGAATAGATTGTGGTTGTAGATTTCGACAAAAAACCGCATTTTACGAGCAGCCACCAGGTATGTTGTTACGTTTGACGAAAAAATTTCGTTTGACAAAGGAATGTATTCGATTGTATTTCAGATGTGGGCTTCGTATATCGTTATTCCGTCTGGTAAATTGACAAATCTTGGATGTGGCTCTGGCTACGCTCCACCGAGATTGTCCATTATTCCCGCCGCTTTGAAAGCCGAAAAGGTATGACATATTTCGCAAAAGCTTTTTAACGGCATACTGATACATACTGTTTATTATAGGCAAATGGAGCGCTAGCTAATTTAGTGTCCAAGTCAATTGAATCATCAATAACTAGAACAGCTCATCAAGAACTCAAAGGGTGGTCTATCAACCCGTTGGTAGAACATTCAGGAACTTACCGATGTGAAACGCCGGAAATCTCGGATTCAAACATCACCTACTTTAGTAGCTTAAAGATGTATGTTTTGAATTCGACGGAAGATTTTATCTACTTCTTGGAGGGAAACACCAATGCCACAACCATCCGAGTACGGAAGGAATCTGGAACCGATGGTCAAGATATCGTCGCTAGCAAACCGGTAGTAATTGCGTTCAACTACGAGTATTATGCGGAGAAAGTATACTGCTCGTGGTTTCGGGATGATACACCAACCGAAGCGCTGTGTGGAAACTGTACACAGCGGTACATGATCCGGCATGAGTGGAAGCGTGATTCACTGACCATCCTCCGTCCATCCATATGGGAGAGTGGACGGTATACGGTCGAGTGTCGTGTGGGCAATGGGATCAAACGGAACACCAGTCGGGACGTATTCATCGAAGGTGAGTTTCGTAAAACGAATTAAATACACTTATCGCTAGTTATTCTAATTGATTGTTACGGTGTTATAAGGTGATTGGGAGGTAACGTTGTCTCCGAAGCGTGTTGAAATGGTATCGTCGGATCCCATTGAGTTGGTTTGTCGTAGTCGTGGCGTTGATAGCCCAACGTTTCAGCTTTACTTCATCGAGTGTGACTATCAAACTTGGGACAAGTGCAGAGACACTGGCGACAAGGAACAACTTGAAACGGTAATTGAAAATCAGGATGAATTAAATCCATAATAATGCCATAATAATAAACACATACTGTATCCAACACAGATGATCAGTTCTATGCACCGTACAGCGTTCGAAGTGTACCATGTGTTTGTGATAACTCCCAAAGAGTTTGGTATTGTGGTGTGTGAAGTTCTTTCAGAACACGGTACGCGATTCGCCGAGACTATACTGCAAAACTCGGAGAGTGAAGCGAAGGCGATACTGAACAGCAAGATTATAACCAAGGTGCTTGCCATTGCCACCGTCGGAGTACTATTGTTTGTCGGCATCGTTTGGGGCTATCGAAAGTACACCGAGGGTAAAGTGAAACTACCCAAAGATGGTGCTAAGAGTACGGACGGTGCGGGTGGCGAAAGCATAAACTTCCTTCCGGGCGTGTACAAGATATCCCGACAGCAGGTGCAACTGTACGAACGGCTCGGGCAGGGTGAGTTTGGCGTTACCTGGATGGGGAAAGTGTCCGGAATATCAGAAGATCCATCGCTCGAGACGGTGGTGGCCGTTAAGGAGCCCAAGGAGCGACCCAGTAAACAGATGCTGATCACGCTGCTATCCGAGCTGAAAGTGCACGTCCACGTCGGTCATCATTTGAACGTGGTCAATTTACTCGGTGCTGTAGTGGAGAATTTGGGTGAAGGTAAGGATGCCCAGGACCGAAGGAGTAGAATTATGCATGTTGTCAAACTGTTTTCTACCTTCAGGAGAGCTACTGCTGGTAATGGAATACTGTCGGTTTGGAAATATGAAACATTTTCTGCAACAAAACAGACCGCATTTCGAAAATAATGTCGACGACGGATTGTTTGGCAGTGCTGCTCCAGAATCTGGGTGAGATGCCATATTAAGTGCAAGAAAACGAAATGATTTTACGAATAATTGTTTTCGTTACATTTCTTACATGACCACTTTCAGAGCTGCCGGGTATCCGTTCAGCACAACCGACCTCCTGTACTGGGCGAGCCAGATCGCCTGTGGAATGGAGTATCTCAGTACGAGCGGTATCATCCACGGTGATCTGGCCGCACGCAATGTGCTTCTCTGCGAGGGCAGTATCGTGAAGATCGGTGACTTTGGAATGGCTCGAGTAATCCGTCGCGATGACGTCTACAGGAAATCGGACAACGACGCACTGCTTCCATTGGCCTGGATGGCGGTGGAAAGCATCCGGGATCGCATCTTCAGCACCCGCTCAGACGTTTGGGCGTACGGAGTGCTGCTGTGGGAGCTATTCTCGCTCGGCACTGAACCGTACTCGACTGTCCTGGTGAACGAAATGATTCTTGGTTTGTTGACGCAGGGCTATCGAATGGAGAAACCCGCGTATGCTCCGTCGGAGATTTATTCGCTTATGAAGAGCTGCTGGGAGGAAGATCCATGTGCGAGGCCTACTTTCAAGGAGTTGTTCGATGAATTCAACAGCCGGCTGCCGAATAGATTGCGGAAGGTGCGTATGTCGACCGGTTAGTGAAGGTTGAAGACAAAATAATTCATCGTCTTTTATTTTGACAGCAATATGCGCGACTAAACGAGCCGTACATGCACATGAGCGCTTTGGAGAAGGCGGGTTCACCGAAAACTCCACTTCGCGTTTACGTGAACGAATCAGTCTGTAAGTGACAAAAAGGAAGTCCGAGTAACAACCCATTTAATGTTCGATACTTTTCCTCCCACGCAGGGTCACCACAAAACGGTTCCAAAGCTGAGCAAACTTCGGCTGTCGTTATCACGAAACCTAAAATGCCGCTTCCGACGGAACAAATAGTGGAAGGAACCTCGCATATTACTGTAGTGGATACCGAAATGAAAGCTCAGCAAAGCTTAACAGAACATAACAGTCAAGTCGAGCAAATTAGCGAAGACACATTCTAGCAGTGTTAGTTTTCTTTGCCGCAACTGCAATAATAACGTGTTTTCTACATTGAACTTTTGTACTCGTATTTCTGCAGATTTATTCATCTAAGCATTTTAGTAGTTGAGGGACGTTACTAGCATATCAGATATTCTAGAATTAGGTCGTACTTTAACAAGATCAATAAGTTGTCTGTTAAAGCTGAGCCAGAATGCTAATTATGGTAGTTTCTTATAAAGCATATATTTAAAGTCACTATAAACCGCTCTGGAATTAAAATTAGTTTAAAAAAATAAAAATTAACCTCAAAACAATGCTTTTTACGTCCACAGAAATATAAAGAATCCGCCACAACTATGCTGAAGGTTTCTTGAGCTCGGTTCTACATTTTTCCAAGAATTATAAATAGTTGTAAAGTTGAACAGCAATCACCGAACAACCCAAGAATGTTCAAGGATGGTAGCAACAAATGGAAACGAATAGGCGCTTACAACGATAATCATTCGCATTTCATTCCGTCACGCGTGGTGGTGGCACGCGCGCTACGACGATCTGGTTTTCAAGGCAATCAAGAAACCAACATAAAACCGCTCGGCAAAACTTTAACCAATTATCATCACTTTTTGGTAAAAAAGGCCTCTATCCCCTTTTCGATGATTTCGAGAGCTCGAGAGTCGAAACATTAGCGTAACGATTGTCGGATGGTTTTGGTCATCGGTACCGGATAGTTTTCACCCCACGATCTTTTTGAATTCTTTTTTGATTCGACATTAATGATTACGACGTATCCCGTTGCCATTGGATCCAGTTGTCCGGAAGTTTTAAAAATTATGAACCGAAATGTAAATGATTTGTTGCGTGTTGCATACTCGTACATGCTAATGTGTTTATCTATTAAAATGTGCACTAACTGTTTGGTTATGTCAACCAAATAATACAAAAGTTACAAAAGACCTAAAATCCAACGGCAGTTATCACTAATATTTGTTGGTAAAAGTAAGGAGTGCATTGCGAGATACTACGGAGAAGGACTAAACTGATGGCACTGATTGTATAATCAAATGTTTCCTCCTGTAGTTGGCGCCAGAATCAAGAAGCTATTTAACCAATTCTGCCACCCCATCAATCCTTTAAGACCGCCAAGTAGTTTCTGATAACTGGTAAACAACAGAATATGTTTTAATGCTGATGGATGGTGATGACGACAATGGTTAAAATGAAAGACGTTGACCTCGTTTCCCTAAGAAGGAGTCTCATACTAATAAACACGTTCGCGGGTTTTCGTAAGTGACACCGGTGTTCTGAGAAAGCCTTGTGTTCCGAGTAGTCTGCGTATTTGTCATCACCTGTAGCTAGTGATTAAGTACTGTCTTACGAGCTCCATTGCTCCTGTCGACCGTTTCCGATAACGAACCATGGTAAGATTGAAACAACACAAGCATTCACACGTACATCAGGTGCAGCAGGTGCACACACCTATGGGAATAATATGTTTACTTTGGTTACGAAACGTAAAAACCTTCTTATTGGAAAAGGATTCTTTTTGGAAACCTTCAAATCGATCGTAACCAGCTAGAGTCGGTACGAGTTATTGAAAATATCTATTACGCAACCCATGAAGAAAATGCAGGCTCACATGAAGCGCTTGCATAGATTGACAATTCGTTCGTTTCAGTGGGCAACAAATACTCAGCGAATTGCAGCTAGATGATACATCAGAGAGCTCAACGTGGAATGCTGGCGCTTGGAGTGAGTGAGAAGGAAGACATTGCAATATTGACTCTCAGACCACGCTAGTGATCCCAAGGAAGGTTGTGATGCACGTGGCCTTCATCAACGATAAATTGTAATCTGTTCTCGCATAACAGTTAACGAAAATCAATATCCCTGAGCCAATGATGTCGATGGTAGTGACGGCGATGAAGGTGATGATTTCCAGCGTTGGAAGGTTTCGGAGAAATTCAATAACGGGAAAGTTGGAAAACAAATTAGGTGTAAACTTGGAAAATAAGCAAAGAGGACAGGATAGAGAAAAGATATATACTTAAAGTTCATGTAAATTAATCAGATTTTAATAATAATAAGCCGCATAATTTGTAGAATATAGACCCTGTAATGGTGTTTGTCATGCACTGAATAAGTGAAATAAATTCAACTGGTGCGCTAAAACCATTTAAGAGAGGCACATCATTAAAATTCAAAAGCGATCAAGAGTGTTCCCTAAAGTGTCAGCGCGTCACCGTAAGCCTCATCAAAGCCAGGTGGTTTTAGTCGGGAGGTGAAATTGCGTGAAAAAGTGACCACCGAAAAGTCCCCACTAATACTGGGTTTTTAGCGGGGAGAATTATTTAATTTCGCTAACCAGATGAAAAACAGCTTACTTTCAGGGAAGAGAGGAAGTGTATTAAAATAGAAAAAAAAATCAATAACGTAAAGTAGCCACTCCGAAGTGGGAGTATGAAAATGCTCAGCATGGTCTTCTGAACTAAATGGGATTGAATGAGAGTGAAGGAAGGATAGAGAAACCGTCTGCCACGGTGCCCGAAAAAACGGAGTAGTAGATCCTGTTGCTGCATCACGCGAAGGCAACCCTTCAGGAAGTGAAATAGATTACATGTGTTTAATGTTCAAAATTGTGTCCGTTGAGAACGCAAGCGAGTAACTTTAGGTAGGGTTTAAAGGTGTATTCTGATAGCCATTGAGGTTACGAGCGAGGTGGAAAAGCGTCTTGGCGAAAATGTTTAGCGGCTGGTAAGCAGTTTTCATAGGAGTTTTCGGTGGACGAAATGCAGTAGGGGAGAAAAGAGATAGTTCGAGGATCAGTCGAGTTGCATTTAGAAATGCACAGGCAATTGGTTAGCACGGATGGTTCATATTTTGTCAAAGGCTCGGTTTTTGCATAACTAAAACCCAGCGCAGGGCCTTTATCCCCGAAGAAAGGGTAAATATACGCGTTTCTCTAATCACATAGGCTATTCCAAGATCCTTGGCCTTTTTCTACCGTTTTGGGAAAATAATCGTTACACGGTGGTAATGTATTGGTGCACCGTGCAATTATTAAGCCTGACACACTTAATCTCTTCATTACACCTGTGTAGCCGAATGACGGAGCAAGTAGTAAGATAGACAGCTTAGTTCCTCCAGGGGGTCCGCGACAGCCGAGCGGTAGCTTCGGTTAGAAAATCGGCATCATGCTTGGTCTACACGAAGCGCATACACGAAGGTACACAATACCTCTGTGCCGTTTTTTTTACAATTAAACAGCCAAATCAACACTGAACGCGCTAACATCTGCATCGGCTTATGAATGTTAAGGTCTACACGAAGCGAAAAAAAGTGACAGAAAAAATTATATTTTCGCCTGTATTTTCAGAGTGTTGCGCCTCGTGTAAACTAAGCATCAAACAATGCTAGCCTACTGTAAAGTATATGATGTTGAATCGCCGAACCTCCAAATGGCAACACAAACGGGTCAAGTAGACAATTCGTCGCTTTCTAGGATCTACCGCAATGATAGCTATGCTATCATACTGGAGCCTTCTTTGATAGTAAAAGTCTGAGCAAAGATGGTAGATAAAATCCTTGTCTAATAAGGGCATAAACAAGACAAAACGCATAACTACGACACTAAAGTTAATTTTCTATAAAATCATTAACATTCATTCGATAACCACGTGACGCATGTTTGTGATAGGAAAAAATGCACTCGGTTTCCCATTGATTGCGCTCGATTCGAGGGCGATTGGTCGCCCTAAACCAACCAATCCAACATGCAAGTGCTGCAAAGTACAAACAACATCCGGAGCATTTTCGTTTGTTTGCAGCATCAATATTTTATGCAAAACCAGCGCGTTGTGCAAACTTTGACTTGGCGACACTTTCGAAGCCCGAATTGTGTTTGCCATTTAGCCAGGTCCAAGTTTTCCCACCAACATCAGCAGCGGCTCCACCTGGACGTGTTTGTGTTGTCGAACCGAGAGCGGCCGGAGCTGCCATCTGCGCCGGGAAAATGGCGTAGCGAAACCACCAGAAACTAAAGCACTACAAACTCAATTAGGGAAAATTTAATTTACATAAATTGAAAAACTTCCATCAAGTGGCACCTTTGCCGCGAACGGTCGACAAGCAAACTCGCTTGCTATCTTACTCACCGTCTGTCCTGGGGAGCTCTTGCCTTGTCTTTCGCCATCGAATCGGGATCGGTACATATGATCTCCGAAGCTGATGCATCATCGGAACGTTGTCATCATGCTCGACATCGGTTCGGTGACAAATTAAGCTCGCTCTTTATAACGTTTGCATCGTTATGGGATGAATGCATGTGGCTGTAGTCTTCCCGTACGCTCCCGGTAAGCGAATGCATGGAGCCTTCCCAACAGGGATGCCATCGCTTGTAAGTGATTTATTTTGGACGTGTTTGTCAGGGCGGTAAAGTGACGACATGTAAAGACGCAAATAATATTCCACGCGTGTCGTCCCTTGCGTCTGTGCCTTGCCGTCTTCGGCCTTCTGCTTCTTGGCATCATACCGTGAAAAACGCGTTTTGGTTACATCATAACCCCTTCACAGTTCAGCCAAGTTGAGAAAATGGCTCAAAAAATTGTCACACTGTTTTTTGCGTTTTTTGTATAGTTTTTTATTTAGAAACAAAGAAAAAATTATATTTTTCTAAAAATTTTGGGAATTTAAAATGTTTTGGGATCCCTTAACTGTATATTTAAAATGTTTTGGGATCCCTTAACTTCCATAGAACGCCATATCATGGCTGAAAACCTGTGAGAAAACTATGCACAAAGTCGCAGTTCTTCCTGTCTAGACTTCCGGCCAATTGAGAAGTGTATAGTGTGGAGTGTCTTCCGAAATAAGACAACTATCAGCAAACATCATAATGGGTAAGATTCAGTGGTTTGGACATACCTGGGCACAGTAAATCATGCGCAAAGAGCATCGGAGGAATTGAACGGTTCAAATATAATTGAAATACCCCACACCGCTAACCCTCCTTATGCCTCTGAACTACAACCAATCGAAAAAACATTAACAGGTAGGACTTATTCCAACATTTTAAAGTTTAAACGGAGTAACATTTAGTCATGAATGCCTTACAACAACTGAAACACATCCTTACACGATTGGTTTTGTCGGCTATGGCTAAAGTTTCGGCCAAGGACCGTAAGGCCAGTGAGCCGGCCGTCGAAATATTTTTTGAAAGTACTTAAAAGATGTAACTTTACAATAAAAATTACTTCATTCCATTTACTTTGGGTACATTTTTTATCATCGATGAACATTTGTCTATTTTTTTAATGCAATCGTTATTGGAGGTGGTTTAGTTGAAAATGTAATAAATTGACTAAATGGTTCCATAAACTCTCTTAGACGAACAAGCGGCTGTTTTCTTTGCCTAAATATTGCAGCTTCCAGAACACGACCCTAAAAATAAAATAAACTGACGTGAAAATGTGAATGTAAAACGTCCTGTGGAGATGGATGTTATCATCTCTCGCCATGGACACAACCCGTAACTGCCCTTGACGTTCCGGATTTAATTATTGCGTTATCAAATAAAACGCAAAGGCATACCAGTCACATTTGGACAATTTTAATTATTCCCTAAAGGGGAATGAGGATTGTCGCCCCGAGGACAATCAGTGTTTGCAGTACTTTACGATATGATGGAATACTGGAGTTGACTTTACCGAAACATTTAATGTTTCCAGAATGTCTTTTCCAACCCTTTCATTTATTTATTTATTTTTTTCTATGAATATGTTAAAAAGCGCAACCTGGCTGGTTTGGTCGAAGAGTGGTTCCTGAGCTTTTATGTTTATTGCCCAGCACCACCTTACGATAAATAATTTCCAACGCATTTTTTCTACACGCAAGTTGTGACCCTCCATTACGCCTTTTAACGTTCCCATAAAGCGGCTAGTTGAAAGGCGAGTTCAAAGGGATGCTGTGCACTTCTTCGCAGCAAACTTTGGTCAGCAAATAGCAAACGTTAATCCTACGTGTGTGTGTGTGTGAGTGTATGTTCCCGTCTATCTACGCGGCGTACGAATGAACGAAATTTGAGAAACCCGTTGCTGGAAAATGGAAAACTGATTCGCAAAAAGCACCTGAAATAGCGCTGATGTTTTTCTTGTCGCTGTGCAGAAAGAATTAAGTTCCAAGTTCTCGAGAAAGAGGGCTACGAGATGAATGAGCCCTTTGATGCTACTCGAAGGGATGAGAGGAAGGTGAACAGCACCAGGTCATTAGAAAGTGATGTGAAGAGACGGATGGGGCGAGGAAGAAGAAAGGTTAATTCATGCACAAATGAAGAAAAGTGAAAACGATGAAATAATCCTTTTGATTTTTATGAGTGACGGCTTGTTTTAGCTTTCCACTTAGAGCTTGTCATGAACATGGTATTTTCATAAGACACCTACGCTTCGGGCAAGCAATGGTGCAGGTTTTTCCATATTACAAGAAGCAGTTAAAAACGGGTATCCTTCCCAAAACATGCGCCATGGTAAACGAGGTGACTCGGTGGTCACGAACCGAGATACCTCTCCCTTAGGAAACCGAATGCTCTGTCAGAAAAATGCGTTTCGTTCCTGTCGTAAAATGCAGCCGCGAATGTAATGGTCCTGGTCTGGTTACAACTGATTCAGCTCGTTTCCTTCCTTCCAGGTCGCTTGGCCGTTTTTGGCAAACTCTATGAACATTTTATTACTGACCAGAGTTAAATCGGCTTAATTATATGCGAATTTTAATAGCTTTGCTCATTCAAATGATTCGTATCTTCCACCTCGTTCCCTTTCCCAGATTTCGTTTGCATTTTGATTTACGTCTGCCAGAGTGTTCCATATCCAGCTCGAGATCTGCTATATGAAAAGAACATACATTTTGTTTAGAAAACATAAATAAACCCTCTTTAATCGACTATGAAATGAAATCATGGCCGGTATATAAAATTAAACCCACGTATGTCCTTTCAATGGCTCATTACGAAATCTTTCTATGGTACTTCATTCACACGACCATTTCCAGCTCGAAATATCCTGCGGTTCCCTCCTGTATTTGCCCTGCAAGTGGATGCAAAAGGATGCGAAGGGTCTTCAATTGAAACGTTGATGTTTTATCTGAACGTTCTAATTGGGCAAACAGCAAACCGAAGCGTGAAATTGCTTTCTCGTAGTTTGGGCAAAAGAGTTTTGAGCTCTACGCGATTAGCAGCGGGAGATATTTTTTCAGGGTTTTTTCTTCGTGTTGGTCGTTTGAAGTGCGAACGGAGCTGCAAGACGTGGTATAATTTTCATCTTTTATGTGTTTCGTGTTACGTTTTAGGTTGTTATCAATGCATCACTTGTCTATCAGCGTTAGAAAAAAGGGACCGTAATGGAAGTTCAGAATTGCATTTGGACCGTGAATCGTCGCAGGATTGAAGGGATTTTGAAAGTTGATTGTTCTATAAGATGATTAAAATTTAATGATCTCCAAACATATTCAAGGTCTCAATGTACAGCAACATGGCTTTCAGTATGTTCAAGCGTAAACGTAATTGAACGGAGTGTTTAAAATCAACAGTCATTGAACAATCTGTGTTGTTCGTGTTTAATCACCTGTCCAACCAAATAACTATAGAACGATGTTCATCAAATTACATCAGCTGATTGTATCCAAGGCCTCCATCCAACTGCTACCAGGGTAAAGCCATCGGTGTGCTGGATGTTGATGTTTTTAAGTAAAACATAAAGTAGACTACAATAAGCACAAAACAAGATCGACTGTCAATTGGGATAGTGATTTTAATTTTTATGGTGGAGCTCTGAGAGATTTTCAGCACGAATACAATTTTATTACTTCAACAACGTTGGACCGGATGAAAGGTTTTTTCTTTTCGGTTTTTGATTTGTGCTGTCCATCATTTTATTCAAAACAGTTAATGGAAATCCAACGGATGATGGAAATTAAACAAGACACATACTAATCGAGCACTGAGGAGATTTGCAGATGACTGTCGCAAATATTGGATAGCACCCTGGAACGATCGATAGATCGAGTGCTCTTAACGCATGATGAGATTCCCTGGATTTCAACGAAGTTGATAATGTACTTATTTTATGTATAAGTAATTACTAAATTATGTATAAGTAATTTAGGAAAGAGAAAAACATGCGCTTGGTTAACTTTAGGGTTCAAAGAGCTATTTATGCGACGGATAGTACAGCATCATACCTTAAGCCGCCGAGCTGAATAAAATTAGAGTAGCAAAACACTAATACATAGATTTGTATCAGTGTCTAAATTTATCTTATAAGTAGTTCGTAAGTTAAAAAGTGTTGACTTTGAAAAACAGCTCCATTCCATCAATCGAAAGGTTGTACGAAGCAAATATGAATGTACATTTGAATTACATTCTGAGCTTTGGATGAAAAACTCCATTTCGAATGCAAAAAACATATCCCTTCAATATCTTTCCTTCATCCGACACCAGAAGATGATTGTTGAATCCCTTCTCTTACCCGGAATCAATTTTATTCCCACGGTTGAATGATTCGCTATTCGCGGCTTCCTAAAGCTTCCAATCGTGAACGTTCTACTGTTGCATGAATCGCCTTATTGTTTACGCGGTGCTCAGATACGAAGCTACACGTGATATCGAGTGGGCTTGTTAAAGCGTGAAAGAAAATAAATTAAACAAAAAGGAAAATGGAAATTAATTAATTCCTATTTAAGTCCCAATATCTGTTTTGCTGTCGAAACACTAGACATTTCTAGATTTGGTCTGTATGTTCGTCTTTCTCCGTGACAGGAAACAAATAACATTTCTCGGACGTCTATAAATGAGTGTCAAGGTATTTTGATTGGAAAGCCTTTTTCCTAGACTGTTCAAAATAATGTACAAAAAAGTATTTCGATTCATGATTGTGACGCACTGAACACGTGGTACGGAGTTTTAGTGTTGGGAGTTGGTGGAGTCGAAAATGCCTTTCTTCCCAAGGGTCATGCCTTTCCCCCAACATTCTCGGTTGTTCCACAAAGGGGACCAAGAAGAGATTAGAAGTCGTTAGATCCTTTCGGAATGCTCGCATCTCCGGTACGGTTATGTAGGGTGGAGACCGAGGAAAGTTTCCAAGGAGCGTGTTTTTCTCCCAAACCCTCACATACGACATTCACAGGTGTCACACACGGTGAAAGAAGGACAAAATGGAAGAAAGAGACTTCGCGCTATAAAGAGATATGCCGCCTACCCTTGGGAGTGCGCCGGAGACCTTTCGGTGGCTTCCGTTAACCGATTTATTGGTATCTATATTATTCTGGTCACGTTCCCCTTTGATGACGTGGTCGGGATGCGTGTCAAAAGATAAAGCAAAGTTGAGAAATAGGCGGGAGGTAGTTGATTCGGGTTTTGAGGAAAATTCGATCAAGACCATGCTTTAACACGGTTTTAATCTGTACACCTTTCTCGCTTGGAATGGGAAATGGATCCGAACTGGAAGCTACACCGATCAGTCTGTTTACAGTGAAAAGCTATCTAATCTGCTTGCTTTTGATGTATTATCCATTCTGATAGAATTGTTATTTCAAACCTCTTTAAGGTGAAAGTGAAAAGTGTTTCAACCTGTTTGGTTTTGACACAAATGCTTTGCACCATCAGTGTTTTAAAATCATGTTAAATGAATTGTTACTTCTTGTATTGTTCCATCAATTGAATATGTAAAATTATACACTGTATAAATAATGTTCTTTTACTTTTTCCATTATTTGTCCTTTCCGTATCTAGTGGAATAATTTCTACAAATTAACTTAAATTTAATCAAACAGGTTGGAAATCTGTCACACCGAAAGCCACACCTCGTAAAGTTGCCTACCATCTCCACACACTATCGTTCGTCCGGAATGGTTAATTTGCCATGGAAATATGTTGATCAAATACGTTCGACAAAACCAGCTGTCGCTATTGTAACATCGTTAGCGTTTGACCATCGGCGAAACGTCGAGTTTTCCGACAACACCACCGTTGAACGGTATCGAAATTCATAAATGTAAATTACTCGCCTGTGCGCGTTATAACATTTTTCATCTTCGTTTTTGGGAATTTATGTAACTTATGGTCGAAAGTTGTCTCATTTTCATGGAAAATATTCTGGGAAATTCTGCGCACTGAAGCGTCAAACAGGACGTCGATTTGTTTTGCGGTGTTTAGGCGACACATTAGCGAAACAATGGGACTTTCGCGACGTGGAAATGGGAATGGCATTGTGTTGTGTGCACCACATCCGGTACCGGGAAGGAAAACTCTGGGTGCTGCCACAACGGAAAGTTCCGGCACCATGGCTGTTCGTCGTTAGAATTTTATCAACTCGCAAACTGGTGCCACCAGTTTCGATTGTCGACGCGCCATATGAACGTGATGTGGTTGAGATGTCGTTAAAATTTACGTTTCTCAAAAAGTTTCCGCAAGTGGGGCAGTGGTGAAAGCGCAGAGAGGAACGTAGTTGGTTTGTTTGTTTGTTTGGTTGGTTGTTGGCAAGAGGAAAACTTTCCTCGAATTAGTCCGTAACTTTTCCGGTGGTTGGGAAGAATTGCGGTTGCGGTGCATCGGAAACGCATCCGGGCGATGATAACGTGATGGTGTTGGTGAATCCAGAAATAGGGACTTACAGTGCTAACTGCGAGTTGAGCGGATTGTACACAACCACAGCGCTTGGTAATTGGCTCTGGTAAAAATGAATATAGGTACACCGTCGTCCTTGTTGCTCCATTTGCCACAACGAAGTTCGGGATGATTTTTCTTTGGTTTCCAGTTCGGGAAATTGTTGTCAGGATGCTTTTATGGCCGCTTCCGATACCCATTTCGACCATTTACTTCCAGGTCGGTAGTGTGCGACGGGTTCAAGCAAAAAACGGATAGCTTACTGTTACCATTGGGTTCTACTTTTTCCAACAAGAAAAATAAAATAAAAAAACTTTTATTTTCCCCAGCTTTTCGAGGTGCGGTTCGATTCCTGCGACGCGGTTCCAATGGCTCTGGGCGAGAATTGGGAAAATGTGAGAACCGTGGTGGTGATGTGGCGTTAACCTATTTATCGCTCCAGTGTTGTTTCGGACCAGTATCCGAAAGGCTCACGGTGCTGGAAGCTAGTGATGGAGCCGGTGGTGGACGGTTCGGAAGCGGTTCCGGTTTTTTGTCGAATTTACCCATCACTACTGAAAGCCAATTGTGGTGATTTACACAAGTTTTTACTTCGTGCTTCAGATACTGAATAGTTCCCGAATGGATGAGCGAAATAGTGGAAAGTAAAAACACGAAAGGAATAGACTCCAAACCGAGCTATTTATGGAGTTCAGGGTCAGTTCTAATAGTGTAAGGAAAAACTCTATTTCATTAAATTAATGCATTATATGAAAAGTAACAGGAATGGAAGTATTCTAGAATTCACATAATCATTGGATATTGTTTTCGCCAAATTTTATAAGCAAACATAAACAAGACCCACCGTAGAAAACCGTCCACAACGGGAACTAACATCAACCTGCTTAAGCCGATGATAAACATCCCTTGCTAACTTCCTTGAAGGGTGTTGTTTAAACTAAGTGGAAAACTTTTCGCATATTTTATTTTGTATTTTTCCTATATTCATTTTGTGTTTGTGTGCGATTTCTCTAGCTCGATCGCAATATCCGATCAGCCTTAAGTAATGAGGAAAAACATTGGGAAAAATTGAAAGGTACTGTGGACAGTTATTTTCCCTTTCTCGAAAGGGGTTGGACGTACCAAACGTGACGCAACGGCCCATGAAACGCTTCCGGGGTTAAGCCAAAGGTGGTGGACAATGCACGTTAGTTGTTTGAAGAGATAAACGTGGCCGTTGTGTGGTAAAAACCGGCCGGAAGGAGAGGATCATATTTTTCCTGCTATCAACAAACGTAGCCAAGGAAAATGCAACTTCTTTTCTCCGCATCAGCCTTGCAACAAATGGTTTTTCTTTGCATCACCTCCAAGGTCCCTGTGGTTAAGTTAAAAGAAAGGGAAATGGTTGAATGATAACGCTGAAAGAATAGCAGATGCAGGCGCTCCAGGAAGAATATTTTCTTCCATTATCCCTTTTTGCAATATAATGTTGAGCAGACCATCGTATTTTTTGCTGAGTGTAAAGGATACCCTCACAAATCACGTTCTTAGAACTCGGAAGAGTGCAATTACTTTTTAAATTCATGAAAATTGTTGCACCAAAGTAGATAATCTGAACCGGGTGTTTATTACCATCCGAGAGGTTTATTTATTACCAGTATCTGTTGCAAATTCTGGCGAACAGGAAAGCTTGCTTCTGTTTTCAAGCAAACGATTATGCTGAACCTACGGGCTCTGGTTTGTTTCACCGTTGGTTTAGTTGAATTGCAAATACACAAATCATTTATATTAAGGGAAAACTTGTAAATCAATGAGGGTTGGAGATTCAATGCTGATACCAAAACAAGAATAAAAAAACCCATTTTAAATCGCCCAAATTTAATAAAACTGTTTTGGTTGAGACTTCTTTACATGCTCGAATTTTATACGAACAGCTTAGAAAACGTGACTCTGTTCGAATTAAGGTTTTCTCTGGTTTATAGGTTTGGAAGCCCAGAACAATTACGAACGCCACGCTGAATCAACCAGTTTTTCCAAACCCTTCACCGTCAGGACGCAACAGGCGTGCCAGTGAGCTATCAATTTCTTGATATAATTAAACAGTTGCGCACGTCTTGCCCCTACCTGCAAGCATATATTTTGGATTGCAGGTGCCAAAACACGTCCGCTGTACTATCGTGCATGTAATTTGCAATTTAAATCATTAAAATCCTTTCCAGCATGAAAGTGTATACATTTGAATTCTGTTTGTTAGTCGTTTACGTTCGCGAATTTGTAGAGTAATCACGTCCAGTGCCTTGTCAACTCCGTTGGGAAATATTGTCGACTCCTTTAGGAAAATAAATGGAAGGCAAATCTCCCTCCGTTCCACAGATCTAAACATCATTATACTAAACACGTACCGCACCGGCCGTACCACCACCTGCCCAAGTGGATACGAGTCTCGGGGTTGAGTTTTAGTAGAAACCAGACCAGTAAAGGGAGGGAGCTTTTGCCCGAAAATCAAACCATACGAGGATAGCCTGCAATTGATGTTGGAGGTTTTCCATAACCCTACCGGAAAAGTTGCTCCCTCTCTGGGGAGGATAATGAAAAGTGTTGTAGAGGAAGCGTTTTCCCCAAACCAACTCAAAATTTCTGTTCAAACCCACAAACGCGACTGTGCGTTTTGGGTTTTATGGTACTGAGCCGTTCGAGTTCAAATTGGCCCGCCGTTTTATTGTACTTTCAAATTGCAGTAACAGTACCTTGGCTTTGGATGAGGAGTTTTGTTGCACTTAGAAATGAACATTGCACCGGAACAAAAAAAAAGGTCTATTACCCTTTGAAACGATTAAAACCATCAGCGAACTGCTGTGGTGGAAAACTGGAACAAACCATGACCGGAAACTTTGATCACTAGCTTTGGCCGAGGCATTGGCGAAAGCACGGTCACGAAGATGAACACTATTATCCGACAACACCACAACCGCCAGTAGTAATGATGGAAAAAAGCGAGCATACATAGAAGAACCTTTTCATGATTATTGTATGTTGCATTCGATGATATTAGTTTAAATAAAGAAGTTGCGATTTTAGAAAAACAAGTTGCGATTTTAAAATTCAAAAATAATCAAACATCCAACAAAATCAAAATTATCATTGCAAAATAATGTTTCTTCATTCAGGGGTTTCAAACGAAATAGAACGAAGGCAAAACACTTCAAATCCATTGTTAGTGAAATGGCTAATCTCTCCATTACACACCGTTTTGCCTCCGCTGCTCCACACGGAAATTGGTTTTACTGATGGAAACACCTCATGTTGTGCATAACAAATCGCTTTGCGCAACCGGGGGCCGAGGATTAAACAGCTTGAATTACGAACAATTTCCAATCTTTGCTGGCGTACACGAAAGAAGTTAGATAACGGATACACTCGACAATGAAGTATTAGAAAATCGAATAAATATATCCTCTGAACCGAAAGGAGAGTATTCCATCCTCTAACCGTTATACTGTACCTCTCTCGGTGCTCGTTACTAACGGTTGTTGGAAAAACCCGCCTGCAGAACGGTCGTTGGCAAAAAAAAACATCGAAAAGCAATTTAATGCTCCAGTTCATCCAGTTGGTACTTTCGTTGATTAGTCGTCGAGTGCACCCTCTCTCTCGACTTACCCTTCCCAATCTTTTCACGATCGATGAGACGAAGTTCCAAAGAAACGAACAACAAGCAAATATAAACAAAAATAAAACAAGATGAAATCTACTACGAATAAGACCATAGCGGCAACGTCCCCGTCTCACATTCGAATTTTCGAGCCACTTGTCACTCAACAAAACTCGAAAAAGACATGCCAGGATGCCGCAAGAGACGCGGTAATGGGGGCGGCGTAGCAATAGAGGCTCCGGCTGAGATTTTGGGTATTGAAAACAACCTATTATTTATGCATAATTTAAACATGTGCACAGAACCACGTGTTGGGCGTTATCGGAAACGTAAAACCAAGTGCGTGAGCACGAAGCTCGTTCAAGGGGCTGAACAGCTTTTACTGTAGTCAATATTTACGGTTGGTCTCCCGTGTGATTGGAAACGACCCCGGCTCATTTTGAAAACTTGATAACTAAAATTTGAACACCCTTCACCAACCTATACATTTTTTTTTTTTTCAAATACATGGTTTTCCTAAAAGTGTTTGAAGCGAAGCCCATACTCCATGGCCAATTTGCTAGAAAAAGGCTAGAATTCGAGAAAATATTATGCATTGAAAATATAATAAAAATTAATCTCTCTCAAATGAATTATTTTGTATCCGTTTTGCAAAACATAGGGGTCCTCAAACTATTTTTCGTCTGGTCTCTACGACGTTACTTGGAAGCAAACGCACCGGAACTTAACGAAAGATTGTGTTTAAAAGCTAAAACATCTAAAAAAAATTGATCAGAAAATCTAAAAAGGAAAACATATGTAAGGAACCAATGTTTATCATAGGTTTAATGCTATTTTACTTATTAACAAGTTTTTTTTACAAATTGTAATAATTGAAGTGTATATTGAAACAGAAACATAAATGAATTAACGAACCCGCGGATTGTTAGAAACACTTTTGCTTCTAACGGCAGCTGTCAATTCGGCTTAGAACAGACAGCCTGATAGTATTGATAAGCCAAAAGGGAACTTCATCGATCAGCTGACGGATCGGCTGATCGAGAGGATCGATGATCGATTTGTGGTGATACCGCACTACTGTCCATTGCCATTTGACATTTGGTGTAGCTGCTTCTAGCAGTGATGAACACTAAATCAGGCACATGCACACTAAATCAGGTCAGGCAAGAGATAAGCACGAAGGTAGACGACGAGAGTACCGAAGGTAGAGTACCAGAGTGGTATAAAAGAAGTCTAAATGCGCTCGTGAGGATCTCTCTTCGATTGCGAACAGAAGAAGTACAAGCTCCACAAATAAAACGCCAGTGAAACCGCAAAGTAGCTTACAGTTTTCCCCATCAATAAAGGCTTTAAGCCTTAGCTAACCTTTCATTCACGTTGAAAAATTTAATGAATTTCTCCACACGAAACACTCACAAAAAATGCAGAAAAGGAGGAAGTTAGCTAATGCTTCCAGTTTGGTTAAGTTTTTCTCTTAATTTGTATTGAGTTTGGTGCCAGCATTTTCTTGTTTAGAACCCATCAAAGGCAAAACAATGCCGTGGGGGCCAAACATGGCCATTCGAGTTTCTAGTAAACTAACGTCAAAGATTAATCGAGTCTGTTCCTTGCCTTAAAATTCAGACGGACTTGTGACGGGGGTAAAAGTTTTGACGCTGCTGGTATGCTGATTTAAAATGGGCCGGTAGCTTGTCCCCATCGAGGTAGGATATAATGTTTCCTTCCTGCTAATACTGTATTTGATGACGAGTTGCGCTGATGTTGGTTTGCGATGATGTTGGTGTGGAGATGGGGCTGGTGGTGGTGGTGGTAATTAGTGAACTTTTCACACCACTCTTCGGAAGCATACCCAGACTGTGGAACAATTTCCGAGCGCGTGATGCCACGTATAGGGTGCAGATTCCAATATAGGGCCATAATCGTGATACTCCAGCACAGAGCCTAACGATGGAGTACGAAAAATGTTCCAACCATCTAGTTTTCGCACCGAAACGAAATAAAAAGAGAAGGCCAGGGTAGTCCGGTGTATAATGGGTGTGCAGGGACTCGTAAAGTCTCAACCAGAGGCTATGTTTCAGCCCCATCCCGGAAGGGACATATCAGTGCACGTGTCCTCTTGTCTTGCGCAGCCAATGTTGTATAGTATCTGACTGGGAAAAGCAGGTTCGCCGACAGCACGAGCTGTTCCAGGTGGGATGGAAGCTTACGTCATAATGTTAACACTCCACTGCCGCTCAGAAGTACACTTTGTGCTCATTAACGTATGCCAAGGTAGGCGCTTATCGGTAAATTAAAATCCCACGCCATTACGTCAGAAAGGGGATATAAAACATTAAAACCAGCGTAAGACCCAACGTTTTACGTCATCGCAAAAAAGGGATCCTCCTCTCAAAAGCGGCAGTGGCTAGCAAATCTTTCAGCACCACAATAAAAAGGTTATCTATGACGGCTCCGGAGTTTGAAATAGGTACTCTACCCACTTTCAATCAAGCGATAGCAGCACGTTACAAGTGTACTAGTTGTAACGGCCTGGCCATAATGACTAGTTACACATTGCTCTGTGAGAAAGAGAGCCAAGATCGACGAAAGTCCGGCCAAACCATTATGATTACGGACCGGACGCATACGGAAAACAATTATTTATTCATACCTAATCCTACAGTTGGTTGAACTCTCGACGAATTGGTTCTGAGGAGAAGGTAGAGCACTAAATAGCACTAAAATACCGTAGCTTCAGGGTTTGGAAATTTGTTAGCTTTGTGGTGAAAACCGATGTAATCGGAAGAAGGTCTGTGGTTTTGCTGCGAAGTCAAGTACCGACCGCCGTAGGAACTCATAGTTTTGCATGTGACCAAAAAGATGGACAGATTGTCCATTCTTGTGACATTCTTGTATATTGATTAACTCGGGAAGCTATTTCTTTTGAGCAATTGGCTTATTATCAACCAAAAAACTTATGCAACACACTTCGGATGAGAGCTACTGATTATTTTCCATTATGCTGTAACCAATTGCAGTCATTCTTGGATGTCAGGTGTTGGAAATTGAAACTAAAAAAAAGATAACATTTTAGTGACTTTTGTGAGTTGTTAAAATGCCGAAATTGAATGTAATTTAAAAAATAACACAACCTTGCGGGACCGCATCAGACTTTTCCGGTTCATGCACGATTCATTCTTGCTGCTTTCAAATCTTCCGGAGCGGTTAATCTCTTCCAAACTCCACTCTCTCCGGATTGGGAAACTACGAACCGAACTCTCATGTTCACGCATCGCAGTAGCGAGTGAAAAAACCAAGATGAATACAGAATCGATGAAAGTGAGTTTGTTCATCCCCTGGTAGGCATGCCATCCCCAAAAACAGCTGTGAGAACCGAAGCAGAACCTGTTCGGGTGGCTTCGTTGACAGGACTTTTACGTGTATTCGGTTCGTACGAATTTACCATCAGTCCGTTGGAATACTCTCCCGCAGAGGGTTTCCAAAACTGTCCGAGCTGTCCGGCTATGGTCGATTTCTTTGATACTTTCCTGTGCTGGTTGACGATCTATGGATGATGCTTGCGTAGAAAGTTGTGAAATAAATTATCGCGCTGCAGAAAAGTGAATGCGAGATCCAGTGGTTTCTGGGATGGGGATTTCTCCACTCGCCAAACAAAAATCCCTAAAACGAAAAACGTCTGCAGGGACACACTCGGGTTATGTCTTATGTCGTCAGTGATGGTGGCGAAGAATGTGAACTTATTCGAGCGGCAAAACGTCGTCCCGTCACCCACCTCCTCACGCGGATTTTTCGAGAACACCCTAAGAAACGCTTAACGATGAAATGGTGAGCGTTTGTGTATGTGTTTATGTAGGAGTAGAACGAGTGGAAAATCCACTTGAAATGGAAATTCTTTCGCACGGTCCGCTGCGTTCTCTTCAGTGAAATTGCAGCCGCACGCGTGGGCGATAATGCCAATTTGTTTGGTGTGTGCGTATTCGTTAGCTTATGTGCTGCGTGTGCGAAAAATATGCGAATGAAGAAGTGAATCTAATTTTGGAAAACCCATTACTCAACGGAAGACAGGCACAATGCAGAAACGCTCCGTAGAAAGGGTCCTTATATTTTTTTCAGATGCTCGTGACGTTCTAGGCAAAAATACTATGATGACGGGCAAGTGATGAGGGGTGCCTGCTTTGAGACTAATTTCAAAGGTCAAAAGTGAGCGAAAGGAAATGGGTGTGGTACAGAATCACTGAAGATTTACGATCGATGATTTCGATAAAACGACAACTGATACAACATCGATCATCTCGATTGGCCACGTTTGGCCCAACGGACCAATTTATTGGATGCTAACACTGCGAATATTTACCCCAACCGTGTGAGTATTCGGACATAAGTGTGGGATATAGCTCAACAAGTAGAGTGAGAAATATTTTTGATATATTAATCAAAATGAAAAGGCTTCGTTGTTTACAATTTCAACTAGTAACTATCGGGATGGAGATCAAGGTGAATCACTGCGGTAGAATCATATAAAATAATCTTTTTAACAAGTTAGGTGTTGACATTAAATTATATCAAAAAGTATAAATCTATTTGAACCGGATCCCGATGATGTGGTGACCTCAACCAAAACGAAGGACCACAATGGAGTGACAAGAGCGTGTAAAAGTGGCACACAGCAAGTGACAAATCTAAATGAGACAGATTCGTCCTATAAATCGACCAATTCAAGAGTCTTTAAGCGGAGACATGAAATATGTTCCATTTATCATCACCATTGCATCTCGTTCTCTGTCTTGGCTTCGACCAAAGGAAATGGGATAGAAAAAATCGGCAGACGTGTAATTTTCTATTTTCCACCCACACTCTTGGCTTGGGCGAGCCACATTGACGACCAGGGCGGCTTTGCCACCAGTCCGGTCTGCCGTACATTTGCCCAAACCGGACGATGACTACAGAAGTGCGCTAACGAGTGAAAGATTGATACCGGTCGTAATGATGCCGGAGATCGTTTTCCAGCTCCTTCGTCAACTGGAGAGGCGGACAATTCTTGGTCGGACGTGTCGAAACAAATAATCCTCTGACTTATAGTAGCATTCTGTTTGGGCACTTTTTCTTGCCATTTTTCTATAGTTTAAAATTATTCCAAGGTTGCTCCCTTTCACATTGTCTCTTCTTTCCCATTGCCATTTTTCTTAACGTCCACAAAATAAATGCCTTGGAGCTCAATAAGGCAGTTTTATTCTCCTCTTGATTTCTGCCTGCTCAAAATCTAGTACCGAACCGGAACCCAACGTACCAAACAAGAACCAAATGTAGGATCCACAAAAAAGGTTAGGTTCGAATCGATTAAATCAATAGCATTGACTTTCGCTACTTAAGAGCAAAAAAGCAACAGGATATTTGTTGTTGTAATTTTAGTTATTGATAACAAATAGACTAGAAATACGCGCCTACTGTTATCTCTCCACCTCTCGTGAAAGTATGCAAATTATCCGGTGTGGATAAACTTACGTCACGACATATCCGGTAAACTGTAATTTAATTTAATTTTCCTTTCATATCGTGCAACGATCCTTTTATCTGCTATCTAATTGACCCACCACTCATGACGCTGTTCCCTATGAGGTTCCCTTTGTGGCGAGGTTTATCGAATGAATAACTCATCTATGTAAACTAACCCCTTTAATTTTTGCGCAAATGTTTAAAAAAGTACAATGTACCCCTTCCTGAACAGTCGTTTATTTTAATTTTGAGTAAAACTGTTAAGTGCTTGCTAGTAAAGAGTACCTTTATAGGATGAAGGAGAAATGTGATCCATTTAAACACGCTTCAGTTTCCATCAACCAACTCTGGCCACACGAAAACGAATCAAAGCCCGAAAGGGAGGTGACTGAAGGGAAAAGAAGCTAGTTCAACATAAACCTGCCAGAAACACACACACGCGTCAAAAACCACTGACTAGCTTTTGGTTGCGGGCGCGCTAAATTCTAACAACAGTACCTGTTCACTTGCTCACGAAGCTCACCAGATTTCCACCAGGTTTCCACCACCTCGGGGAATGCCGTAGCGAACCTTGAAACGAAGAATTTACTCTAATATTAGTTTCACCATCATTGCTACGCCGTGAGGGTAGAGTTCTCCGACCCCAATATTGCCACCCGGGTGAGAAAGAGAGTGAATAAAAAGCGGAGCACAAAGCTCTTCGTACGGCAACCGGACAGGAAAGCCATTAGCTTTTCACACGTAACGCTATGCCACGGTTATATGGTGCACGTCATTTAATTTTCCCTTCTAACCTTCCTAAGCCAAGGTTAAGCGTCGGCACTCACACTCCCCTCCCCACCCATTAAACAACATGGAGAAATGAGGAGGATCCGGGGGACGGAGAGAACGAAGTTTAGAACCATTCCCTTATTTTCCGGCACTTTCAAAGCTCTCGTCGAGTGTTTCCTGTTAAGTCGGAAGCAACAAAAGAAACACCTCAAAGCTCTCAGGTAGTGACCCATTTCGCAAGTTTCGTTTATCTTTTGCAGACGGCAAAAAATGGCCCCCGGAACACTAGGCGGACGAACCGGCCGATGGTGGGCGTTAGGATGGCCAGAGTGTTTCGTGGGAACGAAACATTTGAATTAATTTCCTATTACAACCCGCTCGCTTCGCTCCAAGGAACCATTTCCATGAGTGGTGGCGATGAGTCGGCATGCAACTATTACCAATCGTTCTAAACCACCGGAGCCAGGGTTGTTTTCAGCAATCGACCCGGACTGGATGTGGGTCGGCTTGGGTAAGGTCCGTTAGTTAAGTGGTAAACGAGAAATTATTTATCGATACCGGGGTGTGAATGTTGCGTGTGTGAGTGCCTGGGATTGGCAAAAATGAACGTTGTTGTGCTTTTGTTGTTCGCCTACATTTTTACGGCAATTTTGGAGCTCGCAAATTTGATTTAGCCTGAAAAGACTATTATTTCCTGAATAGCAGCGAATGAAAATGGATGAATATTTAAGTAGTAAGCAGCGAACCTCCATCCGAGGAGTGCCATTCACACGAGTAATGTTTGCATTAAAAATGAAACAAGAATACTCACCGATGCCGAATGTGCTACAATCAAACGTGTACCAGTCGGCCGAATTCAACGACAAACAAAACCAACACGCCCGTCGTTTACTCATCCAAACAAATCACTTCATTCCACCGGCTGAAGGGGCAGACGAACCTTGGCCGCTGTGATGAAATTGAAATTAATTTGATGCGATAATAAGTTCAGCACTTAGAGGCTGGGTTTCATACTGACCTTGGCCTCGGAGGGTAGCCCGAGCAGACGGAGTGAGCATCAACATCCCCTAATTGACCCTATTAAGTCTAGCGTAAACTGTGCTTTTTTTAATCGCTTTTTTGCGCCCCACAAATATTTTTCCACTACGTGTTCACGTCTTCTCCGAGGGAAAGCTCTTTTTTTGTAGAGTGCTTCTTTCTTTTTTGAATTTCGTTAACACACGACCATACCCGAAACATCCCGGATGTTTTTCCACGAATAATTCTACCGTTCTCGTGCGCAAAACAGCTACCGTGAAGAGGACCGTATTTCGAGAAAAAGAACAGTGTGTGTTGAAAAACGACTTGTGAAAAACTTACTCAGGGGAATGTTCGATTGATGAAGTTTTCATGAGCTTAATTCGCTTGTCGATCCAAAAATGGCGCTGGCTTGTGTTGAAGTGGCATGTAAATAAATTGTCCATATATAGTAAGTATACTTGTTCGTGGACATGACGTGAATCGAACATACAACGGCGTGTTCCATTTTTATGACCGTGGCTGATGGGGCGGCAGCAGCGCTTGTGGGTAACTGTTAAAGATAAAAACAAAACAAAAACTTAAGTAAAAAAAAACCTTTCATTTGTTTACAAACTCTCCGAAAGGGGCAAGGGATGACATGTTAGAAATACATCAATTCTGGGTAACGAAATACGCAACACAAAAGGAAAAAAAAAATGCAAGCCCACCAGTGTGGAAAGAAAAACACCGTCGATCGCGGGTTGTGCGGATGTTTGTTTTGTGGTTTCGATCGACCCTTGGTCAATCCCAACAGATTTTAACCCATTTTTCCACATTTCTCGGGCAGCTGCCCCTCGCCCGACCGGTGAAACGTTAACGAGCGTTTATGCTAAGTTGACGTTAAAGGGTACAAACACAAATTATGTTGTCTTACCCTGAACGGACCCCAACATGTTGGGAGAGGGTGTGGGAGGCTGGATTGGATCTTGGAACGCATAATCGAGCAGAAAAAGCCGTAGTATGATAAAAAGCTGTGGCATGACAAGTACACTCACCCGGTCCACTCCTCAGAGGAATGAGAATTCACAAAGCATTGAAATTGAACAGCATTCGCTGTTAGTGTTGAAGTAGCCTCTAGAAGGTTTCCCGGAAATTTTATCCTCTTCTACTTTTTTCATTCCTTTTTATGTTCCCCAAACAGACATGCTGTATCTCTTACTCACCCCAATAGGGTTTGTTTAACAAAACAGGGTGATCTGTTGACGATGGTTAAAATGGGGTCGTTGAATATTGGATATTTTGACTGAAATACAGGAGGTGAAAATCACAACATAACAAAGTGGGAAACGGCTTTTGTGCGAAATTTATGATTAGTCGAAATGAGCAGCGTAGCGTATTACCTTGGTCTACAAATTTGGCAGTCTTTTTAAATTACTGATTCCCAAAGGTGAGAACAATGAACTCTGCAAAACGAACCAGTTTCTATGGTGGAGTCAATCCGAGGAAGGTAAAATAAAAAGAATTGATGTAACATAAATCTTACCATTGCCCATTAGCATAGCTGTGTCGTCAAATCACCCCTTCCTTCCTTTTTTAGATTGCATTGTCATTACAATTTGCATCGTTTACAGTAAATTGTGTACTCTAATTATTCGCTATATGATATTTTTTCGAGGGCATTAAACCCGAACACTATTTGTGACTTTCTGTGTATTGATTTAGTACCGATGTCGGCAAATGTTTTTTAAAGAAATGGAAAGTTTGTAGACTCGTACTAAACTTTAATGTTTAAATTGGCTCGCGTTTTATACGTGAAGTACCTGGCGCCTCCATCATTTGCAAGAAACCCATCAGGGCATTGTTTAAGTCAATGATATACTTATTCCTATAAATATTTCTCAAAAATATGTATCAAAACTTTGCTCGAAATATGATGCACTATGTGGATTGAACGTAGATGTTTATCCTTGGGTCGTTATGAAGTGAAACACCACGCGTCTCCACCATGACTAGGTGATCCATAAAAGTTCAGAACACTTTATTATAAAAATGATTCTCATAAAATTAGCCGATAATCAAGATTTTCCTTTTCGTATTTTTTCTATTGAAATCGTAAAAGTTTCACAAAATTTCCTCAACTAAATATCTCTATTATCTGCGCCTGACTTTCGCCGTCGAGACTTAGGACGTTTTTGTTTTTGCTGTCATGAAAAGATCTGTTTACTTTAAACAATGGCGTCGCAACTGAAACACGCCAAAAATCGCACATAAATCTTTATTTCATCATAACCGTTCGCAGCCAGCCGTAGCACACCAGCGTTGTCCGTCCTGGCAGTCATAAATTTTATCATGGCATCAACAGCGCACCTTTTCCTGTCAGGTCGGCCGGTGCTGTTTTGCTAAGCTGAGGTCCGTTTTTACGCTTTCCATTTACTTTTTTTGAGAGCAAGCTCAAATTTGCTATCGTTTATTCCTGCGAGCCGTCCGTTGACACACATACACTCACTTAGCATGGATGACATAAACTAGGGCGTGGGAAGAATGTTTTTCGTTTGTTTTGTGCCACTTCACACGAGGCTGTAGTTGCCAGCGTCTTTTCGTTTTTATTTTCCCCTTCCTCGACCCCATCTGCTTCTGCTCTCAACGAGGACGAATGACCTCTCATGCTGAGCACGACCTAGAGCGCACCTTCTGTTAGCCTTCCCCCATGGGGCGCTATTATTAAAAAGATAAAAGCAAGTGCTTCGACCGGCCGCAGCGATGGATCAAACCGGCCGAATCTTTGATGTGCGAATGGGAAGTAAAAGCGCAGCGGGAGCTGAGTGGCATCATCTGAACACCAGGATATTGTGAGCACATCCGGCTCAGCTGAGGCCGTCCTGCTGAATGACATTCCGGAGCCATTATTAGGAAATAAAAATGAGAAAAAATTAACGAAAATGAGAGGCGACCATTCCATTGCTTGTCAGCAGGATCAGATCCTTTTTCCGAGATTTTTTCCAATTTTTTACCAAACTTTCGGTTGCTATTCCAGTGCACCGCCTTTACGATCGATGACTCGATCGGATATAAATTTTACAGTACATTCACGACATACTATCAGTGTTTCTGGATCGTCACGCCCCAGCGATGATGCTATCATTATTATTGGTACATTATGATGGATTAGATTCATGAAACTGTGCCTTCAAATGTGCCATTTCACGTATATTACTTACGCCCATTGCAAAGACACCCACGCATGCCAAATCAACACTAAACAGTTCATCTTAGATAAGCCAATGCCATAGGCATCGCCAAGCCAATTAAATCTCTTCGCTCCATCGTTCCACCTTTCCGGGAATTATCGTCCCATCCGGCCTATCAGATAATCCAACTGAACACCGGCGGGGACAAGTTTTAAACAACCGGCGGCGACCTCGGCGGTCTTCACGACGGCCCGTGCCTTGCGGTTGACAGATAGTAATTGCTTTTCGTCAGCCCGCAACTTTGTGCCGTCGAACTTTCACTGCGGAATGACACGCGAGACGGGGATTTGCTGTCCTCGAATGGGGGTTTGATAGTTGAATGGTGTTGATAAACGGTAAACGGCATGCCAAAGATGTTGACTAGGGGCGACGAAGCTGAACTGAAGTTCATGAATTACAATACAGTGGTACATTGGATGAATACGGGATTTGCGGAAGCAACTTACTCTATTTCGAAACCAAGTCAACAATTTTCTCTTAGGGATAGAAGTAACAAAAAACCGAACACATGCAGAATAAAAATTCAACATCAGATGAGAGTTGGAAAAATGTGGGTTTGGAAGCAAACATAAAACATGAAGCTACGTATGAAAACAAAAAAATAGTCATCAGCAGGGCGTCGCATGCATACATCCATTTGTTGTAATAGCTCCAGGTGGTTGGAAATACACAAACCCTGAGGGTATAACCACGTTGATTTATGACCTAAATTTTTGGTAGCAGACTTTAATGAACTAGATAATCTCAACCTGCTGGATTATATGCAAATTGTGCGCAACAAAAACTTCCCGACTTAAGCCATTCATTTCAATTGCCCGACGAACCGGAAAGTGAATTCCACCGGGCGGCGTCCGAAAAATAAGGGAAGTAATTTAACATTTGCACAATAAATCCTTGTACAACGATAAAAGGAAACCTGGAAGTCCGCGGAAACCGAAACAACCACTACTAAACTGAAAGAAGAATGGGTGTTATTGGGAGAGTTGGATGGACAGTTGGATTTACAGTAAAAACTTAATGTTCCATTTAAGTGTGGCGACAAAGAAATAGTAGAGTGTATGCTACTTTGTCACGTACGGTAAAATTATCCGTTGAAATACTAGCGGAAAATGTTATACGATTTTGATACCATTCATTGCGGGGTAGTATTTTCCTCAATTCCCTCCGGTGTCTACAAGCTTTTCAGGCTTGACAAAAATTATGTTAGTCAAACATTAGTTGATGATAAAGATAGGGTGTTAAAAATGTACCCTAATGTTGAAATCTATTGCTTCGAATTTGTGAAATGATTACTTCGAAGAAGAATGAACATTTGACTTTACTTGAATTATCTCTTCTTCATTGCAGTCGTTCTTTACATCGTAAGTCTCATTTACAGCCATTCCCATCCATTAACCGCTTGCCTTTTCTATGAAAATATCATAATTCTCCTCACTGAGCGTTATTCGTTGTACCATCGATTGAAAAAGGCTTAATGATTGCTTCTCTGGTCTTCGTTACCTTCGTATTTTCTATCAACATAGAGCCAGTCTTTATGACTGAAGTATTACTTTAAGTATTTTTTTCACAACCTTTCGCTCTTCTCCTTCATGACATTATTCATTAATCATCGGATCCGGATTGAAGGACGAGTGAGCGAATGAAACGAATTTATATTCAAAATGAGGTGCAAATTGTTTTTCTCCGCCTGAATCACTGTATAGTGGGGGAACTCGGTAATAAAACCACAAAAAGGAAAAAAAGGGGATGGGAGGGTGAGAAAAGTGAGTCATGAAATGACCACACAATGTTTGTTGTCGACAAGGATGAGCGAATCACTTGAAAAAGACTAAAGAATAAAATGGAGCTGTTAAACGAAACGAAAGAAAGTTTAAAAGAACTGAAAAACTTCATCACTCGTCAAATGCGAAACTTTATGAAAATCAAAAGAGGGAAAGGCCCGAAACCATAACCGAACAATTGATTGAAAAGTCAAATAAGCAGCTCCTTACACCTTGACACATTTTTCTTTCTCTTAAGCTCTCCCTGGACTTCAAGCAAAGCTAACGCATTACACATATGTATTATAACATCACTTGCAGACCATGAGCATCGAAGTTTCTTATGCATAAACCGAATACGAATATGACCAACTGATTGTAACGATCAGTAGTTATGCAAATTATATGGTTTGTTTTGGTCCATAATTTTCCTATGGAAAGTTTGTACCGGAGCAAAGTGAAATAGTGGTCGTGATGTGGGGTCGAAATGACTCCCTTTTCCACGAGAAATAAAAGCAAAAACAGTCACGGAAATTATCGAGATACAAGGGGAATGAAATCGCTATGAGGGAAATCATCGCAGGGAGAAAAAAAGTTAGAAAATTAAAGATAGAAAAATACAGCACGGAAATAATTCAGGTTGCGTGTTTGTGATTTATTTTCATACCGTCATACCGAATTTCTCCCTGCCCGCATGTCAACCTGTGCGAAAAGTGGGTTGACAAGGACAGAGGGCACTGTTAGGGCAGGACTATCGAGCTTCCTCAACCGCGTGAATCAATGTTGGCTGTGCTCTTGTTGCTGCCCTAACTCATCATTGAGCCCTGAACGACCCACGTGTCTGCTAGGTCACATGTTTCCGGCTGGTGTTACAAGTTTTCCATCGATTATTTTTACTCTGTTTTCTGTGACCGTGAAGTCACTGCACCGTGGTGCCCTAGTGAACGGCCATCACCATGAACGAATGACTTTCTGGCATCCGGACTCAAATCATGTAGGAACAAAAAAAAAATGACCGGCTTCTTTACCTTCTCTCCAGATGACGATTGCTACCTTCGCAGCCGCGTGTTACAACTATCGTGTACATTTATTTTCTCCACGCTATGCAATTCCTGCAGATTAGATATTGAAGTTTGATATTTAACCAAAAAACGAATAAACCATAAACCATATCACCCAGAATCTAATTCCAACGGACAACTCGTCACAAACACGAAACCTACTTAATATAATTTCCAGTCACTCGGCCATGTGGTGGTTTTCCATGTCCATGTTTCTAAGACCCGTCCGCCACGGAAGGTCATTGGATAATCGTAAAGCAAGATTACATTACCATTATTCCTTTATGGTACATTTTAATGCTAACGACTTATCTGCCTCATTCGTTTTGTCATGACTTTCGATTGAATTTCTTCAGCTTTCTTTTATAACGCCTGAGCGCGCAAAAACTCTGAGAAAAAACGGGTGTTCACGATGAAGATGAGAAACGCATGCGGAGGAACTGAAATTGTTTATCAACTTTATTGAACCATCGCATCGGTTGGAAAAGCATCGGAAGACGGAATTGATGTTTTGAAGGCTTCTTGTGGTAGTAAAACGCCAACTAAATTAAAGAAAGGATTCATGTTCCATCGTAAAACATGGGATAATTCTCTAAACTGTACAACGTATAAAAGAGTAATAGTCGTTTGCGAAATTTTGAACCATCGGAGTACTATTTCTTATAGAACAATGAAAATGTTTATGTTTGACACTTTTCAAAAACTGCTAACAAATTTAGAAATTGCATTGTACATAAAATAGAAAGAAGTCATGATGTTGGGTTATAATCCACTTAAAGCATACCAACAATGTAAATGTTTTCTTACGAATCCCAAAATTAACACATTTAGAAAAAAATGCTGTACAATCTCTAATGGAATGTCTTTACTTTGACGCTTTACTTGAGCGGTACCTTTTCTAGTCCGTAACGAATGAATTACACACATATTGACTCGCTGATTGAGTGTTTCGTGATAATACAAATCCGTTGCGAATGTTTTACAACCGATGGAATACAAGAATGTTTATATCTCCTTATTTCGTACTCACGTCAGCCATAATAAAAGCCACCAGCCACGTCTGTTTGCTTGCGCGTGTTCGGGTGGAAGGAGACCACTTAAAACCGGGAGGGAAAACAATCACATCTATCTCTTCCGGCTGTCACTTTACCACCGCAAGCACCCACTCTTCCTTGAAAACCAAACACACAAACACAAATGACAACTTTTACCGTCCAACGATCGGGCCGGACGCTTTACACAACTCGCACAACACAACAATAACTCGCCCAAATGGGCACGACTTAGACCTCGTCCTTCTTTGTCCACCTCAGAACCGCAGGATCTCGGTTCGTAAGGAAAAGAAACGGTAAAGACAGAACGGCTTTAGCTTCGTTCGAAGTTGGTACATCTATCCAGCTCGTCGTTCGCTTTTCCACCTCGTGAACGATCGTTCCACTGTGGATGGGGGATCCTGTTTATTCATAATACTCACGTATACATGCCACCACAAAGCGTACGGGCGTACGTGTGAAAACGGCCCTTTTGTTTGGAAGGAGCCGTGATTGAGTGAGTTACGATTCATATTTCATTTCCAACGCAACTCATCACCACAAGAAGTATTTCGCTACAGGCAAGAGGTGCCACAATCTTCGGGAAGAACGGTAAAAGCCGGTAGATCGACAAGAAAAAGCACCAGTGGTGTGAAGAGTGGCCTTACTGGGTTTAAGGATACCGCAACACCGTCCTACCGGCGACTCTATACCCGCATCCGTCGAAATAAAACTCAGCATGGCGTGGTGGTATTCGCTTTACGGCTTCACTCGACCGCAAAACTCGAATTTCCCGGCAGTGTCACTTCTGGCAAACTGAATTCTACCGGCAAGCACCCTCTCACGGCTATCATCTCTTACACTTCCTCGCTGGCTATCCGCCAGGTTCGTTAGCCTCTGCAAAGACACACTATTGTAAGCGGACATGTTTACAAAGATGTTGATCGAATGAATACATCACGAGACGGTACACACCATGGGTACTGTTTGCCACCCCACGGCCATCCTCGGTCGGTTGAACCAGCAGGAAATTCCATAGAAAACTCGACCATGGTCGGGTGGTTGAGGCGCGTGACAAGGTGCATAACACATTGAATGCCGTCCACCGGGGAGGGAAACCGTTCCATTGACGGGCGAATCGGTTAGCTTTCGATACTGCACCAACCTTCAATTTGTCCTCAAGTAACACCACCTTTAGTACTATGAGGACGGTATAAGTTGTTTGGTTCCGATGTCAACTGAATGGGGATGAATACAAGAACTACCCAACGGGACACCGGACGCCTACCTATTCATCCCTTGCAATGTTACAAAACTCGGTTGAATGGAACCATACGATGACGCAGCGTGTGTTTGTGTGTGGCACAACAACAGGGAGGATGTTGCTTTTTGTCTGGAGTGGAAAAGGACTCGCTCTCTCAACGAAGAGAAGCAGGTGTTTTAATGAATACCTTCACAGTACAGTTTAAGTATCGATGCAGTTGTTGTAATCGGTCGAGTGGTTGAATTGAGGCCATCTTCGTTATTCCAGTGAATGGATGAATGCTTGTTACTTAGTATGTAACCATTTCAATTATACTCTTGGTGATTGCAAGCTGGAGCAGGTGAATTTAATCCCTAAATTTGGAAGATACTTACTGAACATTGACAATGATATTTGTTTGTGGATGTGATGAGCTTGCTTAAAAAGGATTTATAATGAATTATTAATTCTAAAAGGTAAGATTGACGAAGTGTAATCACTAGCGTAATCGTGAATTACGCTAGTCAATCTGTCAAAAACAATGTTGGTTATCATACCCAATAATCGCAAGCGTAATCCGGTTAAAAACGTAAACAAACGAGCCAGCAGTTCATTTGACCGCGCTATAATTCAATATTTATTGAAATCCTGTGGTTATTGAATGTAGTTTTTGTATGTTCAACCAAAAGCAATAATATAGAAGCCGTAGCGTCGAAAAAATCTTTCAACTTTTGCCCAAATTTGCTAGTGAAACATCGCCCACAAATAATGCAAAACATAAACAAAGCGCAGAATACGCCCGGGTATCGATAATACACGAGAGACTAGCGTAATTTACGATAACATCTGCGATTACACTACGTTTACCGTGCCCTTAATGAATTGAATCGTGCATTTTCCGTCCCATCCAAGCATAAAACAAACCGTTTCTACATCGACTTGGCAAGTATTCCCCTTTCCTTCACCGCATCTGGCAGGTTCGAAAATAGATTTCATCTTTCCCTGGATAGATTCTAGAATTGTTGATCGTTATGGGTAATTTGAAGATGCAGTCTCTCGCATTTAGGTCTCGAGAACCCAACCAAACTCACAGAGCAGCGCAAACAAACAGAAACAAAGGACCGGTTTCTATTCAATCATCCCAACGATATCGAATGTTATTCAATAATTTGCTCCGGGTAATGGATCTTCGAAGAAATGACAATTCTTCGGCACGAAATAAAGAGAAATTGATCAACATTGGATCATCGCTCAACCTTTCCTATCCCAATTGGGGTCCACCCCGGTTTCCACCGTTCCTTTCCCAATTGGTAGACTTACCTTGAGAAGGGAACCTTTTGATGACGTTCGATTTGTTGATGGGAAGGACGGAACAAAATTGAGAAAGGAATCGAACAGACACCCAGAAGGACAATAACGTTTACCAACATATCGCTTCGTGGCCACCGTCACTTCGTTCCCTCTCGCCTCTGTTTATCTGTCATCTTTCATTTCTGACGATGGAGATGTTTCCGTTAGTTTCTACCATTGGTCTTGTAGATTGTTTTCCACATTTGCTTGAAAACTTTTCTTTCTGACGCACAAAATCCCAGCCATCGGACGGGATCGATAAACCGTCGGCAACATTGTGGCTCAATGCTTTATCCTCACTTTGCAAAGGAATTTGTTTACTTTCTTCGTTTCAACCCGATTGCTGTTCTACATCTCCGTTATCTTTACCCCTGGGATAGGAAAGTTTTTCAGAGCCCTCGTAATGTCTCTGGGGAAGAAAAGGAGGAGAGTAAGAAGCGTGGGGAAAGCCAAAGGCAAACCAGGGATCCTTTGCAGGCGTACACAATCTAACGTGAATGTCACCTGAAAACGTGCCTTTCCTAAGGCAATGAGGTATTTCTTGGCGCTTCTTCATTTTTCCACCCTTGTCAAGGCATGACCCCCTTCCATTCCCTCCAACACAGTTCTCCAAACCCTACACAGTTTGATTATCTTGTTGTAGGCGAGTTTTTTTCGCATTTGTTTTTCCCTCAGTCCGTGTGGAGAGAAATATGTCCCCTCCGGTGCCCACATACCGCGCCGATGAAAGATAGGCCTGTTATGCTTAAGAGCTCCAAGAAACTTCACACCGCTCGAGTTTGCAACGGTGGGTCTCGTACCGTCTGTTTGGGTAGCCGGCGGCATTTTCAAGCGTTTCCTCGGCGTGAGACGAAAGCTCCGAGTACAAGCTTACTCTTACTCTTGCTCAACTGTGTATCCTTTTTTCGACATGCTTTCTCGTATTACTTGCTGTTTAACTTTCCAACGGCCTGTCGCTTGGCATCCCGGCCGGATCGGTGAACGCTGGAACACAAGATGTGAATACCGGATGCAGCGATATGTACACAGAAGGGGAGGAGGAGGGGAAAAAACATTAAGTAATGTAACAACCCGAGAGCCGTAAATGTGATCGACTCCACGGCAACAAAAACAAGCTACCATGCACACACAGACATCAACTTAGGTTTATAAACACTGGGTGCTGGGTCGAGATGCTGCCGCAACTATGTTGTAGTTCTTATTCGCTCATTTTCCTGCCTTCCTTTGCTCAAATAACTCCTTTCCATCCGGTCGAGCTGGAGTATCTCAACATAATAACTACGGAAAATAAGGATCCTTCCGGTACGGTGTGGTACGATCTTCCGCCGGTTGAGGTGGATTCTATTTCTCGTTCCTTTTTTTCCTCGAAAAACAAGCATTATTAAAATGAATAATATGAATAAAAAATTGCACCCACATCGGGTTACATAGTATCCGTCTCGGTAAGATAAAATTATGTAACTTACTTACGACTGCATGGGAACGTTAGCGAAAGGCAAATTAATGGTATGATAAAATCAATATTGATTAAGCGATGGTTGAATATGTCAACAATTGTACCGATTCCGCTGTATACCCACAGTTCACTCAGGGTGGCTCACATTTTGTTTTAAGCTTGGTTGTGATTTTAGACACTTCTGATTTTAGTTTGAACGTTTGAAGTTGGGAAACTAAGATCTACTTTTAGGTTGATCTTCACGTTAAGCGACCCTGGTATATTCAGAACTCGGAAGACTGTTTTATTCTACTTCTCTCCACCAACTTCTGTTCTCTTCTATCCTACTAACTTTGCTCTCGGTCCTACTACTCGATGCTAACTTTGCACAGCACTTTCACCCCCCCCCCCTTTTTATTTTTGCCGTCTCTTCCAATCGGGAACCTTGCCTTTCCCTTTATAATCGGCAAAAAGATTTCGTTCCTGTGTCGAACTGTCGTCATTAGCATCTGGTATTACGAAAATTTACAAGCACACACACACACAAACACACCACCCACCTCAGCTTGACGAATAACCCATTTATAAGGAAAAATACTCTTGGCTCTGCTAGCGATGAGAACCCATAAATCGAACCACTTCCGGTGAAAATGTGCTCCTGGCCCTGCGTACGGTAAAATTCTGCCGGTTCTATTGATCGATTATAATTTCCCACAGTCGGGTCGGGCGAACCTCGGAGTCCCCATTAACGCGCTAATGTTTGCCGCTGATTACATTAGCATAAACATACACCCGGGTGGTTCGTGGAGTAGAAGAGGGAGCGAGGAGTGATTCGAACGGGTGCGCAACCAAGCCTATTGAGGTTTCCCTATGAACCACAAGCGAGGGGTAAAGGGGAGGTTGTTTTATCATTCACTCTTAATTTGTTTAACCAACGGGTAGAGAAATTGTGTACCAGCATGCTTGTATGAGTATGTGTGCATGTGTGTGCCCTTCCAACTCAATCACCAAGGGGACGGTGTTTCTTTACGAAAATGGTTCCATTTTATTTCATTTAAATTACATCTACGCTCAACACCTTCAACCACTGTGAACTCACGAGAGGTAGGATTTTAATCCAGCCCCTCTCCAATGGTCATCATTTTCCAGTTTGCTTGCGCTTCAATTATCAATTTATTTCAAATCAGGGACCGATGGTACTCTACTTCGATGCTCGGATCCGCAAACGTACACTTTTCCAGTGTTTTTTTTTTTTATCTTTCTCGTTAGAAAGATAAACTCGGGCGGCTTTATTGTGAAATGGCTTTTTCGAAAAGAAAAGGCAATCGAGATAAGCGGGTTTCGTGGGACGAACGTACGTTGCAGTTGGCGATCAATTTTCCTTTCCATTAGCCTGAGGCACATGCTTAATCTATTTTGAGGGAGCGGGAAAATGGCGAAAATTTTGGTGCATGCCACGCGCAACGATAGAAAGGGATGTAAGGGCGCTAAGAAAATAATTCTTTTAGGTAAATCATTATACTACCGAAGATAACTGTAACTTAACAGTTTTTTTGTTTGCATCTAAGCTCCGAGCCGAGAGCAAAGGAGGATTTAAAAAAGAAGTCAAATCGATGGGATTACTATTTAATTTTCGTTATTTAATATATTATTTCATTAATAACATAGACAATGGGTCAAATGAACATAAATAATCGCAGCTTTAGATGTCTGCTACTCTTTTGAAAAAAAAAGAAACACAGGCACAAAAACAGTATAACTTAACTTGTCTATGCTTATCCTGCAGAACGCATTTTAAATTTGCCGACTGTCTCTACCAACCACCACAAAAGCTGCTCTCCGTTAGAAGCTAGACAGCGCAAAAGTGCCTTCGCTTTCATGGAACCACAATATTGTTGTAGTGTAATTACATTTTCCCACGAAACCCCCCGCCATCTCTCCAAACGACGATGAGCGTGCGACGTGCCTTAGGTTTTTATTTTTTTTTTTTTTTCATTTCTGCCATGTGATCCCTCCTTGCATCTGTTGGTTTGCCACACACATACACACACGCGAGCTAGCACACGGAGCTAAAACAACATTAATGTTGGTACAATTTTTACATTTGCTCTTTGCAGTTCGTGGAAAACGAGAAACGCCAAGCGAGTTTAGTGTGCGATGAAATGTTCATCAAGTCAGTCAAAACAACCGACCGAAGAGGAGGTGAAAAAACGTGGCATCTTATGCGACGCGTCGAAAAACATACTAAAACACCCAACACAACCGCAAAGAGTAGAGAGCTTGGTTGGTTGGTTGGCTAAAAATCGCCATCAAATCGCAGGAAGACAGACTATCGGTGATGGAAGCACAGCTGGAAACTTAAGCCCCACCAACGACAGCTGACGAACTGGAACATTCTCTGTTCTACATGGCGAACGCATCTCGTTAATGTCAAATTAAAAAGTAAGAAAACCTCGATACATCAAACCAGAGTGCGATAGATTTGAATGGCTGATAAAACAAGTAGCACTGCATTCAAATAACTACGGTTGGAACACGGGAGTCCCAAACTTCCGCCACAATCAATCGAAAACAACGATGATAACGCACAGTCGAAAGCAAACAGAAGATACCAAGGACCAAAGTAGATAGTGTGTTATCAAACAATTCATTATCGGGGGCTGCCCGTTTCGATCGGTTCCTATTTGCATCGTGACTGCAATTTACCGGTGGATTTTCTCCAGTCTCTCCCTTCGGTGTCAGTGAAACAACGAGCGTCAATGGGTGTATAACCGAAACAAATCCGCGATTATTTTGACGATCACTTAAGTTTGGAGTTTGCTCAAAAGTAGCAAACTTCATTATACATATTTTAAAAGAACCACAAAATAAATTAGATATGAAACCTCGAGACCTGGAGACTACCCTACGCATTTGTTGAGTCTAAATTAACTGTTGAGAACTGTAAATTGTTTACGATGCAAATGGTAAAATTTAGAGCATTTATTATGGAAACCTCAGAAATATCTATTTAGAAATCAAAAACCAATTTCATAAATTAATCTAATACTGCATGCAGAAAACCAAATTTTGCTCTAGGTATGATGGAGGCGCCTGGTGGTTTATGATAAAAATTGTGTCCTTCTCAACCGTTATGAAAAACCATCTCAATTACCGCATTGTATAAAATCCGACCAACTTGTAATTAACCCTAACTAAGAAAAACAATATTTTTAATGATTCGCAAAGATGGTTAAAGGGGAAATTCTCGCACCTTATATGTACCGAAAAGCACGCACAACCAGCAAACTCCATTTTCGTTGATATACGACTCGGTTTTCCGTCCCTTTTTCCAGGAGCGATCTTGAAATGATATTGCAATACCGTGCCACTACCAGCACCATCTCGGTAAATATCGATCCTATAATTTATGGGTCGAGGCGGTTACGCTAGGGGAGGAAACCCTTTAAGTCGTTAGCTATGATTACAATACAGACCCCCGTCAACTTTAGTCTCACCAATCCTTTCGATCGATCGCAGTTAAAAGCTGTTCCGGTGCTCGGTGAACTTGAGGGATAAGAATCATCTTGATTTTACACTCCCTATAAATATTTTATGATAATAATCGTGGCCGACCCCAAGCCCCGAGAAACTACTGCACCACTGCTTTAAAACGATAAGAGAAGACAGGTGAAGACGATGGAGCGTTTATGCAAAACGATCCGCTTTCGTGCGCAAGGTACGATCAAACTTAAGTGCCTAATTAACACACAAAATTTAGGGAAGCAAAACGAACTCTTTTAACTGCCTTTTCGAGCCGCGACGAAAGTATTGCCGGTTCTAGATGACGAAATTTTCTTTGGCCCGAAAATGAAATAATGACAATCTCTCTTGGAAGAAATAAACGTAAATTTTATCGTAATAACGTAACGTAATAGGTAAACCAGTAACACACTCGGGCGCGGTTCATGAAATTTCATATTGGTCCATCCATCAGCCAGATGATGCAGGATTTTTATCTTGGTTCAGTGTGGTACTTAATTGAAATTGCGTTTCAAACGATTGATAGCCTTATTGCAAAGGTCTTGGAGACTATCTACGTATTTTTTCAAACGGAATGGCATAATGCTAAATCTTAGACAAATAATACATACATCGTGCGAGTAATCATTTGAACTGCATATTAAAAGTCTCGTTTAAGTGAGACACTTATAACGCTAGTATAACGCTAATACTGACGGACAAGTTTGAAACCAACATCTGTTTTTGAACAATTTACTCACATGAAAAATTATCCACAAACGACAACAATGCATGGAGTCGTACGCTATATTACCAAAACCGTTATCTGCAAAACATAACGCGCCGGTAAGGTTTCGCACAGTGGCTCCTTCCCGTGTGTGGATTGTCGCAGAAAATGAGTTGTAAACGAGAAATATGGTTTAATAAGAATTAGAAGCAACCGTAACGAACTTTTAAACCCTCTCCTACCACTCGTCGTCGTCGGTGATGTGGCGTCTTTGCCTTCACGTCGTTATGCCTGTTGTGTTATGTGGTTTTCAATCTTCCACTTTTTTTAAGCAATGTGTTTTACTGGCAGCTTTCACATACACGGACATCACTTCCATGCCCCATGGCTTGGGCAAACAGCGGAAACTCTGCAATAACATCGTTGCTCATTTTTATAATGACTCTTGTTGTTACGGAGCTTCGGATGTGGTAAAACGTAGGCTACTGGAAGGAAGAGAAGAAGTACGAGGAATCGTGCGACGGATATAAACACAATGAGAAATTGGATTTGTGTGCCTGTTGCTGCCACTTCAAACACTTTTTCTTGATTGGGTTACCGAAGCATTTTCCTAGTGCTTTACTTTCCATCCGTCTCGTGTATAGACGCTATAGAATCGTTAGGTTCTCTAGCAAGCTTCTCCGCTTGTCATATCAATTCGACTTCGATATGTTTTATACTACTTCTTTCCCGTTCTTTAGAAGCCATTCTGTGCGAATTAGCCCATCTGTACGAATGTGTGGAACAGTCAAAGTTTGTTCTTTTTTATCCAATTACATACCATCCAAACAACACCGAATGATGGTAAGATGGCACAACGTGCTCAAAACACAGGAAAAATAGAAAACATGCACACGTTTTTGCATGAGATAGATGTAATTTAAATTTCACACTTACAGATCTTACAGTTTTGATGAAAGGCTAATGTCACTAATAATGGTATCCCAAAAAATGTATTTGAACGGACGGACGACATTACACCGTTTTCTTTCTTTTTTGAATATTAAACTTTGCTATTTCAATAGGAATTATCATTTAAATCACCAGTAAATATCTAATGTTTTTCGAAATATAAGCTTAAAATAAATACAGGTACATTATATGAAACAATAATGATAGTTGAATTTCAACTAATTTCATAGGTTAATTATTATAAACACGCAATGCTTAAAAAAATAATTATTTGTTATCATGGTTCCTAATTACAAACATCGGAATCAAACCCCAACCGAGACTGGGTCTTTCTCTGTGGACTGATTATCGACGTACATAAAGGGAACAGATCTAGGAAGCCTCTCATGCGGCAGGCATCACCGAAGACGGTCGTTGCGCTAGCAAAAAAGATGAAAAATCATAAAATTGTCGTTTCCCACGATCGGTACACTATAATGCAAAATGCACACATTTATTATTGCTGAAGTACATAAAAGCAGACTACACCGCACCATAAACGCAGACGTAAGGACCAACAAAATGCCCAACATTAAATATAACAGCTAATGAGATTTTCATAGCATTCCGAATCAATTTGTAGCTCGAAACAATTAACAGAGCCAGAATGTTGTACTTTGATGTGTTCTGCTGTGTTGAAAATAAAACCGTTTCGTGGTGGATCAGTGCAATGCCAAACATGCTGTAGTTGCGTTTTGCCTCCGGATAAGTACTATCACGAGGTGTTTTCCTCAAGTTTTGGAAACATCCTCGAGAAACAACGGCCTGTGCAAGAATCGATAAGCACCAAATTTCCGTTGTAATCGTTTTAAATGTTGTTCGCCGAACCGTATGGGAGTGCTTTTAACCGAAAGAGAAGAACGTTTACGAAAAGTTGCAAACACAATTTTTTAATCCTATCAGCGCTACACTAATAATATACAAATTATGTTTCCCTCATCTACCCCCTTATGATGGTAAAGGTTAAAATCGTGAACGGAAAATGTAGCTTATTTCCAGCCCTTAATACGGTTAACGCCGCAGTTCAATCTGTCCCATTTTGAACAGTTTGCGCCTTGGCTCGCGCGAAGTATAACGGTATTTACAAATTAAACCAACAATAGGGACAAATTTGTCATGCTTCTTTGTGTCCTAGCTGGAAGCCAGTTGGTAGATGATTTTTAGAGCTTTTCAGGATAGAGCGAAGCAGCCTTGTTGCAGACCCTTTTCACTTGAGTGCACAAAAATAAGATTTTTAAATCAATTTCATTTTTTTAACGGAAAAATGCATGCAAGTTAATTAAGTATAAGTATAACTACAGTAACAAATTATGGTAAAGTATAAACCGAATTCCAAAACAGGGATAAGCGAAACCATTAAATTTATCTTCATCCCATCCATCGCCTTCGAGAGCTCTCTCGTTTTTCGCAAAAGTAAATAATCCGCTACAGCGATGGAAGGCACTCTGCCGCTGTATTTGTCCGCTAAACGTTTGCTAAAAGCATTCGGCCCGCAAGGATCGCTGCATCGCCCATTTCAGTGCTTTAAATGCCATGTCAAATAAAATTTAACGCCAGCTTCGATCATAAACAAAGAACACGCAATCAGTGGCTCTCACGACAACGAGTCCATTAAATTGAAAAACCATGCTCCAACACCTCCCACTGGATTCCTCCAAAAGACACGCCACTCGGACGACCTTCCGAGGCGGTAACAAACAAACCGTAAACGATGCTGTCCAACGCCAAAGCGGCACGAAATCTCCTCTCCATCCCCGAAACCCACAGACATAAAACACTGATATTTCTATATTTTCTTCTCCTCTTTGCACAGTCCCGTAAACTCCCATCCCACCTTCGGTTGGATCGAAGCTTAAAACATATCTCGAGAAAAATACTTGACGACTGTGCCACGACGGAAAGATTACAGCTAACGTCAATCCCTCTCACTCTTTCTCTTCGCACTTTGCGTACATACCTCAGAATACGTCGCTGTCTGGCAGAGCACGTCCAACCAGAGCGTCGGAAAAATCGTCTGCAATAACAGTAACCGAAGGACTGAAAGAAATCTGGAAGGACCATCTCGAATGCGGACAAAACCTTTCCCTCCGGTGCTTTTCCGAGGGTCCTAATGCTAGAGCCTGTTCTTTTTTTTCTACCATCCAAGTGAGGGGTTTACACTCAGCACTGCCTTGAATCCGTACTTTTCAGCCCAATGTGGTTGGCTAGTCCGAAAACATACGCACCGTATGAAGACGAAGAACTCCCACGGTCAGCGGTAACGGAAATGTTTTATAGCGAACTATAAAATTTTATTTTTATCATCCATATCCATTTTTGCATTTGCCCTGGGTGGCGATGGATATGTTTCAGCATAAACCCAAACAGGAAAAAGATTGTTTTCTTTCCCACCAATGGAACATTCGTTAGAACCGTTGGATACAAAAAATGGGAAACGTTTGAAAATGTTCTCAAACACTTTTTGAAACCACCGAACAAGAGTTTATTCTTGGTTATCCTTTATGAATTGATCATCTTTTTTCATCTTCCAAATGATGTTGCAGTTCGTGGTTGCAAATGTTGGAGAAAATTAGAATCGTTAATTGTTGCGTTTTATTCGATATTCTGTTCGTTTGATAGCGGCGCTGACGCGAGTTCGATAGGGTGCATCTCCTTTTTATCATTTTTGATCAAGGATAATCATACTTAGGCTCCCATTTGTTCCTCGCTTTTAATTGCCAAAGCTTCGCTCTTCCCTCCGAGCGATACTTAAGTTTTTTTCTCTCTATCTATTTTTTCTGCTCCAGTGTAATGAAAACTCACCGTCCTTGGCAACGACGCATGGTTCACCCCAACATCCAACCGGCTGCAATCAAGAACACGGACGGTGAAGCAATCGAGGACCATAAAAAAATACTGCACTGTCCGCTTCTAGCACCGAACCAAGCCAAAATCAATATGGTCCTGTGGTTTAGGGACATCACTGGCATTCCACTGTACAGGTAAGCGCTATCCATCTATCGTTGTGCATATGCAAGAACAAGCGCTCGAAAAAACGAGCTTGAAATTATTACTGAAACGGCAAAGAACGTCGGTCAACAAACGAACGATGGATATTCCGCTTTGGGAAGTATTGCAAAGTGCTTTGGTATATTTTTAGGTGCTTACCAGAGCCTTCTGAGAGATTTTGCATACATACATTGTTTTTTGTACACTGTACCCATAAAGTCAGTACACAGCAGGCTAAACCAGCTACAAAGACCATTTACTTTGTAAGGAACCAATGTTTTAAAAAAGTAAAAATGAGGGATTGTTTCTGGCACTATCCTCTTCATTTTGATGTAATTTGGCCGCGATACGACTTTGGGTTGCCGAGATATGGTCAAAATAGTGTCACAACACCCTAAACACGCACCAAAAAAGTGAGTACACAGCAGAATGTTTCATCATGTTTTGTATTGTAGTTTCCTTTTGCGTGGTATTTTGGTGGTTGTTTGAAGTTTTATGACATAAAATGAGAACGTTCTAATCAATTCATCAATGGTTGATAACAAATTCACTTCTTTTTTGGCCCAAAATGGCCAGAAACGGACCTCCTTTGCAGAAGAGGTTTGATATCATCCAATTGTTCGAAAATGTAGCAACAAGTTAGTATGAAGATGCTATCTTACTCAATATAAACCAAACAACAGTAGCTAGAGTGGTTTAGCAACGGAAAAACGAGGACGGTGTTGAAATTTGATCGAGAAACTATAGTTTTACCGTCATATCGAACCGGATGTGGCGCATGATTGAGACGATTGTGGCTGCTGGTCGCAATATAAGTGGCCAAAACAGTGTTAACAATAGTGTATGAGATCTATGCTGACATACTGATCAATTTGGCTTTTATAATTTGCCGATTCCCTACCCCTCTTGCACCCATACAGCCCCATACTATGACGCCTTCATCTTGGTATTTAGCGTATAGCGGGATTCAGTTCTACCGTGGGTTTTCTCCACACTTTTGTTCCACCATCCCTTTGAAAAATAGTAAATTTACTCTTGATCTTTACTTGCATTGTTATGAGAACCCGAGGGAATCGTTTATTTAGCTTTTTTGGGCACCCTCATCACCGCTGGGAATGTACGGCTCTATTGCGAGACTTCTTACGTTGATTGTATGCTTTTAAGTTTAATGTGTGCATGATTTTTGAATAGATTCAACACTGATTGATATGCCATACCTCTAATGAAATATTGTCCACCAGTTTGGCCACTTGTTTTGGGCCCAGCAGCCACAATCGTCTCAATCATGCGCTTCATCCGATTCAGTATGACGGTAAAATGATCGATTCTTGATAAATTTTCAAGACGGCTAACCATTTCACATCGCTAAACCACTCTTACTACTGTATTTATGTTCCAGTTCAATAAAATAGCAACTTTATTGTACCGTTTTCCTTCATTTTTATGTAATCGGATGATATCGGACCTCTTCTGCAAAGGAGTTCCGTTTCTGGCCATTTTGGGCCAAAAAAGAAGTGAATTCGTTATCAACCATTGATGAATTGATTAGAACGTTCTCATTTTATGTCATAAAACTTCAAACAACCACCAAAATACCACGCAAAAGGAAACTACAATACAAAACATGATGAAACATTCTGCTGTGTACTCACTTTTTTGGTGCGTGTTTAGGGTGTTGTGACACTATTTTGACCATATCTCGGCAACCCAAAGTCGTATCGCGGCCAAATTACATCAAAATGAAGAGGATAGTGCCAGAAACAATCCCTCGTTTTTACTTTTTTAAAACATTGGTTCCTTACAAAGTAACTGGCCTTTGTAGCTGGTTTAGCCTGCTGTGTACTGACTTTATGGGTACAGTGTATGTATTTTGTTCATATGTTCTTTGTGGTAGATCCGATTTATGATTTCTCAACACCTTCCAACCAGCGTAGTGGGAATCGAACGTTCGACGAATCAATTGCCGCAATTGCATCCATTACATACAAATCCGTAGAAGTCGCTAAATTGAGCATCGCATTAAGCACGTCGAAGCGAATTGTTTAAGGGGCGCCTCGGCATTCCTCACATGTTACTGCAACATGCAGGTGGCTCACACTGCACCAAACAACCCCATTCAATCCCAACAAACAAACGAACCTCATTTTACACCTCATGAAATATAAAAACGGGATAAAAAGCGCGCTGCCTGAATGCCCAACTCGGTTGCTGTGCACTTTGGCCACACGATGTGCTTGAAAAAGAATCTCGCAAAGATGGGCGCAATCGTATGCACACCACCGAATGGCTGTTGGGAAAATCCTATAGCTCCTTGGGCTAGGCAGAAAGAGATCACGAGCTTTTTCATGCAGTTCGCTGGAGATACAGTATGTGCATGGAGGGAGCACGTGGAGGAAAGACGAAGCACCGGCTGGCAAAAAGGCTGGTCACCTCATCTCGGAGGCAAATATCCTACTTTGTATTCACACGACGTACGAAAATCGTTCCCCCGTTCTCTTTTCCTGAATGGATTCGGTGATGGTAATGTTTTAGTATTCGTTTCTTCAACCCTATGACGTTGTTTCTACCCACACGGACATAGATTCGTATACAATCGATCAAGGAAATGTATTGTCCCAGCCAGCTAGGAGGACAGTACGAGCCGAACAAATTTATCGGATTCGTCCCTTCGATTGGATGGCAAGATCGGGGCGAGTTGTGCATATATTACACTATTCAATCAAGCTTTCTTTTTTTTACCGAAACAGGCAAGAACTCCTAGTTCTTCTTGGGGCCCCGGTAGTACGGGAGGATAGAGGAAAAAAATGTTTTGGTCTACATTCTAGCAGACACTGAAATGCAACAAGTTGATGTGCAACTCGATAGAATAATGCTTGTGAAAAGAAATAAAGAAAAACTGATGCTTCGGAACAAAAAGCTTGTCTATAGAAAAATGTACGCAATCATACACTTGAGTGCGATAAAATTATAATGAGCCGTAAGTTTCAAAGCATTATTACCATTTTATAAATAATGTAACAAGCTCTTTAAATCCATTGGGTGTGAGTTTAATAAAATTATGGACAAAAATATGTAATGTAGAATGCGAACGAAAAAAACCCTGAACAAACGAGGAAAAATTGAGGCTCTTTGCGCTCTACATTTTCCTGGTTCAACTTTATACATTTAACTGGGAAGATTCCAAATCACGAGCCACTCTATAACATTTTTGTTGCTCTTTTCAGATTTTGGGTAGAGATTGTTTTAGCAAAACAATTTGCTAATTGCATGACCCCCAATTCCAGTCATGTCAAGTACGATCAGGCCACTGGCTAGTTTCGGAAACAGCCAAATTAATTAATTGTTTGACACTTTCCATCTCGATACCATTGCTATCAGGCATTCCTAAGCTGATACGAGTAGTCAATCTGGTGTGAAATATCTATCTAAAATATTTCACTACACATTTACTCAACTACCTCGAAAGCGAGAAAAGGGAGGTGGCGAGTCAAAGAGATAACCATCCAAAGGAGCGTTCGTTACAAAATATTTGCACTCTCAATAAAAAGGTAAGTAAATACATACTCACATGCTCTCAAACACATACGGCATTCACGGGAACCTGACGACATGTCTCTTCGCCTCTGGAAAACCCAGGTTGACATCGAATACGAAATGAAAGTCCAAAAAAGCACACAACCATTCTTACTGACAGGACCTCAGGCCAGCAAAACTTCTTTTATTCGGTACGAGCACTTTCTACGTAGTCGTACCCATTGTACACGATTGTCCGGGAGGCAGATATAGAACGGAAAATGCTACAAAACCCAAAATAAAACGGAAATGATAATAAAAAGATAACAATTTATATAGAATCACTGGGACACAATTTCCTTTGTGGATTTCCTCCAGCATGCGGTCGTCGTTCGTTTACCATTGTAATTTTCAAGTCTGGAAAAAGGCAAACGATTAAGGGTGAAATGTGTAATGGAAACAGCAGGGCCAGGATTTAAGCGTAGTAAGTGACCGGTTAGTCTTTTTGCCACAAACACGAATTCAACCAACGGTGATCAGTCTGAGTGAAATTTGCCCACCCTTACCTTCCCGTCTGGAAAACTTTTCCATCGTCGTAGTTCCAAAACAGTAAATGTGTAAATGGCAGCCGGAAGTGCATCGGGAAATTGTCTGACGAGCTGCAAAGATTTGGGATTCCGCGAAAGTTACAACCAGCAGTCATCACCCCATTACTGACACCCTTGAACTCCAGCGTAGAAGCAGGAGTGTTCACCCCGCCACAAAACAGTGTGCAATATGAGCGAGCAAAAGCAGTAATATTCAGTGCCAGCGGAATGTGTTTGGACTGTCGTACTTTGATTTCGGGAACGCGAACGAGAAATGGGGAACAAAAAAGGAAACGAAACCGTTTCAATTCCGATCGCCCCACAGCAAAGTGTTACAATCGAGACAAAAGACAATTTTGCCTTATCAACAACTGGTACGGATTATCTCATTGTTTCTGCCATATATCTTGGACCATAACCGGAAAGGCAGCTGGGACATTTGCTGGACGCTGTAGGACGGATTTTCGTTCCATGCGCGTCCGGTCATTGAAGAAACGGACATCTATTTTGTTTTGTACTATAAAAACAAACCCATTGAAAAAAAAACCGAAGGGACCGTCAGATTGGGAATAGCTTCAAGCAGTGCCAGTCCAGCAGTGTACTTTATAAAGTTCGTGCTGCTTTTTTATATAAATCGTTTTCCACTAGTTTAGAAAATACTTGAAATGTCGATAGTGGCACTCTCAAATCTAGCTTCATTACTGCAAAAGGCGATAAAAAATATTGTGTTACGGAGCAAGGAAACAAAACACTAACACACCCAAAGCGCATACACATGAGGTTGGACAGGAAAGCAGTTGGTAATACAAATTCCAACCGGAGACAACATGGAGGCCAAGCCAGTTGCGCGCGACGTTGACAGAGCTACGGCTGAGGGGTCCACACCACACTATCTTTGCTAGTGCGAACAAACGGAAGATAAATTGTTTCCCTTTAGCCAGGGCTCTGTTTCTTCTATTTTTATTTTTGCCATACGACATAAGGTTAGTGCCCATGCACAATGCCCACCGACAGAAAGCAAATGCCATCAAACAGCACAATGTACCACGCTGGAACATCGTTTGAACAACGGCTTTTTCCGAGTGTTGTTTTTCATTAAATCGAGATCAAAAAAAGGGTTTCCCGTGCCGAGTCGAAGCAAGATTTTAAGTAATGTTTTGTCGAGTTCGATACGGTACACGATACGCCACTCTGTCAATATCGCTTAGGGCGTACCGTTTGGGATGATAAATCCATGGGATCACAGCCCGATGGTGATATAGTAAACATTATTAAATATGGCAGGACTCGTTGGGGCATACACAACTAGACTTTTCCGTTCAAACATTAGACTAAAGACGTGTAAGCCTCGTGCATGGAGTATACCTGCATTGCAAGACTTCTTGCAATGGAAAAATTTTTATGCGTAAATTAATTTCCTTACTTATGTTAGATTACATACGAAAAAACGTATATTCGTTGGAATCGTTTACAACACAATGATCAAAATCCTTTTTTGCGTTGGATAAATTAAATTCCATACATTCGAAGGACTCTCGATGAGATAGCAAAACCGTGTCATACTAATAGCCATCTTTCAATGATAACCGGTTCGTTTTAGCCTTGTCAATGATTTCTTTTCTCGATTTCTCTCTATCCACTTTTTCATTCAGGTGCGCTTCGGCACATCTCCCAACCGTGGCCCAATGTTCGTTCATATTCGCTAACGTTTTCCATTTATGTTTCTCTCCCTTTTCCTTCTGTCGATACACATCATTGCGAACTGAGCGCATGTATGTGAATTGAATCCGGTTTACTTTGTCTGCAGGAAATTAAACGCCATGACTAAGGAATTTATCGCTGCCTGGTTGATTTCCAAAATAGTCAAACGCAAAGCTTTCCCTTCAATCTCACTGTGATCAGTGAACATGCATGCTTCGGCAGCGTTCACAAGCACCCACTCCCCTTCTTCTAGCACCACCCGATCTCCTCCTATACTCACACGGTATCGACTTTTTAGGGTTTGTGATCGAATATTTTTCCTCCAAGGTGGATTGCTCGTAAAGATCGATCGAGGATAGCGCTTGGCGAACGGGTGATTACGAGCAAATCGAAATAATTTCTCCCCATCCGATAGAATCTTGCCCTCACACTGGAACTGGGAAGAGAAAAAATGCTGTTAAAAAGAGTTATGAACCGGTGTGGAAAGTGGCATCATTTTTCAACAAGACTGTGTAGACAGTTCCGATACCCCGATATGCATCTTTATCGAACGACAAGCTAAATCGCCATCCAGCGTCATCGACATATATATTCGACAAAATATTCACCCTTAGCGCAGGAGATTTGATGAGAAAATTTGCCAAATTGCCCTACCAAACCTCCATCCTTTCACACCGGACATCGCATACGCTCACATGTCGTTTCTCCTCTCTTTCTTCCCACAGAACCGCTATCGAAGCCAGTGTTCCTGGACCGGTGCTCCGCACGTCATAAATAGTGCAAAAATCGTACCAAAAAAGGAAGGAGATGATCTGTTTCTCATAAATTTCGGCCGGGGATTCGGCTGCGGCAAAACGTGTACTGATTTTTTTTTTATCATTGAAAATGTAAACTTATAATAGTATTGTTTTTTTTTTATTTTACTTCCCGAACACATTCTCATGATAAAGCCTAATAAAGAGAAACTACTCTACCTCACTTCTTACAGCTAGTGACTGTTTTGTTAATAGAAATATCAATCAACGTGATAGAATAATCTGTTGTACCAAATTTTATTTATTCTTTTCAATCAAAAGACTTACAAAGACTTATCAAAAGAGTACAAAGACTTTCAACAGCAAGAAGTCTAACTTTGCTATCTTACATATTTGTCTGACTGGAGGGTTACGGATGAAAAGCCATCGGAAGGACTGTTGATTCATGCCAACCGAACCAGCCTCCGTTGGTGGAAACTCCCCTGTTTTGACATGAATCCGACGGCGCACTTTTCAGCCAGGCCCCACCAGACAACGGTTAGCGAAAGAAGCTGGCGAAAAGTTCTAACGAGAAGCTCATTTATGATCCTATTATATATCAATCAATCTCCTCGAATCCGCCATGCTTGTTAGTCGACTCGAGCTTTACTTTCGCCGCCCTGAGGCTGTTGGCCAGACATTTTCTCTCTGATTTCGCTGGAACTATGCCGCCGTGGGTTGGTTTGAATTTGCCTCCTTTTTTCAAAGGAGTAGATGTACAAGCATCATTTGCTGTTTGCAAATACTGTCACCAGTATTCTTTTTTAGTCTCTACTATGAGGCAAATTTTTGGAAAATGTCCTGTTCTCTTTCACTTTCTACGCTCCAGCGCACTGCAATAAATGCAACTAACGAAGAGCACATCAGTTGACCAAAGTTCATTGTCTCAAAACCATGGCCATTGCGGTGGTGGTACGGTAAGCCTAAAAATAAGCCAAACGCCACCGAGACCGAGCTGAGCTAGATGAAAGTTCCATAAACCCCGAAAAAGGCTGCCAGCTGAGATGCGGCCAAACATAAAAACGCCAGATTTGGTGCTGCACGAGCTGTGTGTGGCAAAATGTGACAAAAAGCAAGTATCCGCGAGATTCTGATGGCGCAATGGTACGTATAATACGCGTCTTCTTTTGCCTATGACGGATTTTTGATATTTGGAATGTCGCAGACGAAGGGAAAACTTTGTAGACGAACCCTCGCAGATCAATGCAAGTTTTATGTTACGAAAAAAAAAGATCTATTTGGAGCTTATTTCAAAAGTCTATGCTTCTATTTTAGTTTTAATGCTCACGGTGCAGGGTTCCAGGGCTGACGGTGAGGTTTGGTTTTTTTTTAATATTTTTCAGTCAGACGAGAAAGAAAAATAATCCTCTGCCTGCAAGAAAAAAAAAATACTGTGAGAAGGACGAAGTGAAATATTTTCCCATAAAAACACATAATATTCATGCTTCCCTAATCTAGTTAACGAATGAAACGAATGAAAGAAAAGGCGTATAAACCATACGTTACTGTAGCTTGACCTAGCTGGCATTCACTTCCGAGTGAAACTTTCAAGCTTCTTTGAACAAGCAAACATTTACTTAATGAACTCCCTTGACTCCTGGTAAACAAAAAGATCTACTTCCGGAATCGCGGGAATAACTCTACTATTTCGCCGGATGTATGGATGTTTCAAATGGTAAAGGACACAACATTAGAGGAAGCACGAACACCATTCCATACTGCTATCATGTTCAGTAAGTAGCACAGTAGCGAATGCTCCGTTTTTCTCCCCAAAACAGCATTGGTCTAACATTATGTAAAGATAGTTGTACAAACACAGAAAATATGCTTCAGATATCGCGAGAGATCAACAAACTCACCAAAATAAGGTACCACGTACAATCGTTTCCATCGGATTAATTCATAGTTTCGAACTGAAACACAAATTGGAATGAACTAACACTTCACTATTACATGAAATAACACTTCACTATTACATGAAATAACACTTAAAAACTTTTAACAACCTAATACGTGTGCCTACTAGATAGAGCGTCTGAAAATCCACGATCCTACTGTTTACAATCAATTCTGTCAATTCATGCACAATTTGACAGCTCGATGTTCCACAATCTGGAAAATGAAACTGCACGGTCGAATAAAGCAAAATAATTATTCAACTGAATAATCTTTTTACATAAAATATTATCACAATGGCTTCCAAAAAATAGTTTATTTATATGTGATTATCATTAGGATACGTGAATACGTTACATTCGCGCACAGTTTAAACATTACCACTGTTTCATTTTCCACGACGTTCTCAACTCAGTTCAGTCTGGAATGACATTGGAAAACGACGCAGAACAAAATTGCACGCGTGTTAGTTAGGTGCTTGCAGGTTGCAACAATTCCATCATTTGAAATTTGAAGCGGAACTCTACTCAATTATTCACGATAACTATCGTCTTCTCATCAATCACAATTCAATTCAACGAGAAAGTACTTGATGTTTAATCTCTGGAGCCAAAAACTTTTAATAATTTTTTGACGGTGAGTGATATCCTTGCGTTGAATCCAATCTTAAAGAATGTGCCCGATTTCACATACACTCTGTCTAAATTCTAACCTCAAAATCCTAGGACATTGCCATTGAAGCTGCACAGGATGACGAGTAGCAGTGTGACTGAAACTGGTATAGAAGAAATGGAACGGGTCCACGCCGATCAGCAGCCGAAACGGAATAACGTGATCGATTTGTCAACGGCAATTGACGGAGAAATTTTGAAAGATATCACATCGAAAAGCATTGCCGACTTTGCTAAATTTATCTCAAGTTTTAGTGAAACGAAAATTCCCACTAGCCATGTTTCGTTGACTTACGATGCTGGAACCCATTTGGTTCGAGCAATGGACATCGTGCAAAATATTGTTGGCGTACGTAATCAGGTGTCTCACAATGTCCAGTATCCAATAATCAGCACGCAAATAGCTAGGCACCCAGTGTTTGTGCAGATCTTCGCCGTCTCTATGAAAGGACGCATGCGGCCACATCAGTTTTACGAAGTGTTCTTGATCCCCTCGAAACATTCTAATCTGTGCACAGAGGAAGTGGTGGGTGGCATCCGAATGCTCTCTGTGTACCTGACACCGGGCATGGCTTTGTGTTGTGATTTTATTGGCATTCGCGCCGTATCCTATGAGATACTGCAGACACGCTTTCCAAAGATGAAACTTAGAGCCATCCATAAAAAGGGGGCCAAGGGCTTTCATATTGCTTTTCGCACGATTGTTTACGATGATATCGGGAGCATCTACAAACTGCAGATGCGATCCAACATGATGTACTATAGGAGGAGTAAGGAAGAAGTCATGCCAGTACTGGATATGGTATCCCATGCATACTCTTCTGCCCATGGTGGCTTGAGGCTAATGATTTTCGGGAAAAATTTTACCAGGGAAGCATTAGTCATATTTAGATTCCCTACACTTCATGTTGCGATTAAACCTTGCAGAAAGTTTCTTAAAGCAACCTGTTTAGCCTGCATTGTACCTCCGTTCGAGCGACAGGACATTGAGCTGCCAGTCGCGATCGATGTGCTTGTTCAATGTGGCACAAATACAAGCGTTCCATTCAAATTTACATACGTACCGAATGTTATACTTTTCTGTCCTGTAGGCCTAGATTTAAATCAAAATCAATAACACATTAATTCTATTAAACACGTGGTGGAAACACTTTTCTCTATGCCTATACAATAATCACTATTATCTCTTATTTTAACGATCGTTTGGATTGCAAATGTCGATTGTAATAATAAAAAAATTAGATTTGTCTTATTCTTTCCCTGTTCTACTGTATGTGAATATATTTATGCGCACTCCTTTAGTATGCAATGTACGATTCTTTCCATGGCATTTTAATATCATTGCTTCGAAATTAAATCATCGAATAGAAATTTGGAATTATGGCGACATATTGTCTAGATTGCAATTTGAATTGAATGTGGCAAAGAAAAGCTCCGCTGAAAACATTTTTCAACTTTGCAAAATGTGTGAAACTTTGTTCAAAAGATGGAAACAACTTTGAAATATTTTAATTATATGCCTGCGAAACTACAGGAATAAGATCAAAATAAAATGTGGAGGTATGTTTTTATAATCCTTAAACGATGTATTGGTTTTGTGTGATAGCGCTAATTTTACTTTTATGTTTACACAACTTTATGCACGGATATTTTTTTGAGAATGGGTCTTTCCGTTGTGATAATCTTTGTGGTAGCAGTTGACTTATAGCTACTAATTTTGGTTGCAAACTAATATTGAAAACAAATATTTAAAAAAATACAGGGGTTTTTGTCATGGTTTCCGTCATGTTTCGGGGTTACAGGGGTTTTTATCATGTTTCGAGAAAATCTATCCCGAGTGAATGAGACAATGTTCGCAGGTTCGTTGTTTTATGATTTCCGTGGGGTCTAAACTGGACAGGATTGGATTATGGCTGATCTTTAGTATTACCATTGCTTGTTGTGTTGAAATCGTGATCAAGTCTTTACTAACGTTTCGTATACTTTCACACTGTTTTTTTGTTATTGCGAAGATCCAAGACAAACTCAAGGAAGTAGTGCGAAAGTACAAGCTGGGAGTGCTGCTGAAGGAAGCGATTGATTGTTGTAGCCTCTTAAAAATTCCGAACGTCTATCCTCACTTCCGGACCCCGCTCGAATCGTTCGACGTGATCGGTACCGGGCCAACATTCATTAACGTTTCGCCAATCAACCAGTACGCGTATTCTCGGCAAACATCAACGTCCAGTCCATCGCTGAAATCCGCGTCCAGGCCGGCCCGAAGGACACCAACGGCACGGACCTTGACGCAGTGAACGACGGTGGTGCTGGCACAATGCCAGGTGAAGTAACCGAAATAGTTTTCATCTGGTGGGACGCGTACAAATCCGCTCGTACGAGTCGTGGAGGTGAACACGCAGGACTGCTAGGAGCTGCTGCATCTCGGCTTTGTCAGACTAGAGGTTAACGGTGTCAGTTAAACGACTTCATCAACTGCAGTCATTTTTTTAGAGAAAGAGTTTCATATAAAAAATACATGATGTGACAAATATTCAGTGTAATGAGTTTTTTTTTACTTTATATTAAATTTACCTTTCCATTATTTTAGATATGAACAGTTATTGTGTAGATATTAATAGGCCGTCGAGTTCTTTGCAAAATGCTGGTTATTGCACCTAAGCCTTTGCTAAATTTAAGAAAATGCCTCCAAAACAATAAAAAGGGTTCAGTAACATAATAATTATTGGATTAAAGTTCTGCTCAGTATTTAGTATTTTTCTATGCTCAATCTTGCACATTTAACGTTGAGGCACACGTAAGAAACATTCAAATTTAAACTATATTTCCAACAGTGACATATAGGTGGCGCTATCCACTTAGATTCCAACAAATGTATACAATATTTGAAATTAACTACCAGCATTTTCATATTTATGTTCGTCGAAACATAGAAACAATAGAAGTTCTCATTGATAAGAAAGATTAAAATAAAAGGAATAAAAAGTTAAAATCAAGCAAAACTGCTTCACGCGTGCCTACATAAGCAACTACCCACATATTCAGCTAAATCGAATTAGCTAAATCAACTCCACCCACTCCGTAGGCATATCCTGCCGTTTCGGTTTGATACAATTGTCGGACCTCCAGGTCTCGATTATTGATTTTACAGATCACTGATGGGTTCATTGTGCTAATTAAACCAATCAATAAATTGAATTGGCGTCCAGCGCCCGACCAAATTATACCGAGGACTGATTGTGTAGCAGAGTAAAGCCGGTTCGAGAACATATTGGGAGAACTTAATTAGAATGCACTTGTTTGTGCGAGGGATTTGCCCGCCGCTATGGCATTGTGCATTGCTTTTCCAAGATTATTCCTGAGGGAGGCATAATAAGAATGTTCTCGTTCACTGGTACTTGGGAGTAAAGATCAAACGGAGGCCTAAGCCGACATGCACGAACTTCTTCATACTCCAATAGGGAGGGCATCACCAAGTTCAGGAGTGCATGCCGCCGATTCAGGTAGAACTGTGTGAATGTTTAATTGGCAATAAACTCGTAACAATGGAATATGGCTTCCTCAGTACCGGATGGTTTAAGCTATAAGGCATAAGGGTAGCAAAAGGGAAAGCGTTAAAAATGTATCCCAGTTGGAGATTCTTGGGGCGCAGGATGTGGGTGACCTATAGCCAATCAATTGGTAAGTTTATGGTGGGTAAACAATCCTCGGTTCCTTGGCGATCTGAACCATAAACTATTCACAGAGAAAGCACTGATTGTTCCTCTTTGGGGACAAGTTGAAACATTCAATGTTTAGTAAAAGTAGTTCCTCTTAGTTTAAATTCATGTTTGTGAATCTTGAATCGACTAAAACAAAAATGAATTAAAAATTAAAAAATTAATTACTTGTCAATTTGGTTTAAAGAAAATGTTATTCGAAGAAAATGATTCTCTTACTAAATTGCTTTGAAAATCTGGCTTTTGGCAATGAAAACTTTTCAATGGAATTAAAAATGTGTGATTTAATCTAAATTGGAATTTGAAAAATGATTGAGGCCCCTAGAACGGTTGGTCCTCCTCTGAACGTATCTATGTTTGCTGACTTTTTAATTGTGCTGAATCTACTTAGCAAGAGTAGCAAAAAAAGATCATGTATTTGCACAGCGAATCTCTTGAACAACCCTTTCTGCTAGCTTTCCAACTAAGAGATCCTCGTCACCTTTTTTCCTGCCATCCGGAAGAATTTTTCTTTTTTGTTTTCGGTTTTGGGCTTGTCACCCTCTTCTGTAATTAAAGCTCAAACGACAAAATAGCGAAAGTTGAGAAGATTCAAAGAAGACATCCTCATCATCCGGCCCGGGCATTCACGTGTTTTCTTGGAACGGAAGTGGCCTATGTGGAAACACTCCAACCTTCCAGTCCGCCATCTATGACATGTCAGAGTGGAAATGGGGAATGGGGAACATACATTCGTCACAGTGGCTGACTGTGGCTCTCTTTTACCGAGGACTCTAAAAATGGTGCCTTCTTAGCGAAGTTCTTCTGGTACGGTTTTGAGACGGAGTTACTCCAGTTTGTCGCTCTTAAGAGGTGACAACGTATGTGGTGTTGGCGCAAACACGGTACGTTTGGCATCGGACTCCATTTTGGGCCCATTAACATATGTAACAGGTTGATCACGTTTTGATGGTTGACTTTGCATGACAAGCAAACAGTGGTGAGTCGGTGGAAGGACCTTTGATGAGCCTGATTGGACTCCGTAAAAATTAATTATGGAATTCTATTACCATTAAGCCTCTTACCAATTATCGGAATCGGAAAATTATTATCTTCTTCAAACAGAAATATTCTTTTCAAACCGAGTATTACGAAGTTAACAATTATGTCATAATGTCGTGTTTCGTTGAAAAAGGTTATAAGTGACTAACGAATCAGGGCTATTCTGGCCAGAATATTAGATCGTTTGTTGCACAACTAAAGTAGTCAAACTTAAATAATTTACAACGAAGCGCATGTTCCGAAACAGTGGGACACACTTCTGTTGTATCTGACTTTCGTAGCTTAAAAATTAGCGAGAGTCGTTTTATCAATAAAAATCGCTGTCAATAACTTCCAGACTTGAATCAACTCCCTTCGATCGAAAGTAGAGCAAACGGATGGGATTAAGTTGAAAAAAAACTTTTCAATGATCCCCAGAAAACCATGGGTGGATAATTATTTGAAAAACCATTCCTATACCAAAACACTAATCCCTGATGAGTAGCAATTTCCACAGCCTTGAATTAGTTACAACGCATTTTTATACAATTTTATTACAATTTTGATTGTTCTTCATAAAACTTTGGAATTGTTGTTGACAAATTTTGACTTCGTGAGGATTCGGTGGCAAGGAAAATGAGGAAAAACAGCGGTACGTGTGAAATAAACTGTTTAAGCAGCGAGGGTGTTTTCTTTCGTTTAATTTTTTATTTTCCATTAATTTCGCAAGAAAGGACCCAAAGAGTACGATCCTACTTCAGAATGTTTGAAATTATAGTTGGAACGTTTCCTAGTTCTTTGTGCAACGGTATGCTTTAGTCTACTATTCCGCCGCGTAGAGCTGAAGGGCGACTAAGGGCATTTTACGTTCAGTGATGGGATTTTCCGATTCCGAGTGTCACCATGGAAGGAATGGAATCGCGAGAGAACTGGCTCTTTGCTCGGCTTGAAAGAGGTGATTTTCCGCTTAAATTTGGTTTAATTGGCGCGCCGTGGAAGTTCAACGAGAATGGTCATTAATTTTCGCTCCGAGTGGTATCGATGCCGATCCGACACCAATCTGCGTCCCATCATTTGGTGGGGGGAAATTGTGAAAATTGGAACACTAAACTGTTACTAACGAAGCGGAACTGGTTGTGAACGGTGGGTTGGGTCGAAATGTTAGGCTGATGCGTCTTGAAAAGGGAATTGTCGATGAAGTGGAATGAAAGACGTTTGCGAACATTTCTCTTCTTTTTCTTAAACGGCGATTGCTTCGCTTAGACGGAAATACTTTTCGTACTTAGGGCTTGCAGTACCGGAGCTCAATGCCAACAATCGCTGCTTTTTCTGCCTAGGTGCTCTCCAGATAATTGTGAATTTAGAACAGAAAAGACATTATAAAAGTATACAGTTATTTCATATTTGGAGAACTCTTTGGTTATATTCGTTAGGTTTTTTCCAAAAATAACTTTTGAGATTCGAACTTCAGTGCATGTTGTACATGGAAATAATATTATTTAGCCTCCAATCGAACCCATGCAAAGGATGATTTACAAGATGTGGATGTGACAAGATAACGTTACGCCGATACGAGAAGGAAAACCACAAACTATTGTCCAAATCTGGATAACCCCTGCGGGTTCGCCACCGACAGAGAGGTAATAAATTTCAATACCAACCATCAATCTTCAACCCTTCGCATCAGACATGAATAAGCCGAGATCATTCGTCACTATCAATAATCATACAAATGAATGGCTGGAAACCTTTTCCCGGAGCACTGTAACAATCAACCAATCGAAGAAAAATGACCCTTTCAATCTTTTCGTTCCATTGCTCGAGGTTTTGTAAAGGGGAACACACCGAGAGTTTGGCCTGGGGAGGTGTTTTTGGGTCTGAATTCAGTTCCTATACGCATGCAAGAACCAATCCCTCTCCCTCGTTTCTACAGACAGATTTGTTGCATGAAATAAATTAAGCAGCACGCAATTCGGATCCGGATGTTGTTTTGTGAGAAAATGATCATCTTTTTGTGGTGATTTATTGAAATGCCAGCCGCGTTTATAGGAGCACCAACAAAAAGATAATAGCTTGGGATAGCAGGAAATCCTACGATTTTCGGCACTGTTTATAAGCCTGGTTTACGGTCAGAATATGCCTCAAGCTTCACAAAATCATTAAATTCTATGGGGCCCTTTCATAAAACATCTTTTAAGCGTATAGTGGTTATTTAATGTAGTTTTTTGTAATTAGTTTGATAGAGCACAAAAGTGGTTCGAGGATTAAAAGAGAACGATTGAGTCTAAAGACATAACAATAATATCAATTGATTCCATAAAAATACCCATTTCTCAATCAAATATTTGATTCTTGAGAATGTTCCAAACATTCAGTTCACCGCTGCTCGAAATATCATCGGCAGGATTCCATACGACCACCGAAAAATTTAAACATCCGAATTCTTTTTCCCACTAAAAGAGAGGCAAAACATTGCAATCCTGTTTCAATCGATTTGCAGTGAAATTAATGTCTGCAGATCAGAACATAACTAAAAAATCGATCTCAGGTTCAAACCCGCTCATATTGCATTTGCACCGCATTGATGCGCAAATTTCGGACCGAAACATTCTGATTCGGGAAAAACGAACGAGCCGAACCGTGGCCCTGCACCTCACATTTACGAAAAATTCTGAGTGTCGAGTGGAAGGAAAGCTTTTCCAGGAAGGCGGAGGGAAAAACTGACACAATTCGGTGTGCGGACAAAAAAGTTACCTTTTCAATATGAACGAAGAACGTATAACCATTGTGCAAAGTTTCGATTCTGAACGTTTACCACAACCTCGACTCGAAGCGCGTTTGAGATGGGAATGCATGAGTTTTTCCTGGGTTTGCCGGGATTATCTTTTTTCTTTTTGATTCAGCTAGCCCCTCCGAAAAGCTCGTTCCGTTCGAACGGATTCTGTTTGTCACCAAATGGGAGTTGATTTCCTTTGGGAATGAATTGGAATTGATGATGCAGTCAACCGGTTCCTGCCATACGATGGAGTCGAAATGGGATGTCTTCCGGTTCGGTATCACCTGGCTCAGTGCCGTAAACGTTTCGGTTTCTGTTATCTCCACTACTGACTTGCCCGCAACCGCACCGTGTGTGCGATTTAACCACACACGCTTTTACGGACGCATTTTACCGGGTTTAGCTGAATTTTATTGGTCGTTTCGGACGGAACTTAGGACATTTAAAGCAGTTGGTGAACGTAATGTTTGAGGAATAGTGTGAGTAGTTGTGGGTGAACTATAGTTCTATAGTTGTTTATTTGTTCACCGAACCGTTTATTTGTTCACCGTGGGTTTATTTGTTCACCGAATGCACGCTGGCAATTAACCAATTGTGAGAAGTGCACGTGTCGTAGGGTAAATTTAATTGCATTTTATTTGTAAGCCATACACGTGCACATGCTCGACCTCGCCAAGGAACTCTGGAATGCAAGGGTGAAACGAGGAAAAATAATAATTAAATATGCAACCGACAAGAGACTTTGCGCAGAGAATTCCATAACTTCATAACTACCAGCATAACTACCGGCTATAAAAAGGGAGATAGTACAGGAGAAGCAGATCCGTTTCATCCACATCTCATGGGATGTTCATTACAAGTCGTGATTTCTCTTCATTTATTTTCCCTTGACTGTTTCGACTTTCAACATTCAACATTGAATCGTTTCGTGTACTTTTTTTTAATTCACCTCATTTTGAAAAGGAGCATCTCGTTAGGAGTGCAGTTTTGATTGTTTCGCTTCTTGATTCACTAGAACTTCCGACCGTAAAAAGAGCTCGAGTAAACTCCGCTGGTCTTAATTACAAAACGGGTAATCTAGCAAAAAACATCAAGTTTATTGCTCATAACATAAGTGTGATCATGTACGAAGGAGACTTCTGGCGGTACCTTCACCCTGGTGACATGGAGTACCTGGGAGCTTTCGGTCGACCACGTTGCTTCAAGAATGGGATATATCGTTAGGGTGGGGTTTCAGAATGTGAAAATTGTCAGGATTTTCTGAGGTTGGGAAGACAAGTGTGAAGAGTATGATGGGAGGAAGTTGAGGCATTAGTGTATAGAAATTCTGCACATATAAGAGGTAGACTGTTTTACGTCGGTTTATTGTAAAATAGTGTTCATCCATTATTTTTTTAGGAGTTCAGGTCACGAGACAGTTGCAATATAGGTGAAAGGTTAAGGACGTCACAGTGACGCTTAGGTCTTCCATTTAACATAGATGATGCTAATAACGATGAGAATGCTGTTGACCACGCGCATCAAGATCAACCTTCATAAATCTTCTTTCAATCGATTCTCAGCAGTTTTCAAAGATTGTTATATCCTTTCTGGGAAGGTTTTGGTACAAGAGTTCTTTTTTAGTCACTCAGTTAGAATTTTTGTTTTATTCACTTATAAAATCCGATTCTTTGTTTTATATTAAAAAACCGCCTCATTGGTTGTGTTGGTAAAAACAAATGATTGAACGTGTTGACGATGACTGAAGAGATTTTACCTTTTCAGGACGCCATTCGGTGCAGCGGAAGCCCTCAAAACCACAATGGAAAGCATTTTCATGGCTGATGGCGCGTGGATTGAATTTTCATGGATTATGGCGATCTGGGAACTATTTTCCAGCGACGACCGTGAACCATTACAGCAATCAAGTAAACGAGTCGCGATTTCCCAGGGCATGAGAGTCAGCATAAATGTCAAATCGCACGCTCAGTCGTTCGTTCTACTTCGTTTTATTTTTTGGAGCCGTTTTCATTTCCTACAGTTTCGCTCGTCGGCGGATGAGTTATGATTTTGAAAACCATAATTCATTAGCTAAAGCTACACACAACAAACACATAATATATAACACCCATACACATGCAGAACTTTCTCACGGAGACCATCCTTACGCCCTTCCATAACGAGGATTAAGCCTTCCACAGAAAACCAGAGCCACTAGCAACGGATGGCAGCCGAGTGAAGATTAAATAAAAACGATGATAATCCTCATAATGAAGCATCGAATTGCGTCAACTGCGGTCGGTTCCTGGGGCTCTGATGAAGCGAATCAAAGGAGGAACGGGAGATGGCAGGACGAAACAGTGACAGACAGGGGGTACTTCATTTTTGTTGGAGTAACGACCGTCTTCAGTGATGCCTGCCCCCTTAGGGGCTTACTAGATTTGTTCCCTTTGTGAACGATGATGGTTGGCCCTCTCGTTCAGGGTAGGGTCCGGTGTCGGTTTGGATTCGAACCGTAGAGAGACTATTTGGAGCGATTTGTTTTGTCCATTTTTTTGGCAAGAGATTTGCTTCGACTATGCAGTGAAGCCAGTTGCATGGACAAACTTGTCTGAGATGACCTGAATTTAGCTGACAGCATATTGGCGAGTAAATGATGCTGCCGGAGTTTATTTGAAGTTAACTAATTTAATCCTTTATAATAACGACATGCATCACTTTCGTTTACCATAAACTTCGAGCCGTGTTGGTATTTAAGGTTTTCTAATTTTTCTTGAATTTCCCCCTCGGTGTTTTCTAATTTTTCTGGAAATTTTCGCTCCATTTGTTCAGACCTTCACACCACATACTCTTTTAGTTGAAAAAAAATCACATTGAGGTTTAGTTGGATTGAAGTCTTCATTTCCAATCTGGTTCGGTTTTTGCTCTCCTTAAATTACCCATCGATCACGCCCTCACGATTTTACGAAAATTTATCACGATTTTTACACAATGCTTCTGCATAAAAAAATATCCATGTGATTGTGCACTCATGCAACGGCTTCATTGGTAGATTATATATAAAAGGGAAAATTAACCACCGTCTCCCCCCGCTGCAGAGTGCATTTTTGTGTATCTTTTGTTTTCAATTTCGTTCGTCTGGTCATTTTGTTTGTTTCAAGTGAATTATTTTCGTCCCTTAGTGAGAGTATTTTTTCATTTGCCTGCATTATTTATGCAGAAAAGTTTACACGACACGTGCTAAGTGGATTTTTCTGCGCTTGCATATTTACATTGGTGTTTGATGACGTAATGGAGAAAACCAAGCTTCAGGTTTCAGCAAGATTTATTTCCTTTTTGAATGAAGTAAGTAAGTAAATTTGGTGTTATACATCAGAGTAACCAATTCAGAGAACGTTTGGAACAAATTGAATTTTTTCTGTAACATATTTCGTTTAATAAATGTAAGGAAAAACTCTTCTAAATATATGCTCTAAACTATGATCTAACAGATTATGATGGTCCAAACTGTGGCAATAGCGGTAATATTAACACGTTGAATGTCATGGTTATCATTTTTGATAGCCAGCTGGCATTAGTTCTAAAAAATGTTTGCCCCATAAATAAATTAAAATGCAACATAAAAATTATAGTAATGTTTAATATCAATTCTTTGGGAAGCTAAGCTTTGATTGGCCTTCAAAACTCGCTGGTTTCATAAATGTAATGAAAGAATAGATGAAAATGCAACATAAAAATTATAGTAATATTTAATATCAATTTTTTGAGAAGGTAAGTTTTTGCATAGCATTGAAAGTTGTTTTTTCAATAAATGTTATAAACAAATTTTTTTAAAAAGGATTGTACTAAAAAAGTGTGCTTGGCAGTCAACGTGTTAAAGGATAAGGTATCTTAAAACATTCAAACTTTTAAATGTGGTGCAGTAGTACGGATTTTTGAAACGATTGTCATATTATGATCAAATAACGGCAAAAACCGCACATGTAATTGTTTTGCAGGTCAATGGTGGAGGGTTTAGATTGGTAAGCAAGCCTCAGGTTACTATTTTTACTACTTAATTGGCACACCTCTTTCCATTCATATTAACAAACCATCACAGAGAGATCTCTGTTTCTCGTATTGTTTGGATAATTTACAGGGGGAATAAGAACCGTTGGTATGATAGGATGGTTTGCGATGGAAAAGTTCTTGGATAGCAGATTTTCGCTTATCTAAGCCAGATAAACCCACATGCCACACGTCATCTCTAGGTGGTAGAGGAGGAGGACGTGGTGCTTCGTTGGATGCGAAATATAATTGTCGGAAATCTACACTAATTAAATTGCATTTCTGCCGAAAGACATAACCCTATCATCAACTGCAGTCTTCCCCATCTAATCGTCACCCCTCCCCGGCGAGGGAATAGTGTTCTAAGTCGGGATTTGTTACTTTAGTGCGGTCTGGAAGCGGAAGCAAGGTGGTTTCCAGGTATGGATTAATGTTACCGATAGTACGATGATGCAATATGGCCCCACGGTCTATTTCCACGTTAAAAATATGCGCTAGATGCACTAACATTACGTTGCTGTCGACGGGATGAAATGTGCGAGGGGGAATAATGCTACATTTTGTTGACAAAATAAATGCCACGAACAATAGCCTCTAGTACGTGTGTGTTAATGTATGCATTTAGATGGTAGTAGCTATCAGCTGCAGCAGAAACGAACCAATTTACACCGCATACCACAATCCTTTTATCTCGATTCAGTTTGTGTCCGGGCCTGTTCCGAGTTGGTGAACGCTTTTCTCACAAAACAAACCCCACCCAGTACCGAAAATTATACATAAAACAGGAAAAAAACAGACCCCGTTTGGTTTACGGTTTAATTTGTACGAATTGTACATACCAAGTGTTTCGATACAATTCCGGATCCTAAATTGGTTTCGATATCCCCTCGGCCGGATACTTATTTCATCTCATCACTTTTTCTCATCCAATCGCAGGTTCATTCTCTCACACGCTTTCCAGACTGCACCGTCGCGTAACGCGACGTCGCCTGACAGGCGCTGAACTCCATGCAAAAAAAACATAGCGCGATTCGCGCGACATCACGCAAGGTTTTTTTTATATGGAGTTCAGCTCCTGTCAGGCGACGTCGCGCTGTAGTGTGGACCCCGAGTCACACCATCCACAGCACCTACCTTTTGGGTTTACTCATCGCAGCCGGTTGTCAGACGGAGTAGCGAATGTAAACACATTTGATTGAATACACTTCAAGCGCGATGTTGTGCATAGAGTTCAAGTTGTGTGCAATCGAAAGTGCCAGCGGAAATTGAAAATTTTGCAGCGCTAGGTGTGAAATCGTTTGCATCGACAGAAAGAGGTTCACGCATCTTGTCAAAGCTAGGGAATATATTTTTACAAGCAAACCGTGCGCTGGCTGCATCGTGTTTCGATGGATTCACCCGTTACCAGGCGTTTTGGTACGTACAGGGTAGGACACGCTTTCGTAGTTATTGATAATGGAACCACCGGAACGAATCACCGGAGCCTGCTTTAACGGAAATGCTTTGGCATAACGCGAACGGTAAGATTTCAAAACGCGCCTCTGGCAGAAAATTGATGCAATTTCAGTAGAAGGTACAGCATGGCGCCGGGGTGAAACCGGGGAAACAAATTCGAACTGTTGACATACATTCGCGACTGAAATGCTTCAATCGATGGCTTCACTCTGAAAACGGCAAATAGACTGGTGGTGATGTTTTTTAACTTTTCAAATATGACGATACTTCTTCTGTTGCTGTGATGATTGCATAAATTGGGAGCTTTTGATAGTGCAAAGAGCAAATATTCGACTAAAGAATACTCCGATTACGCTTTATAAATCAAAAAAATTATTACTTGATTTCGAATTTTGGGCAGATTATTAGGAAGCCAAGGATTCATAGATTGATATGTATGTAAGGATGAATGTTATGAAAATATTTGTGTCATGCTGCACAGTTTTGGTAATCTTAAACACAATGTCTAACGCAGCAAATAGATTCGCACGAAATGATAACCATTAGCATAAACCATGTTTTCACTATCAAGAAAAGAGAAAACACACAAAATTTAATGATACGTGCCTATTGAAAAAGACTTCTGCCTGAACTTTTCTCGAGATTGATCGTATATCAATTTGTTTTACAAGTTATAAATTCAACGGAATGTAACGGAAAAGGCAAACGAGGTTAAATAGGATTAAATTTAATTTTTGCTGTTCCCCACTATCCGCATTATATGTGGAAACCATTCAACCAATAAGATAAATTAAGTTAAATAGCTATTGATCGTATCGTTTGAATACTGTTAACGGAATTTCCCACCCATAGCAGCTTTTTGGTTTGTGGTTGTGTGTTTAAATTATGAACACTTTAAATTGCTCAATTGTTAATTGCATTCTGTTAAAGTCGTTATGCAGGCAAAAACAAGGATAAAACCACTGACACTCACACTAAACAAGCACCGAAATGCACTCTTATAGAAAGCCATCGATAACGTTTTGGGAAATACGCCAAAATGATGCGAAATCAATTTTACCAATGTATCATCACCAGCGAAACAGCGAGTATGGCCATCAATTATTCAGTTAATTTTATAATACCATTAAAGATTGATTGTCGTCGTACGTAAGGGAAGTCGGAAAGTATGATAATCATGTCAGTGCGAACGTTGATTACGGTTGCCACTGAACTGGCAAGCTTCAATATTGTTACGGACGACAACGGAGGAGACGTAAAAGTTTGCTTTCCAAATTTTCATTACCAACTGAAGTGGGAAAAGAATTTATTAGCCCTAGTTTTGGCTTTCTTGGTTTCACCCGAGCGGTGGACACATCTGCATTGACCGTGAAATAATTATAAAGTCGATTAAAAACTGACAGGAGTCAACGCCGCTTTTCCACGAACCTACAAAGCTACCGAGTACTTCGAGTAAGCAGAAATGGTTCTTGGGAAACTTCGGAGGCTTCACTCGGTGAGCATTTGCGCGAAACCCGTTTTTGAGGAAAGATACATCTATAATTTTCCACGAACCGACTCGAAAGCACCTTTCAACACAATTTTGTAAGTGATTCCTTTTTCTGGGCTGGATGCAGTTTTCCGGTAAGAAAAGCAAAATACACGCCGCAGACAAGTCAATCGAGTCGGTACCCGGAATTCGAAGAGAGTATCACTCGAACGGATGTGAAATTCTCAGGTAGTCGGCGATGCAGCAATCGCTTCCAGGTCTGCGAATCGAACCGATTCTGTAGGGTTTCCTCAAGGGAACAGTCTGCAAACCCTGCCAGATGCCTGTTCTCGTTCGATTACGGTTCTATCAATTATTAACGAACGCAATAATAAAATTTAGGCCCCAAGGACACGGATCGAAAATGTTTCCGCTTTGGAACGCTGGCGAACACAGAGGGATATAAATCAAAACCAGGCGGTTTGCTTGTCGCGGGTCCCAGGGTGAATGATTGGAGGGATACAAGTGTGTTTTTGTGTAAATATGTAATAACAGTAAGTACATCTTGAAAGACTACAATTCGGGTGTGATGTCTAGGTTACATTTGAAGGAGAGAAAAATCAAACAAATGATGGTGGAGTCAATTATTTTTCATTTTTCTTTTCTTTTAAAAAACACATTCGAGTGATCTCGGTGTGAAAGTAAGATCGATTCCTATTGTTAAACTTAAGTAAATTATAAATTATCTTAAAAGTACAAAAGAACAATGTTGGTTTTTTTAAAGTCCGCTTTAATCAATCTACTGTTATAACTTCTTACTATAAGATCAGTGGCTTATAATATTTTGAATGCCACATTTTTGAATGAAAACATACACAATAAGGATCAGTGACGTTGTGCTTTAAAAACAGACGCTGGAGGTTTTTAAAACATTTATCACAAATATAAAATGCACATAAATATTAAAAAAACAACTATTTCTTTAAATCAATTTTAAAAGTAAAAATATGCAATAAATTATGTTTTTCATAACGTAATACACAGTACGTTTTCGATATAAGATTCATATATGTTCACTGCACTTACGGTAATTTACCATCTTAGCGCACAAAGTATTCTACGTCGTCCGTATTATCGTCTTACATCCGCGTTTAAGTTTCTGTGGTTTATGGTTCATTATTTCTATCACCTTTAGTGTGTACTTCGATAAAAAAAGTCAAAGAGCTAAGGGGCAGGAAATTATATCTCATCTTTGATGGTGCTTTCTTCGGTGCATGCCTGCATTTTTCCCTCCAAGTTTTGGCCCGTCGAGCAGCTAAAAGAGGCATCCGTCGAAAGTGGCCTTTCCCTTCTGTAGTTGGTTTATCTTGGGCTCACAAGCTACAAAGTCGTCAAGACCTCCTCCGATATTGACTGTACATATGTTGTGCTTTCTTTTACTTCTGTCATCCCACCACCGTGCACGTGGCGAAATTATGGTGTAAGGCTCACATACAGAAACAACGCCTCACAACAAGAATAGCATGGGGATCTGGGTCGCGTAGTAACACAACGGGGATGCATCCGGCGTCATATTTCATTTTTATGGCTGTTTCTTTTGCGTCCAAGACTTATAATAGCATTTTCTGGCTGACGCCACCTATGGCAGTGGAAAGATGAACATTGCTCGGGGAAAACAACGGGTGATGTTCGGAGTGAAGTGCATGTCCCCTGTTGGCTTCCAGAAGTACGTGTTGAATGTGAATGATTGTTATGGTTTCTGCTGAAGTGTACCGTGACACTAGTGGAATCGTGACATTTTTGCTAGCTACTGTTTGTATGTTTATCTTTTTTTTACTGCTGTAAATTGCGTCTGGAAGGGCTTGGAAGAGATATAGTCTCACTTCAAACTACACGATGTAGAGAAGATTCACCTGAAGCTCGACCTGTTAGTCAATTGCACTTTTTTTAAGATTTTTTTTGACAACAGTGTAAAGCGTTCCAGCCATGAAATGAAAAAAAGGTTTTAGCAAACTATTGCTTACTGTTTTTTGGTGTTTTGTTTATATTTAGTTGTTAGAAGAGCTTTGTATTTTGTTTCAATTTGGAATTTAGTAAGTCCATAACACAAAATGATTTTACTCTTAATTGTTCACTTGACGACTGCAACAGTGTGACATTTTTGTGTTTCATAGCTTTTTGAATGTGCTTTATTCCGCTATACTGTCAGCAAGCCTGTTTCAATTTTTCGAATGAGATTTTTTAGTGTTTCAACTACCGTTTGTATTAGTTCTGACCCGGGCATAATAACTCAGCCAAAAAGAAACAACCATGATTCGCAGGGTTTACTATTTGATTGCACAAACACTCTACACTCACATATGCATGAGCACGTGCGGTGGCTTAGCGTCGGATAGATGTTGTAGCAAGAGAACACGTTTACGTGTTCACCAATGTTATTGTTAACATGTTTTTCCCAGATAACAATTTGTCCATGTCGGCGTTTTTTAGGTTACGAATTGGATTTTTGAATTTGCGGATGAGCAATTGCGGAGAAATGGTGGTGAGAATTTGTGCATTCAACTCACAAGAAGCTTCGGAACGATTTCCATTGAATTTTGCCAATTGTTGAACGAACAGAAAAAATAATGATCCGGGATTTGCGTTTAATTGTTTGATGAATATGTATGGGAGCCTCCGATGATTGGTGATTGAAACAATAATGGGAAAACGATTGGTTTGCAATGAAAGTACAAAGCGTGCATAGTTTTCGATGCAAAGAGAAATAACACATACTCGTACAGTTGAAAAGAAATTGTGTTATATTTTATTCGACTTTAATTTGCAGGCCTTGTAGGAACTAACCCAATTCCTCACGCCAGGAAGATTGCAACCGTTTTCAAATTGAAGTAGAAAGGGGTTTCATCGGCTTAGTGATTTTTTTTTGCTTATTTTCTGTTACCTTCTACCAGCCGTATGTATTTGCAATCCGAGCTGGTATGTTGGTCTGACAGCTGAACATAAATTTTTCTGTTCGATCTGTTGTTGTGATGTTTTATTTTGCGGATGGTTTTACTCAGTTTCATATTTCATCCTCACAATCCAATAAGCAAATCCAGGCTTTTTTCTCCCTCAAACGGTTTATGTTTGCCTTCCCGTCTTTTTTTCCCTCCGGTGTTGGAGAGCGAAAAGATAAAACATATTCAAACAAATTTCATGCAGATTAGTTGAATTTATTGCCACTCGCACTATCGATCCTTTTCCCTTTTTTTGTATTTATTTCACATGCATCATTTGTTTGAAATTGTTTGCAATTCTATTTCGATGCAGTGGGGTTAGCTGCAATTTTTCTCGCAAGCCGCTACCATTGGTTATGCTGCGCGTGATGATTTAGATCCCGATGATCCAACCCTAATAGTGATGTTACGAACGGACATATTTTATTGTGCCCAATTAATGTCGTGCATATGCAGAGACCGAAAAATTTCCCTCGAACTAGATCCCGGTAGGTTTTCGCTGACCGGACTTGTTGTTTTGTGGTCGGTTGATTATTGTATCCCAGAGCAGGAATGTCCATTTTTTGTTCATGATTCCCCCAGAGCAAACTACAGATTATGTGGTATGCAGGGTGGTGATGAAACCAACCATCGGTCCGCGATTTGGTAGGAAAACAGATTAACTAATCATACGGGAACCATTACGTTGGTGGGCAAATTATTCTTTTTATGTTCATGGGTACGCCTGGTCCGCTGTGAAAGTGTTTACACACCTTTGAGTGGCAGATGTGTTCGGTTTCAGTTTGTTCATATTTTGGTTTTAACTTCGCGATATTTCAAATATAATTATTTACCAAATATTTTACTGCATCAAAAATCTCATACGACTGTTTAAAATCAGTTAAACAGATTTTCGCTTTAAAAATATTCGGACATGTTTCTGGTAGAATGAATTAAATTGTATTGAGTCCAGTTTTCACTTTATATTGATTAATTACAATCTTATAAATGCTCCTAGGATTTCAAGTTTCCGAAACATGATGTCATGTGTCAACGGAAGTGGGAAAAACTGTTCAAATTAAATCAAAATTGCTTCACACCGGATCCTTAAAAACTTGTGGCATCGAATAGTATCATCGTGTATATCTTATGCCTTTTTTCTCATCTTAATAGTCGTATAGCAGTTCACAGGTTTTCCATAGCCAAATCCCAGGAAGTGTATCTTATTAAAAATGTTCCTTATTGAATTCGTGGCGTTCAATTAGTTTGATGTTCTGTCGAAATGGCTCACGGCTGAAGTGTATCTCCGTACTGGCACATCGGGACAGGAATATCGAAAGTCCACAGGCGTTTCGTGCAGCTGCTCATACTCCTCGTCTCCGAGATGATGGTTTCTTTTTCTCCGAGGGCTATGGCATACTCAGAATGCGGCACAGGACAACGGATCTAATTGAATTTCACGTACCATCACGGTTTGAGCCCTGGGCCCCCATTGATTGTTCAACCGAACGGTAAGTTCGCGTGTTTGGGTGGAACGTGCGATCTGGTGCCGCTCTTCGAAGCAGGTTTAGTTTTCCGGTCCATCCGGCGGCACCAACTTGCTAGCACGGTGTTTCGAGGGCAAAAGGTTCCTACCGACACGATGAATGATTTAATGAGAAAATTAATTACGACCGGATGGGTTTTGTAAGCGGGTGCGGTGCGTTTGTGGTGCGGTGCGGTGTAAATTTTTGTTGTTCGTTTGTATTTCCCAGGGTTCTGCTTCATGGTTGACCTAGAATTGCTACCGGTCGGGAGAATTGGGGAAGACCCTTGGCGCGAAGGGAGGGTGTTGAAAATGAGATTACATCTACCCATAGGCCCGCTATGGATGCTGTTTTTTATTCATAGAAAAACGAAACGCCAACGGAGTGCTTCCTTCACCGATCATCGGCATCGAAAGAATCGACCACTTTAGACCAACCTAATTCAGTGAAAAAGGTGTAGTCACGACAAGTGATAAAAGCAGAAACAATCATCTTCCGCGATCTCTGAGGATAATGACGAGGAAAATGATTTGTAATGGTTGCTTCTTATTCACTTGGTTTCCTTTTTCGTCTTTCGTTACCTCTTGGTAGATTCTTTTATTTTCGAGGACAGTATTTTCAACGCAGCAAAACAGGTTATTTCACTGTTCGCGTCACATTAACGTGGCATGAGAAATTCAGATTCAATGAAACGTGCGAAATCATAAATAAAATAATTTCTCCTTTTTATCGCTTATTTATTGCCCAGCAGAGAAAGTGTGTACAATGTTGTTGCTGACGGTGCAAAGGGCGATAAAATTAATCATAAAATACGTGCCGAGCCCGTTGGCCCCGAGTTTGGATTTTTGGTCCAGCAGTTCAGGTTCGGCAAGCAGCCAGACCGCATGTGTCCAACCAAATAACGGAAAATTGGTTATTTTGCCCACGAACAAACATAAGCAGGCCGGAAAAGTTGCAAATGATGGGATTTACTTCGTATCGGAAAACGAGACGTGTTTAACATTTGAATCGTAACATTTTTTAATCTTTTTGCCTGTTGGAAAAGGTGTATCAGTTTGTAAGAAAAGCATTCATGCGATTCCGGAATCCTTCCAATGCATCCTTGAAGAGTTCCGTAAGAACAACTCTATTTCGAGAATGACTTTATACTCTCGCTTTAATTGATTTAAACGCTCCATCAAAATCCCGTGGAGCATCAAGGTGATCAGCTTTCTACTTTTAGTTTTTTCCATCCCACAGGTTCAATACACTTCGCAGTCATCATCGCAAACTCGCAGATTAAGTTATTCATAGACGGAATTCATTTACTTTATTAATGTAATTTATAGTTTTACCTAGATCGCGTTGGCGTCTGTCGAATAAAACGTACAATCGGCTTTAGCCAGATCGCTTACTTGACGGAACCGGAGTGTTACCATCACTCTATACAACCAGTTTGCTTGTGCCGTCAGGATGAGGCTCGGGATGTTGCAGACGGTTATTAGCATTTTTCCCATTTCTATGCTAATGGTGCCTGTGAGTTGATGACGGGTTGATGCACGGTGCTACACTGCGATACATCAATCGAAAAAGCTTAGGAATGTTTGAAGTTGAATCGGGTTTAGTTAACTTTAACACACTTTACTTTGATCTTGAATTTTTGGTTTAATTATTTTTTGATTAAGAACTAATCATACTTTAATGTTGCAACCGAAAGTTGAAAAACGCTGAATACATGAAAGAAAATCTATGAAAAATACGACGAAACCAGCAGGAATATTTTTTTTAATAAATTAAAGCACCATCTGTGTATTTTTTTGTTTTGATACAGAACTTGTAAACGCTTTGTGGTAAGAAATCTGCCGTGATAAAAATCCGTAACAGTGGTTGGTATGCGCTGGATTCATGACGGTGCTTAATTGAGTGTTAATTTATCATTCCAAGAACGAAAAAGAAAACAAAATCATCATCTGCTGGCAACAATGTAACAGTGAAAAATCTCTCAACTAACTTTTCTGGTTGTTTTGTGGAAAACTGTGTTTTGTATTTTTCATACTCTTTATGATTGTGTGCTTCGATTTTTTAAATCCTGCTTCACGTGCTGGGTTTTCAGCACGCAAGAAAAAATATGGCTCGACCATGGACTATAAATTGCTTCATGGGGTGGAAAGTATCGTGAGCAACAGCGCACGGTGGGAAGCAAGCGCAAGTACAGTGCAAGATAATGTAATTGGTAATTATTTTTAAACCGAGCCGCAATCTGTACTGTCGTGGGCCCACGCCTTTCTCACATAGAAGATTGGATTTTCTTTTTCGGAAGACAACGGGACGTAAACTTAACACGTGGCTCACGAACTTACATTTCCTCTGAGGTGTGTCGAAGTGATTAGGTGAGATATGGTTACATGATGAAAGGTTTTTTTTTTAGAGAAATAAACCACAAGATATCCAAATAACATGTTTGATGCAACGAGGATTTGCAAGATGGGAAGCGAACGATTTTCCGGACTTGATATAACTTTCCTTCAATTGAATCACGTCAAACCGAACGGTCGATGTTGAAAGTGTTTTAAACAAAACTTTTTTAATTCATGCATAATCCTTAGTTAACAATCAATTAAGAGAAAAAATTGCATATTTAGCTTGTTTTCCACATTTTCATGCTGCTGCATATCCATCAACTTGCCAAAAGAAAAACTTCATTGGAATAGTTTAGCACACCAGCACCAACTCATTTGCCAAAAGTTTTCCCCCACGCTTGAAGAGATTTAAAAGCATTCGATTGGTGAATGCTGCACAGTGAGGTACCGGAAGCTGGTATCCCAACGTGGCATAAGTTGTTGCCAGCTACGCCATTCTCTAGTGGATCTGAGTGGACCAAGAGTAAGGCCGAGATTTTAGAAAGCTATCCTCTGAAAACGTAGTAGTTTTATTCGAAATTTCCCAGGGCTACTCAATATGGTAAGTTTTCCTACGCTAAAAGTACGCCCTGGTTCGGTCGGTTGAATGGTTCTTGACTCTCGATGGTTCACTGTTTCGATGAAAATTCTTCCGAAAACAAGTTGCAACCAAAAGAGGGCAACCGAGCAACGTGGTTCCCGTCCAGAAGTTTGTTGGAGGGGTTGCGGTATTTTCTTCCCTACGTTTCTTTTTATTTTTTCATCATATTTCCTTCTGCTGTTGTTGCTTCTTGAGTTGTTTGGCTATCCAAATTTTCCACTTTGACGTACTAGTATTTGTTTTGGGTAGTGGCGTGGGATAAAGTTTGCTGGCACAGTATCGTGGGTTTGCTGGCACAGTATCATACATGTGAGAAGACCAATTTGCGACTTGGAATTTTACTCTACAAAAAGCTCCACATTCGATTTGGAACTGTATTTCGATATTATACAAATAAGATTTTACGATCTCTTGCTGAGCACGCTTGTTTGTAAATATTCAAGCTCTTATTTCCTTAACGGAACGGCAAGGAATTTTCCAGCTTCCGTGCATTATAAACAGCATTGTTGGCGATAATTAACCCGTTCACCAGTTCGTGTGCCCATTTTGTTGAAGCGCTCGTCTGCGAACAGCTTATCCTCACCCTGCTATACTCCTCCGAGCTTGTGACAGTCTAAGTGGGACACATAATAATAAATCATAGATAATGTCAGCTTACGACAAGGAAATTGAATCTGCTACGAATGATGGCTGGGTTAATCTGCTTACGTAATCTGTTACCGCGAAGCTGAGAAGGTGAAACAGAAATTGCTGAGTCACGTTCGAGATGATTACGCTGTGTGTCGCTGCAGCTGTGGCTCATCAGTGTCTGTTTGTGGTCCTACCCAAAGCGATACGATCGGAGGCTTCATACATTTGCTTTGGATTAGGAATAGAATGTAGCGTTATTGTAATTTCAAGTGAAGGCCTGGTACCCGGCAATCTGGTACCACGTTGAAGCGATTGTACACAAACTGAAAGAACCAACCAAACGAGGAGGAGATGCACAGTCGTACGAGCAGGGGGACTAATTTAAGTCAGGGTTGAATTGAAGCAAATTAATTTCATATGGATTAGTACGTTATTGCATGTGCGACAGACTTGCTCTCGGTGACAGATGACAGAATCATGCACGGTGCTGAAGTATTTTCAATACTTTTTTCTGATTTAAATTTCATTTCATTTTCCGTGAACGTTTGCTGGGAATCGGTCTCATGTTTAAATTTCACTTTTTTTCCCCCCATCGTCAGTTGATTCGAATAATTACCCTGAAAAATTAGCCACCGAGCCTGGGGCAACGTGATTTTCTGTTTCAATTTCCGGTAGAGAACCTTTATTTCTGTTTTTTTGGTCAACATAAATAACAGAGCTAAATAAAATGAGTTCCCCTCCTTCACCCCATAATTGGCGGTTTATGATTTACCCACTGAATTCATTTTACACTGCTTTTTTGTGTTTTTCATACTCCACAAAAGATTTATCGTGCTGGTAAAAGATTAACGAGTGGCTATTTTTCTACGCCCCCTTCGGTAGAAGAGAACACTTTTCGTTTATATAATACATCATTGTCGGCGGTCATGTTAGTTCATTAAAATATTAATCCACTCGTAAACCATACACCATGTTCAACGTTGATTGACCGACACAACATGTTTTTAAATGTTTCTACGTTTTTTTGTGTGTTGTGTCCCTTTGTGCCATGCATTTTGTGAAACTACCTCCTCACCTTCCCGAACAGTTCAGAAACGAATCTTAATGAGCTTTTGATATTTACCCAATGCAAATGAGATTGTTGATATCTGGGCTTATCGGGATTACATCTGTTAGGGTTAAGTTTTGGTTGGCGGTTGATCTGGCTTTAACGTTCGCACTGTTACTGCTTGGAGTCAGGAGTGGGCTATGTACCACCGTTCCCGCCTCGATAAGTCTTATCTTTGAAAAAAGGAGTAAAAAGGTAAAGGGCTACTGGCCAGGGTAGCTCTATTTACTAATCAGTGTTTACCAGGAACGACCCCAGGAACGCACGGTGCTCTACAGACGTCCGCAACATAAGCCCGTCGCCTTAGATTGTGCGTCTGGATGGGCGTAGAGGTACCATTGGTACCGTACCGTACGTGGCACGCAAACAAAGGAAGGGAAAGGAAGGTATTGGAACAAGAGGCTATCAGAAACACAAAGAAACATGGGCTCTTATTTGCGGACCATGTGGAAGGGAGAGAGCTACATAATTTATTCATGTGCAAATAAATACGGTTTCTTCCATTCCCTACACTAGAAAAAAAAACAGGACGGGAGCGGTAAAGGAGGGCGAAGAGTTGTGGGAGCGTGTGAAAAGAAAAGCATCCGGTTTTCCCACCAACGAAACAATTTTCCCCTCGAATTCGGCCGGAACCCGCTGGTTTATCCGCTTATGGTGGCTCCAATTTTTCTTCCACCATCCACAAGGTCATATACTGTGTGGGTGTGTTTGTTTCCCACGTTTTCTCTTTATTAAAGCTTGCAAACTTCTGTTTTTTTCCCATGTCAATGCTTTTATCATGCAATCTGCCTTTCAGTCGCACACATGCTTTCAACCGAACGTTGCTACCTGAGTTTTCCTGGAGTTTCCGTCAGTTTTTCACTTCCCGGATCGATTCCACTGACATTGAAATTATCCAGTTTTATGGTGTATGGTGTGACCAGAGGAAATTCCTTATATGGGCCACTTGTGTAAGAAGGAGAAAATTTTACGTCCCAGGAAAACAGAAAGAGAGTGAGAGAGAGAGAGAAAGAGAGCGAGAGAGAGAGAGAGAGAGAGAGAAAGAGAAAGAGAGATATAGAGAGAGAGAATGATCATCGTCATCAGCATACGGTAGACGTGGTCATGGCCAACGCACGAATTAAATCCTTCCTCCATCCAGGACGAAAAAGATGTTACCAAGAAAAAGTGTGCAGTGGAAGGAAAACTCGAAACGTGCAAGTGGGTCGCTTGATCAAGCCTGAATTGGATGACGCGGTACTTTACCGGGGTTTCCCACTTTTTTTACGTCATCTCCTAATTGAAAAGACGTGCGAAATGGTGCTCAACTTCCTGTAGTACGCCACAAGGAGGGGAGCTGAATGAAAAATCTACATTGAAAACAGTAATTTGCGCAAAGCCGTCTAAAAGCGAGTGAGAAAGAAGGAGAATGATTGAGAATGGGGAAATGATTGAATTTAGATAAAATGGAATCCTTTCATCGCTTCCTCGTGCAAGCGGGAGAATGTGGATTTATACAGCACGTTTTCCTATTCCTTCGGGAAAAGTTAAAGGAAATTAATCTTTTTGGCATTAGATTAGAAATTCAATATTTCCAGGTAAGATATAATTACACCGTTTTCGAGCCCAGGTGAGCATCGTTCAACTGCTTCTAAATCACTGTTCAACCGTAAGTAAACATTTGACGTACAAGTAAAATACTGTTTCCTATTTGTGCATGATCCAAACGTAAATGAATCCAAACGTAAATGACGTCCAAGTTCAATCGCTACGAAACATTTGATGTATTCAAGCTGATACATTTACATGATAAAGGTTTAACTTCGTTTTGTTGATTTCATTTGCAAAGACCATTAGAATAAAAATAAATATAATTTATAATTCAGGCACATAAAAACTTTATGTGAAAACGGTGTATTTGCATATAACGGTAACATTTTTTATTTATCACGTTAATTGATAAATTTTCAAAGTACGTTAAAATACGACCGATAAAATCGAAATCAATCGCTGACATAAAGGAAGTATTACTACAACTTTTATATGACTGAGACTTGCCAGCCCAAATTGTTATAGACAACGAATGTACTTTTGTATCGAATGTAATCGAACAATCCATATTAAATTTAGGAGTAAAAATCTACAAAACTCCAGTAAATCGTTCAGAAACAAATGGTCAAATAGAGAGATGTCTTTCGACTATTAGAGAAAAAGCAAGATGTACGAAAAAGCTCAATCCAGAGATGAGTATTATTACATTAGTGCAACAAGCCGTTTATAAATATAATCATAGCATTCACTCATTTACAAAGGATACACCAAGAAATGTGTACGTAGGAGAACGATCAGATGATCCACAAGAAAGAGCAATAATAAGAGAAGCAACAAATGAAAGAATACTCAAAATATTCAAAAAGAATGAAGAAAAAATCAAAGATGAAAAATATAAAGACTATGAAGAAAACGAATATGTATATGAAAGGAAAAAAACAAATAATAAACGCGAAAGTCGTTTCAACATAATAAAAGTAAAGGAGAATCATCCAACGTATATCATCGATTTAAACAATCGAAAAATTCATAAAGTGAATCTAAGGAAATAAGGAATAATATTAATACGGAAACACTAAAGTTCAAATCGGATATGTAAGGACGATACATCCAATCGATATAGCAAACATAGAAAAAGCAGTAGAGACGACGTTAGAAGAAATTCCAAATGGAATCTATACGGCATTTACAAAAAAAAACAGACATCTTCCAAAGCACAAAAAAACAACCGGAAGTTTAAGGTGATCTTTCCTTACGAATAAATAACGAGAATCGATTGTGTAATATTGCAATTTGTATATTATGGACTCGAAATATCGACATTGACACGACAACTGGATCGACAGGAACAAGGAAAAAGTTATATTACCCTGAACTATGTGGTAAACGATAGGTCTGCAGAGGAGAACGTTAACTGGTTGAAACCGATGGTTTCACTCAAACGGGTAAACAGTTTTATTTTTACGTACAACATATTTTTCAGCCTAACATTTCGTGAGAGGTAATCGTGTAAACTTCCCTAACCCATTGTAAACCGAAAATATCTTGGGTAACAATTGCCTCACCTTAGGACACCAGAATCCGTTTGGTTGGAGCGTACCCGCGTAATGTTACCTGGTGCTTGAGTAATTTTGTTACCTACACGATGCACAATGCGAAATCTACGCAACAGTGGTACGTTCGTAAGGTCTGATAGGTTGGAGGTAAAACAAAGCTATATGCGTATATATTGGGTGCACTTTTGCATTTCCAAATCATAACCACCTGAATCCTTCGCGCGGAAAGTTACCAAACCAAGACCTTCTATCATAATCTGTGTGTTAATCCGCAATGGAGAACTTTGTGCAAAATATTCTGGCCGCCGAAATCAAGCGTCAGCAGGAGGCTAACGAGGAAAGCAAGTTGGAAGCTACAAACCCTCAACTTCAATTGCTCCAGATAAACTTGTTGATGCAGTCAATCTGCCAGGAAAGGTTGAGGCTCATGCAGCAACTACAACAGCGTCATCAGAGCTTCCCTGAGAATATCGCACCGCCCTCACCCCCTGGATCGAGTGTTGCCGTAGATCAAACCGTCACTGAAGCGCCGGCCGAACATCCGGAAGATCTGACCATCGAAGAAACGTATCCACAAGAAACTACAGAAGAGTCGATAGTTGTTGATTACGTGCAGGATGAGGCGATTCCAGCGCAGCCGGCCAAGGTTTGCTTACAACCGATCGAGTTGCGGAAGCGCATAATGGGAGTGAGCTTGCCTGCGTTGAATTTTTCCGGCGCCCTCGAGGTGGACCTGACGTACCACGAAAATATGGCTCGATCGTTCAGTACTGAGGAAAGAACGCCGGAACAGAGGATGCGTCGTCTACGGAACACCCATGCGGCACGGGTTTCCCGGGCCAAGGCACGAGCTGTGAGAGGACTGCTGGAGAAACAGTGCGCGGAAACTACCGAAAAGAACACAAACTACAAAACGCTCGTGGCTCAAAAACGGGTGTACATTGGAACGTTGCTGATGTTGCTAGGTTTACCGGCGAGAGATTTATCGGTCGAATGGGAAAAACAGGAAAAAATTGCGTCCACAAGTTCTACACAATCGCAGTAGTATTAGTTTAGTAATTAAATAAGATTTCTCGGTCCCTCATTCGTTCAAGACGTTACGAAGTAAAGCGCAATAGTAAATGTACATAATAAAAGATAAATAAAATTTAATATAATTAAGAAACATTGTTAAGCGTATCACTTCCCTTCCTGAAATACGATATATCACAATGTTCCACAATTTTGTTGTCTGCCGCTTGCATCAAAATCTCAAGATCTCTTTCAATTGATGAGTTTATGCCTTACTTAAATCATTTAAATTACATGTTGAAGAATTACTCTAGCCCAGAGGCGGATTAAGCGCTCTAGAGGCCTAGAGCAGCTATAAATGGAAGGCCCCAGAAACATTCAATACATTCACCATATATTTTTTTAATTCAAAGGTCATAACATTTCAATTTAGATTAAACAACACATTTTAATAATAAATTAAATTTCAATGATACTAACATTTTACTTGATGTTATTTCATTGAAAAGTTTTCATTACCAGAAACCTAATTTTCAAAGCCTTATTTCACGCGAAACCATCAATAACTTTCTAAGAGAATAATTTTCCACGAATATCATTTTCGATGCACCATCACCGGACTCAGTGTTCTTGTAAATCGTTGTTACAGCGTTTTACGATAGAATACATAGCGTGTATAAATATAGAAGGTGACTTTATGTCGCTTTGGAAGGGGTGCCATATTTGAGAAGTGTTATGTCAAAAGCCCAATCCTTCCCCACTCTCCGTTCTGGAAGGTATGAATACTGAATAAGTACCTACAAGAGAGCCACCTTGAACCACTCATTCCGTTCTGGAATACGCACCAGGGAGGTGCAAGATTCCAAAGCAATGTGTTCTAGTGTTAACCGATAAACTGCCCTTTGACTATCGCAAATTTCCTTGGGAATATTGGTATCTGACTAGAAGAAAATTCAAGAAGAGAAATTTTAGTGCATAATACGAAGTATACAAGTAACCAAATAAAAATACATGCTAAATATATAAGTGAGTAAGTAACAAAATTGCACAAACGTTTATTCATTGATAGGTTTTTTTTTGGAGGCAAGACCTAAAACTGCCAACGAGAACGAAGAATAATATATTAGTTTAAAAATTGTTTCAAATTCACTGAGGAAATGTCGATAAGAACCCAAATTAATTTTTAGGTTTTGGTTCGTTTTCAACCGTTTGTAGCGTGATTGCATCGCGTCAAGCATGAAGAAAATCACCTTGAATGAAGTTGCCTTTCAGTAGCAATTCAGTGATCGATGCTGTTTCAATACCACTTTCCTTTAGTTTCGTTGCACATGCTTTCTCTGTTTACGTAAGGTTGGAATGATTGAGTCGCCGAGCTCATTGGTCGTAAAATTAGACTACATAATTGAATTAGTGAATTAGTGATTCATTAAATAATTGACTTAAGATTTTTATGTTGTATCAAAGACCTTCTGTCTGCCAGGTGCTCTTGATAGTAGAACTGTTTCAGGTGCCAGGTGCTCGTTACAGTAGGCGGTATTTTTACTGCCGAAATCAATCGTGTCATTTGTTTACTGTAGTTTGTTTACGTTTGTAATGTGATTTGTGTAGTTACAATTGCTGAAAACATGAATTTTATTCATTTTCCCATCATAAATGATGCTGAAAACATGAGAAAATTAAATGTGTATCACCAAAAGCTTTGGTTAACCTTCACGTGTCACCTACGTAAACGTTCAACCGGTCTTCCCAGAGATTCCATGTTCCTGTACCTCAGACAAAAGATCTTTTTATTGAGATGTCGGAGCGATTTGAAATTTCAAGTGAAGATACTTGGGTATTTTTTTTCAAAATATACTGTATGAGTTATAAATTTAAAAATTTATTACGTATATTTATTTGCGGTTCCAAAAACTTTCACCTTTCACATCTAAAACCTAGTTATGTGCCCAAGAATACGTTCATCACACCCCGTTCCGTCGTGATACGTTAAGCGCTTCGTCGGTCCCGTGGGGCCAACAGTGTCCTTTCCCGTAAGCCGGCGTCGGTATGCTCGCACCGACAGAGCCCGTTAGTTAGGCCGGCGTTTCTACGAATTGCTGCCAGAACGGAAATGCAATTTGCGCATAGCGCTTAACGTGTTATTTATGACGCGTCTATTTTCCAGTCTTACAACCGCATCCGCTACGGGTTGCAAGCTCGTTTCACGACTAACCCCCGGACGTTCTAGTGCCTCGTAAGCTCCCGTTGAGATAACCCTCTAATCCCCCCCTTCTTTATCCTCTGGTTCAGTAACTGCCTCTTCCCCTTCCAGCATGCACAGCTATGAGCTTTATTGTCGCTTATGGCTAGGCTGTGGCCTGCCATACCTCTGGCCGCCAGGTAGATGTGGTTTACACATATTTCAAGTATGCGATTGACTGACTACCCCACAATCTATTGATGACGAAAATCGAACGATTCGGTGTTGGCGATCCATTGCTATCGTGGTTTCAATCCTTCCTCTCAGGTCGCTCCTATAGGGTCAGAGTGCTAATCACTTCTCTTTTCTCTTTATGTCCCTCAGGGGAGCGTCCTGAGTCCTCTTCTATTTTCCATCTTCTTCAACGGCTGCAAGGGTGTCCTTCCTGGTGATGGGTACTACCTATATACCGATGGTGTTAAGATTTTCCTTGGTGTATCCACCCTCCTTGACTGCCATTCTCTCCAACGATCCCTCAATGACCTTTCAGCTTGGTGCACCGTAAACGGCCTAGTGCTCTCCACAAAAATGTATCGTTCGGACGCATTCATGATCCGATCCGTTTCGATTACTTTGTGGGAATCCACTTACGAGGGTATCTGCGGTAAAGGATCTTAGAGTGTGGCTGGATGGCCGACTCACCTTCTTTGACCACATCAATTCAATAATGGATAGTGCGATCAGGACACTTGGCCTTATAACGCGCATGTCAACAGAATTAAGGGACCCTTTTTGTTTGAGGGTGCTGTACTGCTGTTGAGTCCGCCTAATATTCGAATACTCTTGTGTTTTATGGTTCCCTGCGGGGGTTACAGCAGTGAACAGGCAGGAAAGTGTGCAGCGCAAGTTTACTACTCGCCTTGCTACGAGACGTTTTGTCAACGACCCTGCATTTTCTATTCCTCCCTACCCGTCGCATCGCATTTGCTCGGACTTCAAACTATTTAGAAAATACATGTGGCCACCCTTGTTCATCGCGAACCTCCTCCTCCATAACCTTGATGCCCCTCTCCTCCAATCGTCCTTACCCTGCTACATCCCTTCGCGGGATTCGTTCGTGATAAACCTCCTTTCCTGCTTCCCACCAGCCGGAAAGGTTCTGGTCAGAACGATCCGTTGCTTCGGTCGCTATCGACCTTAAATGCAATGAGCGGTTTATTTGACTTCAATATCACCAACTCCCAATTCCGTTCCTGTATTCTCTCCCAGAGTCCTTCACCCTATTTAGGCTAGTTTTAAGTTTTGTATTGTATACAAACAATTGTACCACATAAATGTAAATGTAAATGGTGAGAGTAATGAAAAAACTCAATACAAAGAATGGATTACACCAAACAGGCACGAAGACCAATGACTAGCACCAACATTGCGGACGAAAAAAGAGTAAAGTATCGGACAAATATCGCTGTTCCCAGATAGAGTGCAACAAAAAACGACGATAGTATGAAATGACTGAAAGTTTATTCGTTTTAAAATATTTTATGTAGCTTTCCCGAAAACTTTGAATAATTCTGTATTCAGGACAGAACTAAACTGCATAAAAAGCAACCTTCGATTTATAATATATGGTCTACACTGGTAGTATGTTGTAGACGTGAAGGAAGAATTTTTAAATTTATGACTCATATACAATATTTTGGAAAATACCCTCAAGTATCATAACTGAAAATTTCGAATCGATCCGACATCGCAATAAAAAGATATGAGGTCTAAAGTACAGGAAACGGAATCTCCCATACAAATTTATAGACTGCACGGGGTGTCCGGTTGTACGAGTACGAGTGTCAACCGAAAAATGCAAATAAAAATTATTTAAATTCCTTTAAAAACATTTTTGGTTCAGCAAAACGATAGAAAATTAGTTTTTCTAGTCATTCTGAAAGTTTCATGCCGATACGATAATCCTATCAAAAGTTATTTGAAAATAAAACTCCAAAAACTACCCAGGTAGGCGATTGAACGGATGCTCAAAGAGCAGCAAAAATTTTCCCCATACAATGCGGGAACGACCGTTACGATTGCGATTGAACTTTATTCATTTACGTTTGGATCATGCACAGATAGGCAACAGTATTTCAGTTGGACGTCAAATGTTTACTTACGGTTGAACAGTGATACAGAAGCAGTTGAACGATGCTTACGTGGGCTCGAAAACGGTGTAATGGTCCACGGTGGTCGATGTTCGAAAAATTCAACACTCATCAGACGCTCTTAAGCGAAAGTAACAGAGGTATTTGTAATCCATGACCCTAATCTCCGCCACCTTATGTGGCTCTATAATTCTAAATGGCACTTTAAACTCGCAGGCTAAAAGGATATATGCTGCGTTTGTATCGCCCACCAGAAGCTCATCTTTAGAAAGCCGTGTGCTTCATTACTAAGAGAAGGTCCTGGCTCTTGATATGTGCAGTAAGTGTGTGTGTATGTATGGGTGGTGAAGTTCATGTGAACTTCTCACCGAGTCATCCTCCTAGAGATTCGTTGTCAAGAAGTCAAGAAGAAGTGGAAGGAAGTTCCTTAGCATGTATCAGCGGTTAAAGCGTCAAGCAAGTAGTAGGCGTTTGCACCTTTTTGCCGGGAAATGTCACAAAGTAGCCGTCGGTGTTAACAATTTCTGCGTAACACCGTTTACCGTGTTCCGGGAAAGTTCTAATGGCAGCGCTCTGACCCTCGGAAAATGTCCCGCATTCAATTAAGGTAATATGGGTGGATGAGCTTTCCGAGCCCGGGCTAATCTTCCTTGTTCCTGAAACAAATTGTTGTTTGAAAAGAACTGCCCTTTTAAAGATAAGGGAGAGGAAAATTTTGTGGAGTGCACACAATAATTAATTTAAAAATTAGTCGAGCAGTAGCGCCCATAACGAATGCGATGTTTGTCAGTTCCAATTGATTCTGATACACCGGACCAGGAACAGTTTTCATCGCATATTATTGTCTAAACGATGTAAAATTTGACTCTCCTTGCGATAAGAAGCTTTCATTAGCAGAAAGTCTAAAACTGTCCCGTTAGTATTCTCCCGCGGTACTCCGGAAAGACCCCCCGGTATGCGGTAACTGGAGTTTGGCGAAAGTATCTTGGCCTTTTTCGAGGCATTTAAATGTTTCACACCCGCCCATCATCGCATCATGGGAAAGTAACGGAAGAAAGCATTATCTTAACGTGTTGCCGACCAACTTACCGACCTCGGTCGGTGGCGGTTTCTGTTGTCCACAGTGATGAAAAAAAAAAATTCTTCACTAAATACTTGCAAAGGCTGGCGGCTGTGTTGGAAAACTTTTGGCAGTTAACATCAATTTCCCGCCTTTAATGCGGGGTATGCTTTTTCCCTTTAGCAACTTGATGACAAACAGGCAATGGAATTGCGATTAGGCGTTACTGAATGAAAATAGTTAGTTCTTCCTTCCAGCGTAAACTGTTTTTGGAGAACTCTTAGGAGCTCTCTTCCGTAGTCCAATAATTTCTTCGGGACAGTTGCAGTCCGTTCGTCCCTGTTGTCTCTTTGAGGACAAGTGATAAGGGAAGATAGCCGATATCCGCAGGAATGCGGAGAATGTGATCACCCTTATTTTGCTCCTCTAGACGCTCGATGAAGACACAGTTTTAACAAAGTAATTCAATTTGATCTCAAGCCGAAAGGAAACTCTATGATCGGGGGAGTTGCTCAGGAGAGGTTTTTTTTCTATAAAGAACCGAACCGTGGCTCGTTACGAGGTGTATTGGTGAAAGTGGGAGAAGAGTGAAGGTACACGACGATAAAAAGCTTACTAAAGAGCAATTGAAGCACACCCCAGGATAAAAAATGTGGGGCAAACAGGGAAAAATTCAGCACAGGCATTTGCAGGTGGACATCTTTGTTCCTTTTTTCCAACCCAATCTCGCAGAATTCTTCCTGAAAACTGTTCCCAACGCAAGCGACAGCTACGAGGGGTCGAGGCAGAAACTTTGTGGCAACATTTTATGGCAAACCGGGCGTGTGGGAATTTTCTTCGCCCCCTCTCAAAACGACCTCAATAATGCTTTGGACGCGTGCGGGCCCCCTCGTCGGTATTTTCCCTTTTGAAGCCTCCCCCCACCCTCTTTTTTACTAGGATGGGTTTGTTGCTAAGTTGATCAAAGTTTTCCTTTTTTCTTTCCCAGAAGGGAACCCCACTTCCCCGGCGGATTGTGACCTGTCCGAAGTATGTGAATGTATGTGCGAAAGGATTCCCGGTTTAAAATTTCCGCTCAAAACTCAAGATAGGTGAATTTTGATGCTACTCTTTTGCTTCACCATCAGCAAAAGTTGCTTCCAAGCAGCAGGTTGCTGAACATAAATGATTAGGATTCGGGCGTGGAAAACGGAAGCTTTGATCGGGCTCCAGCACTCACTTAAATATGTCTAAACGGACGAACCAGCGCGTGGCCCGTGAAATGATATAAAATCCGGCTATTTTTCCTCCCATCCTTCGCGAAGATGCTTCCCGAGAGCCGTTTTCGCTTTACGTTCGGGAAACTGCCAGGTGACTCAAAGTCGGAAAGTAATCCTATCATCATTTTCCCGTAATTTGCATAAAGGAAATTTGATATTCATGAAATTCTATTCACATTTATTTTTTATTCATATAGCGAGCCACAAACACACACACAGTTGGGAACCAGAGATCATGATTGTCACATGTGTTGTACTTTTCTTTTTTTATTTTTCTCATTTTCCGAGCAGGTTGATGGCGAGTAAAACGGGTTATGAAGAACCTTCACTCCTTGTTTCTTTCTTTTTTGAAACCTCAGCTGTCAGGATAAGCGATTTTAAGACGCTTCATATGCCATCGGATAGTTTTGAAGCGGTGGTCTTAAAAGTGAGGATGTTTCATTGGATTGCTCCCGCAGCCATCCGGCCAGTCATTGGGATTTTGTTTTTTGGGAGACGACGCTGTCTTTTTGGTGGGAAACAAAGGCTAGAAGTAATTGAGTTTTAACGGAAAATTTTTCGAACTTTCGCGATGTAGCTTTTATAGAAAGTAGCAGAGAATGAAAATGGAACGTTCTGGCGGAGCCTGCATGAAAACATAAATTTATTAATAAATTTTATACACCTTAAAATTAATGTTTCTGTTTAAAAAAAAAATAAAATACAGTTTTTTTTATAATAACATATATTATAAATATACAACATAAACATATATTATAAATAAATAAATAAATAAATAAATTATATGATACATTATATGATATGATTTAATTGAGTCCTATAAAAAAAGACTAAATATAGTACATGATATCTCTTCAAGGAAATATGGTGAGTAAAAAATCAAAATAACGTTCGGCATGAAACATATTTCATCCTTAAGTGCTGATGCTTTCATCTTTCAAGTGTAAAAGGAGCTAATATGATTTATGGAATTTACATTTATTTAATCATTCTTCATCATTATACCAAAATGGTAGCGAATTTCACGTAAACATGGAGGAAACTACAATGAAACGGAATGAATGATGTTACCCGAAGTAGTAAGTCCATGTCCTAAAACGGTCAGTTAAATTCATACCATTCATTTTCTCCGCACAAGAGGTAAAACGAACGCCTTCCTTTTGTTTTATTTTGATCCTTTGTTTCAATTTTTATTTTGGATCGGTGGATCGTTATGCTTATATTTCCATTTTGGATGTTTTGAACGGCATCTAAGTTTTTTTTTTCTGTTGTTCATTTTCATTCTCTGCTATCTCCCTCATTTACTCTCGAGAAGTTTGTGGCAGATTAAACAAGCTAATAAGGAAAAAGTGCCTATGCTTCGCGAAACATATTCAAGTACCATCAAATTATTCGGCCACGACGAAATGATGGATATTTACTTAACTTTGTTTGTGTTCTAAGCCATTGCGTTTCTCTCTATCCCTAAGACAGTGTGATAGAAACGATGAAAAATGGTTCGGCAAAATTGAAACATTTTCCATGTCACACCGAAAAGTGTGACCAACGCTGATGGTGATGATGGCAACGATAACGATAAGTCGTCCCATGGTTCGTCGGGTTCCTATTTACTGTCACGGCGCTGAAAGCATACGAAAAATGTCTTTTCGAGTCCGGGGGCGACCATCCTAACCTCTTTGCAGTAATTCATGATGTACTTGACTGCTTGCTGGCCAAGCGAGGCAACGCTTTTGGGTGACGTCACGGATAAGTTCGAGGCCCTCCCGTCCACGAGATAAAATAAAGTGTACTTTTGGGCCCCGTTATTTGCAGCCCAACTCCCAAGCGGCCGCGGTCGGTAGGTTGGTAAGTGGCAGAAGAAAAAAAGGTTCCAAAGAAAATCAACAGCGGAAGGGCAGTAATGGCAGGGCAATCGTATTCTGCCTTTTCACCATCCTCATCGACCTTGGACGATGGGACACGTTAGATGACGGTCGGGGAAAAAAGTTTAATAAGCTATAAGTTTTCATCAAAAACTCTCACATTCGGCACCGTTTCTGCAGATGGTTTTGTGATCAGAGAGTCCACTTGGCGCAGGGCCCTGGAAAACCCCCATTCATTTTCACGTCGAGCGCGTCGAACTTTTAAAAGACAAATAAAAAGGTTACTCTTTAGAAAACCCGAAATGGAGTCACGGGAAGACTCGGAACGCCGGGTGAGGTATTATTTCACCTCAATAATTTTCGAACTCGTAATTTACTTAGAACTTGTTTCAACAACTTGTTTATTTCTCGTAGATAAAGGTGTGAACGTAAGTGTTTGTGTGGGTAAGGGTAGGTTTGCTGTTTTACTTCTCCAGCATTCCGCTGAAGTGACATGGCCCGATTTGAGTTGTCTGAAATGTTCCTTTTTTATAAAGTTTTCCACACTTTCACTTTTTAGAGTGATTTTTCCGGAAGTCGCCCTCGGACTCCATTTTCCCGTGGGTGCAGTTTCCCAATGAGGGATGGGAAGTTTTATAGGAGCTGAGCATTTCTGGCGTGCAACGAGTTTCCCGTTTTACTCAACGGATGGAAGCAATTGCTTTGCGGTGGGAAAGTTTACTTCCTGTTTGAGTTGGCACTTACCTGTGCCACTAGGACGTTTTCATTTTAGTCATGGATGCCGCAGTAGTTTTGTGTGATTGTGCGCTGTGAATCGAGGGTGTGTGTGATTTTCGATGCAGTCGTGCGGAGTTTTCAAAAGCTTTTTCTGATTTTTATTATGGCACGTTGTTGCACGTGTGGGCTCATCTAACGATTCGGAGCTGGAGAAATAGCAGGGAAAGGAGTTTCTCATGGGAGTGGTAAATCGTACGAAACGATGTTTGGAGGGGAAAAACTTTCACCATACCAGCCACTGACGAGTGCGGGCTTTCAAGTGTGCCACCGATATGGGATCGGATCCTACTCCTTCAACAACTTTTAATTAGCACACTTGCGTGATCTTGACTCCAATCCAACGAACCGATGTTTTCCATTATTTATCTTCCATGACTGTCATCCGGGAGGGTATCAGGAAGCGGCTTCGCTGGTGGTTTAGAACTTTTAATAAATTGATTCGAATTGATTGAATTGCAATTTAGCAAACTTTTGTATCGAGAGCGAACTACTCGAGTGCCATTTTAATTGTTTCAGACGTATTGTTGAACCCCTCGTGGTGGTGGGATGATTTTCGCTCCAGCAAATCAATTATGCTCTCAACTATCCCAGAATGAGCAGCCCTTTCGCCATTTGGAAAGCTCTGTGGCAATCGAAAGGTCTTAGTGGAACTTTTATCAATGAAGGCAAAGTTTCTGCTTGCTCCACTCCACCACACTTCGAGTCGGTCGATTGTTTTACGTCGGACGGCCACCGACGAATGGTTACCTTGACGAATGGGCCTAATTGACCCATTATCAAACGTACGACAAGACTAATCGCTAGTCCCTCTGTTGTTGCCGTAATTAAATTTTCATCACCTTTCATCACAACAAAGCCGCCGGGAAATGGATCACTTGGAAGCTTCAAATATCCTCGGGCGAGGTGGAGCTGTTCAAAGGATGCCTGAAAGTAAGTAATTAATAAATTATCAAGCTTCATCAGAGCGGATTGGGATTAGCTTGATGTCTTTTACTGCAATAAGATAAATTCATTTATTTAACAATATTTGTTAAATATGTTCCACCACGGACAAGTGTATTGACATGCTTGTCGTGATCTCCACGAAACATTTCTATGTTTTTATTTTAAATTTCGAATTCGACAATATTTTTCTCGCTTCTTTTCTTTTTTTAATCTCATCCGCTCAAGTCAACATCAATCACAAGACTGTTCAATTGTTCTCGTTTCAATATATGTACTTTTCCTTACTTTGTTCCAAAACGCAGGTCTATCTCCGTTCTAGTAGGCTATAGTTCTTCCAAATTTTCATCGCCAGCTAGCTTGCGAATAATGTCAACACTCATTCATTCGTTCGTTTCGTTCAATTATTTCATTTTTATCTAACTCGGCTCAATCCCTACAATGCTTTTCTAAGCTCCATAGCTTAAAGTAAAGAAGGCGTCTCGACAGTGCTAGTGTAACGTGTGTACATAATGAAGTATACCTCCTCTTCATTTTACTAGAAAACTATTACGGGTTTACCAGCTGATGGTTGTCATGCATCTCCACAAAGCTAAGCACTCGTGGCCAAAGTGTGGCCAAAGTGTGAAGCTTATTGAATAAATAGTAAGGTCAAGGAAACTTTTCAAAAATCAAAGAAAGTGAAATTCGGTGAAACACAGCTGAAGCATTTACAAACCTCTTAACGTCAGCCTTCACCAGTGCTAAGTGGTTTCCGTACGTAGTAGGCATCGTAATAGTTGATCGGACGGACGATGAATGATTGAAAATGTTCATTGAAACTAACCGAAGTCGCCCTTGACCGTTACCATCGTTTTCGAAACGACGGTTGCATTGGAAGCCCGGCCACACAGAATCAATGAGCAAAACGATGTCTCACGAGCCAACTAGGTAAGTTTGAAAGAAATGGTCGCCAATCTGTGGGGCACGTATGGATGGGATGCTCTGGCACATCCCATTGTCCTTTGGAAAGATTTCGGAGGGGATGAGATTCATGTGGTCACGTTCTTGGAGCCTGATAAGACCGGGTTGCCAATGGCAACCCATATTCTACCGATTTCGTGCTTACTTCGTAGGACTAGGGCTTTCGTACATGGTACAGGCCACCTTACTATCCACCGTTCCTAGGAAATCTGCAAGATCATTCTGGAAAGAGGGAACCAAACTACATATTTCGTTAGTCCATGAAATGTGAATCATCCCGAGGACGCTTACGGTGTTTGCAACTTCGACCTCGATTGGAGAAGGGAGTGTGAGAAAATTAATCGCGATATCTTCGGTACTGGTTATCTTCGGTGGCTTTAGCGGATGCGGCCGTTATTTATTGTTTGTTTTGCACTAGGTATTTGAGGTTTGAGACCGGATGCGTGATGGCAACGTTCGGGTTAGAAGATCGCTATCGACAGCTTCGCCATCCGGAGGGATGGATCCAAAAGTGATTCGAATACATTAAGTGCTTGAGAGCGCCCCCGTTTGAAGAATCGGTCCGCACAAAAACCCAGATCGGCTTGCGGACGATATATTGGATCTAATGTCCAGTGTTTAGAAACGATAGAGTGGTGGTGGCATAACAGACCTTCCCAGTATTTCTGTGATCCGACCCTCGGGTTTTGCGGACGGCACACAGAAGCAGCTGACTCGCGGTGTCCAGAATGATAATCAACTTTTCGGTAGTTCATTTTCGCAAAACGGACTCCTATCCGGAAACGGGAATCTACAATTCCTTCTCGGGGTTCGGGCTTCTATCGATTAGTTTGAGATCTGGCAATACCCGATGGGGTAATATGTTTGGCAGGCTAACTGATTATGAAATGAATGTGTGTTCCCGGCACGCACAGGGTCCGAGTTTCTTGCCCAAACGTTGTCCCAAACGGTGGTGCTCGTCGAACAATTCAAAAAAAAAAAAACAATCAAACAAAACACTAATTTTCACATCCTCACACACAGTTCACTTTAATCTTCGCATACAGTTCCCATGGAACGTAATGTACGGGCAAAATAGCAACCTCCTTGAGTCGGTCATGTCGGCAATTAATAATGTAAGGTGCAAGGTGGCTTTAGATACCTTCAGAGTTTCGATAAATGCACTGATACTTATGTCATGGAAAGGTGTGTAGGGTTCGTAAAAAGTATTAAGCATGGGAAAAACGTACGATGATTTTTTTCTGGAATGTGCTTTAAAAGAGCAACACATTCAGAGACTTCATGAATTTCATTTCATATGTTCCAGGATACGAACTTCACTTCTTTTACGCTCGACATTTTCGTTTTTGAACTTCCTTGGGAGACTTCTTTGAAGTACTTTGAATGGTGGTAACACGTCCAGTACATAAACGTACTTCATTGCTATGTTTTCTGCATTTCACTGTATTAGAAAAAAAACGAAGTAATTTTGAAAAAATCTACATGCTATGAATCTCTTATATTTAAAGGAAGTATATTTTTTATGATTTTGTTTGTAGTTACGAGATTCTTAAATTGTATTGTCTGCGTTTTATTAATCTTGAGATTTATTTTGATAATTTCTTGGGTCTTGTCACTTATATATGCATTTCACAAAGCTGTTTCCTTGAGTCTAATTCACTTTGCAGCTTCTTCGCGCATTATCATTTTCTTTTTTTGTGGTATGAACTGTCCAAAAAATTGTCACCTCTCAAGGTAGCTTAATAATACAATATTGGGATATTTGAGCTTTATTTTTAAACTATCCTGTACAATCCAAAGTTTATTTTTCGGTTTCAAACGATTACATAATCATTAGTTGATTTAATTTGGTACAGGCGACAATAAATTGCTTTGCACTTTGCTGTAACTTTTTTATTTTCAAATAACATAACTCCAAAATATAAAAGATGATTCTTGGAAGCGTAAACAATTCGACATAAAAGATCTGCTCTAAACATGCTTATTGTTAATTTTCTTTTAGTGTAAAGTTTTCTCGTCAGCTGAAGGGTTTCTTATTTTCATGAAACTTGTGCTGATTATCAAAAGTTTGTATTTCGAACGGAGACATACGCACAAAGTCGAGCAAAAAGGGGTATAAAGGATAATAGCAAGTTTCTCTAGCGATCGATGTGACAAAGCGCTCTAGAGAAGGAGTATAATTACGCTACTTTTACAAGTTTTTTTTGTTTTAATACCATATTTCCGTCCTACAGCTTTTCATTCGCGCCGGGATCTATTTGAAGGAAACCTTCTCCACGTCAGAGTTCGATTAATAGCTAGAAAAACGGACGAATTTTCCCAATCCCCTCAACTGAACAAAGGTAAACTTCTACCCTTTAGTGCCCCAACCTTTTTCCGGACCCGTTGTCTCGACCGCTAATTAAACTTTACTGCTTTGTGATACCTTCGCGGTGTAAAATAACTTTTAATGTAGACCCCTTTTCTTAAGACAGTTCGATTTTTCGACTTGGGATAATTTCTCTTCTTTCCCGCGGCTAACGGGACCGTGGTTTATTTTTATCACACTTTCGCACCACTTAGCACCTGATGACAGGTATCGGGTTTCAAGTCGATGGATGTAATGAAGATGGTTAATAGTCTTTCTGAAGGGGACTTTTTTGTAAGTTTGTTTCATCGTGGAGTCGTTAAGGTTACCATTTCAAAAATTACGGTCAGGGTTGTCATTTTGTAAATAAGTTGTAGCTGAGAGAGGTATTTTACAACCCAATTTTAACAGATAAGAGCGCGTCAATTCGTATTAATAAAGAATTATTAACTAAATATAACAAGAAAAAAAAATAACTGAAGAAGAAAATCTCTTTCCACTCCTTTGTTCATGCTGTGAAAATGTGTCATAAACAGCTTAATAATTTAGCTCGCTACCAAATAAAACCTAGAGTGACCACAAAAAAAGGCCACAAGTGATCTTTGAAGGTAATTTGATGAAATTACTCTCGCCACAAATGCTCGGGGAATGGATGTCTTGTTATTCGCTCGCAACTCTAGAATTGGCTTGCAGCCATATACCACCCTACCGATCTAATTTCGCACACGAAATGGAACACCGTCTCAGATTCCTGCAGAGTTTCGAAAATTGGATCGAAGATTTATCGTGCTCCCATCGTGTATTCGCGTTTTGCGACGGCTAGCCCCAACTTCATCGTCGTACGGATAAGGAGAATACTTATGGAATACCCATGCCAAATGAACCGACGTAACACGTTCGATTCGGGCAGTTGTATTCAGGGGTTCGATCCCTTGAGGGATTGTGCCAAACCTAAAAAGAAGAGTTAGGAATAATAACCGAACGAAGCCGGGAGGGGCAGTAAATAGGGATATAAGATCTTTTATGCCAACAAACATGCTTATAGATCATGCTACTTTCGCAACATTCGCTACTGGTAGTAGCTGTTGCTGGTGTGTTTATTACATATCATCGTTGTCTGGTGCTGTTTGTATGTTTTTTTTCTATTTGGATTCTACTATAGAACTTTAATCATCTACGTGGGGGAACACGGATCGCTTCCTTTTCTTTGCTTGGTAAAGATTATTGGCAACAAACCGGAAGTTCCTTGGGCGATGCTCTCTTGGATACTCGAGCAAGAATGGGGGAAGGAACTCGGCGATCAGAAGCGAAGCATCCTGTCGCACGGGCAGACGGGAAATGACTGAGAAAACGGTTCCTTCCTTTCCTGTTTGCAAAACGCTCTTTGCCTCTTGCATACTTTCCGAAATGGAGGCGCCTGGTGATTGAGCAAAAGAAAGGAAACTAAAGGGAAGGTAAGATGGACAAATTTATGTAGGGGCCTCAGTAGACTCGGTGCTCTTCGAGTTGTTGAGCGTGGGGTGGCTCGATTTGATTTTTGATTGGATTCCTCCGGTGGCGCTTCGTTGTTTGGATCTAAAGGGGCCGGGCTGAAGTGATTGGTACCGAGATTGATTACCTCACGCCTTGGTTACTGAAATTCTGCCGACGACTGTTCTTCTGTCTTCCCCTCGGCGTTCTTTGCACAACGAAGGGAATGAAATTCCCGTTAAGCGGTAGTAATTTCATGATGCTTGATTTGAACGATTCTTAGATATTATTTTCATTGAGCCAATCTTTATTTGTTGGAATTGCTCTTTTCTCGATACTCAGAAAAACGAATAATAAAAATGTTTATCTTTGTAGGAACATGTTGGCCGGGGTTCGTAATTGAGGCTCACTTTGAGTATATTCCATACAATCAAATGTAGTTTTGATCAAACGCCTCAATTATGTATCGATTTGTTTTCGATTAATGGGCTGTTAGCGGTTCTATGAAAGGGATTTCCTTATTCTTTTTTTGTTTACAGCCATTCTATACTCTTGAATGGAGACAAAACAAAGAATTTATACCTTTTAAAAGGCTTGAACGGGTCTATCGAAGTAATAAAACATGTTCTCATAGTTATTTTTTCCCTTCTTTGAATAGATTCTACGTTTGATTGAACTGAACACGTTACATGTTTGCTTTACCATATTGCAGACATGAAACCTCTCACTAGCCTGTTTCTCTCGGGTTACTTATTAAATTTCAATGACATCCGGCGGGTTCCGGGCCTTAGCAAGACCAAACACTGCACACACAGGCATCTTTTAGCATGCTTCATCATTTTTGCGCATATTTAGCCGATTTCGAGTACGAGGTTGGGCCCATCTGGCTCCCAAAACCGAGGCTCCGTTTCCGCCGATAAACTTGCTACATAGCTCGGTTGCCATCTTGGCATCGGGTTCGTTAGAGTTGTACTGGCTGCCTGGGTGGATGTGTGCATGTGTTTACATTTAACTGCAGTTACTTTTACGCCCATGCATCCACAGCATGCTTCCGAGATGTGACATTGCTTCGTTTCCCGGCAACCAACCAAAAGAAAATGCAAACGCAAGCATTACCCTTAATCGTATTCAGATTTCAACAGCTGCACCATTTCCTGCTAGTGCAGTATTTGATAGGAAGGTAGCCGTAAGGAAAAAAACAATGCTCCGAAAAACTTGATAAGGTAGCTGGATGAAACCGTTTTGAAAGGATGCATCAGCTGGCGCAACAATGGTTAAGAAAAGATGAGTCGGTGGAGGAAGGAAAATATAAACGGAACATAAAAAAAGGGGAAACATGGACCACCAAATTCAATCACCTTGGTGGTGTAAGGAAAACAAACTCCGGGAATAAAGAGGAATACAATTCTGATACGTGAAGTGGAAAAAGAAAACTGTTCATTTAATTTCGTTCCATCGCTTTCGCAGATTACAATGATTCCCCAAGATTTTTTTTTTTCTCTTCGTTAGCTTCAAACGAAAGCTTAACGTACACTCCTCGCTTGTTTCTTTCTCGTTGTTGGTAAAAACTCGTTCCAGCTTTGGTAGATAGGGACGATTTGTCACCATTTTCTTTGCGATACATGCAACTATTAACAAATAGTCCATGTATAGATAATTCTCTGACTCTGATGTTTGGGTGATTCTCTGGACATGTTTACATTGTTTCGTTCGAGGAGAGACACTCTCATGTCGGCCACAGAGTAGAACATTCGTGTGGGCAAAAGCACCAAGCATCTGGAATGCAGGTCGAGGACGGAAACTGATAATGTTGTAGCGTTGCTTGTGAACATTTCGAATTAGCCTTACATGTTTGATAGTTTAGCAAAAGTTTGTCCATTTGCTTGCATCCTTCGCTAGAGCTTTTGTCTGCCAGGTGAGGGTAGATGCGAACGGAAATTACGATGACAACTTGTGGCTCGTGACAAATTGTCTTGACGCTAGTTGAAAGTCCAGCGGCAAGACTAGATTTCCTGGTGTTTCCTTCCAAACGATGGCGATTGCGGTTTATTATCTGTAATACAAACTTCAACATATTTGCTTCGAAAAAGGAGGATCCTGTAAGAGGTTCAGTGTAAGAGCTGTAAATTGTACGACTTTTAAGCACATTCGTCGTTTTAGTTTACTCTCAACATTACCTCCTTTCCGTGGACAAGGTTGTAGTGCTTAATCCAGCGACATGTTCCGAGAAATGAAGTTGACATATGGTGCATCGTTGTTGACATGCTCATCGTAAGTGGTTACAACATAAATCTCCTGTGGCAGAACTTAAACTCAGTGTTAGCCAGTGATTGATATAATCGGGTTGTGCAAAGGCAACATTTTACGCTCTTTGTATTCGATGTACTCAAACCTTGGCTTAAAACCGTTTGGAAGAGTGTTTGAGGATTTATGTCGGATATGTGTGACATATCGTTTTGAGGATTGGAAGAATTCCTGTCAGATTTTTTCGTATGCCTTTAAATATGAACATTTATTTTCCAAAACATTTAGTATACATTTTGTGAATGCAATACTCTACCTGAGCATATTAAACACTTTACAATTCAATCGTTTGAAGTACCGAGCAACATCAGTGTTCAATGATTTGTCGTTCGATCCACCACAATGCGTCATTTACAGGAAGTGCACTAACATGGGAGATTATTGAATTTCTGATGGCAGATAGATTATACTCCCACTCACGGGGATGACTGCAGGGTTTGTTAGGAAAAAGGGTGACCACCGGGACGAGCTAATTGCGCCCATTTAAATGCGGTTGAAAATAAAATCTATTGCCTGGCGCACTAGAGCCAGTTGCGAAAGATTAAATCGATTCCGCGCAGGCTTGGATAATCGGTATGGTGGGTGAAAGTGGGTTGAGGCTGGAAAGAATAAGCAACCCCATACATACAATCCTAACAAACATATGCAGAAGAGAGTATCGCGCCGATTAATATTGAATCCAATGAAAGACCGATTTGTGTAAACATTTGCAGCCCCTGTCAAGGAAAGTGGGGGTGCAAGGGTGCGTCACGTGCGACAGGGGACTTGAGGGGAGAAAAACGGTTACTTTTCCTACAGCAGAAACAAATCATTCGCTACGCGTCATACAGTCGGTACACGATTAGCAACAGTGCTTCATTTCAATCTTTGCAACCGGAAACTGGTTTCAAATCTGATTGAACACCCCCACAGGGAGAGGGTTTATGGTCACCTCTGGGGCCAGAAAATACAGTAGAGCCCAGATTGTGTTTATCGTGCGACCAGCCATTGCAGCAGCAGTCGCCCCAGTCCGAGGATTATAGGTCTGATTTTTTGTAATTGCATTTTAAGTGCGACAAATCTTGAAGCATCGTTGTGGTTTGGCTTCGGTTGAGGCTTAGGTACTTCTAGGAAACTGGGTAGACACCGATGGAACTTCGAATTTATTGTGAGTCATGGTGGCTTAGGTACTTCTGGGAGACTCGGTAGACGTAGGTGAAACATCTTACTTATTGTGAATTATTGAACTTCCCAATGGATTATTTCAGTTTTGAAGTTTAATGTATGAACAATCAAATTTTTGATAGAATAATCCCAAAAATTCCACTTTTTGAATCCCAATTTCTGAAGGATTGACGGAATGTTGTTTTGGAATTCTCTAATCATACTTCAATGAGAAGAATTTAAAAAAATGGTCATAATGAAGTGACGACGGAAATGAAAAGCGTATTTTGTGCATATTTTTTAATCCAACATTTTCCGGAAGGGACACACATTGGAAGGAAATGTTTTTCCGGAAGCAAATAAACTTCACACAAATAATTCACTCGTCATCCATGGCTCGCTCGCTCGCTGGCTTGCTTTGATTGCGTTAGCATTCGTTCCGAGAACGGTTTTTCCGGATTCCCATTTCCGGTGAATCAGGGCGAAGTTCATTTGTTATTGTCGGTCGCTGGCGTAGACTGTGGAATGTTTTCTACCTTGCATATCTCTGGTTGAGGATTTGAAGTTTCACTTTTCCAGCTCCATTTTACTCTTGCTTTTGACAGAGAAGCAATAAAAAAATGTTACCAGCCTTGCAACAGGCGGGATTTGAGTGAACAGTCAAGAGATATTCCCTACTCCCTTTTCTCTACAAAACTGAATGCTGACGATGTTACGGTACCGTTACGGTAGGAGAAATACTAAAATGCAAACAATCCCAAACAGCCGGCCTTGAAATGGAGGCGCCTGGTGGTTCTGGATGGAATTTACCACAAGCAACCTTTGGAAAAGCCGTTGCTCTTCTTCGTCTTCCCTTCTTTTCATGCAAATCGCCTCTCTTCGCCAAAAATAAACGAAAGAAAATCGTTGATTGTAAAAAAAGGATCTAATATCGAAAGGTGGTAGGATGTGAAGGGTTCACTTTCTTCGGTATAAAGATATCGATAAGCGCCTATCGATAGCGTATATTTTATTTGGGTCGTATTTTCGCACATCAGAAAAGAATGCAATATATCTTGGATATAGTGAGTGGGGATCTAATGGACACTGTATTGTTTGAAAAACAATTTGAATTCAATTCTTGTACGAATAGTGGGAAAAATACGAGGTGATACTATACGTCCAGACAGTAAAGTAAATTATCTTATTATGCATATATAGTGCCAATTTCACACGCTTCTAACAGCGAAATAAAATTGTATTTATTTATAGCTGTATTACATTTACCACAATCCTGTCTTTATCCCCAAAAACATTTTTGTTACAAGGAAAATCTCGAACATTGGCTGATTCTTTTTTCACTGTTATTTACGACTCAATTTCCGACGATATCACATATACCTATTAACTGACTGGTGGAGTTATTTTTCCGAGACACTCTTAAGATGAACGTGGTTTTCCTCATCTTTGCTGGTGCTCGACGTAATAATTAAAGCCAAAATGGAGAAGAGCTTTTCTGTTACTTTAGCTTTTCCACAGAAATCCATCATCTGAAATCCAACATTGTTCATCCGAACACTCCGCGTCGGGATCATCTTCCAGGAAATATGTTGAAGATATAGCCAACAAAGAGGAAAAACCCTAGAAAAGCGACCCACAAAGGATTGCAACGTCCGTCACTATGTGGTAAACATCATTAAGCGATAATGTGTTCCATCTACTGAAGGAATAATTAATCTCTTTGACGAGCGAGCGAAACACTACTTGGTGCGATTACATTTCGGTTGAAAGTCGCAAGGCTCAAAAAAAGAAAATTGGAAAGGAATGTCCCGAGGACAGGTGATTTTGTTTTTGCCCTGTTGTACACACTGTTGCATATTTTAACATGATGGTTCAATTTTTAACGTGTCTTTGTCGCAAAATATTAAGGACCGATCCAAGAACAATAGCCACGCTAATCGAAAGTGTTACCCTTTGATGCGTACATGCACGATGGAAGGCGATTTGGTTTGTGTTCGCAAACGCATCGGAAAATCGGGATATCGGGCTGATGAATGTGAATGAAGCATTCATTGCACCTTATTGTGAATTCATACCACGCACCTTCGTTTCTATCGTGCAGCAGGAAGGTAGCAGCATAAGCCACCAGATGCATGGCAACACGGAAACTAGTACGCCATGACAGAGGTGTATCGCACGTTAGGCACATGACACATTAATCATGTCTCTGTTTGCCCCGTCCGGTGGCGTAGGTGTGGCCGGAAATTCGTGCTGCCACACGTGACACCGTCGAGTTGGTCTCAGCTCGTTCGTTTCAACATACTTGCTGCCATATCGTAATCGAATCTACACTTTTCTCATCAAATTGCACAATGGAGCGGAAGAGAATGAATGACAAATGCGGAAAAAACGATGCCTATGGTGATGCTAGGTGTGCCAACGAGTAACGGTTGTAACTGTTTTGAAGGTGCGTTCGATGCCTCGGGTAAATGAAAGCCAACAACGGGGTAAAATTGTTCGGTAAATTCGTCGGTGAAAATTGTATTTTAATCTCTGCGGTAAGTTTTTTTTCACTGAGACTCATGATGACTTTTCGAAACTAATCTTCAGAGCAATATTAAATTATTTAATAAACTAAAACTCTTTTAGTGCTTGTGCATTACATTCAAAAAAAAAAAAAAAATTAACAAGCTTGTTGAAACAGCAATCTATTCGAGTTTGAGCATTCTGAAGTATTTGGGTTAGAAACAAGTGGTAGTCTTTGGGCAAAATAATGGAGGATTGATATTCAATTACAGGCTGGCCTCGGTTTTCGTCGACCTCGGTTTTCGTCGTTTGACAAATCTTTCGAAGCTGCTTTATAGTAGCGTGCTTTGTTCTTTACTCATAGGATTCAATGCATTTTGTATTCGCAGAAGATTCGAACATGGTCTCATAAACGAGTGGTGCAGGTTTTCTGCTTCAGACTACTTTTTGACTACAGAAATCGATTTCGATTGAAGCACTGAATGTATTAATGTAAACCTATACGGCATGGAAACCAAGGAAGTAAAACGTAGTATAAAATGATTGATGGCCATTGATTTGATGGCGAAACACACGAACTTTGGTTCTGTTTGAAGAACACCTTCATATCAACCACTGAAAATTCAGTCAAGAAGAATGTACACAACCACCGTTTGTTTTGTGTCAGTCAAGTCAGTAGCCTCGGTTTTCGTTGCTGTCAAAGTCCCATTTGGTGAAGAAAACCGAGGCCGGCCTGTATAGGAAAAACAAGTTTCAAATGATGAAATATGTGTTAAATATCTAAGAGAGAAGTTCTGGCTTAAAAATAATTTAAAGTTAATTAGTTGCTTAGACTCAATAGACTTACTACTGTGTCCAAAAAGTAAGGTGACTTTGGTACGCAAACTGTGCGCGTCCAAGGTATTGGCGGATTGTTATTTTTTAATTGTTAAAATATGTGTTTTTGACTTCTTCAGCAAATTTCATGTAAAAATATTCATCAGGATAGGAGATATGATTTTTTTTGTGGCCTACTACACGTATGACCCTCGTTGACCCGACCCTGGGCACATTTGGGGAGCAAAGAATTTGCTTAAAATTTTGTATGCGTAACTAATTTTTAGCTGCGGATTCGTTGAAATAGCTTTTGGCGATGCAGTAATGTCGAAAAAAAATGTTTACGAGGGGTTTAGTGAATTCCAAAATGGCCGCCATGGCCACAATGGCCAAAATGGCGTCATGGGACACATCATCCTCAACGATTCGTCATTCGACAAAGCTCACGTTCAAAATTTTAAGGAATCAATGTTAAATAATCGTCGATTGATGATTAGAGACTTCACCGATGATATTGAAATATCGAAAGTATCAGTAAATACCATTTTAGAGGAGGTTTTGGGCCTGGAACTCGACTGGTACCAAAATCGTTGAATTTTTTTGAAAAAAGGTGTTGCGTTGAAGTGGGTGAAACAGCGCTATCCGACTAAATTGACAAGACGAAGTGCATTATTACTGTAGACGAGACTTGTAACTATGCTTCAGACTGTAAAACAATCAATCAATCGAATAAATACCGTGCCAGGAATAAGCCAGAACTGAAAAACTAGCCCAACGAGGGTCATACGTGTAGTAGCGCACAAAATAAATCGTATCTCCTATCCGGATGAATATTTTTACATGAAACTTGCTGTAAAAATCAAAAACACATATAGCAACAATAAAAAAATAACAATCCACCAATACCTTTGACGCGCTCAGTTTGAGCACCAAAGTCACCTTACTTTTTGGACACAGTAGTAAAATAGTCTCATTTCGTTATGGTTACGAAGTAATTCATCGTAGGCGCAAGCTGTTTCTTTTCGTTAAAATATACAAAGTCGAAACTGATGGGTTGATTACAACTTCATTGGAAGCGCGTCAATCCCGCCGATGGAAAAAGGAAAACTTTGGCAGCCATTAGTAACAGATTTGGCTCAAAATTTCCCTCTCAACAGCCTCACAATCTAAACTCAGCGCCTAATGCATCCATCGCATTGGGTTTATCACTGGGATTATAAATCATACCCTACCGCTCTCGGGAGGAGAAAACTAGAATAAATTAGACTTCAAAACGTTCCCGAGAAAGAGAGTTTTCATGTTACATTATTCAAATCATCTTTTCGTTTTCTTGTTTGGTTTGTTTGTTCTTCTGCGACGTAAACCAAAATTCGGGTAACGAACCGAAGCTAGCGGAAAGTGGCTTTCCCTGCCACCACCAGCGACAGAACCTTTCCACCGATTAGCATTTCTATCTTCCCTTCGCCCGAGGAAAGCGAGATTCGCTCAATCGTTTGGGGAATAATCATCGCCGTAACGAAACATTTAAAAGCGAAAGTTTGGAGCTTTTCGTAACCGACCTCAAGGGTTTTGGAGGGGGAATCTTATGGTTCCGGGTTTTGTAGATTCCTCTTCCTCTACTCTCTCCCGGCCATTTGCCTTCTCCAATCGGCTCGCTAAGGCTTCGTGAATGTTTTGGTAATTATATTTGCAGTAACCGCTCCTGTGATCCTTACGAGCTCGGATGGATTCATGCACGGGTGTTTGGGAGGTGCTAGCAGTGGCACCAGTAACAGTGTCTGAATGGGATTTAATTAATTTACATAAATAGGTTCAACAACATTCTACGTCGAATTTGGTTGAAACATGTAATATTTTCGCCAGTGAGAGTCAGCTCGTTCGTTAATGTTGATAATAGGAGTTTTTACTGCGGCATGCAGACGTATGAAGTCAAAGAACCCGAACAAGAGCTAGCGTGCAAATTGACTTAATTTTTTCCTCCAACCACAGTGGTATGGACAGAATTGTTGAAAAGCAACACGAACGACACAGAGCGGATCAAACAATTCGTTGATTCCTCTCGACAAGTACATTTTCCATCCACCTGTCCGACGGTCGGACACTTGGGTAAATTATCTGCTCAACCTATACGCTTATGAGGCTACTTCTAATGCCGTTCTCGAAAAGCATCTGCTTCGGTGTCTCGGGCGAACTGAAAACCATTTTTTGTGCGAATAGGTTAAAGAGCTACATAAGTTGGCTCCTTCGCCCAATGTCTCGAATTCACGGCCATTGGCACTAGTTCCCGTTTCGTTAACAGTGCCTAGGTTTTAAGTCAACATGACGACGATGACGACGGTGCTTGTCTTCGTTTCCCTGCTGTATATTTATGATAAATGGGTTTCCATATGCCACCCGACGGACCCAAACGAAGTAAACACTATTCGTCTTCCCCATCAGTCAAACCGTGTGCGCTGCTGTTCCTGTTTCGCAGACAAATGACACGTATGCCAGACCTAGGTAGTTGTTTGCTTCTCGGCAGCATAGCAGAATCAATGCATATTTAAAGTGCAGTTGGTGTGTGCATCAATTTGATAAATTGATTCACCTACCAACATCTGCAGGCAGATAGTTTCTTTCTGCTAAAATTTCGCTTTTCTTTCCTTCCCTCCAAAATGCTACACATGTTCATAGCTATGTGTACAAGACATGCATGTGTGTGACTTCCTTCGTTTTAAAGAAATCCATCTCCAAATTGAGAAAAAAGATGGTGTTATGAATGCGAGAAAAATGTGTTTGCTGTGGTTCAGGGTTTTTCTCCTTCAACCTTTCTATCAACTATGGAATGGAAAACCACGGTGTAAGTGTAGAGAGCCTGTGACTATGCAGGACTAGCTGTGAATGCATGATTGATTTTACACGATAAGACATGTTTGCTGATTTCGCCGAAAACCGTGTACCATTTCTCAACCATGTTTGCGCATTTTGTGTGTGTGATCCGGTAGACCCGTGCCAAGTGAATTGGTGTACAGTATCGAGCGAGTGCTACGTGCAATCAGTTTGAGAACATGAATTTAAATTGAATTAATATTTCATTCCTTTCCTATGCACACGATTAAAATGTTAACAAACTGGAAAGCCAAATGCCAAGAAAGGTGCAATGTTTTGTTTAAAACTAGTGAATTTATGGTGACCTTTTACCATTTTAATCGATATCATATACTGGGTTTGGATGGATGAACTTTTTGGAAGTACCTTTGGTTCTGATAGTCTAAGTCATTTTGCAGTTTTTATTCTTGGTATGTTTTAGATATAGTTCTAGAAGGTGCATAATCCTTAGTTTTTAGTTTTCAATGATCGATACGACAGTGTACCCGGGTATGCTGCTCGTGTGAAACGGTAGAAAGATTAGGTCGAGACCTTAGGTTTAAGGTTCGCTGCTGCACGACAAACTCTTTGTCCTCCGATGATGATGAAAAATGTTCATAAGCAAAATTATTGACACAGCTGCATACTTAATGCATTCATACTAAAAGTGAAGCGCTTAAACGAAATGCTTCAGAGAACACCTTAAGACATAAACGTTACGATTAAAAACATTATCTTTATGAGCGCATGGTGCGTTTTTTAAGGACGAAGAACTACGAACCAAATGGCGTCTTATCGTCTTTAGCATATAATTTGGCTATTTGCACCTCGCTCTTTCCAGCTCAGGTAACACAGTTCCTACCACCTTCTCCTCCAGTGCTTATGGTAAGAAAATGCGTCACGGACAATAATTAAGAATTTGTAGTCCCTCCTCGTAAAGTCTGATGAAAATGATAACTAAATGTTATGGACCCTCGCCTGCGACTCTTCTAGTGTGCTAGGAAAGAAAAGATGCTCGAAGGATAATTAGTGTTTTCCACTTCATGATTGAACGAATTCCTCGGAGGAGAAAGATTCGATGTCTAATGTTGCCACTCTAGCTCTTTATTAGAGCGAAGGTTTTCTTTTGAAGAGGTTTCTTTTTCTTGGAGCATTTTATACTCTAGAGAAACTTTTTAAGCGATGATTTCCGAAGAGAGCGGGATGGCCGTTGAGTTGTTAGACGATGGTAAGCACGATGCGAATGTAACCGGATCGGCATCGAATAGTACCGTCAACGGACCGCCATGCAAAGCGAAGACACTTTCCCATCAATTAGGTTTGATTGTACACAAAGTGATGATGTCGCTTCAAGGAAGGCTTTTTGTCGCTTCAAGAAGATTCCCGGCATGAACTTTCTTGGAACATGAAACATGACAAATATTGAAACTTTTCTAGATTTCTCGTGCTGTGTTATAATAAAAACTGAACTGTGATGTTAAACGAAATACATTTCCAAATTTGTTAATCTATATTGCTCTGATGCAATTGGATGGAAATAGTCCGTTTCATCTCCATTTCAGCGGAGCAAAACGCTGATATGACAAGGTGAGGCGGTTAGAAAAACGGGGTCGTGTATGATTCCCGAACAGACATGACATTATTTTCAACCCAAGAGCAACTCAGCATGAAACATGAATCGAATTGTTCTGTCACGCGGGGCCAACAGCTTTCTCCGCCACCTATACCCTCTAGTCGTTAAAAATGGGTCGGAAATAATTCTGCATATTAATTTTTCGCTTCTCCCGTCCTCTTTTTCATCGAGAATTTTCAACCCCTACGGCATTGTTCGGTAAGCGTAAACGCATCGTGCGTAAATTGCTCAACATCAAACAGAACTTAATCACCCGCTGATAATCGTTGAAATATTGAGCAGTTTCTGGCCACCACCACCTACCACTACCTCGTGAAAAACGACATGGACCCACAGACACTAGCAAAAAAAAAATCTTCAAACTCAAAATGCTGTTGACTGGTTTGAAAGTATGTCAGTTTCGTTTTAGGTTCAGCACGAATCCTCCTTTTCCCCCGTTGCATGAATTTTTCTCCCAGTCATCCTCTTGTTTTCACGCGCAATCGAATTAATCAGCTAGCGGAATTTAATTCCCACCCTTTCGGGTTACTCAATTAACTCCCGGTTGTGGGACAAGAGCTTCGGAGCTTCGTTCGTCTCTTGTACCGATTTTCCCAACGAGGAAGTTGGCGTTAAAATAAACCGAACTGAAAGGTTAACAATTAAGCGGGGAAGCTGGATTAAAACAAATGAAATTCAAAATAGAGCGCAACAGCAAAACATAAAACCAGATATAACAGCAACACAGGCAACGGGCGGAAAAATGTTTCGTTCCAAAATCGGAATGTGGAAAAACTAACAATTCAATTGTTGCAACAACGGTTTAAAAGGCATACACGCCCCCGGTGTGAAAATGGTGGAAATTATATGGAATAAGACAGGCCGAATGGCGAAGAAAAAATACTATGTTTCGTATTTTTTCCTTTGCCATTCGGCCTATTTTGTTCATTTGTTCTTGCATATTTCACGCCACACACAAAGCCAAAGGCGGAGATAAAATGGGAAATAAATTTTAAAAACACTCTCGCAGCGCACCCACGAAAAGAAAACGGTCGTGCAAAAGATAAGCAAACATTATCGCGAAAAATATATTCGCACTTCCAACACCCAGGCGTGGACGAAATTTGAATCGCAGGTGTCACCTGCGTCCCAAAAGGGAAAGAGTTATGCCACGTGGCGATGCCTGAGTAATGGTATCTGTGTCTTTAGGTTTACTTGAAGACTTACTTTATTTTTTATTTCTCGATGTTGTATGCTCTTATCTTTGAAATTGTATGCCTCCCGAAGAAAAAGGACGCCTGCGGAAACCGTGTTGTCGCATTTATCTCGAGTGCTCCAGGGTAGGTGACGCCTCGATATGAATTAATTAACATTTGTGAGCCACTCCGACAAGCAGTTGGAGTCCTGAACACCGGGAAAGATGACGAATGTTCTTCATTAGAATTGACATGCATAATTTGTCTAGAAGAGGAAAATAAAAGCTTTATCGTGGGCAAATAAATGTCCGAAGCCAAATGTAGAAAGAACCGCGGAGAAAAGGAAGACAAGTTTTTCGTCAAATTTGTATTTAACAAGGTGCGAAAAAATTAAATAGGGTTTTTATGATTCTTGTATATCTTACTTTATTTGAATACTTTTGTAAGATTCTAAGACAAATTATTGAAACATGAAATAAAATTGGACAAGCTTATACGGATTATCGATCGCCAATCAAAGCAAAAGAATGACGATCACAAACGTATTCAACAAACAATTCTTGCCTGTGGTTAGTGCGTGGTTTTCTCCGAGGTTTTCTCCGCCATCAATAACATCGACGAACGATGACCGAGGTGGTCAACCACTCGGTTGTAATAACAAGAAAATATATAAGATAGTGAGGGAAAATTCGTTTCTTTTCATCAGCACCAATTGGTCTTGCCCGTTATTCACCCTTTTTCTGACTGATTTTTCTTATGCTTTGTCACCGTTTTCATCCCCTTCTTAGTCATTATCTTTGTGTGCTCTTGTGTTACCCATCCCACCCACAAATTGTTGGCAGACGGCATGATCCCGAACGAGACACAAGGAAACTAAACGCGATATGCAAATGCAGCCCATGACAGGGACACTACGGTAAATCGACACACACACATACTCTTGACATATCTTGGAAGACAGAAAACGTATGATGGCCACCGCAAGTGTCCCGTGCCGATGCTGGAATAGATTCCTATCTCTTCGAAGTGAAATGATAATAACTCAAATATTTACTCACCGCAAACTCAGGCACACACGTGGATGCTGGTTTACTTCCGGTGTTCGTGCCTCTTTCAGGCGGTCCATTTGGAATGACTTTTCGAACGAAGCGCTTTCTCATGAATGTTCGGTTCGTTCCGCCTGAGAGATGGTGACTGTAATAGTGGCGGCTACTGGGATCGGAGCGTAGAAATCGCACCTTTTAAACAGTATTTGCACACTTCAGCAGGTCCATGGCAGTTCTTATCCGGTGCAGGCGCCGGAGGGCAGCCATCCTGCTTGGGACGGGGACTTTTCTTTTCACATTCTTTGGAATGGAATGGATTTTCCGACGATTTCCGTCTTTTCATCGATTTGTTAGCAGCTCCCCAACTGCTCCTCGCAACAAGGCCATAATGTGGTGAAAAGGACCTTTTTGTTTGTTTGTTTTTTTTTCAGGCAAAAACCTTCAAACGGTGCCCACCTGGCACGGTGGATGAGGAGTGTCTGATTTTTGCGCTTGTTTTTCGACTAAAACCTAACCCCAGCCTGTAAACCCTGGCCACACCCAAATACCATTTCACCTGATTTTAGTATGGATGAGGGTGATGGACATGCAGAACGTGTTGGTGACTGGGCGTTACCGATCCGGTGCTGGTAGGTGCTAAAGAAAACCAATCCTAGACAGTACCTGTGTTACGGACGGACGATAGGTCTCGTTCGAGTTAAAAAATCGGTTCTCAATTTGGCATGTCAAAATATAAAATTTACTCACAGACAAGAAAATGAAAGTAAAGGAAGGAACAAATAGCCAACAAAGATGGCCATAATATGCTTGGATTGGCCAGAAAAGGTTGTTGGTCTAACACAGAACAACCACGAGTAAAGTTTAGGATAAACGCAAAGCATAGAAACAGCGATTACCGCTGTCGTTGCACCAATGCAAACGCGCATGTAAATCGGTAAAGGAAACGATTGTTACTTTCGGTACCAAGTACAATCGTGGATCAAAATACACATGACTTCCCGGATACGATTCATCGGGAACGAGATGTGTAAGCATGCGTGCAACGACAGCGCTAACCGTATGGCGCGACAAATATTAGGGGTTATCATGAAATCGTCGTTTCGTTTTAGCGGTCGCTAAAGGCGCTCATTCGTCGGTAAGGGTGCTCATTTGTTCATTATAATGAACTTTTAGCGACTGAAATGAACAAATGAGTACCTTTAGCGACCGCTAAAACGAAACGACGATTTCATGATAACCCCTATTAGTAATTAAATCAAAACATGGCTTGCTCAACGCGTGGGAGCAAAGACCGGGAAAGCTAGATCGCTTAAGACTACAAAGTCGAGACGCCACACGTATGCGTACGCCAAACAGAATTCAGCGAAACAAATTTCATAAATAAAACTTTGTAGAGCGAACGATCGCGAGCGGGCGCGATCTAACAATGTTGTAACAAGTACAAATTTCAGCATAACCAAATTCCAACATTGTAGAACGAACGATCGCGAGCGGGCGCGATCTAACATGTTGTAACGAGAACAAAATTCAGCTAACCGAATTTCAACGATAAAACATTGTAGAACGAATCGCGAGCGTGCGCAATCTAACAATGTATTATCCAGTACAAATCCAGATAGCCGAATTCCAACGAAACAACATTGTAGAAGGAACGATCGAACGTAGCGAGAGCGCGTTGACGAACGTTGCGCTCCGACCGACCTCGTAAACAATCTTCAATTGTTTACGCGATCGACATAAGTTCAAGTACATGGCCAGCATAAGATTCGAATACGTGACCAAATCATGCGAAAGTCAGTGAGTCAGGCCAAAACATAAGCATCTAAACCAAAACAACAATGTAGTTACAAAGGCCAATGTTCGATTTCAAGTTCTACAGAAAAAACTGCGAATATGTTCGAACGAACATGAATGAACAAGTTGAAACAGGAATTTACGCGAATCTACGCAACTGCGAACAAATCTGGATTCTGGAGTGAGATCTTCTAACTCGCTCGCGCTCTTTAGTCCATAGAAACCATTTAGGTATATAAGACGGACAAATTTGGAATAAAATCAGACTTTCATGGGAATCCATCCGAGGCGGTCACCTTGACCGTCTTGGTACGAGGCTCGTGGATGTTCTCATCATCTTAACCTCGACGTTTTAGAGGAAAGGAAGTCCGGTCTAATTATTTTTACCCTTTCAGCAACCTTACCCTAAGAACTTAGGAAATCTTGAGAGCGTCCCCTCCGGCGTCGGCATAGTCACGGCACGGACCAAACTCCCAGGAAATCCACAAGTTCAATTCCCTCCTTACCCAAGGGCTTAGGAAATTTCGAGAGCGTCCCCTCCGGCGTCGGCGTAGTCACGGCACGGACCAAACTCCCGAAAAATCCGCGAGTCCCATCCCAATCCGGTTACGATTTCTCCGTTGTCGGCGTAGTCACGGCGCGGACCGATCGTACCAAATCAACCTTTCTATCCCAGTCCGAAAGACTTAGGAAAATTCGAGAGCGTCTCCTCCGGCGTCGGCGTAGTCACGGCACGGACCAAACTCTCGAAAGATCCAAGGTTCTATCCCATCCTCGGTCGCGATTTCTCCGTTGTCGGCGTAGTCACGGCGCGGACCGATCGTACCGAAAGCCAACTTCCTAACCCTATCCGAAAGACTTAACGATAATTCGCCAGAATCTCTCTCCGTTGGCGGCGTAGTCACGTCGCGGACCGAATTCTCGGTTATCGTCAAGTCAAGGTTTTAGTATCACACGTTGTTTTCTCCGGTGTCGGCATAGTCACGGCCCGGACCGAACACGTTGATACTAAAGCCGAAGGAGTCGAGCGCATTAAAAGGTGTTCGCGTTGGAGACGACCAACGCACACGGTCAAGCTACCTTCGCGCTTGATCGGACAATCCCACGTCGTTACAACCTGTGTAAGGTTGGCTTCTTCATGCTTCCTTGATGTCCATCTGGTGATGTCTGGGACGTATTCGCGAGTACGAATCTGTGCTTAGCTGCGTCCAATTGTTCCTACCAGAGTGCCATAGTCTCCGCCTTTATTTCTTTCCTCGGGTCTCTGCCGGTGTGCCGTAGCTCGTAGCACTGAGCATTCTAGCAGCTTTCCAGGTGTATTGGTAGCACTCCGGCAATAACACACATCGTACAACACGTTGCTAAAGGTACACGCGATTTTGTTTACCGTAGAGTTTTGCGCTTTGTTCACAATCGCTCGATAAGAGCCGTATCTTAGGCATCTCTATATGCGCTTGAGTCTTTCGGTGGTTTGCCTACTTTTGGTATTAGGACCAATCTTTGCTGCTTCCAAATCCTCTTCCAGATATCTTATACCTCACAACACTGCCGGTTGGGGCCATACTGTCTCAGCACCAATCATTTGACAATTGAAAGGAGTTCCTGTTCCCAGAATGATCTCCGCCACCTATGGAACCGGATCCAGCTGGGATCGGAGCGTAGCGGAGCTCTTCCACAGCAACAATTTGTTGTTCGACGGCTCGTACAAAAAAACCGAAGGCTCTTCACAAAGGACGATCGGAACCTCGGTCAAAGCCGGCTTAAAATTTTCCTTAAACGATGCGAAAGTGTGTCCGTTGCAGTCGCAACCGAAGCAGGCTTGGAAGGGCAGAAGGGGAATTATTCGAAGAAATGTTGAAGTTCACGGTTAACTCGGTCTCCTTCACGATAGCAAATCAATTCGCTCGGTTTGCGTATTCTTCAGTTGTTTTTCTTTTTTCGGTTAGTTTCTTTCAATCTTCTTGTGCCTTTTTGCTTCTCCGACACCTTGCGGGCTTAAGTTTGATCTGCGGTGATGTTGGTGTGGTGAAAAACTGTTTGTGTTTGAGCGCGCTTTGCATACCTGATGTGGTTTTCGACTGTCGAACTTCAAATATAGCCGTCAAGGTCAAACTCGATCCTGTTGCCGTGGGAACGACACGAGCTTGTTCCTATGAGCGTCGACGTTCAATGTGTTTGGATATGGTTTGAAGTAATTTAAAATTGGTTTAAGGCTTGCCTACCTTTAGGATGCATAAACGAAATTTAAAATAAAAAGCTCATTAATTTTATATTAAAAATATCTGCCTTAAGTAGAAACTAACCGATGTAGAAGTTACAAAGTGGTATAAGTGAGACATATATTTTACACATATCCACAAATCATATTTTCTGGTTTAATTTTCTTGTTTTCTCTGTGAAAGTTTATCACATTATACATAATTTTTCAGCCGAGATGTTAACTATTCATTCAATAAAACTTTCACGATAACAAACACTATTTCCGTATCATTTATCCCCTGAATGATGGTTTTTTTTTCAAATGTATGGCCATGCCAATGCATTTCCTATACCATTGTTAAATCATACATAAACTCACATAACAATCGTTTCCATATGCAGCTTTTTCTCGGAACCGCACTGCAATCTGTTGCCGCGTTCGCTAAATATTGTTTGTTCACCAATTTTGTAATGAGTTCCGAAAGGGGCAGAGCAACGGGATCATTTAGAAAGTTTTTCAATCCGGTTTTCCTTCCTTCGTTCTCCACTCCAGAAGAAATAGCCGCTAAGAACCGGAATCGTTAAAGATGACTCGAATGAGTATTGCACCTTCCTTTCTCTAAGTTCTTTTTCTACCTCGGTCAACAATCAACAGGTTTTTAAAGGTTCACGTGGAGCTAACGAGTGAGGTAAATTCATTAAATGGTTTTCCTTAATCTTTTGGCCCTCTCAATCGATTCATTCCGTGTCTTGTCAGCTGAAGATGCTGTTTGTCCTTTATGAATCTGGTTAAACCTATAGGCGTCCGAATTTTCATAGTTTTCCTTTGTCCCAGGATCTTTGTTCTTCCACTTAGCGATCGATAACATAGATGGCGAATCATCAAACGCCTTTTTACGAAAATTTGGAACCGCACTCTTTTGAAGCTAGATGACGGTAGAGAAGCCGACAGCATGCTTCCAATATTTCTAAGTCCTAATCCGTTCTACCTTCCTAATGATGGGAGAGATCATTCCGAACTCACTCCGTCAACAAAATTATGCAAATGACTTGTAATTGCAGATGTTTCTGAACAAGATGAACCGCAGAACATCATCCCAGCAGGGAAAACATTCCGAATGGTGTCGCTAGTGGTTTTGATAAATTAATAGGACTTTTTGGTGCTGCTTTGTACGTTCGGAATGCTGGAAAAAGAAATGAAACGTGCAAGAATGTCTATCATTTGAGGCATACGTGCTGGACGGATAGACCTTCAATGTTGAAATTATGTGCTTTTCGTGACAAACGGAATGCTGATGACAATCATGTTGGACAGATGCTTGCAAAATGGATTTCGCAGGCCGTCCCTTACCGACGGACTTGTAGGATTACTAGCGAGCAAAAGAGAGTAGTATGCATCAACGAGAATGTGGGATATTAGTTGCGCCATAGGATAAATCCTTACGGAAGGGTTTATTCGTACGACCTATGGAATATCTATCACAAATGAATCCCACTCTCGCAAACCTTTCTTCTGCCCCGGGACATACGCAACTTCATGAACAATACTTACACTGTGCAGCCAGGTTAGTCTACATCAAGCCGGGTTTGATTGTATCTTGCACTCGAAGTAGATGTGGTCGCCTCCCTTGATGTCGTCCATTGCAAGGGTGGAGCCGAGATGAAGGATAACTATCTATCATCAAGGTTAGCCGTGAACTGAGAAGCGAATAGGGACAAACAGAAAAGACGAAGAATGGGTCATAAACGTTGATGAGGTTCACCAGGAGATGGTACTCACAGTGCACGCTGATATGTCGGAAATGCTCGAGGAAAATTCCCACCTCCTTCGGGTTCTGCCCCGGGCATCCGAACAACCGACCATCATCCTCGACCGTCGGAATGAAGGTCAGCACCAAGACGGTGGTATTGCGTACGGAATGCTCTTTGACGCATTTCAGTGTCTTCTTGCTCTTCGTCCACTGCATGACCGCATAAGGGCGCGCCCCAGTCAACAGGTACACGATCTGGTACTCCTGGTGTGCGGCCAACGATTCGGTCGAGTTGAGAATTTTCACCGCCAACGGTTTTACTGTGGGTTTTGGTTGGTTCAGTTTAGTCAAAACAGGATGGAAATAGGGAGATGTTTTCCTGCAGTTTTCGTCAGCAGTTAGATGGATGTCCTGTTTGCTTTTTTTTTTTGAACTCGTGTTAAACTCGCTTTTCCTTGTGGAAGCCCGCAGCATGACTTTCCTCATGGATGCTTGTTTAAGGATTGGTTTGGTTTGTTTGGAAAGGAAAAAGGATCCTGATCCGCTGTTTGAATTAACGAATCATGTTTGCGCGTGCAGAATGATAACCGACGTCAAGTTTGCTGAGATGGTTGGTTGTTTTTAGTTCTGTTTTAATCATTTAAAAAGTACCATTCTTCTAAAATTCCTCGTCTAAATTTGAATATTTTAACTGCTTAGTTGCTTACCAATAACTCCGTTTCCCGATAGCCTTTTCGTTTTTTTTTCAACCTTTCGTAGCTACGATATCCAAAGTAATGAATTCTCACAATGATTATTCTTCTTAATTCCGTCACGCGTGGTAACTTGCGCGCTACGCCGGCATTTAATGCAATAAAATCGCTCCACGAAACTTTTACCAATTATCATCAATTTTGGTCGGAAAAGTTATGCATACCAGCCGTTGCCAGACGGCTTTCGTAGGCTTGCTTCGCTAAAAACCCCTGTTTAATGTTTTCCTTTCTGTTCGATGGGGATAAGGTCGAGGGTGAAAACATTAACGTAACGATTAGCGAGAAAGTCGCGAATAAATGACAGTTGTTTTTTGTCAGCCTGTAAGAGCCGGTCGTTGTGGACTCCAAATTGATTATTGCGGCGTACCCGTTTACATTGGATCCATTTGTCCGGAAGTTTGTCTACCGAGTCGTGTGGAATTTATTGCGTTTTGTGAGGAATGTAAAACAATAAAACGAATTCTTAGACGTTACTGCGATGGGGAGGTTACTAGCTGGCAAGAGGACATACCACCACGTTCGAATCTTGAGGTCGCCACTACGTCCGGTATTACGTACAGCTGATCACCGATGTTATAATATACACTTAATAATAAGCCGTTAATGTGTTTATCTCTTGTAATAAATATACCCAATTATTAATAGCGATCGATTCATATTCGGATTTTTCCCGACTGAAACAACGAGAGGTAAATTTGTGATTGAATCGGGGTTATACTAAGAACGCGAGTAAACGAACTTATTGTATAAGGAATGGCTTCAACATGTTGGTAAGCGGATATTTTTTCTGCATGATCACCAGTAAGGTATTTATCGTCGAAATACGGCGAATGTTTAATACAGTCCCCTGTACGAGAGGACTGACTTTCCACGTACAACAGCGTGGGGGCATAACCAAGAGGTCGTTACGCCAAGAAGAACTTTAATCCGGTGCCAGTTAGCAACATGTAACTCACGCCAATCTCATCGTCACAGTTACGTGCGACCAAACGTATCGCCATCAACCATGGCACCGGGAACCCGGTTGGTTTATCTGAGAAAAGGTTAGTAGCAATTGAATGGTATAAAACCGCCCAAAATCTAAAGGTGTTGCTGAACAAATAGCCATGCTGTATCACACGTTACTGTGTTAAACTGTGCCACATCAAAAAGTGTTAATTGATTCAACATTCATCGAGATGATGAAATTGTGATATACTCGCACCTAACAGGTACCAAAGAACGATATCCCGGACACTAATGATGATGGTGGGGAATGGTGGTGAAGTTTTCCCGTAGGTTTGAGAGAAATTGCATTGCAATTAAGGGAAAGTCAGAAACATCGACTTGAAAACTTGGCGAATCGCAAAACAGGCTTTGGAAAAGATTGAGTGGCAAACGATATGGTTAAAGTTGATGTCGTTTTTCCAGTTTTTAATACATCCAGCCAATGGAGGACACAACAACACTCTCGATAATAAACAATGGAAAAATGAAACTGCTCTGCGAAAGTGAAACAAACTCGTCCGCTTAAATAAAAATGTTTAACAGAGGCGCTTCATTAGAATTCATTAGCGACCTGGAGTGTTCCGTAAAGTGTCACCGCGTCACTGTAATCCTCGCCTAATCCAGGTAGCTGCAGCCGGGAGGTAAAATTTCATTTAAAAGTGGCACGGTTGGTCCCCGAAAAATCCCCGCTAATACCCGGTTTTGAGTGGAGCGAAAAATTTAATTACGTAGCCGCATGAAAAATGGCATGCCAACTAACAAAAAAAAAAAAAAACAACAACCCCAACATGAGCACAAGTGAAAGGAGCATGGAGAAATTGTCAGCCGCGGAGAAGGAAGCGTGAAGCCCGTGAGTTGCGAGGGCCGCTATGGACGCCCAAAAATCCGGATGCCCGGAAAAAGGAGTTGTGGTCCCTGTTGCTGGTCCCCTTCTGGAAGCGAAATAGAATATATGTTTTAATTGCTCCATGTTCAGCGCCCGTTAAGGACGAAAGTGAATAAATTTACCCTGAGTTCAAGTGTGTAGGCTGAGATCCGATGAGGTTTCCAACGGGCTGGAACAACGCCGTTTGGCGGTTGGTGAGCGGTTTGCATTACAGTTTTCAAGGGTCGACCTGCCATACTAGAGAAAAAACAGAGAAAATTCGAGTAACAGTTAACGGGAGTCAGTGCCTTTTCAGCCCATTTCCCCTTCATTACTTACGGAGAAAAATCTGTACCAGCTAAAATGGATCTCACAATCAAACCGCTGTGGTTCGTGGGCGAAAACGTGCTCCAGAACATGGTTGGCGGACACCATGATGCCACAGACGGGATGGGATGCTGGGGCAAGGGAAGATTCATTTTAATAATTAATTCGGAGATGAGTTTACAATTTTTCTGGACAAAGTTACTCTATTTGGGGCGCATAATAGTTTCCTAATGAAAATAGAATCATTTACCGTACAACGTTGGAGGGTATTCTGGTTGGAAATAACTTGTTAGAAAATCAACATCAACACGTAACAGGCCTTTAATCAAGCAAGTAAAATTTAACCAAGAAAATGTATAACTCTGTAGCTCGGAAGTAAGTTGAAATCACACAGAGTGTAGCATCAGTTTATCCTTTCCAAGGCATTTTGAATATCAAAATGAATTCCGTATAGTCCAATTAATTTGAAGTGTAACCGTTCCAATATATCACGCCCCCATTTACTTTGCGCCTGCTTCTTAAACCGTGTACTAAAATGATGATGAGTCCCACCTCTCTGACCCTTCACGAAAAATACCAGTCAGCTCTCTTTTCCTTGCGTACAGCGGTTAGCACAACTTCCAAAAGACAGAAATTGTGGAACCACTCTCCGGAGTACACGTGCTCCTATTCGTATAGCCGGTATCTCCCTTGTCCAACATATGGAGGGGCAAATCTTATCCGCGAAACAGTTGGTCGCGTCGAAAAAATCATCAATGGATTAATTCGAGGTGCCTGCCACGTGACTGTACAAAAGCGACTGATGGAGTTCCTACAGAACGATCAATTTCAAATTTCCACTTTTACACGCGCGTGTCTCAAAGATATGTTGTTTCATTTTTTTTATTTACATTGCAAAACAAAAATCTCATCATCATCATCTGTGAGACCGTGATGACGAGTGCGGTGCACTTGATTATTATTTTCGCTATCTTTTGGCTGACGCGGATGCCAAACATTTTGTCAAGGCTCCGTTATTACTCAGCTAATCCTGGTCTTCGCAATCATCAAACAAGGATCACCCTGACTAGTATGCGAATATTCTCGGTGCTCGTAGCACATACGCTGGGCCATAAACGTTGACCTTTTCCAAGCGTTTTGGGACCCTCGTAACCAGTGTCGACACTGTTGCTGATGTATCGGAGCGAATACATGTGATGCGCTCTGTAGCGTGGGCCAATTTTTAAACCTAACTCGCCGTCCCTAAAACACACTACGCTCCATGAGGTTCCAGCCGGTTGCTTAGCGTATGAGTAATACATTTAATTTTTCGAATGTAATCAGTCTTTCCACTTTTTTTTTATCTTTTCATCTACACCGTTTTCATCTACACCATTGTAATTGATCGTTCTGTAACCGTCTAGCCGGATTACGGTGCTCCAAGCAAAAACTTAGGCAGACAGCTTAATTTCACCATCTTTTCACCATTTTGACCCGGGCGATCGGTTCGGTGAGGGAAAATCTGTCTCAATGTAGGATACGGGAAAAATCAATTGACGAAAACGGCATCTGGCATTAGAGTTGCAGTTCGTACCCATCGATTGCGCTCGTTTGTATGCGGAAGCAATCGCCACAAACCAGTTGATCCCACAGCGGGTGTTGCAAAGCACCGACAACAACCGGAACACTTGCGTATGTTTGCAGTTCCAACATTTTATGCAAAACTTGCGCGTTGTGCAAACTTTGACGACACTGTCAAAGCCCGAATTGTGTTTGCCATTTAGCCAGGTCGAAGTTTTCCCACCACTATCAGCAGCGGCTCCACCCGGACGTGTTTATCTTGCTAAGCCGACAGCGGCTGCCATCTGCGCCGGGAAAATGACGTAGCGAAACTACCAGAAACTAAAGCACTATAAACTCAATTAGGGAAAATTAAATTCACATTAATTGAAAAACTCCCATCAAGTGCCGACGGGCAACAACCAATCACGTCTGCTATCTCACTCACCGTTTACCGATGGCTCTTGCTTTGTCTTCCGCCGACAAGTCAGGATCGGTAAGTATGGTCTCCGAAGCTGATGCATCATCGGAACGGTGTCATCATGTTCGACAACGGTTCGGTGACAAATTAAGCTGTCTCCGTTGTACGTGTACCTGGAAGGCAGGTGTGAGTGTGTGTGGTATATCCGTATGTTCCCGGAAAGCGAATGGATGCATACTTCCTGACAGGGATGCCATCGCTTGAAGGTGGTTCATTTTAGGATGAGTTAGTCACATCGCGGTAAAGCGACCACAGATGCTTCAACCCGCCAAAGTGAAGACGCTAATAAGATACTTACGGTGGGTGTCTTTTCTTCTTCTTCTGGCCTTTCAGTTCTTAGCATCGCACCGTGAAAGTAGCGTTTCGGTTGGATTTTAATTAAAATATAACCATATCACAAGCAAAACGATACAAACTATGCATGTACCTCCGTTCGACCGGCTTGCGACTTTGAAAACACTCAATATCCTCACCTCATGCGCACTCGTTCGTGGAATACTATGTACTATGTGACGGTAAGAAGATGCTCTATTGAAACGTGTGAAGATTTTTAAGACTCTTCGACGTTAAAGTGTTAAAAGTCGTTTTGATGAAGTGAGTATGTTATTCTGAAACCTTCAACATACTTGTTAGAACATGGGCAATGGTTAAGAGGAAAATGTGTAAATTAATAAATGATGCTATATATTCTCTTTAAATAAACGCTTTTTCATGCCTTTCACTATTCCCTTTTAAGTAAAAGCTTTTAAAATGTAACCCAGAAAAATAAAATAAACTGCGTTTAAAAATGACGATGTAAAATGTCGTGCGGAGAGTGATGAAATCATCTCTTGCAATGGATCTAGATTTAATTATTGTGCTCCGGGCAACCACAATGATCCAGCAGACACTATCAAATAGAACGCAAAGGCATGTTATTATCACATACACATTAGGCAATTTTAATTATAGCAACAACTTTACGATAATAGTTAATACTGGGATTCATTTAATGGAACCATTTGAACCTAGTTGTACAGAACGTCTTTTCAAATACTTGCACTCGACAATGAACCTTTTCCGACTCGTATGTCTCTACATAAAAATGCAAAAAGGTCAGTCATTAAGGCTTTCTATTGGGCAGTTAAACGTTCCCATAAACCGAGCGGCTCGTGGTTTAAAAGCGAAAGCAAACAAAGACATTCACAATTTGCTTGCTCTTCGTAGAAAACGTTGGCTACTAATCCTGCTTGTGTGTGTACCCAATCCGTCTATCTACACGGCGCATGAAAGATCGACATTTGAAATAAAAAACACGACAAGGGTAGCAAGTTCGAGCCTGCCACTCGGAAATGCCCGAGACTCTGGAGTTGGCACTATGTATGATTTGGAACATGTGGTTGTGAAAAGCACTGTGTGTAGTGTTGTGTAGTGAGCAGATGAGCTACCTCTCTGAAACAAAAACTGAGGTGGCTCACCAACTCACCTACTGAGGTGGCTCACCTACTGCGGTGGCTCACCTACTGAGGTGGCTCACCTACTGGGGTGGCTCACCTACTGAGGTGGCTCACCTACTAAGGTGGCTCACCTACTGGTGGCTCACCTACTGGTGGCTCAACAAACTCAGTTGTGCGGTGGCTCAGTAAACTCAGTTGTGCTGGTGGCTCAGCAAACTCAATTGTGCGGTGGCTCATCAAACTCAATTGTACTGGTGGCTCTTCAAACTCATTTGTACCGGTGGCTCAGTAAACACAGTATGTTTTATGTCCATGAACCGACAGTTGAGTAACATTGTAAAACTGATAAGTTAGATGGTCAATCATGTTCGTTTAATGCGGTTGGTAACACGTTAACCGCCATGTCAGTCCCTGGGGACTGACCGTTTCCGTTGGGTGAAGTTTTCGTTCACGTCACGTCGGTCCCTTGGGACTGACAAATCTATGAGTCGTGTCGGTCCGCCAATGTCGGTCCACCAGTGTCGGTCCGCCAGTGTCGGTCCACCGGTGTCGGTCCACCAGTGTCAGTCCGCTGGTGTCGGTCCACCGGTGTCGGTCCGCCAGTGTCGGTCCGCCGGTGTCAGTCCGCCGGTGTCGGTCCACCGGTGTCGGTCCGCCAGTGAAAGAGATAGCGACATACGGTCTTAGGCAAAGTGGAAGGGTACGATTTTCCCCTTCGTGCCCTACTTCTTGTCTCGTCCTTCGTTTTTGCAGGCTGTTTGCTCTGAGCGAGGCGCGGATATCGCGGCGCGTTTGGGTTATGTTCTTTCTTTTGCTTTTATTCTCTTTGTCGCACTTGCACGAATTGCATGCGCGTATGTGTGATTGTGCACGGGTCTATTGGACCCGTTAGTTTTTGCAGGCCGTTTGCGCTATGCGCGATATCGCGGCGGTTTGGGGTTGTTTTTTTTTGTTTCTTTTTCTCTTCGTCGTATTCGTACGCATTGCGTGCGCGGATGTGTGATTGTGTACGGGTTTATTGGAACGTTTGTACCAGCTTTGTTTCTACAAACGGTGCGGTTACTTTTTCGTCTCGTTTGCGTTTGAACCTTCTTCGTGTTATTGCTACTTTTTAATGATGCGATGCATATTAAAACCAGACGATCGTGGAACTCTTGCTTCAGCTATGTAGAGTGGGTGACATTTGCCAACAAAAAAATCTGTGAAGCATATTTGTGCAGCAGAAGCATGTAGCGCATCTACACGGATTTTTACGAAAAATAATCAATAAAAAAAATCAAATCAATCTCCATATGTCCAATCTCCAATCTCTAACTCATCTTCAGCATCATATGTTTTCTTTCATTGGCATGTTGGTTAAGTTTTCTTTCGTTTTTTTTTCTTTCTTCCTTAACTAAAATGTTCTTTTGAATAATAACGCATCAAAATATGGAACGTACAAAATATTTCGAATTTTATTCATATTGATAATGCAAATAAAATAAATAGATGAATGTAGTCGCAGTCCAGTTCTTCTCTTACGAAATTGCTTTCTCTTCCGCCTTCTCTTTTCACCCTGTAAATATATGGGCGCAGTTGTCTTCCACGTGTCTGTCAGCGTATCTTGGCAGGATAAAAGTTTCGCTGGGAAAAAAAACAAACCAAAAAAGCAAATAAAGAATTTTGAAATCATTGAAAACATAAAATGGCCCTACATCACGGGACAGTATGTTACCTTGGCCATAGCTCATGGTATCACGATGATTAGCACATCACATCTGCACCACATTGATACACCGATTCAGATGTTGAAGCTGCACAGTCTTGTGCGTGTGCATGGTCGCTGTAGTAATTAATTTGCTGATCAATCCAGTTGTTCTCTTTCGTAAATACAGATACGGGTGCAGTTATAAATGTTGCTAGGGAAAAAACAAAACAAAACTGTAAACGAAGGATTTTAAAATCAATGAAAAACTAAAACGATATCTATAGTAGGGAGTATGTTACCTTTGCAGTAGCTCATGGTACCAGGATGATTAGCGTGCCGCCCACAATCTTGCCTTTGTCGCGCCGAGTCTATGATCATTGCTTCGGTGGATGATAAGCTGTCTGGTGCGTGTAGAAGATCGTCTTTGTAGTTCATACGTAGAACAATAAATTGTATCGATTTGTTTCTCATTGTACCCTATCTCTCCATTGTTTGGTTACATTATCATTTTGTTTAATAAATAAAATCTTCCTGAATTTTTTTGACAGTAACCTATTTCTCTTACTAGTTTCAATATCACCTGCTTTCGAAAAAACCCGCTCGCAAGGCACCGATGACGCCGGAATGCACAACCTTTGGATCATTAATTTATAAAGCACAGGATACTTATACTGCTTAAGTTTCCACCATTCAAGGGGATCATCTGCTCTATGAGCTAAGGGCTCGGCATTATAGTTATCTAATTCAATTTGGTGGGATGTGCGCGTATGGAGCATCGTGTGGGGTTGATTTGGCCCTGAATCATATTCATCCCATATGCTCTCGGGCTGGTTATCTAACGGTGTTATAGGTATTGATTCGATATCAGATTCGACATTATCAGAAATATTTTTACTAATTAGATCCATTTCTTTTAGAACCGTTTTAGAGAACTCTTCTATGTCTTCTTTGTCGTCAACGCTTTTCTGTTTGAATCTTGGATCAACTAGCGTGGCTTGTTTAACAATATCGGACTCTATATACTTAAACTTGTCTAAAAGCCCAAGTTGTAGCTGTTCTACTAGTTCAATCACCTTTTTATGCTGTGTTTTGTCACTAGCATAGCTATCAACTTTTTTCTTTATCAATAGATGGATTACGCGAATTTTTGAAAGTGTCACGCATTTTTCAGCACTAATTTCTTTAGTTACTAAATCAAAAAATTTTAATATGGATGATGCTTCTTGAATTATTTTCCAATCGGCATCATCGAGGCTAATATTATAATTTAAGAGTGCTAATGAAGATATAATTGGTGCCTTATTTGCACTAAATCGGTCTATCATGTAGTATGTTGAGTTCCAACGGGTTGGAACGTCTAAGATTAACTTTTGCTGTATGTGATTTAAATTGGTTTGCATATCTTTTAGTTTCAATGTGGCCAATGCGCTTTTTCTGAAGTATTTTACTATTTCTTTTACTTTGTTAACTGTATCCAAAATCGATGTAGCTATTGCACTTTGCACTACCAAATTCAAGGTATGGGCAAAACAAGGCATATGATCTTTTTTTAAAATGCGCACTGCTTTCTTCATGTTCGCTGCATTATCAGTGACAATGCAGCTTACTTTGTCCGAAATATTAAATCTTTCCATTACATTTTCTAGCCATGCTGCTATATTTTCCGACGTGTGTCTATCTATGAATTCTTCGCATTCTAGTAAAACTGATTGCAAAACACAATCATTGATAAAATGTGCTGTCACCGCAAAATAACTTTCATTTTTGAAATTTGTCCAACCATCAGTGGTTAAGCAAATATGTTCGCTAACGTTTACCTTAGACTTTACTGTTTCTAATAACTGCTCGTAACTTATGTCTAAAAGTGTGTTGCTTAGTGTTTTACGGGTGGGAAGACTATAGCTTGGGCATAACGAATGAAACAAATCCTTAATATCATCTGCATCAACTAAATGAAAGGGTAATGCATGGTTACAAAATACTCTCAATAATTTACTATCTAAATTTTTCTTGCAATTAGCACTTAAGGGTTTAGAAATTTTTACATACTGTTCCAGTGATTTTTGAACAGTTTTACTTTGCGATGTACCTGAGCTTGTACCCGCAGATGTCGAAGGGGTTACATCGTGCTCAATATCGGAATCTACATGGTATTTAGGACGAGCTACTGAAACTGTAGGGTGCCTGGCTGCGATATGTCGCTTCATGTTGTATGTTGACTTCGACTTTAAATGCAAAATTTGCTTGCATATTTTACATTTGAACTTATTCTCCTCTGCACACTGGTCAAAATAGCTCCAAATTTCACTATATTTTTTATCGTCTGACATTTTTGAATTCTATGGTTTGGAACACTTTAAAAAAATTCTTATCCTATTACCCTAATCTTATTTATGTACACGTAAATTTCACTGGTACATATGTAGCTAGAAATATGTATCTAAAAATAATTGTATAAGTTCTTGATATAACTGAGCAAGTTATACACAATTTTCTGAATATTGTACTCACAGTGTTCTCAATAAATGTAGATTCATCGAGAATTTCCAAAGTTGTTGTCTGCAGTCGATGCGATTTCCGAATACGCTAGGGGAATACCTCTTTTTGAACTAGCATGCAAATAGCACTGAAAAGAAAACCCGAATATGGACACGATAAGCAAACACTCTCATTGGCAAATGCACTTTTCTTTAGACTCACAGTGTACACAGTGTTCCTATTCGATCAACTTCCAAAGTCGAAATGAGCTCTTATCGTCTTGTCTCCCGTATATATAACCTTGTACCCCAAAAGAACGCTGCCCATCCGCCCACCACAGACCCCTCGGTCAGAAAATTGGGACCCCAGCACAACCAGCAAGTACTTTTATTTCGATCTTTACCGGAAGTACATTTTTTCCTAGTAACATCCAATTTCGCACGAAAATTTTACTGATGCCATAGAAGGTAAGAAAAGATAGGGGAAGGAAGGTAGGAATGAAAGGAAGTAAGGCTGTAGCTAGAGATACTGATGCGTGATCCCTTTTTCCAGAAAATTCATGGGGTCAATGTTTTTTTTTAACATTGGTGTAAAACTATTGCTTAAGGGCAGACTAGGCTACCAGCAGTGATCATTTGAGACGGAGGAAGGAAGTAAGGTTGGTCATTGACCCAAATTTCCCGGTAAATCGCAAGGGGGAGTTCAGGTCCTTTCATTGCATCCTTCTACTTGATCACGCTGGAAACGACACGAGCGGATGGAGGCCGGAAGTAAAGTTGAGCGTTGCAGCAAATTTCCCGATAACTCGTAAGAGGAGTTCAGCCCAAAGCATTGCATCTTTCTACCTCATCATACTGGGATCGGTGTATCGAACATTCGTCTGGAACCTTTGTCTAAGAGAAAAATATGTTGGCTGAAATGGCTAGCCGCGTCGTTTCGTTTCCGCGCATCGTCTCGACGCGTAAGTGGCGTCGTCTTGGATCGCCGAGAAGGTATCCCTACGGCCGGCCATTTTTTCGCTTTTTTCCAAAGTGTTGTCAGTTTTCTCGACGCTGTCCCATACAAAAGGTAAACAACACTTTGGAAAAAAGCGAAAAAATGGCCGGCCGTAGGGATACCTTCTCGGCGATCCAAGACGACGCCACTTACGCGTCGAGATGATGCGCGGAAACGAAACGACGCGGCTAGCCATTTCAGCCAACATATTTTTCTCTTAGACAAAGGTTCCAGACGAATGTTCGATACACCGATCCCAGTATGATGAGGTAGAAAGATGCAATGCTTTGGGCTGAACTCCTCTTACGAGTTATCGGGAAATTTGCTGCAACGCTCAACTTTACTTCCGGCCTCCATCCGCTCGTGTCGTTTCCAGCGTGATCAAGTAGAAGGATGCAATGAAAGGACCTGAACTCCCCCTTGCGATTTACCGGGAAATTTGGGTCAATGACCAACCTTACTTCCTTCCTCCGTCTCAAATGATCACTGCTGGTAGCCTAGTCTGCCCTTAAGCAATAGTTTTACACCAATGTTAAAAAAAAACATTGACCCCATGAATTTTCTGGAAAAAGGGATCACGCATCAGTATCTCTAGCTACAGCCTTACTTCCTTTCATTCCTACCTTCCTTCCCCTATCTTTTCTTACCTTCTATGGCATCAGTAAAATTTTCGTGCGAAATTGGATGTTACTAGGAAAAAATGTACTTCCGGTAAAGATCGAAATAAAAGTACTTGCTGGTTGTGCTGGGGTCCCAATTTTCTGACCGAGGGGTCTGTGGTGGGCGGATGGGCAGCGTTCTTTTGGGGTACAAGGTTATATATACGGGAGACAAGACGATAAGAGCTCATTTCGACTTTGGAAGTTGATCGAATAGGAACACTGTGTACACTGTGAGTCTAAAGAAAAGTGCATTTGCCAATGAGAGTGTTTGCTTATCGTGTCCATATTCGGGTTTTCTTTTCAGTGCTATTTGCATGCTAGTTCAAAAAGAGGTATTCCCCTAGCGTATTTGGAAATCGCATCGACTGCAGACAACAACTTTGGAAATTCTCGATGAATCTACATTTATTGAGAACACTGTGAGTACAATATTCAGAAAATTGTGTATAACTTGCTCAGTTATATCAAGAACTTATACAATTATTTTTAGATACATATTTCTAGCTACATATGTACCAGTGAAATTTACGTGTACATAAATAAGATTAGGGTAATAGGATAAGAATTTTTTTAAAGTGTTCCAAACCATAGAATTCAAAAATGTCAGACGATAAAAAATATAGTGAAATTTGGAGCTATTTTGACCAGTGTGCAGAGGAGAATAAGTTCAAATGTAAAATATGCAAGCAAATTTTGCATTTAAAGTCGAAGTCAACATACAACATGAAGCGACATATCGCAGCCAGGCACCCTACAGTTTCAGTAGCTCGTCCTAAATACCATGTAGATTCCGATATTGAGCACGATGTAACCCCTTCGACATCTGCGGGTACAAGCTCAGGTACATCGCAAAGTAAAACTGTTCAAAAATCACTGGAACAGTATGTAAAAATTTCTAAACCCTTAAGTGCTAATTGCAAGAAAAATTTAGATAGTAAATTATTGAGAGTATTTTGTAACCATGCATTACCCTTTCATTTAGTTGATGCAGATGATATTAAGGATTTGTTTCATTCGTTATGCCCAAGCTATAGTCTTCCCACCCGTAAAACACTAAGCAACACACTTTTAGACATAAGTTACGAGCAGTTATTAGAAACAGTAAAGTCTAAGGTAAACGTTAGCGAACATATTTGCTTAACCACTGATGGTTGGACAAATTTCAAAAATGAAAGTTATTTTGCGGTGACAGCACATTTTATCAATGATTGTGTTTTGCAATCAGTTTTACTAGAATGCGAAGAATTCATAGATAGACACACGTCGGAAAATATAGCAGCATGGCTAGAAAATGTAATGGAAAGATTTAATATTTCGGACAAAGTAAGCTGCATTGTCACTGATAATGCAGCGAACATGAAGAAAGCAGTGCGCATTTTAAAAAAAGATCATATGCCTTGTTTTGCCCATACCTTGAATTTGGTAGTGCAAAGTGCAATAGCTACATCGATTTTGGATACAGTTAACAAAGTAAAAGAAATAGTAAAATACTTCAGAAAAAGCGCATTGGCCACATTGAAACTAAAAGATATGCAAACCAATTTAAATCACATACAGCAAAAGTTAATCTTAGACGTTCCAACCCGTTGGAACTCAACATACTACATGATAGACCGATTTAGTGCAAATAAGGCACCAATTATATCTTCATTAGCACTCTTAAATTATAATATTAGCCTCGATGATGCCGATTGGAAAATAATTCAAGAAGCATCATCCATATTAAAATTTTTTGATTTAGTAACTAAAGAAATTAGTGCTGAAAAATGCGTGACACTTTCAAAAATTCGCGTAATCCATCTATTGATAAAGAAAAAAGTTGATAGCTATGCTAGTGACAAAACACAGCATAAAAAGGTGATTGAACTAGTAGAACAGCTACAACTTGGGCTTTTAGACAAGTTTAAGTATATAGAGTCCGATATTGTTAAACAAGCCACGCTAGTTGATCCAAGATTCAAACAGAAAAGCGTTGACGACAAAGAAGACATAGAAGAGTTCTCTAAAACGGTTCTAAAAGAAATGGATCTAATTAGTAAAAATATTTCTGATAATGTCGAATCTGATATCGAATCAATACCTATAACACCGTTAGATAACCAGCCCGAGAGCATATGGGATGAATATGATTCAGGGCCAAATCAACCCCACACGATGCTCCATACGCGCACATCCCACCAAATTGAATTAGATAACTATAATGCCGAGCCCTTAGCTCATAGAGCAGATGATCCCCTTGAATGGTGGAAACTTAAGCAGTATAAGTATCCTGTGCTTTATAAATTAATGATCCAAAGGTTGTGCATTCCGGCGTCATCGGTGCCTTGCGAGCGGGTTTTTTCGAAAGCAGGTGATATTGAAACTAGTAAGAGAAATAGGTTACTGTCAAAAAAATTCAGGAAGATTTTATTTATTAAACAAAATGATAATGTAACCAAACAATGGAGAGATAGGGTACAATGAGAAACAAATCGATACAATTTATTGTTCTACGTATGAACTACAAAGACGATCTTCTACACGCACCAGACAGCTTATCATCCACCGAAGCAATGATCATAGACTCGGCGCGACAAAGGCAAGATTGTGGGCGGCACGCTAATCATCCTGGTACCATGAGCTACTGCAAAGGTAACATACTCCCTACTATAGATATCGTTTTAGTTTTTCATTGATTTTAAAATCCTTCGTTTACAGTTTTGTTTTGTTTTTTCCCTAGCAACATTTATAACTGCACCCGTATCTGTATTTACGAAAGAGAACAACTGGATTGATCAGCAAATTAATTACTACAGCGACCATGCACACGCACAAGACTGTGCAGCTTCAACATCTGAATCGGTGTATCAATGTGGTGCAGATGTGATGTGCTAATCATCGTGATACCATGAGCTATGGCCAAGGTAACATACTGTCCCGTGATGTAGGGCCATTTTATGTTTTCAATGATTTCAAAATTCTTTATTTGCTTTTTTGGTTTGTTTTTTTTCCCAGCGAAACTTTTATCCTGCCAAGATACGCTGACAGACACGTGGAAGACAACTGCGCCCATATATTTACAGGGTGAAAAGAGAAGGCGGAAGAGAAAGCAATTTCGTAAGAGAAGAACTGGACTGCGACTACATTCATCTATTTATTTTATTTGCATTATCAATATGAATAAAATTCGAAATATTTTGTACGTTCCATATTTTGATGCGTTATTATTCAAAAGAACATTTTAGTTAAGGAAGAAAGAAAAAAAAACGAAAGAAAACTTAACCAACATGCCAATGAAAGAAAACATATGATGCTGAAGATGAGTTAGAGATTGGAGATTGGACATATGGAGATTGATTTGATTTTTTTTATTGATTATTTTTCGTAAAAATCCGTGTAGATGCGCTACATGCTTCTGCTGCACAAATATGCTTCACAGATTTTTTTGTTGGCAAATGTCACCCACTCTACATAGCTGAAGCAAGAGTTCCACGATCGTCTGGTTTTAATATGCATCGCATCATTAAAAAGTAGCAATAACACGAAGAAGGTTCAAACGCAAACGAGACGAAAAAGTAACCGCACCGTTTGTAGAAACAAAGCTGGTACAAACGTTCCAATAAACCCGTACACAATCACACATCCGCGCACGCAATGCGTACGAATACGACGAAGAGAAAAAGAAACAAAAAAAAACAACCCCAAACCGCCGCGATATCGCGCATAGCGCAAACGGCCTGCAAAAACTAACGGGTCCAATAGACCCGTGCACAATCACACATACGCGCATGCAATTCGTGCAAGTGCGACAAAGAGAATAAAAGCAAAAGAAAGAACATAACCCAAACGCGCCGCGATATCCGCGCCTCGCTCAGAGCAAACAGCCTGCAAAAACGAAGGACGAGACAAGAAGTAGGGCACGAAGGGGAAAATCGTACCCTTCCACTTTGCCTAAGACCGTATGTCGCTATCTCTTTCACTGGCGGACCGACACCGGTGGACCGACACCGGCGGACTGACACCGGCGGACCGACACTGGCGGACCGACACCGGTGGACCGACACCAGCGGACTGACACTGGTGGACCGACACCGGTGGACCGACACTGGCGGACCGACACTGGTGGACCGACATTGGCGGACCGACACGACTCATAGATTTGTCAGTCCCAAGGGACCGACGTGACGTGAACGAAAACTTCACCCAACGGAAACGGTCAGTCCCCAGGGACTGACATGGCGGTTAACGTGTTACCAACCGCATTAAACGAACATGATTGACCATCTAACTTATCAGTTTTACAATGTTACTCAACTGTCGGTTCATGGACATAAAACATACTGTGTTTACTGAGCTACCGGTACAAATGAGTTTGAAGAGCCACCAGTACAATTGAGTTTGATGAGCCACCGCACAATTGAGTTTGCTCAGCCACCAGCACAACTGAGTTTACTGAGCCACCGGTACAAATGAGTTTGAAGAGCCACCAGTAGGTGAGCCACCAGTAGGTGAGCCACCTCAGTAGGTGAGCCACCTCAGTAGGTGAGCCACCCCAGTAGGTGAGCCAGCTCAGTAGGTGAGCCACCTCAGTAGGTGAGCCACCGCAGTTGGTGAGCCACCTCAGTAACAACAGCTCAGCTCAGTAGCAAGCTGAGCAGCTGAGCTAGGTGGCTCGCTCTGCTCATCTAATTGAGCGAGCAGGCTCTGCTCTGCTCAATGAAAAGAGCTACTTGACACAACACTAACTGTGTGAAAGAATATTTTTACAGGACTCCCATTAGGTGAAAAGTAGAAATCATACATTCAGCTTTTCCACACAAAAAAGTATTTAAAAAACGGAATCGTTCCTAAAACACACGCCATGATTTACATGGTGGCTTTGTGATCGCGAACTGGGAAAACTACCGTTGGGTAACCAAAGGTTCTGTCAGGAAAATGCGTTTCATTTAACTAACTTCCAAGGCAGACACAGATGACTCTTCCAGTACTTCTGTCGGTAATTTGGCCTGCAGATAGACAAAAGCTTGATACCGGAATATGTGCAGCCTGTTGGCCACGGGTAACTGCTCACATGTCGGCCATTCTCTATGAACATTTTCACCCCGGTTACCGGCTTAATTATGAGTGATTATAATTGCTTCACGCATGCTAACGAATCTGGAGTTCCATCTCGTTCTGCGTCCCGGGAGTCGTTTGTATTTTGATTTCCACCAGCCATGGCAAGTCTGCAAAATGAAAAGGAACGTACAATTTGCTTAGAAAATATAAACTGATCCGCGTTCAAGGGCGATGGAAGAAGTGATTAATGAAATCATGACCAGTACATAAATTTACACCCACTTAACTCCTTTCAAAACTTCATTATTGCACGCGGCAGTGTTCCCTTTTATAAATGGTTCTATGGTGCCATTTCCGCTCGACCATTTTCAGTTCTCTTCTATTCGGGCAGTATACGGATGCCAACGGATGTTAATGGCCTGCAGCTGAAACGTTGATCCGTTATCCGACCGATCTAATTGAGCAAACAGGGAAACGCAGCGTGAAATTGCTTTTCCGTAGTTTTGGCAAAAGTGTTTTAAGCTCTTCGTGATTAGTAGTGGGAGATATTTTTTCATAAGTTTTCGTGATTGTTTTCGTTTTGATCGTTTAATGCGCTAGCATAGGAAATTTAATTTCGGACCTTCATGCACATAGTGTGGTCGTTTAGGTCGTTCTCGATGCATCACTTGTCTAGCAAAGTTAGAAAAAAAGAAACGTAATAGAAGTTCATGATTCTATTTAGACGGGTAATCCAGCATATTTGATGGGATTTGGAAAGCTGATGGTTCCCTACGTAGGGTGCTTAACATGATTAAATTTACTCCTTGCTGTAAGATCTTCGCGCAATGATTTTCAAACATTTTAGTCAAATCCGAAACCATCCTAGTTTTATTACTGCCGTGAATGTCTAAATTCACGGCAAAACAGCTTTAAATATATTCAAGCGTAAACGGTATTGAATGGAGTGTATAAAATTAACAACCATCAAATATCCTGGCATGCTTAAACATATGTCCCACCGCGGAACGATGTACATAAAATCACATCAGCTGATTTTATCCATGGCCGTCAACTGTGTCAAGGCCAAAATTAAAAAAAAAATAATAGATTGGACAGCGCAACACACAAAACGAGATCCAATGTTAATTGGGAAAGTGATTTTTGATTTGCATGATGATTAAGGCTTAATCCCATAAATCCCATCAATCCTGCAAACGTGATTCGCAAACAAAGTGCGTGAAAAAATACCTCTTCTACTTTCCTCATCACAACACAGTATACCAAATGGTATGGACATGGACATGGACATGTGCAAATAGCATCATCAACGGTTCAGGTTCAGATTGCTAATGAAGTTAATTATGCTGTAATGAGCGTGACGTAACCTTCATCGATTTCAAAGCTTCTCGGTAAGATTTATTTCACTATAGCATCAGCTAATCCAGCACATGTAGGATACCTAAATGAAGATTTCCGAATTCCATTAAGATTATAAAGCTTCCTGAAATGCATGATATATGATCATTATATCGATTTCCTGGAATTAAACCAAGTTGATCATATTCCATTGTTTCTAACCCCTGGTTCATTCAATTTCATGTCCACGATTGAATGATTCGCTTCCCATGAAATCCGTGTTTCTTTATCATCTCGAGGGTTGCTAAAGCTTCCAGTGGTGGTTTACTGTTCAATTGTTCTTTTCTTTTTCTTTTTCTTGAGGTCAAAAGCTACATTCTGACTCAATCGCGTATCGTGTCCTGGAGTGGGTGAGCTTGTTAAATCGTGAATGAAAAAAAAAATAAACAAAGAGAAAATGAAAAACAAGGTAAAGTCTATTCTAGCCCCATCTGTTTGGTGTCGACCGGGTTCAGCGTCATTAAATTTGCTCTATCGCTTTCCGTCCCTCTCCGGGTAGGGAAACATATAGCATTCTTTGGAAGTGGACAAATTAGTGTCAAGGTATTTTGATTGGAAAACATCCGCATTACCTTGAAAGGAGAACAAAAAGAAAAACATGAACAAATCTGGAATAGAAATTCAGAACCGAAAAGCATACTGATTCTTGATGGCGACACATCATCCATGTGGAACGGGAATTTAGAGCCAGAATCTTGTGGAATCGGCAAAGCTAACCCTCACTTCCATCAATTCCCAGGTGAGGTCATCGGGTGTTCCACAAAAGCAGGGATTCCGAAGAGATTAGAAGTCGTTAGATCCTTACGGAATGCTTGTATCGCTGGGGAGATGAAGGTTCGAGGTCGGAGATAAATTCTGAAGAAGATGTTGCTGTCCCAGGCCCTCAGATACGACAATCACAGGTGTCACACACACACAAAGAAGAAGAAAATGAAAAAAGAACCAACGAGCTATAAAGAGATATGTCATCCTACCCTTGGGAATGGCCGAGACCTTTCGGTGGCTTCCGTTATCCGATTTAATAGTATATATATTGTTCTCATCATGTTTTCTTTTGATGACTAAGATAGGTGATTCAGGATTTGAGCAAAAATTTGGTCAGACAGACTTTAACAGGGAATTATTCTGTTCACCTTTCTCTCTAAGATAGGGTAAAGGATCCCAACCGGAAGCAGTACCGATCAATCTATTAACAGTTAAAAGCTATCTAATTTGATTGCTTTTGATGTTCTATCCGGTCTGATCGAATTGTTATCCGGATCCAAACCTCCTCGAGGTGAGAGCGGAAAGTGTTTCAAGCTGTGTAGTTTTGATACTGGTTTTGTGCATTGACAATTTTTTGAAAATGATTTTTTTTAACTTTGAAACAAATTTTAATGATTTATTATTCTTCACTTTCGGGGTGCCCATGGCGCAGCGGTAGCGCGAGGAAACACCACACCACAGGTGTGGGATCGAATCTCGAGTCTAGCACCCTCCGGTATTACGAACGGCTGACCACCGATCTATAATATACCGTCTTTCGGTCACACAAACTCTCTTCGGAGGGAGGCTTTGTCCCACTAGGGGATGTCGTGCCATTAAAAAAAAAAAATTATTATTTGCTCTGTTCCATCCATCGATGATTATTTAAAGTTATACGCAGTATAAATTACATTCTTTTACTTTTCGGATAATTTATCCTTTCCATATCAAGAGAAATAATTTCGACGTGTTTCTACTTGTTGGCACAAAGAGTTTCTCCCCATCCAACAAAACTATCACCGGCATGACACGACAAATCATGCCAAATTGAATAAAACAGGTGGCCAAGTTGAATAAAATCTCATATACTGAAAACCACATCTCGTAAAGTTTTCTGCTTCGCTCGAATCGTTCATCAGACAGGCTAATTTACCATGGAAATATGTTAATCAAATTCGTTCGACAAAACCGGCTGTCGCTATGGTAACGTCGTTATTAGAGTTTGACCATCGGCGAAATGTCGAGTTTTCCAACCACACACAACTACCGTCGAACGGTATCGAAATTCGTAAATGTAAATTACTCGCCTGTGCGCGTCCCATGCACTGGCTTCACATTTTTCGTTTTTGTTTCGTAAAAGTTGTGAAACTTGTGGTCGAAAGTTGTCTCATTTTCATCGAAAGTATTCAGGGAAATTCTGCGCGCTCAAGCGTCAAACAGGACGTCCTTACGGCGTTTAGGCGACGCATTAGCGACACGATGGGGCTTTTACAACGAGGAAATGGAAAAGCCATTTTGTTGTAAGCACTGCTTCGGGCACCGGGAAGGAAACCGCTGGGTGCTGTCACAAGGGAATGTTCGTCATTCGAATTTTATCAACTCGCAAACTGCTGCCACCATTTTCGATTTTCAAAGCGCCATGTTAAAGTGGTATGGTTGAGATGTCGTTAAATTTTACGTTTCCCCAAGAGTTTCAACTAGAGAGGAAGTGGATGAAAAGGCAGAGACGATAAAGTGGCCAACGACAGCGTGTTGGTTTGTTTGTTAAGTTTGGTTGGTTGAAAAGGGGAAAACTTTCGCCGAATTAGTCCGTAACTTTTCCGGTGGTTAGGGAGGATGCGATCTACTGTGAAACGGTTGCGGTGCATCGGAAACGCATCCGAGCGATGCTAACGCGATGGTGTTGGTGAATTCAGAAAAAGGGATCTACTCTGCTAATAGCGAGTTGAGCGGATTGCACATGACCGCAGCGCTTGGTAATTGGTCCTGAGAAAAAAAACAAAACCCGTAGCCGTCGTCCTTGTTCCTTGATTTGGCACAACGAAGCTCGAGATGATTTCTCGTTGGTCGCCAGTTTGGAAAATCGTTTTTCAGGAAGGTTTTGAGGTTGCTTCCGATACCCATTTCGACCCATTTCCCTCCGGTCTTGGTACCGCGAGAGGAGTTCAAGCAAATAACGGATACCCTACCGGTACCGTCGTGTTCGAATTTTTCAAAAAAAAACGGATAAAAAATTTGCTCTATTCATTCGCAAGCGAAACAAACGAGCTTTCCGCCGTTTGGGTCGATTTCTGCTACGCAGTTCCAAAGGCTCCGGCGGTGAGATGATTTGGGAAAATCCCGGAACCGTGGTAGCGTGTAGCGTTGGACTATTTACTGCTCTTGTTGTTCCGGACCATCATCCGGAAGCCTAACGGTGCAGTGATCCAATTGTGGTGATTTTAGCAGCTTATACTTCCTGCTTCAGGTACTGAAAAGTCTTGTGGATGTGTAGAATGAGGGTAAAAAGAATAACAAAACGATACAGAAATAAGTAACAGGACAATATGGATAGTTTAGAGAAAATCCTTTCACACAAAATTCGCACGCAAAGAAAAAGGGTAGAAAGTATATGATAATTCCTAATCATTGAATATTTTACTGGCTTTTTCTGTTTTAGGCAACAACACCGTACCGAAAATCGTTACACTATAGGAAATCAGATAAACCAGCTTACGATAATAATCCAGTGCAATCCTCCCGCAAGGGTGTTGTTTCGACTAATTACTAAAGCCCACAGCTGATCCAACGCCACTACTCTTTTCCTTATTATAATTTTTGTTTACTTCTTTTTCATGTTGTGTTTGGCTGGTTGCTTTTGTTCATCTCGATCACAGCACACCATTGGCCGCAAGTAATGAGGGAAAACATTGGGAAAATGTAATGCAAGTACCGTACGACTCCTCGTTTTCCTTTTGATACAAATTATTCCGAAGCCAGAAGCGGCCCTTTCGGAGTTTGCTGGGCAACATATTTTGTACTGTGCCTTTTTACTTTTATTACTTACCTTCCTTGAATTGGCGGGGAGTTATTTCCTCTTTCTCAAACGGTTGATGTTTTCTGTTCCAACCGTGGCGCAGCGGTCCATGTAACGCTTCCGGGGCTAAAGCGAGGATAGCGGACTAACCGTTGTTGATAATATCGGGTCGGGTGAAATGGATTATTCTTTCCTGCAATCAACAAACGCAGCATAGGAAATACATTTTCTTTTTTCTGCTCGTACAACCCGGCAAATGGTTTTTATCAACATCTCCTGGAAGTCTTCAATGTTGAGTTGGAGGGAATGGAAATTATTCATTGGCTACGATGAAAGAAAAGCAGATGCAAGCGCTCTTGGTAGAATATTTTCGCTCATCATTATTTTGCAAATATATGTAAAACACTGCATCGCAGTTTTTGTGGAGGTTCGGAGATGCTTCCACAAATTACCTTCTCAGAAGGGAGTTTACCACCGAGTAACTTTCCGGAAGTACCGGACGCAATTAATATTGAAATTCATGCAACTTGCCCCAAAGTAGAGAATCTAAATCGGGTGTTTATTGCCAGCCGGTCGGGTTATTTCCAGTATTTGTTGCAAATTCAGGCGAAAGGCAAAATTGGCTTCTGTTTTCCAGCAAACGATGCTGTACTCAACACTTATCTTTACCGCATTTGTTGCTCCTATGGCTGGCTTATGGAATGTTTTTCGGTTCCCAACGAAGGTTGGAGATTCAATAATTTTACCAAAATAGGTTGAGCATATTTTAAAATGTGCAAAGTTCACTTCATTATAGCAAGCCATTTGAAACATTTTTGCTTTCCGATGCCGTGCAGCTCGAATTCTTTACGAAACGTTTCGAAAACGCCTTTGTCACAATATTCGAGCGATTCGAGGTATAACGATCGTCCCATTCGTTTGGAGGCCCCCAGCCGCCAATCACGAACTGCGAGTGGCGCACCTGACGATAATGTTCCTGCATTAAAAGGTTTTTCCAAACCCCTCACCGTCTGGACGGAAGGCGTGATATGTAGCCATCAATTTCTTGATTCAATTAAACGGTTGCACACGTTTTGCGCCCAGCCAAGAGCAAAGCTGTTGGATCACAGGTGCCAACACACGTCCGCTGCACCACCGTGCATCTAATTTGCAATTTAAATTATTAAAAACCATTCCTCGTTGTGTGCGAAAGTGTGGCACTTAGTGTTCATTTATCTACCCGTCCATATTAGCGAAAGCCGAAAGTAAGCGTAATCACGTCTAGCGCCTCTGTTGATAGTCCTCGTCTGTTCGTGCGCCCGGTTGAATGTGAAATTAAATGGTTGGAAAATCTCTTTCCGTCACACAAATCCAAAAACTATCATTATACTAAACACGTACCGCACCAACCTTCCAGAGTGGTTTACGAGCCTCGGAATTGCGTTTAGGTAGACACTAGAAGACGGAGGAAGATTTTGCCCGAAAATAAAACTAAAACCATTTCCAATCCCACTAGGTTAGACCCGGGTTGCACCGGTTGTTGGAGCTTTTCCATTACGCCACCAGTAGAGTTGCTGCCATTTCCTGGGGATGAATGACAAAAAGTGTTGCAGAGGGGAAACTTTTTCCTCTCCGACACCGCACTCACAGTTTCAACTTAGTCCGTTCTGGTCGCGCTAAAATCGCTACCTCGTTTGGTTTGGAGTTGGAGTTCTGTTGCGCTTAGAAATGAACGTTGCACCGCGAAATGGCAACAAGGGAAAATTAAACACCCGCTGAAACGATATAAACTATCAGCGAACTGCCGTGGTGGAAAACTGGAACAAACATGACCGGAAACTTTAATCACTAGCATTCGTCGAGGCATTGGCGAAAACACGGTCACGGAGATGGAAACTTTTAGCCGACAGCACCACAACCGCCAGTGGTGATGACGGGAACAGAGCGAGCACAAATAGGAGAACAGTTTAATGGTCTTTGTATGTTGCATTAGATGGTATTAGTTCTAATAAAGCCGCTATTTAAACTTGCACCTTATGCTCATGATGATTCGATTAATATAGGACATAAATGAATGGAACAACAAGATTGACATGTTTTACTGTAACATATTTATAAGGCTGTTAACAAATAATTACACAGTTATCAAATAATGATCTCGACGACTTTTGCAAGATTGTGAGCCTCGAAGGTTTCGCAGCGTTTCGCCGTGCACACCAAGGGCCGATGTTTAAAGCAGCTTTAAATACAAACAATTTCCTATTTTTGCCGATGAACACAAAATGAGTATATCAAGCTGTGAGATAACGCGCGCACAGTCCACGATGAAGTATTAGAAAATTAAATAAATATATCCCCTTAAACGAAAGAAGGGGGAATCCATTCGCTAACCGGTACATACTTTCTCCTCTTGTTCGCTATCTCTTTATCTCTCTCTGTGTTTGTTCGTAAGTAACAGTCGTCGCAAAAAATCTGTCTGCCGAACGATAACGACTATGGTGCCGTCGCCTAAAAACATCGAAAAGCAATTCCAAGCTCCAGTACATCCAGTTGCTGCTTTCGTTAATTAGTCTCCTATCGCACCCTGTCGCCTCCCTCCTCACTCCTCTCAATCATTTCTGGACCGATGAGACGAACTTCCAAAGACAACGAAGAACAACCACCCGCAAAAACAGAAGATGAAACCTTTTAGAAAGGAGACTACAACGACATCATCGCCGTCGCATATTCGGGTCACACAATAGACCTGGATAACTGGCACTCCAGGATGCGACAGGTTACATGGAAGTGGTGGTGAAGCAGCGGCGTGCTGGGTTGGAATTAGTGTATCGGAAACAAGATATTATTTATGCACAATTTAAACATGTGCACGAAACCACATATTATGCGGTGCTTAAATCCATAAGGGCAAAAAAATCGGAAAAAGTTTTACTTCTTGTATTGCAAAATATCAATATTAGTAGTAGTAGTAGTAGTATAGGATATTTATTATTCTTAAATTCACATGCTTTCTTACAATAACTAAAATTACATTGATACTGGTTTCCTTTTTGTTGGAACCTTAACACAATATTGCAGGAGTTTCTTTGTACTAAAACATTATGGATATTCATTGTTGTAAATGTGGAAATATAACCTTTGGGAAAAGTTTTAAAAACCCTGGTAAAATATCAATATTCATCTTATCCATTCATGGAGAAAATGCAAACCGTACCTGCCCCTAGTTTTCTCTTCAATTGAAGTTATGTGCTCTTTAACTCACGTTGGGCAATTTCATGAATGTCGTCCCGTATCCATCACCAACGACAGGCCAATTTAAACAAAACCCTTTCGCGCAAAAAATTCACAAAAAACACAGAAAAGAATAAAGTTAACTAATGCCTCGTATTTTGCTAAATTGTTCACTTAATTTGTATTGCGCTTAAATCCAACATGTTCTTGATTGTATTTACTACTTTTTCGGCGAGAGGTAGCGCGGTGGGCTACAAGAAGCGATTCCATCCGAGTTCAGGACGTACTAACTTCCAAGATGGATCGGGTCGAGACGGGCTCCTTCACCTGAAGTGCTAATACAATAACAAGGACCGTCTTGGTCGCTCGAACCAAGGACGGTTTAAAAGTTGCTCCTTCGATGATGTAAAATGGACTGTGGGTCAATTTCAACATAACAAAATGTTACGTTTTCTTCCTGCTTATGTTGTCTTCGATGATAAGCGGCGAGAGTATTGGAGCGGAAATGGTGCTGGTGGTGTGTTAATTAGTGAATATTCCAAACCACTCTTCGGAAACGTACGCCGGCTTTGTCACAATCTCCACGCGTTTGATGCCACGTTTGAAATGTTGAGTTCAATACGGAGTCATCATCGTGGTACTCTGGAACAGAGCTGCATGAGGGAGTACGAAAATAGTTTCAAACTTCTCGGTTTTGAAACGAAACAGAATGAAAAGAGAAGGATGAAAGTGTAATCCGGTATACAATGGGTGTGCAGGGACTCGTAAACCCCGAACCCGAACCCATACTTCAATGACGGCCCCATGCCGGAAGGGACATATCTGTGCACGTGTCATCCGCATCCATTGTTGGAAAACACATTTTCCAGCAGCATAAGCTTTCCGTGATGGAACGGGAGCTTACGTCATAACTTTAACACCACACTTCAGCTTTGTGCTCATTAACGTATGCCAAGGTGGCTTCCGGTTCAGGCGCCTATCGGTACATTAAAATCCCACGCCAAAACCACCGAAAGGAATGAGTTAAACATTTAAACCCATCCTATGACCCGGACGCCTTACGTCATTGCCAAAACAAAGGATACTGTTTTCGCAAGCGGTTGAGCTAAAAAATGTCAGCAATACAAACTGAATGGTTATCTATAAGGGAAGCGAATCCCGAAACAGGGTCTATACCAGCTTTCTACCCAGTAGTAGCTATGGCTTACTTACTCATTACTTCGGGAGGAAAGCTTAGCAGTGACGGAAGTCCGGCCAAACCATTATGATTACGGACCGGACGCATACGGAAAACAATTATTTATTCATACCTAATCCTACAGTTGGTTAAACTCTGGGCAAATGGGTTCTGAGTAGGAGGTAGAGCACCAAATAGCTGTTTTGCCGTAGCTTAGGGGTTCGGAAATTTGTTTGTTTTCCGATGAAAACCGATGCAAAAGGATGTACGTCTGTGGTTTTGCTGCAAAGTCAAGCACCGACCGCAGCAGGATATGATGCGTTAGTATGTTTCCCTAATGATGAACAGATTGCCCATTCTTGTGACATCCTGTATTGATTCACTAGGGGGGATATTTCTTTTGCGAAATGGTTTATTATCTTGTTAGCCAATTTACTCCTGCAATGCACGTTTGATAAGAGATGACTTGTTACAATTTTCGCTAGGTCGAAAACATTCTGTTCCCAAATAGCAGGGTGCCAGAAATTGTAAATTGAAATTGAAAAGCATTAACGCGTTAACCGCCCAGCCTATTTTCTGCAATTTCGTTCGATGTTAGTCACTGGCATGATAAGCACTGGTGTAACGAAACGAGGTTGAAAGAAAGAAACCAAAAGAGTGCATGAAAATGAAGCACACTGGCGGACTGACACTGGCGGACTAACACTGGCGGACCGAAGCTGACGGACCGACGCTGGCGGACTGACACAGATCGCCGGACGGAAGGGTCATGGTTTCGTCAGTCCCTAGGAACCGACGTGGCGTAAACACACCCTTGCACAACCATGTGGAAGGCATCAGATATTTCCAATACACGCACGATTCATTATTGTGTCTTCGAAAGTCCACTTTCTCCAGCTTTGCCGTCGGTAGAGTGGCAACTCTCATATTCACGCATCGCATTAGCTAGTGAAAACTCAAGATGAATATAGAACCTATGAAAGTGAGTTTGTTCATCCCATCGTTCGTACACCACGCTCCAAAACAGCTGTAACAGCCGAAGCTGTACCCGTTAGGGTTGCTCCGTTGACAGGACCTTTGCCAAGTGATTCGGTTCGAAAGAAAATCAGTCTATTGGAATACCCTTATGCAGAGGGTTTCTAAAACTGCTGGAGCTGCCCGAGTTTTATCGGTTTGTTTGGGTTTGAATCACTTTTCGTAGCTGGTTGTCTACCATGGATGCTCCTTGCGTTAGACGTTGTGAAATTCATTGACGCACTACAGAAGCCGGCTGAACCAGTTAGAAAGTGAAATCCGGTAGTTTCCGGGAGGAGACAATTTTCTCTCGCCAAACCAAAATCTCTAAAACGAAACCGTCTGCAGAGACACACTTGGTAGTATTGAGTTCTGTCCGGTGACGCCAGTACTGATACCGGCTACTCCAACCCGATACTGAGCTGATGGTGGCGAGGAATGTGAATTTATTCGAGTGTCGTCCCTTCGTCAACCTTTTCCTACGGTTCTTTTGAGCCCAACGTGCACGAACTTAAGAAATGGCGCGCGTATGCGTGTGTATGTAGGGGTAGAGCACTTTTCGCTTTTCTCTGGTTAAATTGTGGTTGCACGAATGAGCCATCGTCTCAGTGTATTTTCTGTGTTCGTGTGAGCTTTTGTGAGAGAATGTGAAAATAGGATGGAAAGGTACACGAAGAAAATTTTGGAAAACTCGTTGCTCAACGGAAGAGAGGTACAGTGCAGAAACCTTCCACTTCCAACGCACATCTGCTTTTTGGGTCGGGCGAGCAACAGCGATGACCGTTGCAGGTCTTTGGCACCAGTCCGGTGTATCTGATCTGTGCTCCATTCATTGGACAGAACTGAAAGACGACTGCGGAAATGAGCTAACGAGTGTATGATTGATGCCGTACGTAATGAAGCCGGAGATCGTTGTCCAGTTCCTTCTTCGACTGGAGGGGATCCATAGTTAGTCGAACGTTTCGAACAAAAAAATCCGCCGAGTCATTGCGGCATTCATTTTGGCACTTTTTCTATTCATATTTGATCATAGTTTCTCCCAAATTAAAATGCCAATCCATTATCTTCCTTTCCTTTCCTTTGCCCACCGTTTAATTTTGCACTGATCTTCATTCACAATTTTTCATGACCCTCGCAAGAGAAATGCCTGTTATACTAATGCTAGGCATCATTTTCGTTCCTAACGCCAGCTGTTAATTTTATTTAGTAAAGATAGTCCGAATAAAAAACCACGAAATGTAGTAAGAAAACATAAAAAGGGTAAAAAAGGGTATAGCACGTCCGGGCAAAATGGGGCAGTTGCCATCAAACGAAAGAACGAAATTCCCAGCAATTTACTTTTCAGTGGTTTTTTCTTCGCGATCGCAAGGACGAATAAAGAACCAACTTTGGGCTCCGCAGAAAAGGTGCAGGCTAAAGGACTCTACATTTCGATTGAATCACCGTTTTGCTCCACCTTCTGATACGGATCCTTGCTTTTAAGATGCGTACTTAAAATCGCTTTTCGAGGTGGATGAACCTTATCGTCGAAACCTTGCATACATTATTCACCAGCTCCGCATCTCAATAGCGGTACAAGTCTTGGCACTTTGTTGACGAGCGCTTGTTGCTGTCGGTGGCCATGGACATGTCCGTCCTTCTGTCGACACCGTTCAACCGAACGGGGACGAACATGTCAACAAGGTGTGGAGAGATTTCCCATACCCCCATTCCCAACACCAGGTTGACAGTTGCCGATAGTGGAAAATCATGTCGTTTTTTGTGACGCTCCCTTCTATTAAAGTGTTACACCTGAGTGGGTACGATAATTCGTCATTAAGAAAATGTCATTCGAGTGGTAGAAATTAATGTGGCGTTATTTATCAGTCGCAGCCGATGCCAGCAACCATACACATGTGCACAATATGTATTTTTTAATTTTAACTACAATATCAAGTAGATTACTAATATCGTGCCGACCGTTCTTTTTTTCGCTTGAAAGTATGAATGAATGACCAGTCAAAGGCCTTGTTTAACAACGGTTTTTTATATACCTTTGTAGGTTTTTGCTTTTATTTTGAGTGGAATTATTGGGAGCTTGCTAGTAAGGGTCGGTAGCGCAAACACAAATTGAAATAAGAGGAACTGGTACAAAAGAAATAAGCCTTCAGATGATGCGCAGAAACGTGGTCCATTAAAACACGCTTGAGATCCCATCGATCAAGTTTCCACTGCTCACTAGTGATGGGTAAATTCGACAAAAAATCGGAACCGCTTCCGAATGACTCCACCAATATTGGAAGCGGCTCCGTAAAGTAGGTGCAATAGTCCGGAGCCGTCCGGAACCGTCCGGAGCCGCTAGTCGGCAGCCGGAGCCGTCGGAGCCGTCGGAGCCGTCGGAGCCGTCGGAGCCATCGGAGCCGTCCGGAGCCGTCCGGAGCCGTCCGGAACCGTTCGGAACCGTCCGGAGCCGCTAGTCGGCAGCCGGAACCGACCGGGGCCGGAGCCGTCCGGAGCCGCCTAGGCCCCCCAAAAACAAGCCCGGAACACTTGGCGATCGGAACGGTCGGTGGTGTGCGTTAGGATGGTCGGAGTGTTTCGTGGAAACGAAACATTTGATTTAATTTCCTATTACAACCCGCTCGCTTCGTTCCAAGTGACCATTTCCATGAGTGGTGGCGATGAGTTGTGCCTGTGTTGGGGTAAGAGGTGGGACTCATCATGAGTCGGCAAGCAATTATTAATAAACGATCTAAACCACCGGAGCCAGGGTTGTTTTCATTTCTCTGGACCGAATCAGCTACCGACCCGAACTCAGTTAAATGGTAAACGGGAAATTATTTATCGACACCGGAATGTGAATGATGCGTGTGTGTGTCTGGTCTGTGTATAGGAAAATTATCGTTGGTGTGCTTATGTTGTTGACCTGTAGTTTTTCTTCCTTTTTCACTTATACCAATTGCGGTGATTGAGGAGCTCATACATTTGATTTCACTTGAAAAGAGAATTATTTACTGAATGGAAGCGAATCAAAATGGATGATAATTATTCAGAAAGAAGCGAACCTCCATCCGGGGAAGGGAATTCATATGAGTAACTTTCGCATTTAAATTGAAACAAGAATACTCTCTGGTGCCGAATACCAATGTCCCAATGTCCTACAATCAAACTTGTACTCGTTGGTAAAGTTCAAGTGCAAACAAAAACAACACATCACTTCGTTCCACCGGCTGAAGCGGCAGACGAACCTTGGCTGTGGCGAAATTGAAATTAATTTGATGCGATAATAAGTGCAGCTCTTAGAGAGCGAGCCCGTCCTTTGAGCCCTGGACTAACCTTGATTTCGGTGGGTGGCCATTAGCAGACGGGGTAAGCTGAATTCCCTAATTAACCCTATTAAGGCTAGCGTGATCTTTGCATGTTGTTTTTTCCCCTTTTTGGGTGTTTCAAATACCTCTTCACTATGCGTTTTTGTCTTCTCTCATCGGTTTTTTGCTCTTCACTAGTCCACGACCATGCCCAAAACATCCCGGCTGTTCTACCACGATTAATTACATGGCTCTCGTCCGTAAAACCTTTATCAACATCGGGTTCCGTAGGGAAAATTCGCATCTTTGGGAGGGAACACTGGGTAACTAGAAAACAGTGTGTACGCTAAATAATAGCTTGTGGAGAAACCTACCCACAGGAAATGAAGTGAGATAGCGAACGTTGTGCGGGACAGAACGTTCAATTGATGAACTTTTCATGAGCGTTTTTCACCCGTCGCTTTCTATTGCCTGAGGTAAAGTGGCATGCTTTTAAATTGTCCATGTATGGGACGCAAGGTACGTTTGTTCGTTGACACGATGTGAAACGAACTTACAGCGGTGTATGCCATTTTAATGACCCTGGCAGATGGGGCGGCCACATTTCCAGGTAACTGTTAAAGGTAACAGCAAAAAAATAATTTTAAACAAATATTCCGTTAGCGTAAAAATTCTCCACAAGGGCAAGGGTTGGTACTTTGTGAGAAATACATCAGTTGTGGGCAACGCAACACATGCCCAAAAAAGAAAAACCACAGGCTATCCAGAGCAGAAAGAAAAACATCCAGATTGTGCTATGTGTGTATGGTGGCTTCGGGCCCCCGGTCGATCCCTACAGATTTCCCGACTGTTCCGGGCAGCAGTCCCGCTCGGCAGGTTCGTTTACTGTGAAACGTTTACTAACGTTTATGCAAAGTTGACGATAAAAAGTGCAAAAACAAATTATGTTGTCTTACCCCGGAACTGACCATGACATGTTGGAAGGGGGCGAGAGTGGAAAGTATCATTGAGAGGGTAAGGTCAGTGAGACTGAAAAAAGAAAAAAAAATACAAATACACTGACCAGGTCCACTCCCTGGGGAATGTGAATTTCCAAAGCATCGGAATTCAACAGAACTAGCTGTTTGTGTTGAAGTGGCTCCTCGGAGGTTTCCCGGATGTTTCATAATCTTTTTTTTTTTTACTCTTTTTGCGTGTTTCTGAAACAGACACGGCATATCTCTTGCTAACTTCATGCCGAACCTGCTGGTAATGAAGAAGAAAAAATAACCTGTTTTACAAAAGCGAATGATTATTTAGCGATTGCATCAATGGGCCCATTGAGATAATAGGACTAATGTCGGATAAAAGATAGAACTATGATCAACTGTATAGTTAACGACTTGGAAGACTTAATAAAGGCAACTAACAACATCAGGCGCCTCCATCGTATTCAAGCATCTCCATTAGCACATGACGTAATCATTCGAATAAATGATCCTCAAAACAGAGACTATTCATTTTTCACACAAATTTGCTCATATCAAAAAATATTGGCATTGAACGTAGTTTTTTTCCATGAGTCATTAGGAAGAGAAACACCAGGCGTCTCCATCATGACCAGGCGCCTCCATCAAAGTCAGAATTTGAAACACATGGGACACATTTTTATACAACAGCTCCACGAAGAAAATCAGTTATGTTATAAAATGAATCTCATAAAAATATAACATGTTCATGATTGCCCTTTCGGTGTGTTTGTTTTATTGCTATTAAAAACGAAATACTTCCCAACATTTTTCTATCAAATCTCTCTATTATCTACGTCCGACCTCACCTCAATTTATTTACTTTTTTCACTGTAGTAAAAAGATCCGTTTACTGTAAACAATGGCGTCGCACTGTAACACGCCAAAAATCACACATAAATCTTTATTTTATCTCGACCATTCGCAGCAGGTAGCAGCACACCAGTATTGACCGTCCTGGCAGTCATAAATTTTATCATTGCATCAACCGCGCACATTTTTCCCATCAGGTCGGCTGGTACTGTTTTGCTAAGCTGAGGCCCTTTTCTGAGACTTTCGTTTCGAGTGAGCAAACAAAAATGTGCTCCACTATCGTCCGTTCCTACTGGGCCGTCTATTGAAACATATATACTCACACTCACTTTCACTTCACACGAGGCTACAGTAAGTAGAGCTCGCCATTTCGTTGACGTACACCTGGCGAAGAGACATTGTCAGGTGGGATTCTCGTCCCTGCTGGCTCGCCCGATGAATGACCTCTCATGCTGAGCACGACCTACAGAGCACTTTCTGTTAACCTTCCCCCATGGGGCGCTATTATTAAAATGATAAACGCAAGAGCTTCGACCGGCTGCTGTTATGGTTGAAAACGGACAAATCTTCGATTTGCGAATAGAAAGCGAAAGCGCAGCGTGAGCTGAGAAGCATCATTCGTACAATAGAGCATGGCATTCCGGTAAGGGGAAACAAGGGCAGCATTATCATTAGAAAATAAAAGTGAGAAGCAAATAAATGAAAATGAGAGGCGACCATGTCGAAGCTTGTCAGCAGCATCAAGGCCTTTTCCGAAGCTTCTTTCCTCTCACTTCCCGCTGTTTTTCCAGCTCATCGCCTTTACGATCGGTGACTAGATCCCTGAAAAATTTTACGATACATTCACGGCATATTATCAGTGTTTCCGGATCGCCACGACTCGACGACGATGTTAGGCGTTAATTTTGGTGCATTATGATAGATTAGATTCATGAAACTGTGCCTTCAAATGAGCTATTTCGCGAATATTGCTTATGCCCGCTGCAAAAACACCCAAGCATACCGAATCAACTTCAAACAGATCTTCTTCGATAAGCCAACGTCACCGGTACCACTAAAGCTGCGACCTTAATTCCGTCGCTCCGTCGATCCAACCTTCCGGTAATTATCATCCAGCGGGGAATCCACTCTTGTCCCAACGGCACAAGTTTCAAACAACTTTCTCAAACAGCCGGCGGTGACCTCACCGGCTTTCACGACGGCCCGTGTCTTGCGGTTGACAGATAATAATTGAAAGATAAATTCTCTCAGCTAGCTCAAAACCTTGTGCCGTCGAACTTCCGTTACGCACAGATCGTGTTAGGAGATCCTGCTATCAAATTCTGGTTTGATATTTAAATGGTGTTGACAAAGATGTTGCCGGCTAGGGGCGGTGAAGCTGAATTGGAGTCACCGGATTAATTTCGAAATGGATGAACACGGTTGAGGAGTTTGTAGAAGTAACTTTCTTTAATCTGGGTCGATTCGGAAGCATTTCACCAGTATTCTGTTTGGGAAGCAAAAAACAACCGAACACATACAGTATTTCACGTAAACAAACTATGAAACTGGATTAACATTGCCTCAGAGATATGATACGTAGCAAAAATCCCGTAGTATTCCCGTGTTGGAAATACTCAAAAAACACTCTCTAAAAGTGCTTTGATTTATGGCCTAAGTTTGCGGTAGTGTACTATAATCAACTCGGGAGTCAGACCTTCTATTTTATGCGAACTGTGTGCAACACACGATCCACAACTTGCGCCATTCGTTACAATTGCCCTACGAACCGGAAAGTGTACTCCACCGAGCAACGACCGAAAAATGCAGGAAGTAATTTAACATTCGCACAATAAATCTAGATGCAATGATAAACACCTCGATAAACGATGGCATAGGGGTTCGCGGAAATTGGGGCCATTTGCCCTCTCCCACCCAGCCAAAAGGAGAAGGGTTGTGTATGTGTGTATGTGTGTGTGTGTGCCAATAGAGCATTCAAACAGGAAAACGTTTAGATTGATTTCCTTCCTGTGAAACAGAGTTCGCTACGTGCGAAGTTAACTTTTACGGTTACTATTACGCGTAATAGGTAACAGAGGTTACTTTTACGTATGACGACCATCGAGCAGGGTGTTTCTTACGTTGCCGCGTACGTGCCAATTATCAAGAAATTTCCTGAGAAATACTACCAGCTAATGTTATAGGGTTTTGATATTCCTCACCAATGTGAGGTTGTACTTTTCACAGAAAATATTACATTAATATTATTAGAAAAACTTAAGTCCAAGATGACAATTAAAAACTTTATTGACAAATAAAGTACCATTCAAATCCTTTTCAGTACTTCATCATTCCCCACCTCTTAAGCGCTCGCTTTTACCATGAAATATCGTAATTCACGACGCTCCGGGTTGTTTACATCAACCATCCTTTCAAGAATGCTTCATGATTGCCTTTCACGTCATAAGCTTCCACTTCGTTACCTTCATACTTTCTCTCTACGAAAAGCTACCCATCTTTTCGGCTGAAGAATTACATTTTTTTTCGTATTTTTTCTTCACCTTCCTGCCTACATGGTGGCTTGCATAAATCATAAATCATCGTCAGCCGGAGTGAAGGGCGAGTGAACGAATGGAAAGAATTTATATTCAAAATGAGGTGCAAGTTGTTTTTCTTCGCCCTAACCACTATAAAATGAAACCAAAAAGAGAAAACAGAGAGGATAGACCTAGCAAAATGAGTCTTGAAAACACCATACGATGTTTGTTTTTCCAAACACAAGTAAAAGCACACCGACCTTGAATGAAAAAGGAGATGTTGGGAAAACATCAATACTCGTCAAGCAGAAAATGGTATGAACGTCAAAGGAGTAAAGACACAAATCCATAGCCGAACATTAGTTTACAAAATTGATAATCTCCTCTACACACCTTGACAAATTTTCTTTAATTGTAAGCCACGTGAGGTCACTCACTTCAAGCTAAGCTTATGCACTGCACATAATAAATCAAGGCATCACTTTCCTACCCAGAACATCAACGTTTCTCATGCAAAAATCCCAAACACGACATCCCGAATGTAACAATCAGTAGTAATGCAAATTATATGACTTGATATGGCCCATAATTTTCCGATGAAAAGTTTATGCCAGCGCAAAAACGTGCATGTGGTATAGCATTGTCGTCTACGGTCGAAATGGCCCTCTTTAACCCGCGATGAAAGAAAAACTGCAAAAGAGTAATGGCAAGGATCAGGACTCGAGAGGAAAGGTGGAGAAACACAGGTTTAAAATGAAAAATTGAAAAACACAGCACGGAAATAATTCAGGTTGCGTGTTTATGATTTATTTTCGGTCTCACCGAATTTCCACCTGCCCGCATGTCAATCTGTGTGAAAAGTGGGTTGACAACGGGGAAGTGCATGTGAGGGTAGGGTTATCGGACTTCTGCAACCGAGCGGATGATGGCCACGCTCGTGACTATAAATGTTCCCAGAACGACCCCCGTCCGTGACTGTTAGGCCACATGTTTTCTCCTGTGACTCTTGGTCCTATTTTCCATTGATTTTTTTTGTCTTCCTGCGACCGTTTTAAGTCACTGTATCATGATACCTAGGCAAACGATCATCATCATCATAACGAGAATAACTTGTTGGTCTCTAGAAGCGGTTCCAGCAAGGAGGAAGTAAAACAAAACCAGCTCCGGGCGTTTTAACCGAAAACGAAAGAATCAACACCCATACCAACAAGAATCGGCACAAAAAGTTCCAACCCTCAACTCGGCACAAGCGCGAAACCTAATCAATATCATTCTCAGCCGTTCACTAACCATGACTCTTTCTTCAAGTTTCCTTCCCAGCACGGCGAGTCGTTAAATAACCGTAGAGCAAGATTACATTCCCATTATGCCTTTATGATACACTTTTATGCTAATGACTTGTCTGCTGCATTCGTTTCGTCGTGACTTTCGATTGAATTTCGCTAACTTTCTCCCCCGAGAAAACATTGCTGTTCAGGATGAAGTTGCGCAAAGCTTGAAGAGGAACGGGTTTATCAAATCAAATAAACTTTATTGAGCCGGGTTTGAAAAGTATCCTCGGACATGCAACAAGTCGGGTTGTTCGGCAAACGGAATTGATAGATGTTGTCAAGATATTGTGTGGTATTATGTCACGAAAACATCCATGAAATGAAAGAAAAGATATGGCTCAATAAAAAAACTGTGAGTGATTTAAGAGAAAATTCAAATGTAATAACCTTCATGGTTGGGGATATAGTATAACATTCATTTAATTGTTATGTGTTGCATACTAATAATTATTCTCATACATACATTCACCTACACTACTCATAGCCTTGTTAATAGTACTGTAAATAAATTAACAAATTGCCTTCTACATTTGACATCGGTTTACATTACTTAAAATAAACTATAACCATGGGTGTTCACAATTCTTTGTTATTTTCGCTCTACTGGTGCTGTTCCTTTTCTTATCCTTAACAAATCAATGACACACACATGTACATTAGCCCACTGATTGATTGTTTCGTGCAAATAGAAATCCATTGCGAATGTTTTACAACCGACGGAAACCAAGAATGCTTACAGTCTTCTTATTTCATCCTCACGCCAGCCACAATAAAAGCCACCAGCCACGTTTGTTTGCTCACGCGAAGCCCTGTTCCGGAGGAAGGAGACCACTTCAAACCGGGTGGGTAAACAATCACATCTATCACTTCCGGCTGTCATTCTACCACCGCAAGTACCCACTCTTCCTTTGTAAGCTACGCAAACAAGTCTTTTACTGTCGATGATCAGGCCGGAAGCTCTTCAAGGCTCGCAGTACACAACACAACAACGACTCGCCCAAATGGCCACGAATTCGCCTTCGTTCCCGTGCGCTCATCACAGAATTCAGTTCATGGTACGTAAGAAGAAGAATTTGTAAGAATAGAGCGGCTTTGGCTTCGTCCGGAGTTGCTTTATCCATCTAGCTCGTCGTTCACTTTTCCACCTCATGAACGATCGTTCTACTGGGGGAGACTCTCTATTCATTTTGTTCACGTGCACATACCACCACAGGGCGTATGACGTACGTGAGAAAACGGCCCTGAAAGGTACCGTGAGTGAGTGAGGTACGATTCATATTTCATTTCCAACGAAACTCATTACCACAAAAAGTGTTTCACTGCGGACAAGAGGTTCCTCAATCTGTGGAGAGGGTAGGAAAATGTGGAATACCGTGAGGAACAAGCACCCGTGTTGTTAAGAGTGGTCATACTGGGACCGCACCACCTTCTCATCGGCAACCTTTGCAACTGTGTAACACTCGGCATGACGATGCTGGCATTCGCGTAACGGCTTCACCAGAAATCCAAAACTCGAATCTCCTCACAATGTCACTGCTGGCCAAAAGAACTCTACCAGCAAGCACCCTCATGGCCATTATCTCATTCAATCGCCTTCCTCTTTCCGCCAGGTTCGTCATCCTCTGCAATGATACAATATTGAAAGTCGGGATGTTTACAAAGATGTTGATCGAATGAATACACCTACCTTGCCACCCTACGGCAATTTTCGAGTGGTAAAGCGGGTAGGAAAAACTATAGATGACACACCCGGGTGGTTGAAACGTGGGATGAGATGCATAACACATTGAATGCCGCACTGCATAGGGAAAGAGAACCGTTTCGTTGTCGAACAGATCGACTCCTTTTACCATTCCACTAGGTAACTGTAAATTTTTACGCCACTAACACCACTTGCTGTGCTAACACCCCTTATACCTTGATTGGGTTCGACTGAATGAGGCTGAAGGCAAAGACTACCCAGCAGGACTTCGGACGCCTACCCATTGATTCACCGGCATGTAACGAAACACGGCCGAATGGTACCACCACAGGATGACGTAGCGTGTGTTTGTGTGAGACATCATGTGTGGAAGGGTGTTAGTTTTTGTTTGAAGTGGACAGAAACACTTTTTTAACACCTAAAACCATTTAACTCCACAAGAAGCACCTAGTGACAGTTTAAAAATATACGGTGGAGTGGTTTGATAATGGACGAATGTTCATTACTTAGTAATTTATACTTTTGAGGATTACAACCAAGAGCAAGGGAACTTATCCACAAAATAAAACTGATGCGCTTGCTTGGGGGTCATTGCTTTTCGATGACTGCAATTTCACCACTTAAAGTTAAAAGGAGAGACTTCTTATGTTCATTCTAATGATTTGGTACAATTTATATGCTATGTTAATCCCTTCACAGTTTCCGTGTTTTTTTTTTAGATTTTTTTATGATTTAGATCAATACTGTGCTAAATTTTGTTCAATTTCAGTGATTAGTATCGTATAAATGAATTAAAATGTACAAACATGTAATGACGCGCTTTTGAAGATGGTACACTTAGAATCAACGTCGCACAACGAAAGTAGAAACAAAATAGGCGACAAAAACTGGGCAAAACTGTGAAGGGGTTAATAAAAACCTTTTGCATCATCATATAGTTTTATCGACTTTTAAACACACATTTGCGTCGATTGGAATTCCATTTTTCTTTATCCATATAGGATGGAAAGTAGATTTTATCCTTCGATGGATAACTTCTACAGTTGTTGACTTTAAGTAATACGCACATGTTGTGTTGTGAAAACCCAACAAAACTCAAATAGCAGCGCAAACAAACCGAAACGAGGGACCGGATTCGGTTCAATGATCCCAACGATATCAAATGATATTAAATCATTTGCTTCGGGTAATGCATCCATCCTCGAAGAACTTCTTTGGTACGGCATAAAGAAAAATTGATCAGCATTGGATCATCCTCTGTTTCCACTTTCCCGAGGGTTAAATACCCTAAGTAGAGCACGTTTCAATGACGTTCGATATGCTGATGGAAGCGACGGAACAAAATTGAAAAAGGAAACTAACATAAATCCAAGGAAGGACAATACCGTTCACCAAGTCTTGTATACAGTCGCAAATTCTTTTTTCACCCCCGTTTGTTATTATCTTATATTTCTGATGATGGAACCGGTTTAGTTAGTTTCTATGGTTCTTTTCCATATCTGCTTGAAAAATTTACCTTATTTGCTTTACTGATACAACAATCTCAGCCCCTCTGAAATATTTTTCTGTTATTATGGAGCAGAAATTGTTTTTTCTCTCGGCCTCTGGGGAAGAACAAGTCGGGAGTCAAGAATCGATTGTCAAGTGAAAACATACCTTTCCTACGGCAATGAGGTATTTCTTTGCGCTTCATCAGTTTTCTACCCTTATCAAGACGTGATCTTCTCCCACGCCCTCGAATACTTTCCACCAAATACAAATATCTTGTTATAATTTATTTTTGCGTCCTCCCTTTTCCTTCACCACCCGTGGAGAGAAATATGTACCCTGCATTGACCACCGGTGAAAGATAGGCCTGTGATGTTTAAGGACTCCGGGAGCCTTCCCGCCGCTCAAATTTGCAACGGTGGGTCTCGAACTTTGAATTCGAACTTTGGGTAGCTGGCGACTTTTTCAGGTCACCCTTAGGTCAGAGCAAGAAGGAAGCTCCGAGCACTAGCGTGGACTTTCGATCTCCTTTTTGACTTTGCATGAATATTTACCGAATGGTTTCTCGTATAAGTTGCTGTTTATCTTTTCAATGGATTGCCGCTTGGCGAAGAAACAACACGGTCGGCTTAACAACAATGAAAACACGCTATTATACATATTAACACTGGGTACTGGATAGTGATCCTGCCGCAACTAAGTTGACGTGCTTATTCGTTCATTTTCCTACCATTCTGTGGTCAAACAACCCTTTTCCATTTGGTTGAGCTAGAGTGAATCAAAATAGTATCGAACAAAGTTCCGCCGGTAAAGGTGCTCTCTATTTCTCGTTCCTTTTCTTGTCATATTTACCGCCCGACGGATAAAAACACAAAAGAGCGTTATTAATAGGGTTGTGAAAATCGGCTCTTTTTGAAGAGCGGAGCGGGCATATTTCCCCTACGTAGGGGAGCGGAGCGAGCTGGCTTGCTCTAAAAAGAGTTGCACGACATTCTCGCTCCGCACCTTTCACTCTTTGTCGCTCCTTTCACTCCTTTCGTTCCTTTTTTCGCTTTTTTCACTCCTTTCGCTCCTCTTCTCTCTGTTATCAGCTGGTTGCAGGCGGAATGTGTGAAAACCGATAAACATTAAAACAGGTACTAGTGGACACCGGTACCGTGACTACACCTAGAACATGTAGAAAAAGCACAAATCGAACGAGGTGAGTAAAGTTCAAATCTATGAAAAACAATTACTGTAAAACGGTTCATCACAGTGGCAACAGTGCCACCGTACTTCACGACGAAAGGAGCGAAAGGATCAAAACGGAAAGAAAAGAGCGAAATATAACTCTTGTTGGAGCCACTTTCGCTCACATACAATAAGGTTCAGCTTACTGACAATCGGTTGGAACTCGTATGCCTGCGTCAAAGGGAAAACAGGCTCCATTGTGAATGGATAAAATAATATTAATATTAAAGCAATATTGATTACTCGAGATTAGAAGATGTCAACATTAGTAACGGAGCAGCACCGGTTCTACTGTGCGCTAGAAGTTCATTTAAGAAACAGAACAAACATTAGCGAGCGAAATTACAAAATTCGTAAGCGGGAAAAGTGGCAAACAGGAGTAAAGTAGCGAATATTTTGCGAATACATGTTTGCCTTCAGTATAATGGTAGTCACAACGGAAAGGCAACACTTAGAATTCTGGTTTCTTTCAGCTCTTCTTCAGAGAGAACAGCTTTGAACCGTTAACAAATTGAAATCTAACCTGAAATGCACATAAACCTCCCTCTATGCTGGATTTACGACCAATGGGTGAGTATTGGGAAGAATAAACTCAACTCTGTTCGCTTAAAATGAAAACCCATTATAAATCGTGTCAGTTCTGGTGAAAATATCCTCCCTGTCGTGCTAACGAGGAAATTCTGCCGGTTCGATCAATCGATTAAAATTTCCCACAGTCGGGTCGCACGAAACTCGCCTATGTTTGCCGCTGATTACATTAGCATAAATATACGCCCGAGTCCATTCCCGGAGCAGACAAGGGGAGAAGCAATGACTTGGGCGAGAATACAACTAAGTCTGTTGAGGTCTCTCTTTAAGGTGTATGTTTAGGATGCTGGAATGAATGTAGTAAAGGGGAATACATTATTATTATTCACTCTAAATTTATTTAACCAGCGGGAAGGGAGGATTGTGCATTGCTGATCTGGTTTGTGTGTGCCCTCCAATGACATTTACTTCCATCTACCTACAACCACTGTGACATACTTTCCTTACGAAAGTCTCACCCGCACTCCATACATTTTATTTCATTCTAATTAAATCTACGCACAACACCTTCAACGATTGCAAACTCGCGAGAAGTACGATTTTCCTTCAGTCCTTCTGGAATTGTAATCGTTTCCCATTAGCTTGCGCTTCAATTACTAGTTCATCCCATATCACGGAACGATCGCACCCAATTGCGTTGCTCGGATCCACAAACTCGCGCTTTTCCAGTGTTTACTTTTACTTTTATTTGGAATCTTTCTCGTTAGAAAGATAAGCTCGAGCAAATTTATTGGAAAATGGTTTTGTCGAAAGGAAAATCGGCTCAATATAAGAGGGTTTGTGGGACGAACGTACGGTACAGTTCACGATAAATTTTCCTGCCCATTAGCCTTTGGCGCACCCTTACTATGTGTGGGCTGAACCTGCACATCCCAAGCATCACCTCATACGCGCTGTTGACTAACAGATACGTCGCCGAGCAGGGATACCTGCGTATTGGTTCGCAGCACATCGCAGTTGCGGGAAACCCGCCCAATATCGCAGCAGTACCATCGACGTACCCTTGCCTGCGGACTGTTATTCAACATCTCGCCTATGCCGACGCTGACACCAGAAGGAAGATGTCTACCCGATCACTCCGTCGGATGATGATAAGTAGACTACCTGACCCCAAAGTAGTCCAAAGGGCGCCAGCAATCCGCTGGAAGCCTGTCTGGGCCAACATCGGCAGCAAGAGACTGTCTGCCACTCAGCGTACAACACTTTTCATGCTGGCACATGGGAAAGTTGAACATGGAGAGCTTTCCTTGAAAATGGGGAAAACCACACACCCCAACTGTTCGTATTGTGCGTCTGTAGACACCCTGGAGCACAAATTTGCTTTGTGTCCACGAGTCGCTCCGGCCTGGGACCTGCTGCAGCAGCGACTGAGAGGAGAAGCAACAGGGTGTCCGTCCTCCTTCGTCGACCTTCGTTTTCCACGACTAAGTGGACTTAGCCCGACAAAACGAATATCTGTTTTACGTTTGTTCTCTAACTATGTAATCCACATCATTGGAAACAATGATGCTGTGATTGACATAAACGTCCTCGACTGTTCCATGTAAAAACTTTTAAAAATAGAAATGTAAGCTTACTTATATACACGTACAATAAACGATATTTTATAAAAAAAAAAAAATGTTGCGGAGAGAGTAGCGAGAAAATCGGTCTCCACGATGGGATAAATGATGGTGCATGTCGGTCCTACTAGTTTGGTGCTGGACGCAAGGAAAATACTTCTTTGCGGTACAATACACGCTAGCTTAAGAGAACTTTTATTTCTCCTCCAAACTCCAAGCAGAGGAGGTAAAATAGCGTTCAAAAACTAGGATTGTCATTTTTAAATAGTCATGAAGGTCATGCATTCTGTTGTATAATGATATAGACGATAAGTAATATGAACATAAATAACCGGAGTTATAGATGGGTACTGTCCACTTGGCAAAAAAAAGGAAAATATAACATTTTCATTAATCTCTCTCCGTACAGCGCTATAAGCAACTGTCGAAATAGGATAAAAGTACAGGGAAAAACTCAATGAAACAAAACAGTAAAATTCAATTTTCTATCCGGAGGACAGGAAAGCTTTTTAAATTCAGTGTTCTCTAATATCCACGATAATAGCTGCGCTGTGCTAGAAGCTAGACGGTGCAAAAGTATCTTCGCTTTCATAGAACCGCAATATTGTTGCACCGTAATTACATTTTCCAACAACGCCCACAACCTCTCTAAAGGACGATTTTTATTTTTGTCGTGTGTCCCCTTCTAGTATCTGTTGGTTTGTCACACACTCATGAGCTAGCACACTCATGAGCTAGCACCCTTTCGTAACATTCGTGTTGGTAATTTTTTTACATTTGTTCGTGGAAAGCGATGTACCCCCGGCAAAATTAATGTGAGACGAAATATTATTCAAGCCAATGTAAATTCCCGACCGAAGGGGTGGGTCGGTGAATTTGGTTTCTTGGGCACACGTCGGAAAGCACGAAAACACTCAATATAACCGTACACGAGAGCAGAGTTTGGTTGGTTCGTTGGGTAGCGAAAAATCGCCATCAACAGCAAAGATTCCCATAAACAATGAACATCTTCCCGTATGCCTATGCAAAGGATGATCTTGCTACTAGCAAAACCAAGAAACACGACGCCCGAGGCTTCATTAACCCTTTAACCGGTTACATTTTAGTATTCCAAACTAAACAAAAAGTTTAAAAGTTTTAAACAAAAATATTAATGTCCCAGGAGTTTTCTTAGTGGGTAGGAATCCCACACTACCCATTCTCTTATGAGAATGGGTGTCTTGATCGGGGATAACACTTGCCCTCCCGAACCAGAAGATCTTTCTCCTGGTAAAATAACAAAAAAAAAAAAAAAAAACGATTTCTCTCTTTTCAGAACCGGAACCAGCGCGTTGTATCGAATGAATAGATGAAAACATCCCTAGATGAATGTATGGAAGCTCCTTATGAAAACAAACTTTTCCTCGACATGTTTAATTCGATTCACTTTCTATATGTGTATAAGATGCAGCACTAGTCAATTCGCGATACGAGCATTTGGTGGATTTCAGTGAATTAAATTGGTTCGAATGTTGCCATCCTCTCTTCTAGTGGTTGAATTTGATTCATTTATTTTCATATATACTAAACGTTTTGAGCTACGAATCCGCTCGCACTGAAACAAAACTATATAAACGCACAGCCTACCGTGGTTGTTGAGAAATTGAAAAATTTGGAAATTAGTCTACCAAACTTCGCATCAAGTAGTCTTATTGTGGAAAATGTAACAAAAATGTTTATAAATCAAACGCAGCACCCATGTAGAATCAATTGTTTATGAGACGAGATGGCTTGCAGATGTGATATTATTCGCTCCCGCTCAAAAAGGCGCTCAACCCAAACAACTATACTTAGCGCCTTTCTGGACTTTATATTTTGCAGAAAGAAAAGGTCTTCACCGAAAATGGGAAATGTGGTGGGGAAATGTGTAGATTGCCAAAGAAAATCAACACATAGACGCGAAGGGTTTAAACAATTGTTCACCATCTTAGACAACGACAAATATGGCTATACACCGGAAGAAAAAGAACGCAGGAGGAACACCCAGATCCCTATATTTTACAAATATAGGTATAGAGATAGAAATTATAGGCCTGTAAGTAGATATAAACAACTTTTTCCTATAATAAGGTGTTTTTTGATTGAAGAATGCTAATTAATCAACTTTCGTTTTATTTATTTTCAGATCACGAAGAAACCGAGACTCTCGGATATTGATGAAAATGAGGAAATTTTCTTCTGACGTTTAATAGTTTTTCAGTAATCGATTAATTATGTATTCAGGTTTCTCTCTTTCTTTTCTTTTCATCTTTTTTTAAAATGTTTTAATAATAATCGGGTAAAGGCAAAATGAAGCCTCGTGTGCCGTGTCTACTGGTTTTGCTGTATGCATACAGCCGTTGCCTCGGCACACGGGAAGATGTGCCTTGATTATGGCAACCTTCGCCGTTGAAGCCCTAACTGCGGCGGGTAATGCGGTAATAGCAGCCTCTTTTCCGAAAACGTGGCTTTACAAATCCGATTCGATGCACTCTTTCTAACACTGCATATCTTCAAGCATTTGCAAGCATATTAGAATACTCTCAAAGAAGATCAGTCTCTAAAATTAAAAAAAACAAAAATTATTTTTTATAAAAAAAATTATTGATTGGTCCTTTGGGGATGTTCCGATCAAAATATTCCCAAAGAAGATCAGTCTCTGAAAAAACACAAAAAAAATTTTATAAAAAAATTATTGATTGGTCCTTTTGGGATGTTCCGATCAAAATATTCCCAAAGAAGATCAGTCTCTAAAACTCAAAAAAAAAAATTTTTTATAAAAAAATTATTGAGCGGTCCTTTGGGGATGTTCCAATCCGAATATTCCCAAAGAAGATCAGTCTCTAAAATCAAAAAAAAAAATTTATAAAAAAATATTGAGTGGTCCTTCGGGGATTTTCTGATCAGAATATTCCAAAAGAAGATCAATCTTTAAAACTCAAAAGAAAAACATTTTTTTTTATATAAAATATAGAGTGGTCCTTTGGGGATGTTCCAATCAGAATATTCCCAAAGAAGACCAGTCTGTAAAATAAAAAAAAAACTGCAAAATTATTCAGTGGTCCATCAATTGCATATCTTTGGGGGTGTTCCGATATGCCTTCCAAATGTCTGAGAAAAAGGTGTGCTAGAAAGAGTGCATTGCAATGCATTTCTAAAGCTACATTTGGTGAAAAGAGGCAGCTATTACCGAATTACCGGCGGCAGTTACGGCTTCAACGGCGAAGATTCCCATAATCAATGAACATCTTCCCGTATGCCGAGGCAATGGATGATCTTGCTACTATGTGGCAAAACCAAGAAACACGACGCCCGAAGCTTCATTAACCCTTTAACCGATTACATTTGAGTATTCCAAACTAAAAAAAAAGATAAAAAATAAAAATACTCATGTCCCAGGAGTTTTCTTAGTGGGTAGGAATCCCACACTACCCATTCTCTTAGGAGAATGGGTGTCTTGATCGGGGATAACACTTGCCCTCCCGAACCAGAAGATCTTTCTCCTGGTAAAATAACAAAAAAGAAAAAAAAAACGATTTCTCTCTTTTCAGAACCAGAACCAGCGCGTTGTATCGAATGAATAGATGAAAACATCCCTAGATGAATGTATGGAAGCTCCTTATGAAAACAAACTTTTCCTCGACATGTTTAGTTCGATTCACTTTCTATATGTGTATAAGATGCAGCACTAGTCAATTCGTGATACGAGCATTTGGTGGATTTCAGTGGATTAAATTGGTTCGAATGTTGCCATCCTCTCTTCTAGTGGTTGAATTTGATTCATTTATTTTCATATATACTAAACGTTTTGAGCTACGAATCCGCTCGCACTGAAACAAAACTATATAAACGCACAGCCTACCGTGGTTGTTGAGAAATTGAAAAATTTGGAAATTAGTCTACCAAACTTCGCATCAAGTAGTCTTATTGTGGAAAATGTAACAAAAATGTTTATAAATCAAACGCAGCACCCATGTAGAATCAATTGTTTATGAGACGAGATGGCTTGCAGATGTGATATTATTCGCTCCCGCTCAAAAAGGCGCTCAACCCAAACAACTATACTTAGCGCCTTTCTGGACTTTATATTTTGCAGAAAGAAAAGGTCTTCACCGAAAATGGGAAATGTGGTGGGGAAATGTGTAGATTGCCAAAGAAAATCAACACATAGACGCGAAGGGTTTAAACAATTGTTCACCATCTTAGACAACGACAAATATGGCTATACACCGGAAGAAAAAGAACGCAGGAGGAACACCCAGATCCCTATATTTTACAAATATAGGTATAGAGATAGAAATTATAGGCCTGTAAGTAGATATAAACAACTTTTTCCTATAATAAGGTGTTTTTTGATTGAAGAATGCTAATTAATCAACTTTCGTTTTATTTATTTTCAGATCACGAAGAAACCGAGACTCTCGGATATTGATGAAAATGAGGAAATTTTCTTCTGACGTTTAATAGTTTTTCAGTAATCGATTAATTATGTATTCAGGTTTCTCTCTTTCTTTTCTTTTCATCTTTTTTTAAAATGTTTTAATAATAATCGGGTAAAGGCAAAATGAAGCCTCGTGTGCCGTGTCTACTGGTTTTGCTGTATGCATACAGCCGTTGCCTCGGCACACGGGAAGATGTGCCTTGATTATGGCAACCTTCGCCGTTGAAGCCCTAACTGCGGCGGGTAATGCGGTAATAGCAGCCTCTTTTCCGAAAACGTGGCTTTACAAATCCGATTCGATGCACTCTTTCTAACACTGCATATCTTCAAGCATTTGCAAGCATATTAGAATACTCTCAAAGAAGATCAGTCTCTAAAATTAAAAAAACAAAAATTATTTTTTATAAAAAAAATTATTGATTGGTCCTTTGGGGATGTTCCGATCAAAATATTCCCAAAGAAGATCAGTCTCTGAAAAAACACAAAAAAAAATTTATAAAAAAATTATTGATTGGTCCTTTTGGGATGTTCCGATCAAAATATTCCCAAAGAAGATCAGTCTCTAAAACTCAAAAAAAAAAAATTTTTTATAAAAAAATTATTGAGCGGTCCTTTGGGGATGTTCCAATCCGAATATTCCCAAAGAAGATCAGTCTCTAAAATCAAAAAAAAAATTTTATAAAAAAATATTGAGTGGTCCTTCGGGGATTTTCTGATCAGAATATTCCAAAAGAAGATCAATCTTTAAAACTCAAAAGAAAAACATTTTTTTTTATATAAAATATAGAGTGGTCCTTTGGGGATGTTCCAATCAGAATATTCCCAAAGAAGACCAGTCTGTAAAATAAAAAAAAAACTGCAAAATTATTCAGTGGTCCATCAATTGCATATCTTTGGGGGTGTTCCGATATGCCTTCCAAATGTCTGAGAAAAAGGTGTGCTAGAAAGAGTGCATTGCAATGCATTTCTAAAGCTACATTTGGTGAAAAGAGGCAGCTATTACCGAATCTCCGGCGGCAGTTACGGCTTCAACGGCGAAGATTCCCATAATCAATGAACATCTTCCCGTATGCCGAGGCAATGGATGATCTTGCTACTATGTGGCAAAACCAAGAAACACGACGCCCGAAGCTTCATTAACCCTTTAACCGATTACATTTGAGTATTCCAAACTAAAAAAAAAGATAAGAAATAAAAATACTCATGTCCCAGGAGTTTTCTTAGTGGGTAGGAATCCCACACTACCCATTCTCTTAGGAGAATGGGTGTCTTGATCGGGGATAACACTTGCCCTCCCGAACCAGAAGATCTTTCTCCTGGTAAAATAACAAAAAAGAAAAAAAAAACGATTTCTCTCTTTTCAGAACCGGAACCAGCGCGTTGTATCGAATGAATAGATGAAAACATCCCTAGATGAATGTATGGAAGCTCCTTATGAAAACAAACTTTTCCTCGACATGTTTAATTCGATTCACTTTCTATATGTGTATAAGATGCAGCACTAGTCAATTCGCGATACGAGCATTTGGTGGATTTCAGTGAATTAAATTGGTTCGAATGTTGCCATCCTCTCTTCTAGTGGTTGAATTTGATTCATTTATTTTCATATATACTAAACGTTTTGAGCTACGAATCCGCTCGCACTGAAACAAAACTATATAAACGCACAGCCTACCGTGGTTGTTGAGAAATTGAAAAATTTGGAAATTAGTCTACCAAACTTCGCATCAAGTAGTCTTATTGTGGAAAATGTAACAAAAATGTTTATAAATCAAACGCAGCACCCATGTAGAATCAATTGTTTATGAGACGAGATGGCTTGCAGATGTGATATTATTCGCTCCCGCTCAAAAAGGCGCTCAACCCAAACAACTATACTTAGCGCCTTTCTGGACTTTATATTTTGCAGAAAGAAAAGGTCTTCACCGAAAATGGGAAATGTGGTGGGGAAATGTGTAGATTGCCAAAGAAAATCAACACATAGACGCGAAGGGTTTAAACAATTGTTCACCATCTTAGACAACGACAAATATGGCTATACACCGGAAGAAAAAGAACGCAGGAGGAACACCCAGATCCCTATATTTTACAAATATAGGTATAGAGATAGAAATTATAGGCCTGTAAGTAGATATAAACAACTTTTTCCTATAATAAGGTGTTTTTTGATTGAAGAATGCTAATTAATCAACTTTCGTTTTATTTATTTTCAGATCACGAAGAAACCGAGACTCTCGGATATTGATGAAAATGAGGAAATTTTCTTCTGATGTTTAATAGTTTTTCAGTAATCGATTAATTATGTATTTAGGTTTCTCTCTTTCTTTTCTTTTCTTCTTTTTTTAAAATGTTTTAATAATAATCGGGTAAAGGCAAAATGAAGCCTCGTGTGCCGTGTCTACTGGTTTTGCTGTATGCATACAGCCGTTGCCTCGGCACACGGGAAGATGTGCCTTGATTATGGCAACCTTCGCCGTTGAAGCCCTAACTGCGGCGGGTAATGCGGTAATAGCAGCCTCTTTTCCGCAAACTTAGCTTTACAAATCCGATTCGATGCACTCTTTCTACCACTGCATTTCTTCAAGCATTTGCAAGCATATTAGAATACTCTCAAAGAAGATCAGTCTCTAAAATTAAAAAACAAAAATTATTTTTTATAAAAAAAATATTGATTGGTCCTTTGAGGATGTTCTGATCAAAATATTCCCAAAGAAGATCAGTCTCTAAAATTTAAAAAAAAAAATATTTTTTATAAAAAAATTATTGAGTGATCCTTCGGGGATGTTCCAATCAGAGTATTCCCAAAGAAGGTCAGTCTCTAAAATTAAAAAAAAAAGTTTTATAAAAAAATTATTGAGTGGTCCTTCGGGGATGTTCCGATCAGAGTATTCCCAAAGAAGATCAGTCTCTAAAATTAAAAAAAAAATGTTCTGATATGCCTTCCAAATGTCTGAGAAAACGGTGTGCTAGAAAGAGTGCTCTGAATCGCATGTCTAAAGCTACGTTTGGTGAAAAGAAGCAGCTATTATCGAATCTCCGGCGGCAGTAACGGCGTCAACAGCAAAGATTCCCATAAACAATGAACATCTTCCCGTATGCCTAGGCAATGGATGATCTTGCTACTAGCAAAACCAAGAAACACGACGCTCGAGGCTTCATTAACCCTTTAACCGGTTACATTTTAGTATTCCAAACTAAACAAAAAGATAAAAAATAAAAATACTCATGTCCCAGGAGTTTTCTTAGTGGGTAGGAATCCCACACTACCCATTCTCTTAGGAGAATGGGTGTCTTGATCGGGGATAACACTTGCCCTCCCGAACCAGAAGATCTTTCTCCTGGTAAAATAACAAAAAAGAAAAAAAAACGATTTCTCTCTTTTCAGAAACGGAACCAGCGCGTTGTATCGAATGAATAAATGAAAACATCCCTAGATGAATGTATGCATACCATGGAAGCTCCTTATGAAAACAAACTTTTCCTGGACATGTTTAGTTCGATTCACTTTCTGTATGTGTATAAGATGCAACACTAGTTAATTCGTAATACGAACATTTGGTGGATTTCAGTGGATTAAGTTGGTTCGAATGTTGCCATCCTCTCTTCCAATTTGATTTATTTATTGTTGGGAGCCACAGTGTGGAGCATCATTAAGTTGTCGACTGGTGACAGTCGACTGGCGAACCCTCCATGGGGTGAGCTGGAGTTCGTCGGTAGTAGTAGTATATATGTTTTATAGAGGCTTTGAGCCGGGTGGCCTCTTTCACCTCTGAGTTCGTCGGTAGGCTCCCATGAAGGTGCCCGGTTGACATAAATTTAAATTTTTGCTGGTATCATGTAGTTCCAGCAAGAGTCCCAGCAATCTGCCATGGAAAAATTTGCTGTAACTACATTACAGCTGCAAAAAGTTTGAATTTTTGTCAAGTGGGGGTGTCTTCTACCTCGACCGTTGGCCAGGACGGTATCGCTTTTCGGCACACGTAACGTTTTAGCTGTTAACCGATTCTAATTAATGTAATTGTATTATTTTAGAATAAAGAATACGAATACAAAACATTCAAACGATCAGACGATCACACGATCACATTGCACGATCAGAATGTTGTCAAGTTCAAACCCGTTCTTTAGCGAAGAAAGACGTTCAGCAGCACAGACGGCATGGGGGCCGGCTCGATCTGCTATCAGCAGCGGTGCGTGTGCGATAGCAATCACTTCCAGTTTCCGGTGCACGCCAGCGACGCCACGAGTGGACAGCAGAAGATACGGAACGTTTGTGAGCGCAAGATCGCTCATGGCGATAGCTGCAACAACGAACAAACAAACCCAACCAACGACAAACAATGGAGTGCTTCATGAATGCATGCGTCTGCCTGCCCGGTCACATCGAAAAGGATAACGTTTGCTTCAAAGCCAGTTCGAGCATTACCGTTACACCAGCATCGGTTTTACTTGCCATCATCGGCACCTGGAGTGTTTTAAAACATCTATTAATTGCACACTAAAACATACACCCATGTGATATCTGCACCCTCGGACGCACCATCGTATCTAACTCTTGTAGATTTGTTCGTGAAATAACTGTAGAGTTGTTTTTTTTTGTAAAATAGTTTTTCTTGTTTTCATACAAATGAAATAAATTTTTTGATTGTACACCCCATTTTAACTGATTCAAAATAGCCTGGTGCCCAAGCCTGGTTAAAGGCGATAATCTCGCACGTGATATGTTACCGAAAAGCAGGCACCACGAGCAAACCCTTCTACCGTCGACAAACGAGCTTACAGTCGCTACATCCCGGCCAAAATGGGTGGCGATCGTAAAATAACATTGCCGCATCGTGCCATTCGGTAAATATCGATCCGATAATTTATGGGTCGAGGCGGTTACGCTGGGGTAGGAAACACTTTAACTTGTGTGCTAAGATTACAACACCGGCCCCAGTCAACTCTAGTCTCACCGATCCTATCGATCGATCGCAACCAAAAACTGCTCCGGTGCTCGGTGAACGTGAGGGAGAAGAATCATCTTGATTTTACACTCCCCATGCATATTTTATGAAAATGATTGTGGCCGACCGTAAGCCCCGAGAAACTACCGCACGGCTGCTTTAAAACGATAAGAGACGAGAGGCGAGAGGCGATGTGGCGTTTATGCAAATGCTCTCGTGCGCAAAGTTCGATCAAATCCAAATGCAAAATGCACTCACAACACCGAGGGGAGGTTAACGAAATTTCCCTCTTTGAGCCGCAACAAAAAGATTGTCGTTTTTCGATAAGAAAAATGCATATGGTGATGGTGACAATCTGCGGGATGGATGAGTAGACGGAAAATTTATCAAGTTCAACCCAGTTCATGAAATTTCATACTGCGCCATCCGTCAGCCGGATTATAGAGGATGACTTATCTCGCTTCAATGCGATACTTGAATGAATCGTATTTCAACCGACCGATAGTCTTATTGCTGAAGTCTTAGATACCATATGCGCATTTTCCGAATATTTTGCATATTTTTGCATTTAATTGTACTGCATATTTCAATTCCTCTCTTATTCAAGTTATTGTCCACAAGTCCACCGAGAAATCAATACACGAAAGTCTTGTTTAATTGTGACAGCTGTAACGCAACAATAAAAAATCCGAGCGATGAAAACTTATGTTTATGGACAATTTTTAAACGCATGAAAAATTCATTCCGAACGTTACAACAATCATCCACCAATCCATTCCTACGTATACCATTGTCACTTAGTGGAAAAACGAATTTCTTCTAAACGATACAAAACAAGACCAAAAACGTTACGTGCGGCTTCTTCTTTCTCGGGCGGACGAAACATAAGACGAAAGCCTGCGTACAGTGGAACTTTCCCGAGGGTGGCTTGTTGTAAAAATAAGTTGTGAACGAGAAAAATGTTTTAATAAGAATTAGCGGCACCGGTAACGAACTTTTGAAATCTAATAAACCCCTCTCCCACCAGATTACACACCACTCGTCGTCGCCGTTGGTGACGCGTCTTTGGGTTCACGCTCTCATGCCTGCTGTGTTATGTGGTTTACAACATTCTACCTTTTCCAAGGAAAGCGATTTACTGGCAGCTTTCACGAACCTCCCCACACACGCGCATCATTCTTTCGTGTCCATAGCTTGGAAAAACAGCGGAAGTCTGCAATTACATCGTTGCTCATTTCTATAATGACTCTCATTGTCGTGGAGCTTCGAACGTGGAAACTGGTAAGCTACTGGAAAGAAGAGCAGAGGCACAAGGAAACGTGAGACGGAGATAAAAATAATGAGACACGGGATTTGTATGCCTGTTGGTCGCACTTCAAACGCGATCCACCAGAGTCATGATTTGGTTACTCTACCGTTTTCCTAGTGCCTTTTTTTCGCCACCGATCCAATGGTTAAGCTCCACAGCAAGCTTCACCTTCGCTTGTTCAGCCAAAACGAGAGAGAAAGAAACTTGAATAGAACCTCAACCCGACTTGGCTCCTGAATAGCTGGTTGGTTGCCTTCAGTCACATTTTTTTATTCGTGGAAATTCCATGTAAATCAAGCCAAATGATGTAAAGGTAGCCACGAGCGTTGGGAGAAAAAAACGGTATTAGACAACGAGCTGGAAGTAAAAAGAAAAAGAAAACGAGCGGACGCTTATTCTTGAAATGTAATTTAAATTTCATCATCTTTTTCCCTTCCAAACTGTACTTTGTTCAGGCATATGTGGAACAGCTTTGTTGTAAAGAATTAATAATGCTATACTAGCAAATGGATTTGAAAAACATTATCTTCCAGTTCCACTCAGCCAGCTTGAGCTTGATCTGAATTTTAAGAAAAAAAACAAACACTTTCGTACCGTTTTGGTACCGGTACAGGTAAATAACGCTGGTTGATGAGGTAAGGCTCCATCGAATGCTTCTTAAATGCCTCAACCATCATACGGAAGCAATTACGGCAAGTGTTTCCGAAAATTTTCTCTCCATGGATAAATGATTTTAATCAAAAAACTTCACCTCAAACATCGCCAACCACCAGCCGTTTTCACCACTTAGATTATCCCGCAGTGGACGTAGCAGCTCGCGTTTTGATTTGTAACCCATACCCTTACGAGTGCCGGAACCGCATTTCAAAGGAATGTGCATCGTAAAACATCAAACACATCACATGAATATATTTAATTAAATTGTTCCTCTGTACAAAAACGGTACCGAGCTATATCATGCGCCATGAAGGTTCCATTGCAGGTTGATCCACACATGTATGTGTATAATCTTAGCAAGATTATGTACACTGGCAATATGCAACATGTGTGCGATGGTTGTAAAAAGTTGTTCAATGGAGTATACAACGCAGCTGTAAAGGAAAGAGTTTTCCTTTATTTTCAAATTACATATCGTTATGTTACGCTTGATTATTTTAAGAGGAATTTCCTTTGCAATCTTATTTATATTTAATTCACTCTAGAGTAACAAACACACATCCAACGTATTTTTTTTCTTACAACTTAATTATTCATTAGCATGATTGCTAATTATAAACTTCTCCTTTGCCACGCTCGGTACAACAATAACAAACCTACACAACTATTATTGGCGAGGTACGTGAAAGCTTACTACACCCAGTGGCGGATTTACACACTTGGGGGCCCTAAGCGGTAAAATGAATGGGGCCCCCGCACTACCGTAAAAAGTAACAGATTTTCGTCTAGTTTATATGCTTTTCAATGAAATCAATGTTAGATATTATCTTATAAACAAAAAAGTTTTATGGCTGACTTCTCGAAGTTCTATCTATATGTTGTTTAACAAGTATTATGCAATAAATATTTGTTATTAAAAATGGTATGCAGAACAAACGCATTGCTTACATTGAAATTGTTTAAGTTTTTCATTAAAGTTTTTCATTACTTATGCTTGATATATTCCAAAATTTTGTTGTTTTGATGCAAATACATGCTTGTTTACAATTAATAAGCTATAAAAATTGTATCTTCTGTTACTCTTCAACTCTGATTATATACCGGACCAAACTTTCTTTATTTTATTATGGTTCTTAGCATTAACTTTTATAGGATACAGTAAAATGCACTATTGACCAGCTACTATTTATTACTTGTTGATCCTAAGAGCAAATTAATGTATTCTATCGAGTATTTGTTTAAGAATAAATTTTACAAACTTGGCCGCTGAAGGTTCGAGGCCCCTTGCAAGCTCGGGGCCCCCCGCGGCCGCTCAGTCCGCGCACCGTTAAATCCGCCACTGACTACACCGCACTATAATCTCAATCACAAGGACCTACATAAGGCCCAAAATACACTAAAAGGCGTCGTTTGAAGCTCGCGAATACCCATTTAACGTTTTCGCTCGAATCTGTCAGCAAGCCGCAGTTTTCTCTTTTCGCAGTTGAGCGAAAACGTTAAATGGGTGTTCGCGTACGTCCTGTGCGTAGTACTGTTTAGTGGTGGTTAAGTCCTATTTTCGGACCGTTCTTGAAGAGAAACTTTTCATTTTACCAATAAAGATGAACTATATTTTCATTATTATCCAGCCTTGACTCGAGCCTTGACTGCCAGTGCGAGGACTGAAGGGTCAGGTTCTGAGCCAAAAATATATTCACTTCAAGCTAAAAGCTAACGGATCTCAATTCGTGGGACATAATTTCCGTTCGTTTTGATCGTTTGCTATTATACTCACTGACCGGACTTGGCTATCGGTCTTTTCCGCCTCTAAAGAAGTGCTGGCTCGAGTAGTGTTGCTCGAATTTTCGAGCCGTCCGTCCGTGGTCAGCAACGGTCAGCGCAAGCACCGATAAGTACCAACTTTTTGTGGAGATCGTTTTGAATGCGGCTCACCAAACTGTATGGATGCGCTTTCTACCGAATGATCCCACTTACACTAGACCCCTCATCACTAAAAAAAAGCATCGAACACAACCACCCTAGGCGCCTGGAAAGAACGTTCACGAATGTTGCTCAAATTTAAAGTTGCCAACGGCTAATTGCAGTGGGAAAAATTGGATCCTATCAAAACGACTCCTTTAAATTATTTTTCCTTTGTTGAGCTGAGATTGGAGATGAAGTTGGAGTGAAGAATAAAGGAACGGAACGGGAAAAATTAAATTATATCCCGTCCTTAATACTGTTAACACTGCCGCTGCACACAACACTGCGTTATTGGCAAAAGTCCCTCATCGCTCACAGCATAATGAGAAGGAATTCAGCATCCATCGGACAGCATAAAAATTAAACGAACAATTGGGACAACATTTTCCCACTTCCCTTTGCGCTGATAGCACCGGGAAGCCTCATGGAAGATGAATGTCGGTGCATTTTCTGCATTCACAGCCTTTCAACGGAAAGACACCGATAGTAGATTTTTTAAATTTATTTCGTTGAATTTTTCCACAAAAACAAAAAACTATCCGGACTTCATAGAAAAATTGGGCCACCAATGTTAAATTGTAATTCCATTTAAACTATAGCAACTAAAACAAATTACGGTCATAAAAAAGTCGAAATTTCGTTCACACAAAGGACAACCAAAACCATCAAACACAACTTCATCAAACACAACTTCCACCGCTTATCCTTTTCTTCTTTTGTATCCAAAAGTAAATAATGCACATCAACGATTGAAGTTGCTTTGGTGCCCTATTTCCCCGCTAAACGGGCGCTAAAAGCATTCGGACCGGGATGATCACAGCATCGTGCATTCCAGTGCTTTAAATGCCATGTCAAATAAAATTTAATACCAGCTCCGGTCATAAATAAAGAACACGCAATCAGTGGCTCTCCCGAGAACGAGTCCATTAAATTGAAAAACCATGCTCCAACACCTCCCCTTGATCCTTAGCCAAAGGGACGCCGCCTAGTGGCCCTTCCGAGGCAGTAACAAACAAAGCGTAAACGATGCTGTCCAACACCAAAGCGGCACGAAATCACCTCTCACCGAAGCGCGCAAGTATAAAACACAGATATTTCTATATTTTCTTCTCTTCCCTTGACCACTCTCGAGAACTCCCACTCCATCAAATCGCAGTTCATTCGAAGCTTAAAAGAGATTTCGAGAAAATGCTTGACAACCGTGTTATGACGAAAAGATTACAGCTAAGATCAATCCCTCCCTCCCTGTGATTCTCACCTTCCGAACATGGTGGCATATGTAGCGTACGTCCCTGAAAAACACTTCGCTTTCCTGTCGAGCATGTCCGGCAGCGCCGGGGAAATCGTCAGCAATAACAGCACCCAAAAGACTGAAGAAAATCTGGAAGGGCCATTTCTAAATCAGACGCGGCCAAAGCGGTACCCGCTGCGCCTTTCCGCGTAATGCCTTTTGCTTCCACCAACCAAGGCGCAAAGTGATTGAGCTTGTTTGCCTTTCTGTTCAAAACGGACGGGTGGTTTACACTCAGCCCTCTGCCCTGCGGATGCACCCCCTTAAGTCTGTAATTTCCAGCGTATTCTGGGTGGCCAATCGGAAAACACACGCACAGTATGAAGACAGCACTGTAAGGAAATGTTTTATAGCTTACTATAAAATTTTACTTTTATCGACCATATCCATTTTTTCATTTGCTCTGGGTGGCGAAAGATATGTTTCAGCATAAACCCAAACAGGAAAAATTGTTGTTTCCTTTTCCAAGAATGAAGCATTGGTTGAAGCTGACCGATACGAAAATTAAGAACCGTTGGAGAATGTTCCTAATCACTTCTTGAAACCTAGTTTTTCATTTTAGGTGGAATTAGAACCTTCCGAGATATTTTGCTATAACGATTTCTCCAGACCGTTTCATTGTTATGTTGAAAATGTGTGTACTGGTGAGAAATAGAATAAAACAATACTCTTTTTAGAAATGGTTCAACTACCAATATACATTATTTCTTGTTCTTTTTTCGAAACGTTCTTTGTACTAAGTTCGATTTATAATTTTCCAAAGCTTCAACATTACAATCAGTGTAGTTGTCCCGATTAGATTTGAGTAATATCGATTAAGATTCATGAATTTGATTGACCTTTTGCTTCTAATTCATGGATATATGAATGAGAGATTCTGAATAATCTCCAGTAAAATATTCATATGAATGAATCTCGCCAAAAGGTTGATAAGTCACAAATCCAGTCGCGATGCATCGAGGGTTTTGTTCCCCTCCCTTTTATAATGCCACCAATCGAACCTCATTTAACACCTTATCAAACATAAAACCAAAATAAATTGAACCCGATCGCTATGCATTTTAGTCAGATGCAACGCTTCAGTCGATGCGTTGCCGCAGGTGAGTTTGAAAAAGGATCCGTCAAAAGATGGGCGAATCGTGCACAAACCATCACAGACAGAGAGAGAGAGAATAAGAGCTTTTTCAAGTATTCCGACGGAGTGCAAGATGTGCATGGAGGAAGCACACAGAGGAAAGACTGGCTGGCAAAAAGCCTTGGTGGCTCATCCCTGAGGCAAATATTCTACTTTGTACTTGCATGACGTACAAAGTTCTCATTCTCTTTTCCCGAATGCATTCCCATGGCAACCGCTGGAGGCAGGACCCTTCGAGCCCTTTGCTTTACGACGAGGTGCTGACTGATACGGAACCGTAGATCCTTTCGCCCTAGATACCTTCTTTTTTTATTTCTTCTCCTCGAGTGACATAGAATTGCAGCTGTTTGGTGCAATCCCGCCTCAAAATGCGACCAGCCGTGGTTTTGTTTTGGTACTCGTTTCTTCATCCCCAAGCCGTTGACTACACCCACACTGGCATAGTTTCATACACAATTGAACAGGGAAATTTATTGTCCCCGTCAGCTGGGTGGACAGCACGAGCCGAACAAATTCGACGACGTTTTGGGTACCGTCCTTTCGATTGAATGACACGTTTGGGGCAAGCTGTGCATATATTAGATCATTCAATATAGGTTTCTTTTTTGTCCTCTACCAAGCAAGCATTCCAGACTTACAGACCATGCTGTGGTGAATTGTTCTGGCGGCCCTGAAGGGTCGGAATGATATAAGAAGAAATTTATTGCTCTGCTTTCGTGCAGCCACTCAAACGCAACAAGTTGGTGTGTTTTAGATAGAATAATATTTTAACATCAGCTTGGTTGGTATCTTTAACGCTCGTAAGAAGAAAAAAAGAAAAGTAGATGTTTTGGGAAAAATGAGTATGAGCTTAATGGTATAACAAACGAGGAAAAAGGAGATCCTTTGAACCTGGTTCAATTTTACATGTAACTGTGCAAATCACAAAAGGTTCGTTACCAGATTTTGGAAACATTCTTTCCGCAATAAAATCCGCAACCCAAATCATTTCCGGACTACATGTTAGTTTCAGAAACAAACAAATTAATTATGTTTTTACCCTTTTCCAAATCGACTCTGTTTCTCTCAGGCATAGCTAAACTAACACAAGGGATCGGCATAGTTTGAAAAAAATCTGGGTAAAATTTTTGTCCACACATTAACCCAATAGACTTTCAAAACGAGAGCAAACTGGCAGGGGACCGGGAGTCAGGAAAAGATGACCCTCCTAAGGATCGTTAGATATTTATAAAATATTTGCACTCACATAAAAAAGAGGAAAGGGAATACTCACATGCTCACGAACATATACGGTATTCACGGGAGCTTAGTGATTTTCCTTGACGAGTACAATTCCATCGCTTTTGTTACGGCACAAGCTATTGCGAAACAGATCTCCACGCTACGGGAAAACTTGGGATGACACCGGATACAGAAGAAAGTGCCCACAAAGGCACAAGTCAACCATCCGTACTGACTGGACCTCAGGCCTCACAGTACCAGCTGGACACCTTTTTTCATCCGGATACCTATTGTATTACTCTGATTGCCTGGGACGCCGAGAGACCGGAGACTGCTGCAAGAGCCAAAATGAAACGGAAATGATAATAAAAAGATAAAAATGTATATAGAACCACTGGGACACACATATTTTGGATTTTCTCCAGCAAACGTATGGAAACAGAATTGAGCGGTCGTTCGTTTACTATTGTAGCAATCTCCAATTCCCGGCTAACCGGTTGTGGTGGCTCAGAAGGAAAAAGGACGATTTAGGATTAAATGTGAGCTGAACAGTAGAGTCAACGAAAGGGAGATAAGAAAGAAGGGCAGTAAGTGACCGGCTGGTCGTTTGGTCACAAACACGAATTCAACCAACGTCCGTGCGAGTGAGAATGCATAATCGCAGCCCCGAAAAAATCTTAAACAATAAATGTTCTAATGGTACCGGTAGCATTATCGGAAAAAAATTGCTGGCGGATTTCTTTGAAAGATTGAGGATTTCTTTGAAGTGAAAGTTAGCAGTACGCTGAAACTCAGGGAAAGCAGCAAGTTAATTATGCTGCGGGCTTCACCCCGTAACTGACACTCTTTAGCGCCGTAGAAATAGGCGTGTCCGTATCCGCTGACGCAGCTCTGGAAAAACATTTGCGGCAAACCGTGAATTCGGGAAAGGGAACAATTTTTCGGTATCATATCACCTGGTACAGAATTTCTTATTGTGTAGAAGTCATCTTCTGGATTATATCCTGAACGGTCAGCTGGGATGTTTGCTGGACGCAGTTGGACGGATTGGCGTTACATGCGCTTTAAGTCATTGAAAAAACAGACTTCAGTTTTGTTTTTCTATCATCAACATAAACCTTAAAGACAAAAATACTACGGACTATCGCATACTGCATAAATTCACATAGCACCAGTTACTGAATGTCCTTTAGATAGTCGCGTATTTTTTTATATACATTATTTTCCACATTTTTTAACCATTTGCAATATCGACAGCGTGACTCTCAAATCCACTTTCATTCCCGTACCGGCGATCAAAAGATATTGTGTTGAAAACAACCAAATCCAAGAAACACACATACAGGCACATACATGGGGTGGACAAGAAAGAAGGTGGTAATACAAGCTTTGACCATGAACAGAACATGGAGGCGCCTAGCCACGTTGTAGGTTTGCCGAACGATGACAGAGGGGCCCATACCACACTATCTTTGCTGGCGAGGATAAACGGAAGATAAATTGTTGTGCTTTAGATGAGGATGCATTTTTTATCATTATTGTCAGGCGACATCAGGATAAAAGCAGAGCAAAAGCTTCTACCAAGCGAACGACAATCCACAACAGCATATACAGCACAACAGCAAAGGCAAGTTGCGTCCGAGCGCTGGTTTCCATTAAAGATTAAAAAAACGATTAGGTTTATGTACGACTCAACGCAATTGTGAGGACTGAGAATTCTAAAGGGATCACGACCCGATGGTTTAATAGTAAATGTTAAAAAATACGATAGGATTCGATGTTATTACAAGATCCCATTCAACTTCTTCGCTAAGACACACTATTTTACGATGTAAATGAAATATAAAATATTTTATCGAAACTCGTTGTAATGAATGTGCCAGATTATACGGGACATAAGTTACATTCACGAGGTGCCCATGACGGAATTGATGCGCGAGGAAACCCCACGCCACAAGAGTGGGATCGAATCTCGAGACCCCCGGTAGTACGAACTGGGTCCCTTCGGTCTTTCGGTCACAGAAACTCTCTTCGGATAGAGGCCTTGTCTCACTAGTGGATTTTGTGCCACATAAAAAGAAAGTTACATTCAATTATTTTATATTCCAAACAAAAAAGTTATACTATACTATACATTCGATAAATTCAATCTCAAATATTCGAACGGAACTCCGTGAAATCCCAACCGAGACCGGACCCTCCCCTGTACGAAAGGGCTGACTATCCACGTACACATAGGTTAAAAAAAAGTATCGTAAGCATACTGGCAGTATAGTACGGGACAGGCATGACCAACAAGGTTGTTACGCCAAGAAGAAGAAGATATGTGTAAATTTATCCATTTTACTTCGTCCACAAGTAATTCAACGCCATGACCAAGGAATTTATCCCTGCCTGATAGATTTCTAAAACAGCCAAACGCAAAGTTCGCCCCGTTCAATCTCACCGTGATCAGTAAGTATACTTGCTTTGGCAGCGTTCGCAAGCCACCAGCACACGTTCATTATCAGCTTCATTGAAGGTAGGCAAACCTCTCTGGTCGATTTCGTCCGTCACACACAAACACCATTAATTTTCAAAACATTTGTGTCTCGGGGATGCTTGAGGGCGAATGATTACCATCTAGAATGGATTGCTCTTAAAGATCGCATTCGTCGAACTGGAACGGGTTATGCGGTTAAAACGGTTTATGGGCACGATGTGTAAGCTGGGCACCATTTTCAGAAAGATAGCGAGCACAGACCCAGTGCGTCGGTGTGCATCTTTATTGAACGACTAGCGTGAAAGTCATTGAAAGCTAATTTGCCAAACTCACCTATCTTCCATACATCCGTCCTTTGCATGCAATCTTGCGCATCCGAGATCTCGTACGCGCACAAGTCGTTTCTCCTCACTTAATTTTCATAGTACCGCCATCACAACCGGCAATTTTCTGGGGACGCGTCATAAATAGTACAATAATTGGACCAGAGGAGGAAGGAGATGATATAATACTAACCTGGCGTGTGGTCGGAGGTTATTTATCCTTGGCGTTAACATCCGGCGGAAAATCGTCTGTTTCTCATAAGTTTTCGGCCGGGGTTTAACCTGCGGCCCATCGCTGAATTACGTTTTTATCAGTCCGCGACAATCAATGTAACAATGGATGTTATAACTATGGTCAAGGAAAAAATGGAAATATATGGAACATATTGTCTTGTGATGAATCCTATCTAATCAATAGAAACTATTCTACTTCACTTCAAATAGCTAGTAACTTTCATCTTAATAGAAATATCAACACAAGTGATATAATAATCAATTTAATAGCTATCAACTTTTTTTTCAATCAATTAATAGTTTAACAAATTTCGACAGTAACAGTACATTTTGCACTGCAATAGAAAATCAGTGGTGACATCTTATTTGACTTATTCGAGGGTTTACGTATGCCAACCGAACCAGTCTCCGTGGGTGGAAACCCACCCTATTTCCATTAATTGTATGAAGTTTCAAAGTAACATCATGAAACCGACGGCGTACTTTTAAGCCGTCCGTGAACCGATTGATGCAAGCAAGGATATTTAAAAAATCAGAAATAAAAACCCTCAAATCCATACAACAGTGGATCTGTTACGAAAGGAGCCGGAGAAAAATTCTAACGAGAAGCTCATTTATGATTTTATTATATATCAATCAATCTTCTCGAATCTGCCGGGCTTGTTAGTAGACTCAAGCCCAACTTTCACCGCCCCGAGGCTGTTGGCCAGACATGGTCTCTTTGGTTTTGCTGGGACTGTGCAGGCGCGTGTTGAGTTGAAGTTGCCTTATTGCTTTTATCAAAGCAAAGGAAAATTCACTTCACTTCAAACTGCACGGCAGGGTGCGGCAGAAAAAGCCTTATGAGCTGGATAGAGTCAGATCGCTAGAAAAAAGCCTTTAGACTTCTGCTCCTATGATTTTCATCCCGGGGAAGTTTCGAGATAAACACCTAAAAAACTATGCTTTATAAACACTGTTTGCAAATTCTGTCGTCAGTAGTCTTTTTTAGTATCTTCTAGTGGGATTTTTTTCAAAAATTTCCTTTCCTCTTCGACTTTACGCTCCAGTGCATTTTGCAGCCACTAACAAAGCGCACACCAGTACGTTAAAGTTTATTATATAAAAGCCATAGCTATCGCGACGTTGGTGTAAGCCTAAAAATAAACCTAAGCCTACCGAGACAGGCGAGTTAGATGAAAGTTTCATAAACCCCGGCCAGACATAAAATCGCCGGAATTGGTGCTGCACCACCTGTGTGTGGCAAAATGTGGCAAAAAGAGGCTATCCACGAGATTCGGCTGGCGCGATGGTAAATATAATATGCGTCTACTTTTGCCTATGATGGATTGTTGATATTTGGAATGTCGCAGACGAAGGGAAAAGTTTTTAGATGAACCCTCACAGTTCAATGCAAGTTTTATTTTACGATTCAACCCAGCGTGAAGCATTGAACATCATCCTCTTTCATTTTCATAAAAAATAAATGCACGTTGGTGCATAAACTGAAATAAAGGGTTCAAATGAATGTAAAACTTCTGCTCATGAAAACACTATCTACAAGGAGGTTATTTCAAAAGATTATGCTTTTACCTTAGTTTCAATGAATTAAGCTTAGCACAAAACGTCGGTCCTGAAATAATACGGTTGCAGATCGGGCTGGCATTCCTCAACAGGCTTCTTGGTTCAAAATTACCATTTCATGTTTGTGCTCTGCAAAATGATGAAAACTAAAAAGGCAAACTAAAAGCCAAATACCAATACCTAGGAAACCTCGAGGGATACTGCGACAAGGACGAAGTGAAATATCATTAAAAAAAAGACTTCGCTCCCGAGTTTAACTTTCAAACTTCTTTGAACAACCAAACATTTACTTAATGAAAAAATCGCTTAACTCCTAGCAAACTAAAGATCTACTTCCGGACTCGCGGGTACAACTCTACCGTCACCATTTCGATGGATGTATGGCTGTTTCGATATCAACACACAACATTAGAGGAAGCACGTACACCATTCCATACTGCAATCATGTTCAGTATGTAGCGCTGAATCATGCACTAGTTTCATGCTCCGTTTTTCTCCCCATAACAGCATTGGTTGCCCTTGATGCAAAACAGTCTCTCCGAATCCTGAAAAAATGTTAATTTAAGCGCAAATGGAATTTGCAAACGAATTCCACATTGACTACATAGTTACGGTGTGGAGTAAACTTTTCTTGTGCCGTTGCTCTAACATTATGTAAAGATAGTTGTACAAACACGGAAAATATGCTTCAGATATCGTGGGAGATATACAAACCCACCAAAATAAGGCCCCACGTACAATCGATTCAATCGGTGTAATTCATAGTTTTGAACTGCAACACAAATTGCAATAAATTAACACTTCACTATTACATGAAATATCACTTTTCACAATCAAATACGTGTCTCTACAAGATAGAGCGTCTGAAAATTAGCCGTACTGTACTGTACTGTTTACAATCAAATCTGTCAACTCATGCACAATTTGACAGCTCGATGTTCCACAATCTGGAAAATGAAACTGCATGATCAAATACAGTCAGTATCCGATTTACGCGGATAATGGGGATCAGAGAAATCCGCGTATCTCGAATTTCCGCGTATCTCGAATATTGCTTGACACATAGTTTATACTAGGAGGTAAGAGATCGAGCTCTTGTGTACATGTATCATAGGATATTCAATTTTTTTCTTTGTCCATTAATATGAATGCAATGCAAGCGTATTCAAACAACATAAATTGCAACAATCGAAATAAACAGCGTAAGTTATGCAAATGCGTAATTTACATATTTATTCGTGTGGTTGTACATCTCAGGAATTTAAATCGATGTAGTAAACCCAATCTACTGTCAAATTTTGAAAACCACGTATCTCCAAATCCGCGTAAGTCGAGAACCGCGTAACTCGAGAACAGACTGTAAAGCAAAAGAATTATTCAACTGAATAATCTTTTTACATAAAATATTGTCACTATGGCTTCCAATAAATAGCTCATTTATATTTGAGTTAGCCTTAGGATACGTGTATACTTTACGTTCGCGCACAGTTTTAACATCACTGCTGTTTCATTTTCCACGACGTTCTCAGCTCAGTTGAGTCTGGAATGACATTGGAAAACGACGCAGAACAAAATTGCACGCGTGTCAGTTCGGTGCTTGCAGGTTGCAACAATTCCATCATTTGAAATTGGAAGCGGAACTCTACTCAATTATTCACGTCTATGTCGTCACTATCGTCTTCTCATCAAACACAATTCAATTAATCGTGAAAGTATTTGATGTTTAATCTCTGGAGCCTAAAACTTTTAATTATTTTTTGACGGTGAGTGATATCCTTGCGCTAAATCTAATCTTCAAGAATGTGCCCGATTTCACATACACTGTGTCTAAATTCTAACCTCAAAATCTTAGGACATTGCCATTGAAGCTGCACAGGATGACGAGTAGCAGTGTGACTGGAACTGGTATAGAAGAAATGGAACGGGTCCACGCCGATGAGCAGCCGAATCGGAATAACGTGATCGATTTGTCGACGGCAATTGATGGCGAAATTTTGAATGATGGCAAATCGAAAAGTATTGCCGACTATGTTCATTTTATCTCAAGTTTCAGTGCAACGAACATCCCCACTAGCCATGTTCCGTTGACTTACGATGCTGGAACCCATTTGGTTCGAGTAACAAATAATGTTTGGGTACATGATCGGGAGTCTCACAATGTCCAGTATCCAGTAATCTGCGCGCAAATAGCTAGGCAACTAGCGATTGTACATATCTTCGCCGTCTCCATGAAAGGACGCATCAGACCACATCCGTTTTATGAAGTGTTCTTGATCCCTTCGAATCATTCTAATCTGTGCACAGAGGATATGGTGGGTAACGTACGAATACTATGTGTACGCCTGACTCCGGGCATGGCTTTGTGTTGTGATTTTATCGGTATACGTACCGTATCCGACGAGATGCTGCAGACACGCTTTCCAAAGATGACACTTGGAGCCATCAACAAAAAGCGGACCAAGGGGTTTCGCATAGTTTTTCGCACGATTGTTAACGACGATATTGGGAGTGTCTACAAACTGCAGATGCTATCCAACTGGATCTACTACAGGAGTAAGGAGGAGGCCATCCCAGTACTAGATATAGTATCCCATGCATACTCTTCTGCCCATGGTAACTTTAGGCTGATGATTTTCGGGAAAAATTTTACCAGGGAAGCATTAGTCATATTTAGATTTCCTACGCGTCATGTTTCGATTATACCTTGCAGAAAGTTTCTCACACCAACCCATTTAGCCTGCATTGTGCCTCCGTTCGAGCCACAGGACATTGAGATGCCAGTCGCGATCGATGTGCTTGTTCAATGTGGCACAAATACAAGCGTTCCATTCAAATTTACATACGTACCGAATAGTGTACTTCTCTGTCCTGTAAGCCTAGATTTAAATCTAAATCAATAACTCATTCATTCTATTCATAATGTAGTAACTATGACTAACTCAGTTTTTTCTATTCCGTTGTAATAAGCAGGCAGGCATGGTTTTGCTGATAACTTCAATTTTTCTATTAGTAATATTGCTTACAGTAATTCTGTTTTGGTAATATTTTTCTTCCTCTTTTCTAAAGATCGTATCGATTACAAAATACATTGGAAAATTTTGTTTCTCTTTTGTTATTCTGTATGTCTACAAACAATCAAAGTGAAATCTGATAATACATTAATTGAAATCTATTTTTTTTTTGTGTTATTCTTTTCGTGCTCAATATGTTTTCTTTTATGTTCACAGATCTTCGTGCTTGGCGGCTTTAGAAGAATGGGTCTTTCGTTTATGTTGGGTTTTTCTTAAAACTGTTGACTTGGACCAATTTATTCGAAGATTTATGTTGTAAACAAATGTTTTAAGCGAAACAAACAAGTAATAAGCAGAAAATGTGGGAAGAGTCAATAGATGTCACGCAACATTACATCACCTTGATCAGTCGCGCTTGCACAATAGAGACACACGAATAATCGAATCAGTTTCTTCGAGAACAACTATACCGAGCGAATGAGAAAATGTTCGCAGATTGGATGTCTTATGCTTTCGGTAGTCCATGGTACTATCATTGCTTGTAGTGTTAGATATGTTGTTGTGCAAATCCAGGACATGCCCGAGGAAGCAACAGCGCCCCTCGATCCAGTGCAAGCTCGACCGGACCATCTTCAACCCGTACTTCCGAGTCGTGTTCGCACTTAAATAAGCTAGAGCAGCAATCTACGTCGCTCCACCAATCAACCAAGAATCGATTCTCAAGAAGTTCAGCTTGCGGAAATCGGATGAATCAATTGGACTGACGGTGGATGAGCACAATAAGCGGGTGGTATGATCGACTGCTAGGGGATCGTGCAGTTTGGCGTCGTCATAGTGGAGGCTAACGGTGTACCCGTGATCACACTCGAGAAGCTCATGAGTTGATCATTAAGATTGTTTGTTTATTGGATTATAGAAACTTCGACCTTCTTGATCATTCGTCTCTAAATTAATCATGAGTCTTGGGAGAGTGGTGAAAGGACACCACGGGGTGCGTTGGTAGAATTCCATTCGACTCGTTTTTCCATTCCTCTATAAGGCCGTTAACCTGCCCATGGCGCAGCGGTAGCGCGGGGTGCCCATGGCGCAGCGGTAGCGCGAGGAAACACCACGCCACAGGTGTGGGATCGAATCTCGAGTCTGGCACCCTCCGGTATTACGAACGGCTGACCACCGATCTATAATATACCGTCTTTCGGTCACCGAAAACTCTCCTCGGAGAGAGGCCTTGTCCCACTTGGGGATGTCGTGCCACATAAAAAAAAAAAAATAAGGCCGTTAACATGACCCGACCCGGCTTTTTGGATTTTTTTGTCAGTGCTTTCCGTGAGAAACCTATTAATGCCAACAGTGTTCCTTGTTCGTTTCTTCCCTTCGAAATGTTAAACCAGGAAGCTTCAGTATGGAAACCGCACCTGCAAAGCTTTCCGCCAGGCATGAAGCATTAAAAAGGAAAACCATTTACCGAGGACTCTAAAAACAGGTGACTTATCTGTCCGGGTAACCACATACACGGTACGTTTGGCATCGGACTCCATTTTGGGCCCATTAACATATGTAACAGATTGATCACGTTTTGATTTGATACACATGTGCCCTTTGATTGAGTTTGCGTGACAAGCTAACAGTAGTGAGAAGGCGGAAGTTCCTTCGACGAGCCTGATTAAGCTCCTTAGGAGTTAATTAAGGAATTCTATTACCATTAAGTCTCTTACCAACTATCGGAATTGGCAAATGATTATCTCTTTCAAACAGAAAAGAAGCACAGAAACAATTTGACAGTTGATTTGATTAAGCATCGTACCAATTATCGGTATTGAAAAATGATTATCTTCTTCATACAGAAAGATTCTCCCCAATTAAACTATCAAGAAAGTAAAATGTTTCGTTCCAAAGCTTTAATTGCATATAATTATGTCATATTATCGGTTATAAGTGACTAACGAAGGTGGTCTAATCCGGCCAGATCATTTGACCATTGGTTGCACATCTAAAGAAGTCAAAATTAAAATTACAAAAAATCGCATGTTCAAAACCAGTGGAACACATCTGTTGTGCCGGAATTTCGTAGCTTAACAATTAGCGAGAGTCGTAGAGTGGTCAATCAATAAACATCGCTTTTATCGCTCTATACAATAAATTCGTAAGTCAATAACATCCAGCCTTAAGCCAGCACACTTAATTTTTAATAAAGTAGATGGGATGGCAAAGGGATGGGATTAAGTTGAAGAAAACTTGTTGATGATCCCGAGGAAACCATGGGTGGATAATTTAAAAAAAAAAACTGTTCCTTTACCAAACACACAAATCGAAGCAACAGGTACCCATTCCTGGTGAGTAGCAATTACCATAGCCTTGAATTAATTAAAACTCATTTACATACAATTTTCTTGTTCGTTTCATTTCAGATCCTGGATTCTTCTTCTGTGTTCGGTGGTACAAAAATTAGGAAAAACAGCGGTACTGGACAAATAAACTGTTTGTGAAGTGTGGATGTTTCATTTCATTAATTTTTTTATTTTCCAATAAGTTCGCAAGAAAGGACCCAAAGAGCACGATCCTAGGTGCAGAATGTTTGAAATTATAGTTGGAACGTTTTGTAGTTCTGTGTGCAACGGTATGTTTTAGTATATTATTCCGTCTGTAAAACGCTAACGACGACGCCGATAATGAAAACGTAGAGCTGAAGCGCGACTAAGGGTGTTTTACGTTAAGTGATGAGATTTTCCGATTCCGATTTCCGATTCAGAGTGTCACCTGGGAAGGAATGAAACCGCGAGAGAACTGGCTCTTTGCTCGCCTTGAAAAAGGTGATTTTCCGCTTGAATTGAATCCGCGCCGTCGAAGCTCAACGAGATTGGTCATTAATTTTCGCTCCTAGTGGCATCGATGCAGCAGTTCGATCCAATACCAAGCATACCCTATCCACATCCCGCCGTTTAGAGAGAGGAAATTGTGAAAATTGAAAACTAAACTGTTTGTACTAACGAAGCGGATCTGGTAGTGGTGAACGGTTGGTTGGGTCGAGATGTGAGGTTGACGCGTCTTCAAAAGGAAATCGTCGACGAAGCGGAAAAAAAGAGGTTAGTGAACACTTCTCTCCTTTTTCTTAAACGGCAATTGCTTCGCTTAGACGAAAGTACTTTTCGTACTTATGGGCGAAGTACCGGAGCTCAATGCCAACAATCGTGGCATTCTCTGACCTCGTCTAAGTGCTCTCCAGATAATAGTGAATTGCGAACAGAAAAGACATTCCAAAAGGATACATTTATTTTATATTTGAGGAACTCTTTAGTTATTGCCGTTCAATATTATTTTCTAGCAATAACTTTTGAGATTTGAACTTCAATGCATGATTTATTTTGCGACAAGATAACGGTGCTACGAAAAGGAAAACCACAAATTAGTGTTCAAATCTGGATAACTTCTTGCGCATTCACCACCGACAGAGGGATAATAAATTTCAACACCAACCATGAATCTTCAACCCTTCGAATCAGACATGAATCATCCGTCACCATCAATAATCATACAAATTAATAGTTGAAACCTATTATTGGGGGTGGGGTTATTTCGAGGCTGAATTGGGTACATTCAAACGCTTGTGCTCGAAATATTCACCCATCCAAGACCCCACTCCCTCTCCCTCGTTTGTACAGTGCGATTTGTTGGGTGGAATCGATTGAGCCACACACATGTTATTTCGTGGGAAAATAATCATCTTTTTGTGTTAAATAATGGAAATTTGCTTTGTGGAAAATTACGATTGTGAGTGTAATATGATTGACATTTTCACATTTGCTATTTTTACTGACTTATGCAATAGGCAAAAATCTTTTCGATGTAGGTATTTTTTATTTTATTTAGAGTGATAATCAGATTGAAAGAACACAAGAGTGTATTTTTGTAAATTTGAAAATCACTAGAGACCAATGAGTCAGTGCATGTGATCTTATCGGTAGATTTAGTACGTTAGTGTCATTTGGTCTCACAATAATAGACCAATTCCTTTTACCACAGTAATATATACTGTGATGAGTTTATAATATTTGTTTTCAAAAAGAAACATGATATGATTTTTCTTTAAAAACCAGATCCTTATTTACTTTTAAATGCTTTTTTATTGAATTTGATCCAAAAGGAATCCATTTTCCCACCGAAATATTATCCTGCCCGATGGTTTCGATCAATCTGTCCACAGGAAGGCATATGGAAATTTAGGGACATCCCTTAACAGAAAGAAGATCCACGTGTCAATGTCCTTCCCTTTGTCATTTGATTCTGTCATTCATCCTTCCAGAAATTTCCACTGCTCACTGCTGTCGGAGCTCTAGTTTCACATTTCTGCCGTGCCCCACACGCAACGGTCGATCTCGAAATGCAACCAAAAATGCCACAGAGCAACCGTTTGCATTTTCACTTTTGGCGTTGCAATACTGTCCTGATAAGTCACGAAGCCAACAACGTACGAAACGACATCGCCATTGTTTCCGAGCGATGTGAAATCGTCAGATCAACACTATACATGGCACAAATTCAACCGAACTATTGAGTTGGGCTCGTGCGCATGTGGCTATGTACGTGCCATGTGCAGCACGACCTTTCTTTCCATGTTGCGCTGTAAACTGCACGGATTTTGCTACCCTTTTAGCGTCCCACTTACGTGCAAGTGTGGTATTTATGTTGGAATTTTTAATAAACGTAGAATTGGGACTGTGGTCTTTTTGTGGCAGGCTCGAGTGGGGTTTCACGTTTGTGGGTCTTGTTTTTAATAGTAAGCTATTCTTCCGGTTCGCAAACCGCACGCACCGAACTCTGGAAAGATAGTTTTTTCCAACGGGTTCGAGGGAAAAAGGTGAGGGAGCATCGAGAAAAGTTTCGATTCGGAACACTTACCACAACCGACACGAAGTGCATTCGCGAAGGGAATGCATTTCTCTGGGGGTTTTCTCGTTCCGCACGAACGGAATCTGTTTGTCACCAAATTACGAACCCGCCGGTAGGTGTTCCGAACCAGTTCCGTTTGGTTTAGAATTGGAGTTAATGATGCAGTCAACCGATCTTCGGCATACGATACATTCGGAATCAGGCGACTTCCGGTCCTGTATGGCGGACTCCCAACCCAACTTGTAATTGTCGAGTATTACTGATTGTCTGCCCTACCGGTTACTTTTGTCTGCCTTACCGGAATGTCCTCAACCGCACCCTGTGTAGGATTTTACCTTGCACGATTTTAGGGATTCATTGGTTGTTTCGCACAAGAATCAGAACATTTAAAACAGTTGTCAAATGGCTCGTTAGATTTGTGTAACAGTGCGAATAATTGACGCTTAAAAAGCGATGGGTTTATTGTATCGTCCAACAACGGTAATTCACCGATTGTGACAAGTGAACGTGTCGTGGAGTAAATTTAATTGCATTTCATCTGCATGCCACGCACAAGCTCCATTCCGCCAAGAAACTTCGCTTACAGTTATGCAAATGTGAATAATTAATATAGAAAAATAAAAATTAAAACTGCAAATGAGACTTTCCCGTGGAGAGTGTGAGCAGCTCGCTACATAACTACCGTCGTAATGAGTTGTGCCGGAGAAAAAATGGTTTGTGTCATCCACAACTTGCAGGATGTTCATTACAAGTCGTGAGTTCCCGCTTTTATTTACTCTTTTATTAGTGGACTTTCCACATTCAACTTTGAATTCATGCCATCTATTTTTTTAATTCACGTTCTATAGAAAAGAACCTTCTCGTTACGAATGCAGTTTTGATTATTTCGCTTCCTAATTGCACTTACACAACTTACCCATCGTAAAGGGCGCATGAGCCAACTCCGGGTGTCTTCATTAGAAAACGGGTTACAACCCACATCCCCCAAAAGACTCCGAGTTTGTTGCTCATTACGTAAGTGTGATCATGTACGATGGCGGTTTCTGGCGTTAACTTCATCGTAGAGAGAAGGAGAGCCTGGGATATGGTATGAGGTACGGATCATGTTGCATGATGATCTACAGGAATGAAACGGATTGGAGTAGCTTTTCAGTAGGTTGGGGCTTTGGGTTGAGAAAAGTTTCAGGTTTCATCGTGGTCGTGGTGGTAATAGGATGCTAGGAACAGTTGCGTAATGAAGAACGCACGTGCCACAACTTTAGCTATTGCTGTACATACATCATGGGCATAAAAAGGGCCCGTTTCATTTTCGTCGGCTAGTTGTAAGATATTTGTAATCCATTATTTCCTAGGAGTTCAGGAAACGGGATGGTTCTAATGGAAGTGACAGGTTAAGTGGGTCACATTGAAGATTGGGTTTGTCATTTTACGCCGTTTAAGCTTATAACGAGAGGAATGTTGTTGACCACGCGCACGACGATATATTTTGATTCTGAGATAAATCAAACTTGATGCAATTTCCATTATCCTTTCCTGCATCTCACTGAGAATCGTTGGACCGGGTTTTATTTATGGCAGGCCGAAATATTTATGAATCTATGATCCCTAAAATCGAAGGTGGATGTGTGAGAATGCATTCCGAGAACCGCACGATCTATTTTACCAATGGAGCTTTGTGATCCTGGATTGGAATTGTTCGATGCAATAACGTCATATAAAGGAGTACGTATGAGCAAAACGGTATCGCAAGTAAACATCATTGCTCATTACTTCGAAAGCATAGAAATAGCATTGCTATATTATGCGAGACAAGGCAAATGAACTTACTGCACTAAACCTTTCATTACTCGTTAAACGTATGTTTATGGTTTGATAAACACCATTATTTTTTCAATTAAATCAAAGCCTCATATTTCGCCTTCGGAGTTCAATATTACTGATGTGGTGCTCCAAACTAGAATCTTCTTATTTCAGAATTTGTTTAGAAATAGAAGAATAATAAAAAATAAAATAATACATACAAAATTGAAATTTTAAGATGTTAATAAAGTTGAAAACATTCGTGACACGGATTGATAATGAAACGATCTATTTGACATTATATTTTTTAAAGCGTTTTTATTCCTGTATGTTTGGAGTTAATTCGAACTCGGAATGGACTTTACAAAACAATATGTGGTGCTTAAAAAGTATTACATCTTGAAGGATTAAAACATTCTCTTTAATATATTCATAGTTTTATTTCTTTTCGTAAATTTAAATCGATTTGATTCTTCATCGTGAATTTTTATATAAAGTGTTATCTTTTGATTTTTCATGGTCATACAATACATTTATACTCGCTGTCTTATTCACGAATCGTATGATCAATTTCGTGCAGAGGATAATCTGTATAGGATTACAATACACACTTTTGCATTTTTTTTCACGGGCCACAAGTGAATCGCAAGCACTTTGAGTCACCTGAAAAGGTCAGATCAAAACAAAACAAACGAAAACATATTCTACCAAAGCTTTTAAGGTGTCAATTACCAAGGGTAAAGTGTACAAAAAATCTATCTAGAACAAACCCGTGTCGATTCGCTGTCTATCCGAATGCGCCGTTGTCGCCGCAAAAACGGACATGGCAAATAACGTAGCGTGAATTGTAAGTGAATAACAATATCAGTGGTTTCTTTTTCGGTCTTAAGTATCCAGGGCAGGGCCCCCAGGGCTCTCGGCATCCAGACCCACCAGCGGCCGCTTAGTCCGCTCATAGGTACTGATCCTTAGATGGGTACATACATACTGTGAATGGTATTAAAGATGCAAGGATGATATAAGCGCGAAAATGCGGTGATTATAATCAAGATTAACAACAGACCTATTTTCAGCAGTGTTCAGAGACCTTTTTCCTGCAAAGGTTTTGGTATTTTTTTTTATATTTGGATAGATAGGGTCCTTTTTAAATATGCATCTTGGGCTTTACTTGTTTTTTATGTTTTTTTTTTTTTTGAGAGACAACATCTCTACTCGTTGATCAAAGTTGAAAAATCGCCTCACTGGATTAAAAAAAGAGAATCGCAACACTGTGCATCGCACGTTGTCAGAAGATATTTTGGCTTTCCTTGTCGGCAATTGAAGCAGCGGAAGCGACCACAAACTCGCTGGGTAAGACAGTCGGGTCGTACGATTGCATTTTCATGGTTGGTGGCGCGGTATACAGCGGTCTGGGAACTATCTTCCCGCAATGTTTTATGCTGCCAGCGCAGACCGCATACCATTGCAGCAATCAAGTAAACGAACCGTGATTTCACAGGCCATGGAAGTCACCATAGATGTCAAACCGCATGCTCGGTCGCTTCGGTCGTTTCGCAGCCGTTCCTTCTTTCACTAGGTGCAGTTTCACTCAGCACCGGATGAGTAATGATTTTAATAACCATAATTTATGGACTGAAGTATCACAACAGACGCATACACGAGGGGAATGCATCCACGAATGGAATGCATTTTTGAGCACCAAAATGGTCGGAACTGTTAAATGCGACACCAACGCTACCGCCAACCGATGGTAGCCGAGTGAAGATTAAATAAAAAGGAAGGTAATCCTTATAATAAAGCAACGAATTGTGTCAACTACGGTCGGATTCTTCCGAAACACTGCGGTGAAGGCGGCTGCATCGAAAAAGTTTTTGGGGTTGTCCCTCGTTGGAACGTTGGCAAGTGAATGATTATCCTTAGTGATGATGGTGGAGCTTATTGTTCTTCGATGGGAGTGAATTGATTCAATTTTTAATAATAACGTTTCCGTTTCCGTTTCTCGTACGCACCAATCTATGCTAGTCTTTTTCGCCTTGAGGCCCATAACCTTTTCTTCCTGTTTTGAGGTTCGATTTAAGTTTATAAAATCAGTGATATTTTGTTCGGACCAACTCACCCCACACTCCGCTATATTACAAAAATTAGCATCGTGGTTTGATTGGAATGAAGCAATCATTTTAAGCCAGTGGTTTTCATGTCCTCCTCGCATTCCGCATTATTTGCACTGTTTTTTCGCAAAAAATATCACTCTATTTGAGCAATGCTTCTGCATTAAAAGTGATTCATGTGACTGTGTACTCCTGCTTTCCACCGATTTGTTGAAGACGGCTGGATTATTTTGTTTTCCTCCTCTTTGGTGCTTCCTCATTTGCCGATGTAAGTCGTCTTTTGTACATTGCAGTTAGTTGGTCAACACTACAGAAGCAAAGAATAAAACCAACCCCCACCCGGAACTCCTACAGTTACAGAATACACATTTTATTTTCGTTTGTCTCTTCATTTATTTGTTTGATAACCGAATTATCTTTCCCACTTATTGAAAGCATTGTTTTATTTGCTTACTTAATTTATGGGGAAGGGTTAACGCGACACGTGTTTTGTGGAGCATTTGCCCGTGTTCATATTGGTGCAGTTTTGTTCGATGCAGTAAGGATGACATGGAGGAAATTATGTGGATGGTTTCGGCATGATTTATTTACTTTTTTAACGGAATTTCGCGAAAATTATATTTTATTTTATGAATTCTGTACACATGCATAATTTTCATAAATGCGTACCGAGTTGTGATTTGTACTGATTTTAGATTAATTATATACAATTCTCTTTTTGGGTTTTAATTGATATCTGCAAAACGTATTGCTCAATAATTTGTTTTGTAAAAAACTAAAAAATATAAATATGTTTCGTTACGGCTTTAGATTTTCAAAAATGCGTTTTTCTAATAGGAGAAAAGGCCTTATATTTACTAGCAAGATTTGTTACAGAAATGAGAATTATTTAATTGCAATTAACACTTACACCAACCAAGATCCAAACAAACCGATTATCCAAAGCCGCAATTAAACGGCGTGAAACATTGTTGTTTGTAGTTTACTGGGAGTAAACGGTATTCGAAATGAATTAATTGCTCCGTAACGAACTGTCGCCCTCGGTTGCAAACGCAGCATGTTTAATTATGTTACCAGCCAATGGTTGGCTTCGGATCTTTTCGAAACCAAGCTTGAGGAACAAGGTTGAAAAACCCTATTTTCCCGCCAACACCTAGACAGCAAAGGTATCTTACATAGTACACCATTTGCCGCAGGTAACGATTTTTTTCACTTAACCGGCACACCTTTCCCCATTCCCATTATCATAGCATTACCGACAGATCTCTCTATCTCTATCTCTGTTTCGTTTTGTGCGAATAATTTACCCATTAAGCCATGTCCAAAGACAACCAATATCGGTTAGCAAACTCCTATTGGCACTATGGCAAGCTTCACTTCTAGTCAAGGAAGGAGAGTACGATGGGGTGGTTTGGGTTGGAAAAGCTCCTCGATAGCAGGAAGGTTTCAGCTAATTAACTGACATTTCTGCCGCAAGACATAACCCTAGCATCAACCGCAGTCTTCCCCATGGAGTTACCCCTTCCCGGAGCAAATGGTGTGCTTGGTCCGGATTTGTTACATTAGTGAGCCGCCAGAAGCGAAACTGTGTGAACTTTTTGCAGCAGATTGGAGTATGTTTGTGACGACGTGTGGTTCGCAAAAATGGGCCGGACGAAAAAGGCCCATTTTATCCCTTCTAACTAAACCCAGTAACTCCAGGTTTGATATTCAAGGTGTGCACGTGAATCTGCCAAAGGGACACAACGAAATAAGTACAAGCTTTCCAGGTATCCGATCGGATCCATCCGACCTGCACGTGGCGCACGGATTTTGGTCCAACGAACGTGTCGCCGTTTGCTTTGTGGCCGTTGTTTAGCACAATGGCTTTGTCGGGAGCATGTAAAACAACCACAAAGACTTACCCACACAACGATGTGCGCGTGTGTCTTATCATGTGAAACACGCTGTGGGTAAACCTTTGGGGCACACATTGTGACCCAGCCGGATATTTGCATCCAAACACCGTTGGGCTGTTTTTTTCAATTTTTCCTCTCCTTGGGAGCCCCAAACAAGTTGACTTCCGGTCCGGGGACTAATGTTACCACTAGTGCGGGGATAGATTATGGCCGTACGGTACACTTTCACGATAAAAATATGCGTTACGTGCACCAAAACTCGAAAACTACTTTGTTGCTGACGAGATGAGATGGTAGGGGAGGAGGGGATGGGTAGAGAGTGGTGTAGTATAAAGCAACATTTTGTTGACAAAATAAACTTACCAACCTACAGCCTCCGGTGTGCGCCTTTGCTGGCGTGTTAAATTTTAGTAGCTGTCAACAACAGCAGAACGAAACCAAATTGGATCGGATACCACAAACTTTTTATTTCGTTTTGCTTTGTTCCTGGTATAGTTACGTGTTAGTAAGTGCATTTCTTACCTGGAAACCCCCTCCGATGGCCGAAAACTATAAACAATACCGGGGCAAAATAATCCCCGTAGGATTTGCAGCTCTATTTGCACGCGCTCTAATTATTTTTGGGAAATTCTGAAAAGTGCAAATATTTTACGAAAGAATACTCCGCTCACTTATTAATAAATTTAACTTACAATTGTGTGATTCCGACATGGTTATATATTAGGCAAGCAAGTATATCAGAATGAATTTTATGCAAACAGTTACTTAATGCTGCACTGTTTTTGTTGTGTTTATTTTTAATGCCGTGCTTCATAAATCTAACGGACGAGGTCTAATGCTGCAAATATATTTACACTTTATGGTAAGCATCGGTATAAACAGTGATTTCCGAAGATAAAGATTGACTATCTACTACGAAAAAAGTAGAAAAAACATAAACATAGCTATTGAAAAAACTGTTTCTGCCTGAACTGTTCTAGTGATTGATGATCGCGATTCACCAACATCAGCTAGACTCATGACTTATCAAATTAAACGGAATGTAGCTTAACTACAGCCATCCCGGGTTACGTTTTTAATGTGATGGACGCAAAATGCAATGGCAGCACAATTTCAAATCAAATGCTATAAATAAAATTTTTTCGTAAAGGATGGGAAAAAAACGAGGTCACACATGACGAAAAATTTAAATTTAAATTTTAGTGCACCTAACAGTGCGTGGATGTGGATAAATAAAAATTCTTTTGAGGCGCGCTATAATAAAGTGAAATGGGTTTTGTTCGTTTTGTTTGACTGCTACCGACAAATTTCCCCGATAGAAGTGGTTGGTTAGGGATCAGTGTGTATATTGGTTTAAAACTCTGGCGATTGAAGTCGTCTACGGCCATTGCTAATTGCTTGATTGTTGGAATTTGTTAATGACATTCGGTTGAACTTGTACGGCTGGAAAAATCTGAAGCTTCACTAACGAACTATCGAGTACGGCCATCAATTATGCAGGTAATTTTATAATACCATTAAGAATCGATTGTCGTTGGACGTAAGGAAAGTAGGAAAGTGTGATATTCACGTCAGTGGTGATTACGGTATCCACTAGACAGAGAACTACATGGTTTGATCCTAGAACAATGAGGGATGACGTAAAAGTTTATTTTCCAAAATGTCATTTCTAAGCGTGAATGGAAAATTTATTCCCCCCAGTTTTGCCGCATTCGCCCCAGATGGCCGCATTTGCGCCGACCGTGAAATAATTATAAAGTCAATTAAAAAGGCACCGTTCGTTTTGACAGGTTACAACGTCGAATTTTTGGGGGTTGCATAAAAGTTCAAAGAATCCCAACGTTACCTCCGGTTCGCGTGGAGGTGTCAGTTTGAAGTCGGTTCCAACGAGCGATTATGGCACTGCCCTCCATAAAGCAAGAAACATTTGGTCAAAGTTTTTTACCAAGCCGATGAGGGATGCTGCTTGGGGAGTAAAAAAAAAGATAAATATTTCGGTCATCCCCGGACGGGATCATTGATGAGCTGTCAATGGAGCTGTTGAACTGGAGATGCTGGGACGACGAAGAGAAACCAGGTTGTCATTCGTTAAAGGGCGTTATTCGCTAAGTGACCCATTTCGACTGTGAATGTTGGGTTCCTGTTGTACTCCTCATTGTGCATGGTCGAGTATGTATGTGTGTATGTTTGTTTATGTTGCAGCCACTAAACCGAAAGCAAAGCCCATTATTTCTTTGTCGGGTAATTAATGAGCTCATTTAGCATCCGGTTTTGGCGATAGTCGGCAGGAAACCGCTTTGCTAACTGAAAATTCATGAGCTTCAGTTCTTGCGTTGGTCTGGTGTGCATTTTCCGGCACAAACACAATTGAGGCGTTACAACCGAGCATAAAATTAAGCGATAACTCTGGATAGAAACTAGGAAACCATCTTTCTCAGCCCCGTTTTATTCCTTCACTCTGCTTGGTCCAGTGTTTTAGCGTTTTAAAAAACGGAACCCATTAAAGTTGCGTTAAATCCGTTTTTCTCATGTTCGCCCTCCGTTTAACCGGTTGCTATTTCCGGAAAATGCAAAGTCACTGGAATTCTCATATCACAGTCCGTAACACGTAATGGAACAATGAATGTCGGTGAAGAAGATAATTATTTTGCCCGTTTCTGATTCCGTTTTATTTTACAAAGTTTTACTTTTTCCGCATTTTCGTTGCAATTGTTCCGTTCAAAAAGCATCTTCGACTATACCATGATCGCGCGGGCGGCTGCTTTGTGTCCACGAGTCGCTCCGGCCTGGGACCTGCTGCCGCAGCGACTGAGAGGAGAAGCAACCGCAGGTGTCCGTACTCCTTCAATGACTTTCGTTTCCCACGACTAAGCGGACTTAGCTCTACAAAACGAATGACGATTTTACGTTTGTTCTCTAACTATGTAATCCACATCATTGGAAATAGTTATGCTGTGATTGACATAAACGTCCTTGAATGTTTGCATGTAAAAAATTGTAAAAATAGAAATGTAAGCATATTTATGTAACACGCGCAATAAACGATATTTTATTTTAAAAAAACTAGAGAGTGAGTAAGTTAAAAAGACTGTCGTGAACCTCCATAGGCTTCACTCGGTGAATACATGCGCAAAACCCACTTTGGAAAAATAACATGATAATTTTGCACGAACTGGGTCGAAAGCACATTTTAACATAATTTTGTCTCCTGAGCGAGGAAATGATGCTTCATTGGCTGCGGTTTTCCCACAATAAATACCAAATCAAATGTTTCTACGCTCCAACAAGTTAACCAACTCGAAACCGGAGACTTGAAGTGGTATTACTCGAGCGGAATTAAAAGTCTCAAATAGTAAGCAATCACTTGGAGGACTGCGAATCAAACCGATTCGGTAGGGTTTCCTCGAGGGCGCCGTCCGCAAACTCTGCGTCAAGCCCAGCTGCGTCCTCTTGTTCGACAACGGTTCCCTCTAATCTTACCGAATATAATCACAAAAGTTAGGGACCAAGAACATGGGTCGTAAATTCGTTCCGCTCTGGGACGCAGGTGCGCACTGAAGTAGATGAAGCAAACTGGGCAAAATCCTTGTCAGGGTGGGAGATGGTAGAAGGGGCACAAGTGTGTGTTTGTGTAGAAAGGCGGGGAAGGTGACTACTACATCTTGGGTGCGATGTTCGGGTTACGTGTCAAGGCGAGAAAAATGACGTTAGAGAAAATGATTTAACATGGATCAAAACACCTACTTAAAAATCTAGCTAACTTTTATGCCATTCCTTATATTTGGACGGCCAGACCAATTAAATGATATTAAAAAAATAAACGTTTTCCTTAACCTAATTCTTAAAAACTGCTTGTATTGTGGCATTTCCGTCTAGGTAGCCACAGCTGTAACCTTATCCCGCGTTAACTCGGCTGGTTTAAAATAAATTTCTTTCAAACGAAAATCAATCAATGGAGGCGCCTGGTGTTTCTTGTAATGTAATTGAAGGTGATTTGTTTGAATTTAAATTAATTGTTAATTAATTAATAGTTTGAATCTATACTTCTTATTCTCTGCTACGTCAAGATTATATTAGTGAGACTTGTTTAAAGGATCTATACATCTTAACCAAATCCAATTCATCAAAAAAATTCATTTTTACTCATTTGTTATTAAAATGATTCAAAAAGTTTTGTCGCGTTCAAAATAATTTAGCCTACAAATAATTTTGGTAAAGGGAAGCTCAATAAGTCACGAAGACTGAGGAGGTAAGAGTGCCTTGTTTTTTTTTTGTGGTATGATCTATGCACCACAAACAAACGTCATGGTTTCTTCAACGCAAGCATAATTGATTGATTGGGAGTGTACCAAATCATTTTGAGTGAATTTAACTTATTCACTCTGAATCGACTCACCTTACTGAATAGCCGCTACACCTTATTACCTTTTTATCCCTTCTGTATGCTTTGTATTAAACTTCGAAGAAAAAGGCAGAAGAAAAGAAAACGAAAATGTGCAATGTTATCGCCTTTTTTGTGCAATTTCTTCGGTACATGCTTGCATCTTTCTCTCCATGTTGTGCTCCAGCGAGCAGCTCAAGGCATCCATCGAAGGCGTTTGTTATCAGGTTCTGTGGTTGGTTTATCTTTGGCGTTAAGCTCACAAGCTACAAAGTCGTCATTGCTTCCTTCGGTAGCAACTGTGTTGGCTGTTTTATAGGTTATCTCAAGGCGTGCACTTGGCGAAGCTGGGGAATATGCCCCCAAAAGCACGAAAAATGAAAGAGTGTATGCAGGGAAAGTGAAGAAAGCTCCTTGAGTGTCCTGTTGCTTGCGGTTGGCGAATGGCGATCTGGGTCGCGTAGTAACACAATGGGGATGCATCATCCGTCATATTTCATTTTTATGGCCATTTCTGTTGCGCCCCAACTAGCTTTATCTGGGTAACGCCCGCTCAGCAGTGAAGGAAACATCACTCGAGGAAAATAACGGGAGATAGTCGGAGTGAAGTGCGGCTCTCAGTTGGCTTCCAGGAGCACGTGTTGAATGAGAATGATTGTTATAGTTTCGGTTGAAGTGTACCGTGACACCAGTGCTATCGTGACGTTGGTGCTTGCTTTTGATTGTATATTTATCTTTTTTTTATCGATGTCGATGGCGTCTGGAAGTACATCGAGATATGGTCTTACTTCAGGTTACATGATGCGCATTCCCCTAATTGGGGATTGTCAATCCTTCCAAGTGCTTGTAAATTGCATTTGTTTTGGTTTTACGATTTTATTATACAACAGTGTAATGTATCATAACAACAAGAATATTGAAAAATGGCTTCATGTGCTAATAAATGTTCAAAATGTGTCACTCCAATGGGCCGGAAAAGCTAAAACAAAATAAAATTTCTCAAGAGTGTGAGAATAATTGACGAATACAAAAAATCCTTCTCAAACGAAGATATCAGAAAAAATTAATTTCTGTGAAAAATAGTCATAGAAAACAGAAACATGATGGGTTTAGAACGAACTGGGCTGTATAAAGCAAGAGAATATAAAATATATGTAAAAATCATTGTTTTCATTATTTGCTCGTTGTTTGTTTTGAATTGCTAGAACAGAATAATCAAACTATTTCTCGCTGGTTTTCCAGAATTTTGTTTACAATGAGGAACAAGTGATAGAGCTTTGCATTTTGTTTCAATCTGGAATTTATGCAATCCAATCAAAATGTAAAAGGGTAAAATCAATATATACCCCTTCCTATGTAATGTTCACCTCACGATTGCAACAGTGTGGCATTCTTTTGTTTTATAGCTTTTCGCATGTGTTTTATTCTGTTTTTCAACTACCATTTGTATAAGCTCTGACTCGTCCGTAATAACCCAGTCTAAAAGAAACGACAGTGAACCAAACGTTTTGCTATTCACCTGTACCAGTACACTAACACATGTAAGGAGATGTTCATTCGTTTTATTGATGAAATGTCAGTTTTGTTTCCGATGTTCTGATGACATTTTTGGTTTCTGTTACGAAGTTTGAGCAGTGATTTTTTTGGGATACCAATAGGATTGTTGAACGAACGAAGGAAACAGTTGGGGAAAAAAAGCCACAATATGTGGAGAGGGGTTTGAGCCAGTGCCATTCGATTCGCAAGAAGCATCGGGATTATATTCATTGAATTTTATCTATTTTTGAACGTACTGAAAATGCAATCATCCCGCTATTCGTTTAATTGTTTAATGAATATGTATGGGACCCTCCCGTAGTTGATGATTGAAACAATGATGGGATTTTAATTGGATTGCAAAGGATGTACGAGGATGCGCATAGTTTTCCATGCTGAGAAACAACACATACGGTTGAAATTGTTCTTTATTGTGATCATATTTGATAAAATTTTATTGTGTAGGCTTTGCAGGAATTAACCTTTTCGAGGAATTGCATTCGTTTTTAAATTGAACTAGAAAGGGGTTCCATCGATTTCATGTTATTTTTTTGTGCATTTTCTTTTGCCTTCTACCATCCTTATGTATTTCAAACCATAGCTGGTATGTTGGTCTGACAGCTGAACATAAATTTATCTGTTGAATATGTTGTTGTGATGTTTTACGGAACATTTAGCTCATGCTCAGTCCGGCATATTTCATCGTCACAATCTATGCAAAGCAAATCGGTCTTTTTCGCTCAAACGATTCATATTTGACATCCCATCGAATCTCCGTCTCTCTCGTCTCTCTTTGGTGTTGACAAACGAAACGATAAAACATATTTAAACAAAATTCATGCAGACTAGTTGAATTGATTGGTAATCTTAATATCGATGTTGCTTTACCTTTTGGTTTGTTTAATCTGAACCATTTCAATGCAATTATTTAAAATTCATTTAAACGCACGTAGGTTAGCTCTGGGTTTTCTCGAGAACCGTTACCATCGGTTACCCAAAGCGTGATGATTTCGTTTCCTCTAATTGTAATGTTGCGAGCGTTCATATTTATTGTCCTCCATGAATGTTGTGAACCTAAACAACCCACTAGTCCTGTTATCAGGTAGGTTTTTGTTTGGATAGCTTTGTTGTTTTATGGTCGGCTGATTATTCCACCTCAGAGAGGGCAGTAATATAATTTTTTGTTTATCTCCCACAACCAAAGCAAACTACGGTTTATGTCCGAAGTAACGATTCCCGATTTGTTTTCTTGCGAAGGGAAAAAAGGATACCTTCGGTCTGTGACTTGCAAGGAAAACAGGTTTACTAATCATGTATGGACTATTATGGCGGTTGGAAATGTTCGGATGGATTATTTGTTTTTTATTCTGACTTTAAAGTGTTTACGTCCCATTGAGTGACTGATGTGGTCGATTGCAGTTTATTCAAAAACTCAAAAAGTATGTTTTTTATTTCACGGTATTTCAAATACAAGTATTGTTCTATTTTGAAAACATGAAACCATTTAAATCAAGTTAATTTTTTTTTCTAAAAAATATATTTTAAGAATGTTTTAGTTTTGCTGATCAAAATTAAAATAAAAGATTTCACCCAACAGGTTGGCACTCACGATGCATGGCAATGAGTTTACAACTTTCTAATAGCTGAAAAAACTGTTTAAATTAATTCGAAATCGTTTCACATGCTGCATCGAATGATGTCAATGAGTGTTTAAGTTAGTTTGTGTTCGCTATTTTCTCAAAACGGTTCATAACTATTCTCCAGACAAGCCGCAAGAGGTGTATCTTATTCACCCTTTCACAGTCCTGCCAAGTTGAGAAAATGGGTCAAAAAAATTGTAACAATGTTGTTTTTTTTTTAATTTGTGCATAGGTTTTGGACTTGAATTGAAGAAAACAATTTTTTTTTTTCCTAAACAATGTTGGATTTTATTGATTAAATGATGGTCAGTTTGCATATGTGTTATTTGTGATTGTGATCAGGAATAATTTTTATAATAATAATTTGTTTTCGAAGCAGGTACACTCGAAAGAAACGAAAACGAGTCGAATCAAAACGTGCGACAAAAAACTTCCCTTGGCTCGGACAAAGCAGTACAAATACCATCCGCTACAAACTGTGAAGGGGTTAAAAATGTTCCTAATTAAATTCGCGACGTACAATTAGTTTGGCATTCCGTCGGAATGGCTCACGGCTGAAGTGTGCCTCCGAACCGGGACACCGAGACAGGAATACCGAGTGTTGTTCATCAGTCCACGAGCGTTTCGTGCAGCTGCTCACACTCCTCATCTCCGAGAGCATGATGGTTTCTTTTTCTCCGAGGGCTATGGCATACTCGGAATAAGGCACAGGACAACGGATCTAATTGAATTTCACGTACTATTACGATTTGTGCCTTGGGCCTCTATCGATTGTTCAACCGAACCTAGAGTGTATCGAACTGAACGTATTGGATAAAGTTGCCCGTGACGTTCAGTGGAACGTGCAAGGTGGTGTCGCTCTTCGCAGCAGGTTTCGATTTCCGGTCCGTCGGGTGACTCTAACTTGACAGGATCCCTTTGGGGCAAATGGTTCTTACTGACACGATGAATAACTTAATGAGAAAATTAATTATGATCCAATGGGTTTTTTGGCGCGAGTGGCTCGCGGGTTTGTGGTCCAGTGCGGTGTGAAATTTGATTTCGTTTTTCTTTCAGTGTGTTCTGCCGTTTCGATCTTCGGCCGCCCGGAACCTTCTCGGTTTACCTAGAATCGATATCGGACGGCAGAATTGGGGGAAACCCTTGACGCGAAGGATGATACGCCAACGTAGCGTTTCTCCCATCTACCATCGACAGGCTCTTTGAATCAATTGGCTACTCTAGACTTATCTAATGCATCTGTTGACTCTACGCGTGAAGTGATACAAGAAGAATCAATAATCTTCGCTGACCTCCGAAGGTAATGAGGGGAAAAGCTATTTATAATGGTTGTTTATTTTTCACTCGAACTTCAATTTTGTCTTTCGTTATCTATTGGTAATTTTTTTCTGTTTTGCAGACGTTCTAACTAACGCAACGCAGCATGTTATTTTAGATTCTGTGAAACGTGAGAAATCATAAAAACCATAAAGCTCCATAAATCTTTTTCTTCGTTTATTTATCGTCCATCAAAGAACCAAGAGAAAACGAGAAAAAAGGGGAAAGTTGCTGCTGCTGCTGCAAAAGGTGATACAATTATTCATAAAATACGTGCCGAGCGCGTTGGTCACGTGCTGCGGTTTTCTGGTTCAGAAAAATTTCATTTGTGAAAGTCGATAATTTTGCCCTTGCTGCACGAACAAACATTAGCAACCAGAGCTCTATGCTCTCATTTTTTTACTATGAAACATATTTTATAACATGTGAAGTGTTTCATATTTAAATCGCATTATATAGTTTTTTGAGCATTAGATTGAATCCGAAAACCACCCAGTGAATCCGTGAGAGAATTTGTTTTAGAAATTCTATGATATTTCAATGTAATTAGGAATAACTTTAATCTTAGAACAATCTTAGTTCCTCGTATCAATCGATTAAACGCTTCGTGAATCCAATAAATGCATCATTATTGTGACCAACTTTCTTCCTTGTACCGAATCTCAGGTCGTTATTCTTGTGGGATGTTCAAAGCACTTTAAAATCGTCATCGTAATCTCGCAAGTAAAGCTATTCATAAATGGAATTCATTCACTTTTTTAATGTATTTTATAGTTTTACCTCGATTGTCTTTAGAAGCATCTGGCTTTGGCCAGATTGTTCACTTGGTGGAACCGGAGTGTTACTATCACACTGTAGAATCAGCTCTTGTGCCCGCTTGTGTCGTCAGGATGAGGCTTGGAATATTGCAGAAGCTTATTAGCATTTTTCCCATTTCTATGTTAATGGTGGCCGTGAGTTGATGTAGGGGTGATGTACGATGCTGCTGGTGATACGTCAATCGAAAAGGTTAGAAATGTAGGAAAATAATTCAGGGTTAGTTAAAATTTACTTTGAAATTAAAAGAAACACTTTCAGGATTGTTTTATCACACTTTAAATTGACCCGACATTTGGTTTTTAATTAACTTTTAATTGCGAACTCATTACAATTTTATGTTGCAACAGAGAGTTGAACAACACTGAACGGATGGTAAATAATTTTTTGAAAATATATTAAAGCTCCATCTGAGAGTTTTATCATGACACAGAACTTTTAGACGGCAGCAAAAACTCCATCGTAATAAAATCCGTAACAGCTCTTGGCCTGTGGAGGATTCATAACGGAGCTTAGAATACACAACATTGTAACCAAGATAAAAAAAACTCAATGATCTGTTGCCAATTGCAGCCAAACATTTTACTAATGATTTTTCATGCCGTTCTGTGGCATTTTTTTGTAAACTTTTGTTCCGTTGTAGCATTTTCCTCATTCTTCTGTAATTAGCGTAGACTTTATGTTTGTGTTTTTTTAATCATTAAATTCTTCTGCAACACTCAAATGGCTGGGGGGGCGGGGGGGGGGGGGGGGGGTGAGATGAGGGCGCTTGCGCAACTTAAAAATATCCCTCTCAAGCTTTGCAAAAAACTAAGCCGCTGAATGGGGTGGAAGCGTTGTGTGCCACAGCGCACAGGAGTGTATGAACGTTCAAGGCAAGATAACGTAATTGGTAATTATATTTAAAATGGACTTCGAGCGCACACGGACTGCGTGATTTCTTATTTTTCCACTTTTACCTTTATTCTAATTGTTTTGAACGTTTGAATTTTCCACTTTGACGTACTTGTATATGGTTCTTGTTGAGGTTTGTTGGAAATTGTTGTGATCTCTGGACTTACCGGCCTTTTTTTATGCGGAGACAAAATATTGGCGATATAAGTACGGGAAATTTACTCTACAAAAATATAATGTCTAAGTTCATGCTCCAAATTCGGTTTGGAATTCGATTCCGAAAATATATAGATTTTATGATCTCATACTAAACATACTTGTGAGCCAATATCTGAACAATTGGCGCCTCATCCGAGCTGTAAAGAAGCAAACGGAACCTGGAAAAGGTAATCAGCATTGGTGATGATAAGTTACCCGCCCACCAGTTCGTGCGTTCGTTACGGTGAAGCGTACGTTTGCCGACAGCTTTTCCTCTAGCCACTTATCCTCGAGGTTTCATCTCGTGGAAAGTCTGCACGGGACATATAATAATAAATCACAGATATTGTCAGTTTATAGCAAGGAAATTGAATCTGTTACGAACGACGGCTGGGTTAATCTGGCTACGATATACATATGTAGAGAAGCCAGAAGGAGTGATTGAGAATACCAGAGAATAGGTGAAACAGAAATAGCCGAGTCACGTGCAAGATGATTTCGCTGTCTGTTGTTGGAGTCGTCCTCATCAGTGCCTTTTTGTGTTCCTGCCTGAAGCGATACGATCAGAGGCTTCATAAATTTGCTGCGAGTTTGGAATTGAATGTATCATTATTGTTATTTCAAGTGAAGGACTGATCACGCGCTCTGCTACTTCATTGAAACGATTTTACACAACCTGGGCAAATAGATAACAGAATCATAGATATACAGAGTCATACGGACAGGATTTAAATTGGCCAGGCTTGAATTGCAACAAATTAATTTCATCTGGAGTAGCATGTTATTGCATATGACACAAATTTGCTCCCGGTGACACATGTCGGAATCAAGTTCAGCATTTTTTATTTTTCTGTTCCTCTTGAAGGTTTGTATGAACTTGTTCTCATGTTTAAACTTGTTTTTTTTCCATCGTTCCCATTTCGTTTGAATAATTTCCCTGAAAAATTAGCCACCAAGCCTGAGGCAACGTGATTTTCTGTTCCAATTACCGGTGTGGAGCTGTTTTTTTTTCTTTCTTTTAACAACCACATAAAAGGGACTTTAATAGAGCTACCTGCCTTCGCATACCCTATGATTGGACGCTTATGATTTACCTACTGAAATAATGTTTTACTGCTCTTTTGTGTTTTTGATACTCCACGAAAGATTTATCGTGCTACTAAAAGATTAACGAGTCGCTATTTCTCTACCTACCCTTCGGATAAAGTGAACGCTTTTCGTTTATATAATACATCATTTTCGGAACCCATGTAACTTCGTTGAAATATTTATCAACTCGTAACGATACTCCACTATCGAAGCTAATTGACCGACACTAAATTTGTTTTACTTAAGTTTCAACCCTTAAGTTAAGTTTTACTTAAGTTTTTTTTAGTAGTATTTTGTACTGCCTTGAGTATAGGAACCCTTTCTCACCTACTCGCTCCCTTGAGACAAGAATCTTAATGAGCTTTTGATATTCACACAACGCAAATTCGAATGTACATATTTGGGGTTATCGGTATTGCTTCCGCTAGGGTTAATCTTCTGGTTAGCGGTTGATCAGATTCTATAGGGTAACCTTTTACATCGGGTCAGTAAAGGAATATCCACTCTTCAGTCCACGACAAAGCTTATATCGGAACATAGCAGTGAAAGGGTGGCCATCACGGTTGGTTTATGTAATAATTAGTGTTTGCCAGTAACCATCCTAGGATTGCTCGGTGCTTGCCAAGCGAAACATAAGCCAATACAAACTCGGATTGTGCGTGGGTGGGTTGGCGTAGACCAACGTGTGTCATAGCACACGTGGAGTGTAAACAAAAGGAAAGGTATTGGAACAACGGGCTACCACGAGTGCGATGAAAAACGGGCTCATATTTATGGAGCGTAAGAAAGGAAAGGGGCATCAAAATTTATTCCAGCACGAATAAATAAGGTTTATTTCATTCCGTACTCTACAACAACAGGGCGAAAGGGGGGGAGGCGAGCGAATTGCTCAGGGAGCGTGTGAAAGAAAAACAACCTGTTTTCCCGCCAACGAAACAATATGTCCCTCGCACTCGGCCGGAACCTGCTGGTTTCTGGTAGCACTTTATTCACTTGTGTTGGCATCCATTTTGTTTCGCTTCCGCCATCCACAAGGCCACTGTTCAACATATGTCCCTATGTGGATGTGTGTTTCTTCACGCTTGCTCTTTATTCAAATTTGATGCCTCCTTTGATGGTTTTCCGCCAGTTTTCGTTCTGTAGGCGTAAGTTACCCAGTTTTCAGCACCTGGCCTGCATGAGAGCAAGTTGCTAGTGTGAAACTCACACGTCCGGGCTTAAAGGAAACTGCACGTCCTGGGAAAAGGGACACAACTCATCGACATCAGCATTCGGTAGACGTGGTCATGGCCAAAGCACGAATTAAATATTTCCCTCGGGACGGAAAATAGGCAATCGAGGGAACGTGTGGTAACACGTTGAAATGAGGAGGAAAGAAGCCCGAAACGTGCGAGTGGTTCGTTTAATCAAGCTCGGGGTGCTGGATGGCTGGGCTTTCCGAGGCCCCTATTTTCTGTTCGCGTCATCTACTAATTGAAAAGACGTGCGAAATGGCGCTCCAGTTCCGGAAGTGCGCCAGAAGGAGGGGCAAAAAAAAGGAAAAAGAAAACCGAGAACGTACATCGAAAACAGTAATTTGCGCAAAGCCATCTTAAACGAACGGGAAAAGAGGAGGTGAATGATTAAATTTAGATAAAATTAAATCCTTTCATCGTTCGCTCGTGTAAGTGGCTGGAAGTGCATTTTCACGGCACGTTTTCCGGCCCCATTCGGCAAGCGTGAAAGAAAACTCATCTTTTTGCCGTTTAATTAGAAATTCAATGAGCGGCTTTATAACCGGTAAGAGACAATTAATGCCTCACGGTGGTTCACGATCTCTACGTTCTGTGGTGGAAATGTTCAGTTCTCAGCGAGACGCTCATAAGTGAAATGAACGGAAGTACTGGAATTTTACATCCATTACGATAACCGCCGCCATCTTTGGTGGCTCTGTAATTCTCGATGGCAGATAAAGCCCGTCGGCAAGAAGATTATTGGCTGCGTTTCTATCGCTCACCAGACGGTCGTTGTCGAAAAAGCGTATGGTTCTCCGTGGCTAACAAACCTTCGAAGATGCCGGTGCTTTGTCGGTGAAGTAGGTGGGTGCTTGCCAGTCGGAGCGCGAACTTCATGTGAACTTCCTCAGGGAGAGGGAAATTATTCATCGTTAAGAAGTCTTCATGGAAGGAAATTACTTAGCATGTGTTGGCGGATAAAGCGATAAGCAAGTAGTAGGCGTTTGCATTGTGCCTTCATTGTCGGAAAATGTCACGGAGTAGCCGACGGTGTTTACGTTTTCCACGCAGCACCGTTTTCTGTGCTCCGGGAAAGTTCTAATGGAAGCGTCCTGACCCTCGGAAAATGTCTCGCAATCAATTAAGGTAATATGGCTGGATGAGCATTAGGAAGCCAGGCTAATCTGGGGTTCCTGAAACAAATTGTTGTTAAAAAAAACTACCTTCATGAAGTTAAGAAGAAGTCAAATTTTACGACGAGCTCATATTTTCACTTAAAAATTTTTCGAGTGAATTTGCCATAGCAAGCTCGATATTTATCAGTCTCAATTGATTGTGATGCACCAGGGTACGAAAAGTTTTGGCATAATATTGCCTCAACGTCGCCAAATTCAGTAGCGATAACAGGTTTTCATTAGCAGAAAGTCTGAAACTGTCCCGTAAATATTCTCCCGCGGTGCTCAAGCATAATCTCTCTTTGCGCTAACTGGAGTTTGGCGGATGTTTCTTGGCAAAACTCTCGCCCCGTTTTCGTGACGTTTTAATGTTTCACTCCCGCCGTTCAGCGAAACATGGGGAGGTAACGAAGGAAGGCATTATCTTAACGTGTTGTCATCCAACTTACTGACCCCGGTCGGTCACTATTTCGGTTGTCCACAGTGTTAGTCCTCCAACCCGAAGCAAGCGTTGGAAAACTTTTCGCAATTAACATCAATTCCGTGCAAATGACGGCGGGAAACGGTGGGTATGCTTTTCCCGTTTGCTAACTTGGCAGCCCAACAGGTCGATTAGGCAACGGTCCTCGACGGAAATACTTAGTGCTTCCATCCAGCGTTATGCTAGACTCCCTTCCCGTGTGCTTCGGCGTTCAACAATTCCTAATCCGTTTTTTGCCTTCGAGGCAGTTGCAGTTGTTTCATCCTTTTTGGTTTTTTCAAGCCGAGTTATAAGGAAGGCTGGCCAATTTCGAGAGGAACAGCATGCGGAGAATATCATCCTAATTTTGCACCCCTTGACGCTCGACGTGATTAAATTTTAACAAAGTTATTCAATTTGGTATTAGGCTGAAACGTAACTCTGTGACAGGTGGAGTTGCTCTGAATGAATGTTTTCACTAAGGAAAGGTAGGTGACAATAAAAGTCTTCCGAAAGAGCAATTGAAATGGGAGAAGCGCGGCACAAGTATTTCCAGGTGGACATCGTGCTTGCCTTTTTCCAAGCTCCCCCTGGTACTTGCGGTACTCTTCCTGGAAACGCTTCCCAAAGCGAACGAAGGGTTTATGCTAAAACTTTGGGGCAAAAATTTATGGCAAACCGGGCGTGTGGCAAGGTTTTTGCTCCCCAATGATACTGTGGACGCATGCGGCCCCCTTTATCCTCATCGTTCTACCAGCCTGGGTTTGTTACTAAGTCGATCAAAGTTTTCCTTCCTTCCTTTTTGAGAAGGGTGTCCTTTTTCGGCCGGAATATGTGTAAATGTGTAGAAAGAAGTCTCTTTTAAAAATTTCAGCTCAAAATTCAAGGTAGGATCATTTTGATGCTGCATTTTTGCTTCATCATCAGAAAAGCTTCTGCAGCTTTGGACCAGATTGGTGAACCTAAATGATTTAGATTCTGGCCCTACCATTCTTTTAAAAATTCTAATCGGAGCAACACGCGTTGCCCGTGAAATGATATAAAACTGTTTTCCCAGGCTCCACGCGAGTAACTGCTTCCAGCCTACCGTATCCGCTTTATGTTCGGGAAGCTGACAGGTGACACACAGTCGGCAAGTTATCCTACCATCCTTTTACCATACTTTGCATAAAAGAGATTTGATATTCATGAAATTCTATTCAAATTTATTTTTTATTCATATATACACACACGGTCATGAGGTCGAGTTCATGATTGTCGCATGTGTTTTTCCGTTCGTTTTTTTCTCTTTCCTATTTTCCGACTAAGTTGACAGCGAATAAAACGGGTTATGAAGAACTCTCACGCTGTGTTTCAACCGTTTACACTTCATCTGGAACCGAATTTAAGTCGCTTTATGTGTCATCAGATAGTTTGGGAGTAGTGGTCTTAAAAGTGTTAGTGTCACTGCATTGCTTCTGGAATCATTCGAGCCCTTTACCACCCATTTGTGCAAACCAAACTTTCTCCATTGGTTCAGTCATTGTGGTTTGGTTTTGTTAGTGCTTTTGGGATATAGCTTTTATTTGGATAAAAAGTAGCAGAAAATATCAATGATGTGTTTTGCCGCAGGCCGCATGAAAACTGAATCCCAGTAACAAGTTTATTTTGATTCATGAGAAACTCAATCTAATTAATTCACTAGTACTCAAGGGTAACAAAATCACAATAACGTTCGGTCTGGAACATATTTCATCCTTAAGTTATTACATTGGACTCATCCTGCGCAAAGGTGCTAATGTGATTTATGTTATTTAAACTTATTTAATCATCATTAAAACATTCAGTTGGCATTTTACCATTCTTTTTCTCCGTCGTTGAGAAAGAAATATTGCCTCATTTTTGTTTTTTTTATCCTTTGTCTCAACTTTCCTTTTCGAAGGGAGGTTTACCGTCTGTAAATTGCTGTTTTTCCTTTCGTTCCATTTCGTTTCGTGCATTATTTTCGGATTTTTGAAGTTTTGCGTGGTGTACACTGTTTTTTAAGTTTTGTTTTTCATTCCAACGCTTTGATATCTATTTATATCTGTGGCAGTTGATTGTTGGGCAAGTAAGCAAGAAAGGAAATTGTGCCACTGCTTTTTGTAACATATTCAATATAAAAATACACCCCATCCAATCGTTCGCGCAACGATAGAGAGATAGATGTTTGCTTATTTTGTTTGTTTTCTATCTCCTTGCGGTCATCTCTACCCTCAAAACAGTGAGATTAACATTCAGTTTTCTTTGTAGCCCCATTAAAAGGGAACAACGTTGGTGGTGGTGATGATGACAACGTTAACAGTAGGATGTCCCACAGTAGGATAGTTCATTCAGTACGGGTGCGACCATCCTAACCACTCTACAGTAACTCCTTATTTACTTGTCTGACTGCTAGTCTCAGCGGAACGACGATTCTGGGTGACGTCGAGAAATACTTCGACGAGATGTTCTCGTCACGAGATGAACCAAAGTGTACCTTTTGGCCTCTTATCTGCGGTCGAGTCCAGCGCAAGTCCCAAGTGGCCACGATCGGTAGGAGCCAAAGAAATCCGACAGCAAAAGAACAACAACCACAGGGCAATCATCCTCTGCCTTTTCGCCATCCTTGTAGATACGTGCACAACGGGACACGTTAGATGAGGGTTGGGGATAAAAGTTTAATAAGCTATAAGTTTTCATCAAAAACTCTACCTTTCAGCACCATTCTAGCGCATGGTTTTGGTAGAAGAGGAAGAAAAAGAAGCGTTTCCATCAGGGACTCCACTTGCGAAAAGGCCTCCAACCATTTTCGCAATGACCGCCGCGAAGTTTTACACGAACGATAAAAAGTTTCCTATACACCAAAACCGAATTTTAGTTGCGGGCACTCGGAAATGGTGGGGGAAGCTTCTCCCGTTGTTCACAATTTTTGTGCTCGTAATTTACTTAGAATTTGTTTCGAGAACTTCCGCAGAAGTCGTCGTAGAGAAAGGTGTGTAAGTAAGTGTTTGGGTGGGTCGATATGTATAAGTGTGTACGTGGCCTTCTTCACTAACGATCCGCTGAAGAAAAACGGACGATTTTCAGAGCTTTCCTTGGGTTGTTGGGGCGTTCCCTTTTTTGTACAAAGTTTCCCACACTTTCACTTTTTAAAAACAGTTTCCCTGGTGTCACACTACGACCCCATTTTTCCGCGGGTACTGTTTCCCAATGAGCGATGGGAAATTTTATAGGATCTGAACATTTCTGTGGAGCGTCGAGTTTTCCGATTTCCTCAACGGATGGAAGCAATTGCTTCGGGGCGGGAAAGTTTACTTCCTTGTTGAGTTGGCTACTTGAACTTTTTCATTGGTCATGGTTGTTGCAGTGTGATTTTGTGAGATTGTGCATTATGCAACGTGCGTGTGTGAGTGGAGTTGAGATGTTGAATGCAGCGTACGAATTTTTCAAACGCTTTTTTTCTCATTTTTATTATGCCAGGTTGTTGAATGGCAGGCCGCATCGATCGATGGGGAAGTTTTTGGAGCGGAAAGATTTAAGGAAAACCCCATTGAGAAGTTTCACATGGAGAGCGCGGAGAGCTGTTTGGAGAGGTAAAACTTTCATCGTACCCAGGCTCATAAGTGTGCCACCGATACGGGATCGGAACCTACTTTTTGAACATCTTTTAATTAGAACCCTTATGTGATCTCGACTCCAACGGGGCGGACCGATGTTTTCTATTATTTATCATGGTTTTCACCCGGGAGGGTATCCAGAAGTGGCTTCGATAGTGGTTTGGAACTTTTAATAAATTGATTCGAAATTATTGAATTGGAATTTGGAGAACTTTTGAATCGTGGAGTCGTTTTAATTGCTTCCAGAGTATCGTGAGTCTCGATGGAGATGATTTTCTTGTCGGCAATCAATTATGCTTCCTAAATAGCCCCGGTAGAGAAGGGTTTCTTTCGCCACTCGGAAAGCTTTGTGGCGAGCAATCGAGAGGACTTATTTGGGCTTTTAATGATGAACGTGAAATTTTTGAATGAATTCAACTCCGCTCCGTGTCGATCATACTCGGAAATCACTACGTTGAAAAGTGGGCTTAATTGACGCGTCATTAAACGTGCAAATAGATTATTTTTATTCCCAGTGCTATTGCGTTGATTAATATTTGAACACCTTTTCTTACAACAAAGTCGCCACAAAATAGATCGCTTGGGAACCTAAAGTATTCTTGGACGAATTGGGAATGTTCAAGGAATTCCAGAAAGCATATAATTTAGTTAAACAAATTTAAAAAAAACATTAGAACGGATTGCTGTTATTTGCATTTATTTAATTCGTCCTATTCTACTTTAAATTGTTTGGCAGCATTTGTCAAATGAGTTCAAACACTGTCAAGCCTCTTGAAATGCTTTTTCTAAGCGCTCTGAATTCCGTAGGCTAGACAAAGGAGGCATCTCGCTGAAACAATACCAAGGTGAAGTGGTTTCAACAAGGATGCTCGAAGCGGCGAGCATCAGCAGAAGCATTTACGACCCACCAGCTTCCACCAATGCATAGTGGCTTCCGTATGTACTGGGCATTTCAGTTTGTACCATGCCGATGCACTCCTAAATGGTCCCGTACGTAAATTGGAAGCTGTAGCATCTGTGCCTTACCGGAAGCATTGGAATACCGACAAACAGAAGGAAATACCCACCGACGCGATGGATGCTGGCGGGATCAGCCGATAAAGCAGGAATCTTGGAACCGAGTGCGAATCCCAGGTCCCGGCTCGGGATCGGGACGTTAAATTCATCCAGGCGTACACTCAACAGCTGGTCGGCAGGACGGTGATTTTTTTAAATTTTCATTTGAATTGACCGGAGTTGCTCTTGGGTGTTAGAGGAAGCGTTAGAGTCCAGGCCAAATAGCACAAATCAGACGACCTGCAAGATGACGCCTTACCCTAGAGATGGACCGATTCAGTGTGGAACGGAATAAGCTCTCGAACCAACCGAGTAAGTTCGCAAGAAAAGCTCTGGAAACGGTGGGACACGTCTGGATGAGTTACTATGGCACATTCCATTGTCCGTTTGAACGGTGTCTGGGATGATGCGAATCATTTGGTCACTTGATTATAATCCCGATAAGACGGAGTAGGCAATGGCAACCCATATTCTACGGAATTCGTGCTTACTTTGTGCGACGCGGGCTTTGGCACGTGCATGGGATAAACAGGATACCTTTCTGTGCACGATGCGGGAAACACTGCAAGATCACGCTGCTAACAAAGGCAAAAGGAGAAGCTTAGATATAAAACGGAGGAACTTAGATACACACCCGAGACTCCATGGTATACGAATCATCCCTGGGACGCTTCCGGCGTTTTGAACGTAAGCCCCGATTGTAGAAGGGAGTTTGTGAAAACTCACCGCGCTGGCGGTGGTGTTGCCTTTGAGGATACGTTGTTTATTGTTTGTTTTGCACAAAGTCTTTGCTTCAGACTGGACAGGAAGTGTGCCTGGAACGGTTGGGTTGGAATCTCGCTATCGCCAGCTCCAGATTCGAACATATAAAGTCCTTGAGGGTGCCCCCGTTTTGAAGAATCGGTCCGTACAAAAACCCGGATCGGCTTTCGGACGATATATTGGATCTAATGTCCAGTGTCTGCAAACGATAGAGTAGTGGTGGCATAATAGACCTTCCCAGTCTTTCTGTGATCTGACCCTCGGGTTTTGCGGACGGCACACAGAAGCAGCAGACTCGCGGTGTCCAGAATGATAATCAACTTTTCGGTAGTTCATTTTCGCAAAACGGTCTACACCCAACTCAGGAACGGAAGACTAGCATTCCTTCTCGGGCTTCGGGCTTCTATCGATTAGTAGAATTTGGCAATGCCCGATGGCGTAATATGTTTGGCAGGCGAACTGATTATGAAATGAATGCGTGCTCCTGGCACGCACAGAGTCCGAGTTTCTTGAACGCGTTTGCGCAACACAACATGGGTATTATGTTGCACAAATGTTATCTCAAACGGCGGTTCGCGTCGTACAATTTCAGGACGCCGGTGATGATGATTGTCGGTATTTGGTCGGACGTTTGGTGTCAATCAGGACGGACTTGAGGTACCGGAACTAACAGGACGCATTATAGATCGAAAGCTGGAGAAGGCGTCAGTGTAGGAAGAAATACGATCTTCTTTGACTGTCAGGTTGTGTCGTACGCGAGAAGGTGAGTGGTTGCTTTATTGTTAGATGGCGGATTGCGATGACGCCGAAAGGGATATCCGGGGACGGTAGTGTTTGATCGAATCGTATCGTGAGTGCGGATAGAAATGATTTCGGTTAAATTTGATACTAAGGTGGTAATATCATTTTAAAAAGTTTTTTTTGCTTATGATGTTCTTTTTTGCATAATACTTTTTCGTGATTATTTTTCTTCAATAACACAGTTTTCCGGGCAACTTTATGTTGTTGCAAATCAATCACACATTTTATGAAGCACTTGACTCTACCAGTCAAGTCTATGATATTGGTTTGAAGGCTGCTGCTTCAAGAGAGAAACAACTCATGCTTCAAACCCCTTTATATTGCGATACTCTTGTGGAATGGGCCCACAGTCGGTAGAAATAAAAAAAAATTAAAAAAATAACAACAACCCGATCTAAAACTCTTACATAAAAGATTTATTAATAAACTAAGAAGAGATGAAAGACAAGAGAGACGAATGACCGAACAAGTCAAAGTCTCTAAAATTTAAAAAAAATAAGTTGGAAGAAATATTCACTTCGCATATAGTTCCCAAGGAAACTGCAACGTGCGAGTATAAATAACTCTCTTGAGTCGGTCATGAATTACACACTCTCGGAAGTCGGCAGTTAATAATGTAAGGTGCAAGGTGGCTTTAGATACCTTCATCGTTTCCACAAATGCACTGATACTTTTGTCGTGCAATGTGACATTGGTACGTTACGCTCGATGGTGCATTCTCAGGAGGAAAGATGGAAACGGAGCAGTGTAAGAAGTATTCGGCATGAGAGAAAAAAGAAAGACTTTCGTTCAAAGACTTCATAAATTTCAATTTATGTTCGTATGTGCCAAACTTATATGAGTTCATTGCATTCCACACTCGCATGCATTCTTTTCGATTTCACATCTTTTAAGCTCAACATTTTCGTTGTTGAACTGCCTTGGGTGACTTATTTGAAGTTGAAAGGGCCGCTCGTTTACAGGCAGCGTGGTGGTGTCACACCCAGTACACAAACGTACTTCAAAGCTTTGCTGTTGCTGCCAGAGGTTTTAGTACTCACAAATATATTTGAAAAAAGAAAAATGATGCTTTCTTTTTGTGTGACTTTCGTTGGTCTTTGTCACATTCGTATGAACTTCAGTATGCTGTTTCTCTTCTGTTTTCTGCTCCACGCAGTTTTGTTTGTTTGATTATTTTACCCTTGAAAAAAGCTTTGATTCATCTGTGAATATTGAGATTCACTCTGACCAAAAACAGTACGAACAAAAACAGAAAGCAAAACCCCGAATTTTATTTGAAGCTTTATTTTCACTGTAAGATTAATTCCGTTGCAGGCTAAACGTAATCAATATTTGATGCAAATCAATGTGAACGACAGGCAATTAATGTTGTACCTTGCTGTAATTTGTTTTTGTTTTAATAAGATGACCTAAACGTGAGTGGAAGATTCTTGGTAGGTTCTGCCTTATTAGCAAGTTGTTTTTTTTGAATGCTGTGTTTTCGTTTGCTGAAGGGAATCTTATTTACTTTCGAACAAAGTCGAGCAAAGAAGAGCATAAAGTTGACACGCAAGTTGCTATTCTTCGTAATTTTTCCCATACCAGACAGCGAGGCAAAAAGAGGAAGATTTTTCACAATCGACCAAACTGCACAGAGATAAACTTCTGTCTTTGAGTGACCCGGCCTTTCTTTCAGCCCATCGCCCATCGCTAATTAAACTTTACTGCTTCGGTGTGCTACCTGAGGGATTTAAAATAACTTTCAATAGAGAACCCCTTTTTTTGGGATGGTTGGATTTTTCGGTACAATTTACAATTATATCTCTTCACGCCCAGATCACGTAAGAAAACAACCGATTGTTTTTATCACACTTTAGCACCACTAACCTGCTAATGGCAGGTATCGGTTTTAAGTCGGTAGAAATGAAGCTGGCTGTTCTGTCAACAATGTTTTGAAGGAATGTTTTTTTTGTGTTCTCTAATCATTCGTACAAGGTACGATTTATAAAATTACAAGCATTGCATTTTGCAGTTTTAGGTATTTTACATCTTATCGATTTGTAATGTTTTGAGGAAAAAACGAAACCATATGATTTAACACGGAATGCTTTAATTGAATATCCTACTGTATACTACCGAGGAAAGCAATCTATTTTCACTCGTTTCTTCACGCTGTGCAAATGTGTCATGAACAGCTTAATAATTTAGCTCGCTACCAATGAGAACGAAACAGAACACAAGGTGGTTAAAATTAATATGAAGAAATTTACTTCCACGACAAGCCCCAGGGGAGTGGATGTCAATTTTTCTTTCCCTCAACGTTAGATTTGGCTTGCAGCTCTAGTCCACTCTAAGCCATACCAAATCGAACACACCGTTCCAGACTCCTGCTGTGCTTTGAAAATTGGATCTCAGATTTTTTGGGTCCCCCAGTCACGGAATAGCGAAACGGTACGACTAGCCTCACCTTTTCGTCGTGCGTTAAACAACGACATTGGTATTGCAACACATTCGATTCGGGCAGTTGTATTGTGGGGTTCGATCCCTTGAGGGGCTGGATTGCGCCAAACCAAAACGAAGAATAGGGTACAATATCTGAGCAAAACCGGAAGAAGCCATAAACAGAGATAAAAGATGTTTTACGCCAACAAACATGCTTATAGATTATGAAACTGCCGCAACAATCACTCCTGGCCGTCATCATCATCAATATCTGCTTCGTGTTTATTTTTTGATTGGTATTCCACTATAGCACTTCTCCCATCCACGTGGAGGAACGCAGTTAGTTTCCTTTTCGAGTTTCCTCACCGCGATCACGTTCCTTTCATCGGTACCGGTTATTGGCAACAAACCGGAAGTTCCCTAGGGGATGTACTCAGCATCAGCAGGCGGAAAATGACTGAGAAAACGGTACCATTTGGCTGCTTTCCTGTTTGTAAAACTCACTTTGCCACTCGCACGCTTATTAAATGGAGGCGCCGGGAGGAAGACATGGGCAGATTTATGTAGGTGTCTGTGTAACACGGTGAGCGTCGGATAGCTCGATTTGATGTTTTGATTGGATTCCTCCGGTGGCGCTTCGGTGTTTAGATTGCTACTTCCGGTGGGTCCTGGGTACATTTACCAACGGTGCCGGCTTGATTGACTTTCTACTTTTCTTTTTCGATTCGTCGGAATCGGTTCCTAGCATAAGATATATAGAGAGAGAGAGAGAGATAAAGAGGAGAAGTGGGTTGCGAGGAAAAGAACCATGTCTTGTCCTTTCCATTTCGTTTTCGAACGACTATTCTTCGACTAGCCTTTACTGCTTGAATGAAGTCCATGAAATTCCCTCGAGGCATTAGTAATTTGATGATGCTTGATTTGGGCGATTGTTTGATATTATTTTCACTGAGCCAATCTTTTTGGTTTTTGTTGATATTGTTCTGTTTTCCATAAACAGAATAAACGGTACAGTATAATAAACGGATAATAATAATGTTTATCATTGGTAATTCATATTGACCTGGGTTCATAGTGGTTATCTACCGTCTAATCAAACGCAGTTCATATTAAATGCCTCAACAATGTATCGTTAAGTTTTCGATGAATGAATGCTTTGCGATTGTATTAAGACAGCAATCAGGATTTCGTTATTTTCACTATGTGTTTAGCCAATCCACGCTCTGATACTAATATAGAACAAAAAACTAAATTAAATTTGTTTCTCCCGTTTCCTTCCCTTCGTCCACAATACAGACGGATTAGTACGTGAAGACCTTCTCTATTCTTTCCTTGTTATTTAATAAAATTTCAATTACATCCGGTGGTCGCCCTATACACACATGGTTCTCGGCAACCGAAGAAAAGGGAAACTCAAACGCAAGCATTATCGTTGATTGTATTCAGATTTCAACAGCTGCACCATTTTCTGGCTGTGTGCCATGGGCTAGACAGTAATCAGCAGAAAGGGTGGTAAAAAAGTGCCCAAGAAACATAAATCTGGCAATCTATGAAAGGAAATTGATGAGATTATCTTGCAAGGGTGCATCATCTGGCACAACGACAGTAACAAAAAGATAAGCCGATGGAAGAAATAAAAAAACGGACGAAACATCCCAGAGAAATAAAGAAACGAACAGGAAACAAAATTGAAAAGTAAAAACAAAAAAAAAATCTTTCTCTGAAAAAAATTGTAAAAAAAAAAATTTTATCAGTCAAGAGCAAGGCATCGGAAACAACATCGGGTACAGAAAATGATAATGTTGTAAAGTTGCTTTTGATCATAGGAAATAAGCCTCACATGTTTCGCTTGTCCAATTGCTTTCATTTGTAACCGGAGTTTTATTCTGCTGAAGCGAATAGAAACTCCGTTGAGACTGTCTGTAAGTCAACTATGTGTCTTGGCGCTAGTTACAAGTCGACCGATCAACTCGAGTTCCTCGAGTTTCCGAGTTTCTACGCGATGGTGTTTGTGGTTTATTATCTAGAATGCAAACATCAATACAAAGAGGAAAAGGGGAACCCAGAAAGGGGTGCTTTAGTGTTGCTCTACATCGTGTGACTCTTTTACAAATGTCTTGGTGCCTCCGTTATTTTCCATTTTCCTTCAGGGACAAAGTTGCAGTGCTTAATCCTGTGACATTTTCCTACAAATACAGTTGACAAATGGTGCATCGTTGTCGACGTGCTCGTCGTCAATGCTTAGGTCGTAACTCTCGAACTTTTCCTGAGTGTAGAAGTACGTTGGCTGAGTATAAGCCAGTGATTGATTTATACTAGTTGTGTAAAGGATGGATACTTTGTTTTCCTCTGTGTCAATACACTGCACCCTATGCTTAAAATTATTTTGAAAACGCAGCAGTTTGAATGAAAGCTTGAGGATTTATGTTGTTCAAGTATGGCATGTCGTTTTGAGGATTAGGAGTGATTTTATAGGATTTGTAGTTTTTTTTTGTAGTATCATTCATCACCCAATTTTAATACCTCTTGGCATGAATATATTTCAAATGCAATGATTTAATTGAACGCATCCAAGCATATTTATCTGACCAACCATATGTTTAGAAGAGCCAAAACTCGTCATTTTTCAACTGCCTCGTTTATGAAATAAAGGATTCCATTTTAAATATTTTCATCAATCAACGGAAAATGCGCCCCGAATAGTTAAACTCGATGCTGCCTAGCCGCATCCAGTTCGATGTAGCATTTGCAGCAAATGCAATAACATGAGAGATTATTGAATTTTGGGACGCAGAGGAATTATGACACCATTTTCAAAGGCATGCGTAAGGATTGCTAGAAAAAAGGGAGCAAGGGAGAGCTAATAGCAGCCATTTAAAAGCAAGTGAACATAAAATCTATTGCCTGGCACTTCCGAGCCAGTTTGGACTAAATTGAAATTGAAGTTATGGATGATCGTTTCCGCGGCGACGCGGAAAATCGGTACGGTTTTAGAAAGTGGATTGAAGCAGGAAAAAATCATGCAAACCCATATGGACCGAACCCGTACAGCGACGAGGAGGAATGACGAGAAGAGGAGGGTATCGTGCCGATTATATTGAAACCGATGATGGACCGTTTTTGCGAGAACGTTTGGAGCGCTGCACAGGATGGAAAGAGTCTTTCTGCTTGTGGTAAAGATTTATTTTTCATGCAGTAGAAACAAATCCTCAGCGAAACTGCAGCCGAACGGTATGCATGGGGCCAGCAACGGTGCTCCGTTTTAATCATTTCCAACGGGAAATTGCTACAAATCTGATTGCACACGCCGGGAACAAGCTTTGGGACCGACAGAAACGTTGGAGTAAGTGGAGGGTTTGTGAGCACCTCGGGGGCTACAAAATACCGTAGTGCCAAGACGATCCCCAGTGGTCAATTAAAAGCCAATGCCTTTGTCGTGTGGCCGGGTCTTGCTGCAGTGACCCCCCAAGTCGGGGGGTATTGGTCCGATATTGGGTGATTGCATTTTAAGTATGACTGTTCAACCTTTACCAAGCCCAGATCAAGACGCATCGTTAGATCCCGGCTTTTGCTGAGGCTTGGTAAAGACTTAGGTAGAGAGAGTAGTACTTCTGGGAAACCAGAGGTACTTCTTGGAAACTGAGTAGAGCGTCTTATGTATGGTGAGCTATTGAATTCCTGAACTGATTATTTAGTACTGTGGAGATCGGAAGAACATTATATGCTTTTAAATTTTGGTATTATGAAGCTTAAATTTTCGATAGAATAACTTTTGTGCCTCTTTTTATTGCAATGCTTGAGTTGAGTAGGAATAAATGAAATATTGCGTTTAAACAAAACTGCTGTTTGGAAATTCCTTTTAGCAAGTAAGAAAATTTGTAGAAAAACGTGCCGACGGAAATGTAGAGTATGCTTTGTGCATATTTTCCGGCCCACCTTGACCTGGCGGATCACCAATGCCGCAAGGGACGCCCGTTGCGAGGAATTATTTTCCCGGAAGCAAATAAACTTTGTACAAATATTTCACTTTCCATCCATCGCTCGCTCGTAGGGTTTGCTCTGATTTCGCTCGCCTTCGTTTCGAGAATGGGTTTTCCACCCGTTTCCCGGTGAACCAGGGCGAAGTTCATTTGTTATTGTCTGTCACTGGCGTTGGCCGTGGAATGTGTTTCTGCCTCGCATATCTCCGGTTAGGGATTTGAAATTCCACCTTTGCTCGCACTCCATCCACTACCATTTCACTCTTCCGTTTGACTGAGAAGCAATAACAAATGTATCCGAACCTGCAACAAGCGAGGTACTGCCAAGAGGTGTTCCCTACCTCCTTTGCACCGGTACAAAGGTGGATGCTGATGATGATACGGTACGGTGTTTCCAATACGGTAACGGCAGGAGAATTACTGGAATGCGAGCGATCCAAGCGAGCCGCCCTTGAAATGGAGGCGCCTGGTGGTTTGTGTAGAATTTAACACCAGCAACCCTTGCCGAAACCGTTCGTGCCGTTTTTGTTGTTCGCCAGATTTGGGACCGTGTTTCCAAACATGCAAATCGGCTTTCTTCAGCAAAACGAAAAAAAGGTAAATCGTTGATTGAAAAAAGGGGATTTGGTATCGAAAGATGGGAGGATTTGAAGGGTTCACTTTTTTCGTTACAAAAACAAGTCGATAAGCGCCTATCGGTAACATCTATTTTATTAGGGTTGTATTTTTGCTTATGGAAAACAGAATTCAATGCCACACATATGTTTCAACGACCATGAGAATACTTGCCTGCAAAAGCGTATGATTAAGATAACTGTACTTATATATCATGGTGCAATTATGTTGTTTTTTTTTCCATAAGTTATATTAGTTTACGACATTTCTTTCTCTTTTCACAGCATTGTGATTCAATTTATTCATTACTATATTGAATTTCCCATCAAGAAGCTCCTGTTCAAATGTAACTAGTGATTGTTTATACGAGAAAAATAAAAAAAACATTGGTTGTCCTTTTCCGCTATTCCTTCGCAACCCTTACGAAACAATTTTCCGACGTTTCCGCATGTATCTTATAACGAACGGTAGCGTTAGCTTTCCATGACGCCCTTGAGACGAACGTGGCCCTCAACTTCGCTTGCGCTCGTGGTAATCAGAGACTACCTGGTGGCGAGCCGTTGGTTAAGCTTTCCTTTCGATATCCATCATATTTTCCACGACATTCACGCACCCAACCCACCGTCTTGATCACGACTTCGAAGAAGTATGTGGCAGATGTTGGCCAGAAAAGGAAAACAAGTGGAAATGCGACCCAGGAAGCGGACTGATTCATTGCTCCGTCACCGTTTGGGTTATGTCATTAAGAGATAATGTGTTCCATCTACAGAGGGAATAATTAATCACTTTCTCGTGCGAGTGGAACATTCGTTCGTGTGATTACATTTTGTCCGGAAGTCGCAATCCCAGAAAGGAAAGGAAGTGGAAAGGGAACGTTCCGTGGACATGCTTGATGTGTGACTCCGATTTTGGGCTGTTGAGCACGCGGTTGTAACGACTCCCATAAGGCGCCACGAAAATGAGTCATCGTACTATGGCTGTAGAACATGGTAGGATATTTGTTTTAACGTCATCGCTTATCCTTAAATGAACCTTCTGCGTAAAGTACAGTGGCAAGAACCAAGAACGATAATCTCGCTAATCGAAAATGTCACCTTTTGATGCGTAGATGCTCGTTGGACCCGCGTGGAGGCGACTGGGGTTGCTAGTGCATCGCGAAACCGGGACCTTGAGCTGATGGATGTGAATGAAGGCTTCGTTATGAATTCATATCTCGCACCTCCGGATCCCGTCATGCAGCTCGGAGGCAACGAAATTGCATCGATAGTGGAGAATGGGTCTCGCCTATGGGTGAGTCGGTTAATGTGGTGGAGCATAAGCCACCAGATGCATGGCAACACGGAAGCTAGTATGTCGCGGTAAAGGCGTATCGCACATTAGGCATACACATCAAACATTAATCATGTCTCTGTTTCCCCCGTCCGGTGGTGTAGGTGTGACCGGAAAATCGACGGCTTTGACACGTAAAACCGTGATGGTGGTCTAGGTTCATTCGTTTCAACATACCTCAGAACCATCAAATCTGTACAATGAAGCGAAAAAGAATGAACGAAATAGGGGGGAAAAACGAACTGATTGATGAGAATTTCTATGGTAGGTCAGGTGACGAGTAATGAGCGTAACTGTTTTTGGACGTGTTCAATGGCACTGGAAAATGGATCCATTCGACGAGGTTAAATTATTCAGAAGCCTCCTCGACTGTCGAAATTTTAATCTCACAATGAAAAAAAAAATTAATCTCATTTCTCTTTGCGTTACCGTTAAGATAGGTTTATTTTATAGATAGGCCACTGATGACTTTTCTAAACTAATTCTTTTTAGTTCTTGTCTATTGTATTGCAAAAAATTATCAACACGCTTGTTATTATCGATCTGTTCGAATTTGTACGTGTTGATGATTGATGTTGATCAAATTGTATTGCTAATCTACTCAAGTGTGGTGGATGTTTGTTTTTTTGCAAGTATATGAGCTAGAAACAAATGTTACCCTCAGTTTAAAATTAATGGAGGATTGATATCAATTATGGGAAAAAATATCGAATTGTGGAATATTTGCTTAATATCTGAACGAGACGTTCTGGTTTTGAAGGACTTTGAATGCTTATACCACAGAATAACAAAGAGGATTTTTTCGAGGAATACGACGGATTTTTATTGATGCCAATCTGTTACGTTGAACGTCTGTTAACAAATCGAACGATAAAATTAAATTACTTAAAATAATAACATTCCGTCATGATTACGATAAAATTCCTCGAAGGAATAACATTGCGATCCGTTTCCGGTGATTAATATAAAAAAATCAAAATTGATGGATTGGTTTAATACTTGGTTGAAAGCGCGTCAATCTCTTCGATGGGCGGAGTAAAAACTTTGACAGCCATTAGTAACAGATTAGGCTCAAAGTTTCCCTCTCAACAGCCTTACAATCTAAACTCAGTGCCTAATGCATCCATCGCATTGGGTTTATCACTGGGATTATAAATCACACCCTACCGTTCTCGGGAGGAGAAAACTAGAATAAATTTGACTGCAAAACGTTCCCGAGAAAGAGAGTTTTCATGTTACATTATTCAAATCATCTTTTTGTTTTCTTACTTGGTTCATGTATTCTATTTAGCTGCAAACCAAATTTCGGGTAACAAACTACGGCGGGTGGAAAGTGGCCTTTTCTATCGTCACTAGCTACAGAACCTTTCCATCAATTAGCATTTCTTTCCTCCGTTCGCCCGAGGAAAACTAGGTTCCCTTTATCGTTTGGGGAATAATCTTCGCCGTAGCGAAACATTTAAAAGCGAAAGTTCAGAGCTTTTCGTAACCGACCTCAATGCTTTGGAGGGGGAATCTTATGGTTCCAGATTTTGTGGGTCCCTCTCCCTCTACTCTCTCCCGGCCATTTGCCTTCTCGGCTCACTGAGGCTCCGAGAATGTTTTGGTAATTATATTTGCAGTAAGCGTTCCTGGCATCCTTCCGACTTCGGATGGATCATGCACGGGTGTTTGGAAGGTGCTAGTAGTGGTAGTAAGTAGAAACAATGTCAGAATGGGATTTAATTAATTTACATAAATAGATTCAACAATATTTTATGCCAAATTTGGCAAAAGGTAGCATTGTTATTTAGTCGGTGAAAGTCAGCTTGTTCATCAGGGCTGATGATGGAATCTTTTTCTAGAGAAAGCAGGCAAAAGTCAAAGACCCGAAAGCTAGCGAGACTTTAAAAGTTTGTCCAATCAATCGTAGGGAGGAACACGAACGTAATGAATATGGAGACGTGAAAAATGTATCTGTTAAGGTTAGCCGAAAGTCTTCAATTGCGGGCCAAACAAGTCCGATGTTTCTTTTCTTTTTTTTTGAAGCACATTCCTCACCTACCTGTCCGACGGTCAAACACTTAGCTAAATTATCTGCTGCTTCTAAAATTCTAAAAAGCTTCTTTGGCTGTTCCTCTTGTTGGTCTCGGCCTCGCAGAGCATCAGCTCCGGCGCCTCAGCCGAGCTGCGGATCCTTTTATTGTGCGAATCGGTTAAAGTGCTACATAAGTTAACTCCTTCGCTCGATCGAAGTCATGGCCATTGGCACTAGTTGTGGTCTCGTTAGCAGTCTCGAGATTTCACTCGAAGGGGATGGCGAAGGTGGCCATGACATGCTGGTCCATCAGCTGCCTGTCTTCGTTTCCCTGCTGTATGTTTATGATGAATGTTTTTCCGTATGCCACCCAAAAGTCAGGAAAGAAGAAGTAAACATTTTGTCTAAGCCAGAATTCACGCTGGGTGTCCACGTGTGTGTATGTGTGTGACTGTGTGGCAGATAAGTGGTAGTTGTTTGCTTCATGGCAACGTTACCTTTATGCAATCAATGATCTTTTTCGTTGAATGTTACACGAAACAGCATTGAAATCCCAAACAAACTGCATACCATCCTGTATCCTGATGTTGGAGGGTAGCTGTTATGAATGATGGTGGAGTCGATGGATATTTAAAGTGCAGTTGGTGTGGGCTTCAATTTGATAAATTGCTTCACTTACCAACATCTGCAGGCAGATAGTTGCTTCACAGGAACTCACTTTTCTTTACATGCTTCCAAAATGCTACTCGTATGACTAGCAATGTGACAAAGAAATCCATCAACTCCGTGAGGAAATAGATTGTGTTAAGAATGCGCGAAAATTGTGTTTGCTGTCTGCCAAGGGGGGGTTTCGCCTCATCCTGCTTATTGACAATTTTCACCGCGGAACATCATTTCGTTTCGGATGGAAAACCATGCAGGAAGTGAAGGAAGCCTGTGACTAAGCAGCACTGATTGCGAACACTTGATTGATTTTACACGATAAGCCATGCTTGCTGATTTCACCAAAGACCGTGTAACATATCTCATCCATGTTTCTTAGAGTTGAGTTTTATTTTTTTAATTAATTCGATATTCAGAAAAGTGTACCTAAAGATTCAGTACATACTCGCTAAGTGAATTGGTGTACAGCTAACTTTAAAGCGTGACGCAATTTCCTTTTTAAAAAATAATTAATTTATGATGACTCTTACCGTTATTATTGATAGGAAACACTTTTAATGGATTGGTGAATTTTTGTTAGCTTTAAGATTTGGTTCTAATAGCCTAGGATCATTTGGAATTTTGATTGTTGGCATGTTTTTATTTTGCACCTCACTTTTAATTTTTAACGATCTTCCATCGCGTACGAAATGTATGACATACGTGGGGATTAAACCGTTAAAAGATTAGGTCGGAGGCGTTAGTATTCAAGTTCGTCCGATGCTCGACTAGACCATTGCCCGTCGGTGATGGTGAAAAATGTTCATAAAGCTTTAACGATTATTGACAGAATTATTTAGTTCATTCATTAATTCGTTCTTATGGTCGCAAACGAAATCTTTGAGAGTGAACATAAATATATAAAGCATTATCATTACGACGGTGTTTTCAAGGATGAAGGATCCCAAATGTAATGTGACCTTATGGAGCCTCATCAGTCCGATGAAAAAGCCCAACTAAATGCTAAGCACCCCCGCTTGTGGCTTTCCCGGTACGTCCGAGGAAAGAAAAGATACCCGAAGGATAATTACTGCTTTCCATTCAATCCTCGGAGCATAAAATTCGAAAGAGGAAAATTCGATGCCCAGTCGGGTTATCATTCGAGCTCTTTCTTAGAACGGAGGTTTTCTTTTGTGAATGTTACTACTCCTTGGAGTATTTTCCGTCGCTTTTCTACATTTTCTCGAGGTCTCAAGGCCGAACGTTGAAGGGTGAAACATAGTGCGTTGATTCGTTTGTAAGCGATGCGAACCGTTATACAAAAGGGAGACACTCTTCCATCAATTAAGTTTAATTGAGTTCGAAATGATGGTGCTGACTCCAGGACAGACGCAACCGTGGCACGAGCTTGGAGTTTATAAAGACAGAGCGGACATAAAATCTTTGGGCGCCACTTAAGTGGAATAAAACCTTTTTTCGACCAGGTCAATGAGTACACTTGTTGGAGCGATGAAAAAGTTTCATGATTTTCCAGCTTTCACTGTAATTTTCTCCACGAAGAAGGTTCCTGACAAACATTTACTTAAATTAAATTTTGGGACAAGTATTGACATCTTTAAAGCGTGTAACTAATATTGATCAAACTGCTTATTTATTGTTTCATATTTACGAAAATATTTTTATAAAAAATAGTTCCTGCTTTTACGCCATAAGGTGGTCAAACATCTTCGCACGAGTTTCTCACTGCAAAGGAACCAGTCCACACTTCTTTATTTTGTCCCTTGCACGTACATACAGGTTAAGCAACTCCTAGTGATACAAATAATCAAACTGTCAACCCTTCTCAAAGTTGGTAAAACGTGCATCTACCGAGTCAACATGTAATTTATTGAGCAGACAGGAAAATCGTCTACAAAACAACCGTCCTGGCCTTATCGTGCGGAAAATACTTTTGTTTTGTGAATGCCATTTGATCCGGAAGCAGTTGCGAAAAAGTAACGAAAAAAGTCGATGACTAATGTTACACATTTTGTCACACACGATAGCATCCCAATGGGACGGTAAAAGTACGTTTGTCCTCCTTTTCAGCGGAGCAAATCAGTGATACGACAAGGCGAGGTGGTTAGAAAAACACAGTCGCATACGATTGCCGAACAGACATGACATTATTTTCGACCCAGCAGCGACACAATATGAAACACGAAACGATTTTTTCTGTCACGCGGGGCAAAAAGCTTTCTACTTCAAGCTCCACCCTCTGGCCGTTAAAAATGGATGAAAAATAATTCTGTTTATTCATTTTTCCAATCTCAACGGTGAATCGGTAGCATAATCGCATGGTGCTCATATAACTGAACATCAAACAGAGGTTAATAGCGCGATGATAATCGTTGATACATTTCGCAGTTACTTGCCATTAACACCACCACCATTAGTGGTGGAATATAACTTCATGTCGTACAAGAGACCCAAGCAAAAAGCTGTCCGACTACAAATTGAATTTGATTTTTGAAAGTATGTCATTTTTTTTTTTGGCTCACTCTGTACCGTCGATTTTCCTAATTACATAAATTCACACCCAACCAATTCTATTCTTTGTACGTGCCATCGTCCAAACCAGGTGGTGGAATTAATCTTTTTGGACTGCTCTTAGGGGGGATCGCCAGTGTGGGAAAAGGGCTTTGATTTTTTATTTCCTTTCTTGTACACATGAAAATAAACCGAACCGAAATTTTGATAATAAAGAAGGGAAACTGGAGTAAAACCAATGGAGTACAAAATGAAAAACTCAGCCAAACATAAATCAATTCAAAACGCAACCTACAACAGTGTGCAAAGTACACCACCCCAAAAGAAATGTGTCAAACTATTAATTTGATTGGTGTAAAAATGATCGAAAAGCAAAATGTCCATCCTCGTCCACAGGGTGGAAAATAATGGAAATTTAAGGAAAGCCACGGGCAGAGATAAAATGGCATATAAGTTGTCAAACAAAAAGTCGCAAAAATACCCTTGCAGATCACTAACGTTAATCAAACCTTTGCGGGGGAAATAATTTCTCACTTCAAACGGCCAAAAGAGGAGCGAGTTACGCCGCGTGTTGCTCTTTCGTTACGGCGCTTGTGTTGTTTAGGCAAACGTTTACCCAACTTTTTCGTTTCTAAGTGTTGTACGCTCTTATTTCTTAAACTCGGTGCCACTTTAAGAAAAAGGATGCCTGCTGGAATTACCCAAATATGTGTATTTATGGATCCGCGTTGTGACATTATCACGGGTGCTCTCGAGCTTTGATATGAATTGTTAACATTTACCAAATCACTCCGACGAGGAGCTGGATGTTTGGCTGATAAGTGTAAAGATTAAAAAAATGTATCATTGTCCGCGCCTCATCCAGGTGGCTCATTTGCAATGGCTTTCCCGAACGCGACGTTTTTCATGCAGGTTCGCTCATCTCTTTCCTCCCTAGACATGATACACGATATGATAATATCGATATACCGTAATAGTAGCACCGGAGGGCAGCCACCGAGCTTGGGGTTGGGATTTTTCTTTACACATTTCTCCTATGGAATGGATTTTCGTGCGTGTAGGTTTTTCTCAGGAAAAACAATTCGCTTGTTGTTCGAATGTACGCCTGTTTACTGTAAGCAGCTGTGTGTGTATTGGGTCGAAGGATTGACCAACTTTTTAGTCGTTGCTTTTCAATTTCAACGTAAAAAGGAACATTGTGAAAATAGAAGCTTGCGAAAAGCAACTCCCAGTAAGTCTCCAATATGGTGAAAAGGACCTTCGGACATCAAAAATACCCATATCTGGCCCGATCACACGTGAGACATGAGAAGAATATGCGATGACCGAACGCCCCGGGAGCATGACATCGATGCCGGACCGCAATGAAGTGAAGACTAAAGAGAAATGAATTTAGAAAAATCGACCAACCGCAACACTCGTCTAATATAGCCCACACCTGCCACAGCAACAGTTTGGTGTTGGACTGCCCATACAAAAAAAAAGACCCTTCAGAAAGGACGATCGGATCCTCGGGCGAAGGAGGCTTAAAATTTTCCTTAAACGATGCGAAAGTATTCTACGCCTGGCTTCAGCCGACCGTCAGGATATTTTCCCATCCGTTGCAGGCACAACCGAAGCAGGCAAGGAAGGATAGGAGGGGATTTGTTCGAAGAAATGTTGAAGTTCACGGTTGCCTCGGTCTCCTGCACGATAGCAAATCAATTCGCTCGGTTTGGGTATTCTTCAGTTGTTTTTCTTTTTTAAGTTAGTTTGCTTCAATCTTCATGCATCTTCACTGCTTCTCCGATGCCTGGGGGCTTAAGTTTAATCTGCGGTGATGTTGGTGTGGTGAAAAACTGTTTGTGTTTGAACACGCTTTGCATACCTGATGTGGTTTTCGAATGTCGAATTTCAAAAATAGTCGTCAAGGTCAAGCTCGATCCTGTTGCCGTGGGAACGACACGAGCTTGTTTATATGAGGCTCGATCCGCAATGTAATGTTTTTGAGGAAATTTAAATTTGTTTAATGGCTTGCCTACCTTTAGGATCCATAAACGAAATGTACAATAAAAAGCTTATGACTATATATTGAAAATATCTACCTTAAGTAGAAGCAAACTGATGTTAAAATTACATCGTGGTATAAGTGGGACATACAGTCTGACAAAAAAGTATCCGTACAGTCACCAATTTAAACTTTAAGTCTAGTTATCTCAGCGACTACGTGACCTAGGACCACCATTTAAACGACAAATCTTAGATAAACTTATATTCTATCCAATGAGTACTTAACATTTCGATAAAGTTACTTGTAGGTCACTTTGTTCTAAAGAAACCCAAAAAAGGCTCAAAATCAATGACAAAAAAGTATTCTTGAAGACTTTTCAAAATTGTTAACTAATTTAGCTTTTGCCAACGGATCTGGAGTTACTTCCGATGTTGAATGGCAAGTTGATTTTCTTTGAGCACACACATACACACAATCATGTGACACATGAAAAATAGTCAATTCCCGAGTACAAAGGGGGCAAACGAAGTAAATAATCGAAATCAATGTCAGTCAAATGTGATTGGAACGGATGGATGGCCGGAAGAGTGTGTGTGTGTGAGTATGTTTACTTTTTTTATGGTCACCCATTTTTCCAGCCCCGTGGAATCGAAGGAACCTGACATCGAGGAAAACTGCTGGAAAATGTTTCTTCAATTGTGCTTACCGGGCTTTAACTTCTTCTCACCGGAAAGGTGTTCAGTTTCTCTATCGTAATGGGCTTCCGAAGGAAGAATTATAAAGACACCTACCACGAACATATCCTTCTTCTTCCTTGTTCTTGTTTTTGATTTGCAGAACTTTTTCCGGTTCTGAAGCACTTCCGACGACGGGAAACGAAGCAACCCTTCTGAGTCACGTTCCTTTAACCTGGGAGATCGAAAATCATGGCCAGCTTTTGCTTTGATTATCTCGAGAATTTTTCGTCTAGCGAAGGAGCATTTCAGTTGGGGTGAGTTTTCCGGTCCAGCTCGGAATGATTTATGTAATTGAGGACTGTTTTACAGTCCCCAGGTTTTTCCACCTCTCTTTCCGGTCACTCCGAGCTACACCGTCGTCCAATCTTGTAATGAGTTTCGAAAGGAGACAAAGCAAAGAGATCACTGTAGGGATTGAGCCGAGCTAGATGAATATATTGTATAATAATAGTGAACGAATTAATCGAAATTATAAACGAGCGAATTTCGAATGCGAGGAAACGAAAAAAAATTAAAAATGAAATCATTCGCTATATAGTTGGCAATGAAAATTGGAAGAGCGATGGCCTACTACTGAACCGAGATGGATCTGCATATTGAAAAAGATGGAACAAAGTAGACATTGGAAAACGAAATGGATTGAACCATCAGTCTTGTGATTGATTTTGACGAGAGTGGTTGGAGATTGTAAGAATTAAGAGAGGAAAAATTGTCGAATTTGGAAGTTGAAATATATTGGAAAAGAGTAATGATTCGTGGAGATCACGACAATGGCGCAAGTCGGTAAGATAAAATAGTGAAATATACATGAAAAATGATGACAAACGTTCATAATTTCGGTTTGACCTAAAGATGGCACCGGATTGGCCTTAAAAGAATATGGAGTAGGTTAATAAGAATGGTGATTCCCGTTCGTAGTTTAGGAACTAATAAATTCAGGATTTAATTTGGTTAGCAAATCATGGCTACTTAATCAGAAGATTACCTATTTTTGTGATTCGTTGTAATTGGCTTTTATAACGAAATATGATGAATTTTTAAAGTTATTTTTCTAAATTGTGGTATTGAGATAATTTTGAGAAGGTTGCCAATTGGTTCCAAAAGGTTGAATGCGGTAAAAATAGCGTCACACAATTCGTAAGATTTTCTCATAATGGAAGACTTAGTATTAAGGAAATTCTATGGAAATGAAAAGATTCCCCGAGTGGAAGGCATTTTTTTCTAAGTGTTTATCTGAGTGGAATCCTCGATGAAGTTCCCTGAGAGGAACGGCACAAATGCAATGAGGTGGAAGACCTCCTTTACAAAGTGCTTATCTGAGTGGAATCCTCGATGAAGTTCCCTGTAAGGGAACAGCACAGATGCAATGAGGTGAAAGACCTCCTTTACTTAGTACTTATCTGAGTGGAATCCTCGATGAAGTTCCCTGAGAGGAACGGCACAGTTACAATGAGGTGGAAGACCTCCTTTACTTAGTACTTATCTGAGTGGAATCCTCGATGAAGTTTTCTGAGAGGAACGGCACAGTTACTATGAGGCGGAAGACCTCCTTTACTAAATGCTTCTCCGAGTGGAATCCTCGATGAAATTCCCTGAGAGGAACAGCACAGATACAATGAGGTGGAAGACCTCCCCGGCAAGCAAAGAGAGTGTACTTTCGTAGGCAAGGAGTACGTTGCGGTAGGCTGAAACGTGGGGAAGCGCAGTGAGGTGAGCAAAAGTTTGCCTACACGAGAGAGAATCGAAAGATGAGTTGAATTGTGCAGGAGAAATACAGATGAACAGCGTACTTTTGGCCGATCGGCGCGAGTAAAAAACTGCCAAAGCAGGCTTTGCCGCGCAGTCTAATTTTCTAACTTGTCCAGTCTGTGAACTTACAGTTCGGTCGCGCGTTTTAAACAGTAAAAATTGTGATTTTGTGTAGTGTTTTCAGAAAAACGGACATATGGCCATCTCCAAGTTGGCTTACGAAGGCCCAGGACGTTGGATTGAAGAACCGTCCGGTAGTAAATCCTCGCGAAAGTGGTAGAAGAAAAAATAGAAGTGTTGGTGTCTTACCCCAGAGTGCTAGCAACAACACGGTTATATTTGTCTTTCCCAATATGTTTTTCCTATCCGATGTAATAAACGGATAAGAATTCAAAGCAAAACGTATCCTTTTGTTTTTTTTCGTCTACTGGTGTACCCAAAACAACGAAAGAAACCAGCGCGTAAAGCGCGAACCGGTAGAAAAAGCGTAAGCAAGCGAGAGAGTATTTCCAGAGAGCACGCTGTAAAAGCTCACTCTAGCCCGAAAAAGTAGTACTTTCGTAAGTTAGAACTTTCTCTCTCGTTTTTTTGCAAGCCGGGTCCTTTACTAGCTGCTTATCTGAGTGGAATCCTCGATGAAGTTTTCTGAGAGGAACGGCACAGTTACTATGAGGCGGAAGACCTCCTTTACTAAATGCTTCTCCGAGTGGAATCCTCGATGAAATTCCCTGAGAGGAACAGCACAGATACAATGAGGTGGAAGACCTCCTTTACTAGCTTCTTATCTGAGTGGAATCCTCGATGAAATTCCCTGAGAGGAACGGCACAGATACAATGAGGTGGAAGACCTGAGGAATGGATCGATTACTTGGTTGTTGGTTTTTGAGTATATGTATATAAAAGAAAAGAGGAAAGAATAACAATGTTAAATATAGATTCTGATATAGAAAGGAACACATTCGTTTTTAAAGTTTTTCTCCTAGTAAAAGGCGTACGTTACTAGGATCTTCTCCAAGTTTATAATACATAAATGTACGTATGTTATGTAGATAAAAATCATTCGTTACTAAGATCTTCTCCGAGTGGAAGACTTTTTATCTTCGAGTTGAAGAATTTTTTTTTAAAGAATCGGTACAGATTAGATGAGATTTCCTGAGAGGAAGAATAGTATGTAACTTTAAATAAAAGATTCTCCGAGGGGATGAGATACGTACGGGTAGGAGGTACATTTGTAAATAAATGTTCTAAGATGAAGAATCAATATGCAGAGAGATTCCCAACAAGACATATACGTTCTTTTCTGAGTGAGATCATTAATGTTTGAGGTAATTCTCAGGAAGGAAAAGTTCACATTTCTCATGTATTGCTGAATGGGAGACAACCCTTGGAATACAGTTGTTATACATCGTTTCTAAATTATGACTTATTTTTCGTTATCTGTTTATACATTTTATCGTAGTAGAAGCAAGAATTTGTTCGGATTATCCACTTTAAAGAAAGCCCTTAAAGCTGAGAAGAGGCGAAGCGCGGTTCTGAAAGCTAAGTTAAAAGGATTACGCCAAAGGAGCACTAACGGTTCCACATGGACTGAAGAAACAGTAGAGGATCATTTGTTTAAGGATACCCCACGCGGTTCATCCACTATTCTTCAGTCGTCATTTGACACTCTTGGCATTAACTCTAGTACGATGTATATGTCATTCGCTACTTTGCAAATTGTTGAATGTAAGCCCAAGGAAGGTCAGGACGAGTTAGATAAGAGTACTTTTGATGGATGGAAGGAACAATTTCGGGCTGCAATGGAATTCGCCGGCATCTCAAACGAACATATGAAATTGAATGCCTTCAAGATGAAGGCTGGTCAATTACTCCTCGAGATGTTGGAAAACGCTCCAACCAATACATCTTCGGACCCCATTTTATTTCCGTATACAAATGCAATGGAAAGGTTGGATTGTTTGTTTAATTCTCGCGACTACATTTGCCTACAAAAGCAGAAGCTTCGAACAATGGTCCAAAAACACGGTGAATCTGACCTAACCTACGTAAAACGAGTTGTGAGTACTGCAAAACTATGTAACTACAAAGGAGAACAGCTGGTAGAAACGGTCGTAGACATCATTCAAGCCCACGCTTCAAACATCAAAGTGCGATTGGCGGGCAGGAAACTATTGAGAAAGAACGGGTCTATTACCCAGCTTTTAGATATGATACGCGCATGTGAAATCGATACCATTAGTGAGGAAATGTTCCTTAAAAATCATTCCCAGAGGGGAGTTGTAGCCGAAGTGGCCGCAATTACACAAAAATCAAGAACCGGTTTTCACAAGGAAATCGCTGGCCGTGAAGCATTCGGAGATCGTTACAGTCAATCAAATTATGGTAAAAGATTTGGAGATGTACAGCGTGGTAGAGGAATGAATAGAAGACAATCCATCCGGAATATGCCGTATCACTACCCTGGGACTCAACATAAACCGTGTTGGCGATGCTTGAGCCATTATCACTTACCGGAACAATGTAAGGTTATTGACAAAAGATGCCGTAATTGTCATGTCATCGGTCACATTGAACGCGCGTGCAAAGAATCTTTTCGGAAGCGCAACGACACAGATGGGAATAACCCGTCTCAGAATATGGAGCCACGAAAAATCGCGGCGGTTACTGACGATTCTGGCCAAGGAGAGGAGGAACTGATTGAAACTAAGCAGTCTATTTTACCTAGAATGGTGTACACGGAGGAGAGCCAACAAGTTACTAATTCTCTACACACTCCGGTGGAGGAAGTTAAGGAAAATATCCTAGTTAACATGGTTAACCGCAACAGTACGAATGAGGAGATTATAGTTGGAAAAATAGCAGGTTTTTCCGTAAGCTTTTTAATAGATTCCGGAGCAGATGTCAATACAGTAGACGGAAATACATTTGAATGCTTAAAGAACAATGATATTTTCAACTTGAAGGAAGGTACGGACCGACAGCTGAAAGCGTACGGTGTAAAGGAAGAGATCCAAGTGCAAGCCTCCTTCGTGGCCGAACTATTCATTTCCGAAGATCGACCACGATTGCTGGAGAAATTTTACGTCATTCCAGGGGGACGAGCACTATTGAGCCGGGATACAGCACTAAGGTACAGCGTCCTACAACTCGGAATGAATATTCCAGTGATAGGTTATCATGATGAATATCGCTTACTCCCGGGAGAGATTTTTGCCATCGCTGTCGAGCATGAGTTTCCCAAATTTAACATAGCTCCAGTAATGTTGCACTACGACAAGAGCTTACCACCGTCTCGAAACATATTCACCAGTATCCCTCCAGCATTTAAGCTCGAAACGGAGAAACGTTTAGATGATCTACTTTCTACGGGAATCATAGAGCGAGTTACCAAAGACATGGAGAAATCGTTTTGTTCTTCGTTGTTGGTTGTTCCTAAAGGAAAAAATGACATTCGTCTCGTCGTAGACCTAAGAGGTCCTAACAAGAACATAATCAGAACCCCATTCAGGATGCCAACCTTCGAAGCAATATTATCGAAATTGAACGGCGCTTCGTGGTTTTCGACGATAGATTTAACAAGCGCGTTTTTTCACGTTGAACTTCACGAGGATTGCAGACATCTAACGAATTTTTTCGCCGGAACGGGAACATATCGGTTTAAAAGATTACCCTTCGGACTTTGCAACTCACCGGATATTTTTCAAGAACTGTTGCAAACAGTAGTCCTGGAAGAATGCCCAGGTGTATTGAATTACTTGGATGATATTTTAATTTTTGGTGGTTCGAAAGAAGAGCACGATAATCATTTGAAGTTAGCACTTCAACGATTGAAGGACCATAACGTCCGACTAAACCAGAAAAAATGCGTATTCGGAGCTAGAACCGTCAAGTTTTTAGGTTTTAATTTGTCTGGTGACGGTTGGAGGATCGAAGAGGACAAAAAAAGAGCCATCAAGAATTTTCGAAGACCTGAGAATTTATCGGAGGTTAAGAGCTTTTTAGGGCTGATGACTTTCGTAGAACGCTTCATACCTAAACGGGCTGATAAAACCGAAAAACTCCGATTGCTCACCAGTTCTAATAACTTCTACTGGACAGACGAGGAGGAGCGAGAATTTCAATTTTTGAAAAACGAAGCACTAAACTATATAACCAAACTCGGCTATTTTGATCTAAAAGACGAAACTGAATTATACGTTGATGCATCTCCTACAGGGCTTGGAGCCGTATTAATACAATTCAACGAAGAAGGTAGCCCAAGGATAATAGCATGCGCATCAAAGACACTTACACCCTCTGAACAGAGATATCCTCAAACGCAGAAGGAGGCGCTGGCAATTGTTTGGAGCGTAGAACGATTTACTTATTACTTATTGAACAAATATTTCGTTATTCGAACCGACTCCGAAGCTAACGAATTTATATTTAATGGAACACATCGTATGGGCAGACGAGCGGTGACACGTGCAGAAGCATGGGCCCTTAGGTTACTTCCTTATCATTTCAATGTTAAAAGAGTTCCAGGTCACCTAAATGTTGCGGATGCTTTGTCAAGATTGATTAGCAAATCACAAGAAGATGACGAGTTTGACGAAGACAACGAAAAGCACCTGCTATATTCTTTAAACGGCGGCAACATGAGTATCTCTTGGATGGAAATTCAGATTGCATCCGAAGCAGACGAAGAACTAGTTGCTGTAAGGGCAGGAATCCAGTCCGGTAAGTGGCCTAAAAGTCTGCGTCGTTTTGAGTCGGAAGCAAAGAATCTTAGAAGTTTGGATCCCATCGTATTCAAGGATGACTTAATAGTTTTACCATCAAAGCTGCGTTCTACAGCATTGGAAGCGGCACATCGTGGGCACGTCGATTGTGGAGCAACAAAACGAATCCTTCGAGAATTTTTTTGGTGGCCAAACATGTCAAAAGAGGCTGCAAACTTTGTGAATAATTGCGAGACGTGCATCGTTATTTCGAAAAGAAACCCACCCATCCCGCTTTCCAGTAGACATATGCCAAACGGGCCATGGGAAATTCTGCAAGTAGATTTTTTGTCTTTGCAAGGATACGGATCAGGAGAATTCCTGATAACCGTCGATATTTATTCTCGCTATTTGCATATTTCGGAGATGAGGAAAACGGATACCCAAAGTACCAACGCTGCGCTTTGCAAGGTTTTTACAATTTGGGGCCTGCCTCTTATAATACAGAGTGACAATGGTCCACCATTCCAGAGCTCGGAGTTTAAAGAATACTGGGAAGACAAAGGAGTAAGAATCCGGAAATCCATTCCTCTGAGCGCACAATCGAACGGAGCAGTAGAACGACAAAATCAAGGTATTATTAAAGCAATGGCAGCTGCAAAAGAGGAAGATAGGAATTGGAGAGACGCATTAGAGGAGTATATATACATTCATAATACCCAGAAACACCATTCGCGTCTGGGAGTTACGCCTTTCGAGCTTCTAGTCGGATGGCGATTCCGCGGAACTTTTCCTTGCCTATGGGAGAGTAAGGAGCCACTCGATCGTTCAGATATTAAGGAGACTGATGCCGTTTCTAAACTAATAAGTAAACAATTCGCAGACAAACATCGCGGAGCAAGAGAATCCGATATAACAGTCGGAGATACAGTGGTGCTTGCTATTCCGCAAAGAACAAAAACCGATCCAACATTTTCCAGCGAGAGATATACGGTATTGACAAGAGATGGGGCAAAAGTGGTCATAATAAGCGAATCAGGAGCTAAAATAACCAGAAATATAAGAGACGTGAAACGCGCCCCGGATCGAGAGAATGTTCAGGAGTCAAACCAAGGAAGCGGCTTAGAGATCAATGGAAAAGCAGTTGACCCTGCAGAAGATAACGAGCATATCAGCGGTAATCTACAAACAAGACCCCGAAGAAAATGTAAGATACCGAATAGATACCAGGATACAGTTATGTATCACGTTTTCGATTAAGAGTAGAGGTAGTGGAGGATGTAGGGATTGAGCCGAGCTAGATGAATATATTGTATAATAATAGTGAACGAATTAATCGAAATTATAAACGAGCGAATTTCGAATGCGAGGAAACGAAAAAAAATTAAAAATGAAATCATTCGCTATATAGTTGGCAATGAAAATTGGAAGAGCGATGGCCTACTACTGAACCGAGATGGATCTGCATATTGAAAAAGATGGAACAAAGTAGACATTGGAAAACGAAATGGATTGAACCATCAGTCTTGTGATTGATTTTGACGAGAGTGGTTGGAGATTGTAAGAATTAAGAGAGGAAAAATTGTCGAATTTGGAAGTTGAAATATATTGGAAAAGAGTAATGATTCGTGGAGATCACGACAATCACGTTGGTCGTTTTCCAATCCGTTTTTCCTTTCTTCGTTTTCTATCCCAGAACAAATAGCTGCTAAGAACCGGAATCGCTCAGGATGACTCGAATGAGTATGGCGCATCCCCTGCTATAAGCACCCTTTCAACCTCGGCCCACAATCAACAGGTTTTTAGGGGTTCAAGTGGAGCTAACGAGTGGGGTGGGGTTGTACAGCATGATTCATGAAAGTTTACCTGCCTCAATAGGAAATCCAGAAGGGTGTTTTTCCTTTATCTTTTGGCACTCGTGCTCGTTTCCAGAGGTAGCGACCGGGTAAAAAGGCTTTCCATATTGGACCTTTTTTGGTTCGCCGAAGAATTTCGGAAATGGGCTAAAGCGAGTAACTGTAGAAACGGTAGCGATTGTAGAGGGTCCTTTTCTTTTTCGGTTGATACATTAAGCGGCGAACGCCTTTTTTTTACACTTCCGGGTGGGTAGGTGAAACAGAAATTGCGGACCGTTTTAAAGGCGTAAAAGCATATCGACAAGGGTAGGGTTTAACGGCATCCGAACCAAACCACTGTCCGATATTGGATTCAATTCATACGTGCGTGTGAAAATCCGAACCACAACCCTGTGCCGGTTAACAGATTTTCAACGGTTGGGAAGACGAAGCGTAAAATAAAATAAAATAAAATAATTTGCAGTGGCACACGGCGATTGTGGTTGCGGTCAAGCGTATTTTCCTCACATGATTCTCTGATTTACATATTCAAATAACAAAAACAATTGAAAAAAAAATTAAAAATAACGAGCCTTCAAAGAATCGAAATGCAATCGTGATTACGTGATAACCGAAATCAATTCCTCAGATTTAAATTATGATGTTCTATTAAAAGCACACAACCGCGAAAGTTCTGGGGTTCTCAAAAAGATTTTTTTCAAATTACATGAAACCCATTAAAGATTCTTTGAAACCATTCCATCGACTCGTACTTCTGACGTGTTCTACTAGAGAAAAAGTAATCACTATAAGTAAAACTAACCACATGTTTTCTTGAAAAATATTTTTCTTTTATACTGTACAAACAATTTCGTTTGCTTTTTCAATATACTTAATAAAAGTAATAAACAAAAAAATGTTTAATATTAATTCTTTTATTTTTTGCAGGAGCACGTTTTTGTTGTACTACACGTTTGTTTGTTTTTTTCGTTCAATTGTATCGTTCAATCCTAGTTAGGTACACTTCCATATTGAGTAGAGCAGATTTAGTTTTCTTCCATATTTTCCCTCGTTGATTTATTGTATTTTTTGTGTATTGTATGAATACTTCTCTCTCTGTATCTCTCTTTCAAAGCGTAACTTCGCAACATGAGCAACAATAGCGCGCCATCCGCGATCGGGCGCCATTTGTCCTAATTTTGTCTTTATCGCGCAACTTTGCCAACTAACAATTTGTAATTATTTGCTTAACTTTTAGTTTACTTTACATTTACTATTGCCAAATTGTAGTCCATTTACTACAGCCAAAGTTCAGTTGTTTTACGATTTTCTTTTCTCATCAGTATAAGCCATCTTTTTCTCTCTTGCTTTCTTTTCCGCTGTTTCTCTTCCACTCGGGAAAGTCCTTTTAAAAAAGGACGTAAAACATCGGCAATACTAGCTACCTGGTCGAGATATGACCATTCGTCTCTTTGAGTTTTTTTCCAGTAACCTGACCAAACGGTCGGTGAAGCCTTTTTGATTCAGTTTTACTTCTACTTTTCGGATGCAAATAACTTTTCCATCCGGTGCGCTTGGAAAGTTGTTCTTTGGCGACAAGTTTCCTTGGCGAAGGAAACTTAAACAAGGGAAGCAAATTCGAAGGAGGACTATGAAACGAGAGGCAGATGAACCTCGTATGGGTTAAATCAAATCAATCGCACACCAAAGAAGGAAGAGAGAGGAAAATGGAAACAAGCTAGACAAAGCCCATGATGACAACATAAGGATAACCAGACCGAGCGGAACCGGTTTCCTCGCTCTCCCAGTTGACTTAAGTTTTCCCTCAGCGTGGGGGTTCAAAAAGCGGCCCCCAAAATGCTACCAATACTACGGTTTCCGATCGATCGATATCACACACAACTTTCCGGTACCCGGTTTGTCATTAGGAAGTCCTCAATTCCTTATAGGTTGATTTCCGCCACTGAGATTTCCTCGTCCCGGTAGCTGGTGCCTGGTAGGATGATTGGTTTCGGCTGCTGGTACAACCGATCTTTGTCCTTTTCCTGTTCGATGTCCGATTGCTGCTGCTGTTGCTGTTTGTGTTGCTGCTGAGGCTGGTGATGGTGCTGCTGCTTGATGGTGAATGAGGAACCGGTCGAGTTCATCGGTATCAGCTCCTCCTGGTGAATGTCCGTCAGGCGAGGATACTGTGTCGTGGAGTAAAAAGGGAATGAAAACATGAAATGCCCCGAAGAACACAGATTCAATAGAAGCAAATCTGCAGTCCTGTCGAAAGTAGCAAGGGAGATGAAAAAAGGGTGAGTCCGAAGGTAAGCCACCTACCGGTATCAGATCGGGATCCTGCTCGTCGTCGATTGTTTCTATTTTCGTTTTCGTTTTGATGCTGCTACCGACGTTGTTCATCCATTTGGTGGTTTTCGTGGGTTTGTCCTTCTGGAGCAATGGAAAAAGAGGTGAATAAGACATACACACATGGATCGGATGCATGAAGAATCGCTTTGCTGTTCTCCCTTCCATGCACGTTGCACTTTTTATTCTGCCTTGCTTTTAATCCTTACTTACTTTGGATATATCGACCAAAAGGAGGGTATTTTTCGACTCCTCCGTGTACCGCTTCTCCTTATTGATATTTTGTTTAAGTCTTTTAGATTTCAGATAAATTCTAACGATGATGATGATAATGATCAGCACAATGGTTAGGAACAGACCGATGAGGATGGGCGTCAGGAGGGTGGACTTGTGGTCGCCCATCGGTGCGGGATCTTCGGGTGCGGCCGGTATGAGCAGATCGGCGATGAAGATCCGTGGACTGTGACCCTTCTGATTGACCGAGTAGACGTAGAGCTTGAGCGAGTCCGGCTGCCGAGCGGTCGGGAGTTGCTGGCGGATCTGGTCGAATGAAGTGACGCTAAAGATGGGTTCCTCGGCGTTGGTGAAGTTTATGCTGGAGATTGAAGTTGGATAAGAGAAACCGGAAGTTGAATAAAGGAAACGGAATAACCTGATGGACGATAAAAGCACGAACAGTTGCACTTTTGCTTACCTGTGACCGGGGTATCGGCTGGAGATCATGTCCAGCACAAACGATTGCTTGAGACCACCGTCGTACCCTTGGTGGCAGGAGACCTCGAATGCATTGGTGAAATTGCGCCACGAACAGTTGATGACCGACGTCGGTAGACCTGTGCATAGTTTTTGTAAGATCAAGCAAAGATTTTTGAAATCAAATCCGAACGGATGAGTTTTCTCGCTAGCTTTGAAAATAATTTGTGTAATTTAAAACGTACAAGACGAGAATATAATACAACACTCATGGAAGCAAAAGTTTTCTAACCGATTGGAACCGAAGAAAAGGGTTTAATAGTGATTAAAAAGATCAGAACAAGGGTCGTTTAACTTGGAGAAGAACATCCCTGTTGATTTGTTGTGACCTCATGGGGTGTAATGGTGATGGTTTTGTTGAACCAACCTGGTTTGACAAGAAGTGTTGAACCAAGCTGGTTTGAACAACTACTGAATTGATGACACTGGCAGCACTGCATGTGTCAAATGACCGGAACTGTTGAATAAAGAATTCATTCCTGTGTGTATAGTGGAATCGGTCGCACGTGTTCCTTGTTTCCCGATCCGAAATTAGACCATATACCTCTAATTCTAACAGGTTATGGGCCCAGGCCACGCGGTGTGTATTAAGTGTTGTTAATCTTTCGGGCGAAGTTTTTTTTAAAAGTGAAATTAGTCGCAGTCAGAAAAACAAAAAATACAATGGATCTCTCTAAAGTGAGTGTTGTTCGATTGAATAATCGGAACTACCGAGCGTGGGCGTTCAAGGTAAAAATGGTGATGATGCGGGAGGGAACGTGGAAATACGTTGACCCGGGTGTCGCGCCGGCACCGGTAACTTCCGATTGGACGGAAGGGGATTCGAAGGCGCGAGCTACCATCGCTTTGTTGGTTGAGGACAACCAACATAACCTCATACTGGATAAAACAAGCGCCAAATCCACGTGGGATGCCCTGAAGGCTCACCACCATAAAGCTACATTAACTGGAAAAGTGGCACTTCTAACGGAAATAAGCAGCGCAAATTTCGTTGAAGGAGAGAGTATGGAGAATTTCCTCTACAGCATGGAGGAATTGTATTCTCGTCTCGAGAATGCTGGAGAAAAATTGTCACCATACATGCAAGTAGCTATGATCTTGCGGAGCCTACCAAAGGCTTTCGATACCCTCACCACCGTTTTGGAAAACCGCTCCGACGAAGATCTAACAATGGAGCTGGTGCGGTCCAAGCTACTGGATGAAAGCGAAAAATTGTATAGCGGTGATGCGGCGGAGGAGCGGGCGCTGAAAACGGGCAGCCGAACGAACAAGGAGTCTATTGTGTGCTTCATTTGTGGAAAACCCGGTCACAAGAAGCAGGCGTGCAAGCAGTTCCTGAAGCAGAAAAGCAGCGAAAAGAAAAGGGTGATAGAACGAGCAAAAACAGTGCGCGAAAACGACCAAGCGTCGTTCCTTTTTTCGGTGCGTTCCAGTGTTCCCGGAACTACGCGTGCGTGGCTTATTGACTCTGGTGCAACATCACACTTAGCCAACGATGAAAAGTTGTTCAGCCGTTTAGACAGAAGTGTGCGTCCTGAGATTTTTACAGCGGACGGCAAATCTATCCGTACGGGTGGAATAGGGGATTGCGTGGTTATTTCGTGCGACAATGACTATGGAAAGAACGTGTCGATAACACTAACGGACGTTATTTTTGCCCCGGGTATAGAGTGCAACCTTATATCAGTGCCCAAACTTTGCAGTAAAGGTGTTCATACAGTGTTCGACAAAAGCAATTGCAAGCTTGTTTACGGTGCGAAAGTCGTGGCTACAGCTGATAAAGTGGGTGGCCTATACCGACTGAATATGGCTGATGAACGGGCCTTATTGGTGAATGACAGCCGACACACCAAGGATTGCCTTCATACATGGCATCGCAGGCTTGGACACCGAGACCCGGCAGCTCTGGAGGAGTTGGAACGAAGGAACTTGGCGTCTGGTGTTCGCATTCGTGACTGCGGAGTCAGAGTGACCTGTGAATGCTGCATCAAATGCAAAATGGTTCGACCATCATTCCCATCGGTGGCAGAAAAGACATCGACTAAAGTGCTGGATATAATCCATAGTGATGTGTGCGGCCCAATGGAGGAGACGACGCCAGGGGGATGTCGTTACTTTATGACCTTAATAGACGATCACAGTCGTTATGCTTTCGTCTATTTCCTGAAGAAAAAATCTGAGGTCGAGGATAAGATTCGCGAATTTGTGAAATTGGTTCAAAATCAGTTCGGACGTAAACCGCGGATCATTCGCTCCGATCAGGGTGGAGAATACTCCAGCAAGACACTTAGGAGATTCTACGCGGATGAAGGAATAAAGGTGGAGTACACTGCGGCGCATTCACCACAGCAGAACGGGGTTTCGGAGCGGAAAAACCGGTCTCTGAGTGAGATGGCCCGGTGTATGCTTCAGGACGCGGGCATGCACAAGCGATTTTGGGCGGAGGCAGTCAACACCGCTTGTTACATGCAAAATCGTTTGCCATCTGTTGCAGTAGACCGTACGCCGTTCGAGATCTGGTTCGGAAGAAAACCAAATTTGACCCACTTGCGACTATTTGGATGCGTCGGTTACGTGTTCATTCCGTCGGTAAAGCGTAAGAAGTTAGACGTCAAGGCGAAACGAATGACGTTCGTCGGCTATTCCGCGGAACATAAAGCGTATCGGATGCTAAACACACTGACGGGAGAAATCCAAATCAGTCGGGATGTTCGTTTTCTCGAATTCAGCGACGGATCTAAGGAGCATCATCACGATGAACCCAAACTGGAGGATAGTCCGACTGGAAGGGAAGAAATCGAGTGGTCTTTCGATGAAACAGTGAAACAGGAAGCTGAACCCGATTTGACTCACGAAACAACCTCTGAGTCCGAATTCTACGGCAAGGATTGTCCAGGTGATGGTTGGCCACGAGGGTTTTGGAACGACAACGACAACAATTGGCTTCGTGGACTGTGGGATGATGATGACTGTAAAGTTCAAGCTGGAGCTGCGGTGCCAGAGATCGAACCTCCGGAGTCTACTGATACCGTTCGTCGTTCACAGAGGAAAACAGCAGGCGTTCCGCCGGTAAGATACGACGAGGAAGTGAATTTGGTGATGGAAAGTTTGCCTGAACCAAGGACGTATAAGGAAGCTGTATCCGGTCCACAGAGCACCAAGTGGAAGTCGGCAATGGCAGAGGAAATGCAGTCCCATCGCGAAAATAATACGTGGGAGCTAGTGGAACTGCCGCCACAACGGAAGGCAATCGGGTCGAAATGGATCTACAAATGCAAGGCGGACGAAGACGGCAATCTCGTTCGTTATAAAGCACGTTTGGTGGCGCAGGGCTTTTGCCAAAAATTCGGGACCGATTATGATCTAGTTTTTGCTCCAGTCGTAAAACAGATAACTTTTCGGACGATGCTGGTTTTAGCGAGCAAAAGGAAGATGTTGGCGAAACACGTTGACATAAAGACAGCGTATCTTCATGGTCATCTCGAGGAGGAGATTTTTATGCGACAACCACCAGGGTACGAGAGTGGTAAACCGAATGAAGTCTGCCGGCTGCGTCGCAGTATTTACGGACTCAAGCAGGCAGCTCGTGTTTGGAATAAGAAAATCGACGACGTACTGAAAACTAAGGGTTTCATTCAATCAACGGCGGACCCGTGCCTATACATTTGCAAAAAAGCGGATAAGTCCATTTTTGTACTCATTTACGTAGACGATGTAATTGTCATTTGTTACACGGAGGAGGAATTTTCTGAGGTGGTCCACGTCCTGGAACAGAACTTTACAATAAGCGTCATGGGTAATCTAAGATTCTTTCTTGGAATACGTGTTAGGCTAAACAAAGGACAATTTTGTATTGATCAGCAAGCCTACTTGGAAAGAGTTCTGGAAAGATTCGGCATGAAAGATGCAAAGCCGTCAAAATATCCGATGGATCCCGGCTTCTTAAAACGAAAGGAGGAGATTGGCAAGAAGTTGGATTCGGCGAAAGCGTACCAAAGTCTTATTGGGGCTCTGTTGTACGCTGCTGTGACCAGTAGACCCGATATTTCAATAGCTACAGCCATTCTGGGAAGGAGAGTACAAGATCCATCAGAAGCGGATTGGAATGAGGCTAAGCGAATACTACGTTACCTAAGGGGTACACTGGACAGCGTACTTTACCTCGGAAGAAGCGAACAGAAGCTGGAATGTTTTGTGGACGCCGACTGGGCAGGAGACGTGAGCGACCGCAAATCCAACTCAGGGTTCTTTTTTAAGTTCGGCGGCGGGCTCATCGGATGGGGCTGCCATAAGCAGAAGTGTGTGGCACTATCTAGCACCGAGGCCGAGTATGTATCCCTTGCCGAGTGTCTGCAGGAGGTAAAATGGGTCCTCAAGCTAATGGCAGATATTGGCGAACAACAGGTTGGTCCGGTCGTGGTCAATGAGGACAACCAAAGTTGCATTGCGATGGTTAGCGGAGACAGAGCTGAACGCAAGGCAAAACACATCGATACAAAATTCAATTTTGTGAAAGAAATGGTTCGGGACGGCATCGTGCTACTGCAGTATTGCCCGACCGAGCACATGCAAGCTGATCTACTCACGAAACCGTTGCAAGCGGTGAAGCTTCGACAACATCGGGAGGCAATCGGCATCAAAACGTTCAGCGTTGAGGAGGAGTGTTGAACCAACCTGGTTTGACAAGAAGTGTTGAACCAAGCTGGTTTGAACAACTACTGAATTGATGACACTGGCAGCACTGCATGTGTCAAATGACCGGAACTGTTGAATAAAGAATTCATTCCTGTGTGTATAGTGGAATCGGTCGCACGTGTTCCTTGTTTCCCGATCCGAAATTAGACCATATACCTCTAATTCTAACAGGTTTATGGTAAATAATATTCAGTATTTAGAACGATTGCTCCATTGAAACCAAAAACAAAGCAGTGGACGGCATTCATGCAAAGGTCTGTTCAATGTTAGCCATGAATGACAATTCTTTCCTGGAGACAATGCGACAGCAACGAAAGGAGGATTGCTCTAGCATAAAAATATTATTCTTCATCGATTGGTAACCTCGTAGCGATGCAAAATGCTCCCGGAAGCGTTTTGTTATCTCGGAATCGAGGGACAAACAAACAGAAATCAGTATTGTGCTTCACATCAGTTCAATCCGTACCGGCAGCAATCAGGTGGAAAATGCACGGTTCAGCCATCGTGCCGATCTCGTTCGTGCCCCAGCACGACAATGTCCCGTAGTCCTGTTCGCTGGTCGGCGTGTAGTGCAACTGGCTCGTCGTGCCATTGTTGGAAAACCGCTGCTGCTCAATCTCCAGCACTTCCTCCGAGTTCTCGAAGCGCCAGTAAAATTTGCTGAAAGTGGAACCATCATAAACACAGAGTGAAACAAGATGCCTCTACACGGAGGAGAAGGATGGTGGCTCGGTTCCTCACGTACCTTGCCAGGGGATGCGTGATGATGTCGCAGCTGACAGTGATTGTTTCGTCCAGCGAGACGCCAATGCTGACGATCTTATCAGTGGCACATAGTGGAACATCTGTGACGAAGAGGAGAAAATCATACAATAAAGGGCGAGAAGAATAGAAAGTGAGTAGCTATAGGCGCTATGTATACGTCCCGTGATTATAATCAACAGTGCCTAAAGCAAACACACGTGCATTTAGTGAAAATATGGACGATATTTTCCATCCAATAAAACAAATGTGAAAGGAAGCAAAAAAGGGTGTTTATCATATGAAGCGATCGCTTGTGCCCTGAATATGATTGATGGACGTGCGATGGGTTGCACGATTATGTACATAAAAATCCATTTATTTGACGCACAACCCATTTTGTACCGAAGCTGTTTTCGAATATTGTGATGGTCTAGTTTTACGTAGGAATAAAATATACACTCTACCTACATTTGATATTGAGTATGATCTCGTTGCTTAGCGTTTCTCCCTCGGAGTTGAGTGCCCCGCACTGGTACGAGCCGCTCGAGTATCGTGTCACCTTCTGTATGACCAGACTCTGGTTGGAGCGAACGATTTTCGTCGACGACGAGTTTTGAGGTAGTTGCACTCCCTGGAATGTAAAGGAGGCCAAGAAGGTTAAGCTTTATGCATCGATCTGAAAGTATTTCATCCCATACGGAACAGTTTAAACATTTTAATTTCATCAATTACACAATTACACGTGTTATAAAATACACATTACATCGATCGATCGCTACAGCATGCTTCCAATACTTCTTCTACTTTCCGGGTAAATCTTCACGGGAGATTAGATGCTAGTAGTATTTGACTGCAACTGACATCAAAATAGATAGATGATGCCTGCTAGTCGACACAATGGTCAACACCGAAACGGTGCCTTCTTCTTGCCCTTCGTCCACTGGACGACAGTAGGGGAAAAGGGAGCTGTTGAATGTCCTGTTTGCTTCTTTTTATGTTGAAACTTGATGTTTCTTGTAAAATACCACATCATAACTCTCCTCATGGATGCTTGTTTAAGAATTGGTTAGGTTTATTTGATAAGGGAAATCGGGGTCTGCTGTTTGAATAAGCAATTCAGGTTTGCGCCTATATTACAGTAACCTTTCTTAATTTGACTGAGTACGTTGATTTTGTGGGATGTTTTTTATAAAGCTTGAAATACTAATTAGATGATCACTCAGTGATTAAGGTATCTGAAGATTGTATATTTGTATGTTTACGTACATCTAAACATTCAAAAACATTATGTGTCTAAAATAAACCCTTAAACCATACTGATTCTTCGTCTAAACTGAACTATATGCTTGCCGAAAAACTCTATTTCTCGAGCTACCAAATTAAAATGAATTCTGAATGTCTCACAACGAAAATTATTCGCACTTCATTCCGTCACGCGTGGTAAAACGCGCATTACGCAGATGTGACATTTCTGGTAATAAAATCGCTCGACGAAACTTTTACCAATTACCATCAATTTTAGGTTGAAAGGCTGTGCTTACCAGCCGTTGCTGGACGAGTGACATAGCCCTGCTTCTGTAAAATCCCCGTCATGCGCCTTTCTTCTACCCTTTTCGATGAGGATGAAGTCGAGGGTACACATTAACGTAACGATTAGCGAGAAATTCGCAAAGTAATGTCGGTTGGTTTTTGTCATCGGCCGGTCGTTTTCACTCAATTTTAGACTCAAAATTGACTATTACCAAGTCGTGTAGAATTTCTTGCGTTTATGCGTGGAATGTAAACAAAAGTCTCACTACAAAATGTTGTGTTTTGGTTATCTAAATACAACCTATCGTGTAAAACCTAAAAACGATCGAAAAAAAATGTTCGTTAATATAATAGTTTACAAAAAAATTAAAATTTACAAAATTCTAAAACTTCAAGCAATTTCGGTCGACACATTTAGAAAAACCTATGGAACACTTGGAGGTACTGAAAAGGACAAAACTGATGGCACTGATTGCATAACCCACATTCTCATCCTGGGACTGGCGACAGAATCAAGAAGCTATTAATCAATTTCCGCAAAGCCATCAACCCGAAGCACCTCGATTGTCAACGTACACCGTTCGCAACAAACACACGTGCCGCGAGTGCAGGAAGCAGATTATCACCCGAAGCATAATGAATGCAGCCAGTTGTCCCGTGTCTCGAGAGAAGCTTAGTATGTGTGTGTGAGTATTTTAAACAGTTCTGGTTTGCGGAGTATATAGACTGATGCTGCACTGCCCGCTCAAGGGGTAACGCTGTTGGTAAATTATTAAGAGCAGTCGCTTTAGGCTCCGCTGCTTTTCCACACGAAGCAACACGAGACGAATTTATGGTCGAGTCGGAACACAATCGAGCGCGGTCGAGGACATCAGGTGTCCCGGAACTCGCAACGACACGACGAATGAAGTGGAACCGTACGGTGGCAGGGTACTTCCTGCTGGAAAGATCTTATATCGTCCTCGTCGTCATAGTCGCGTGCGGCCAAACGGTTCGTGTAACGAGGCGGTTGTCCGAGCGGGCGCGAAGGTGAACCCGACCGAGTGCGTCGTCGTTTCTCACGCGAGAATTTTCGCCGGATTTGGAGGTCCGTCGATTTCGCGTATCAACGTGTTCGGCCCGTGTTGTGACGTGCCAACAACGGTGCAAACAACGTGTGATACGGAGATCTGAAGTTAGGGCAAGTCGAGAACCCGGTCCGCAGCGTGACGTGCCGCTGAACGGAGAGGTGTTCCGCGAGTTATCCTAACTCTTTTTGGACGAGGAATTGGGGTGCTTTAGTATGACCGGTCCGAGTCGTTACGTGCCGACAACGGAGAGGACCACGCAGAAAGCAGGAAACTTGTCGAATTTTCCAAAGTTCCGTCCGAGCCGTGACGTGCCGACATCGGAGAGAAGCCTTCGGAATTTTCTCTAAGTTTTTAGGAAGGTTCTTACGAGAAGCCGGTCTGCAGCGTGACGTGCCGCTGAACAGAGCAGAATCTAGCGTAAGCTTGGAAGGGTTTCAGGGTATTTCGGATTTTCGGTGCTTGGAGTAAAGAATTTCGGGTACTTTACTCGTAGGTGTCCTGGTGAAAATAACTCATTTATTCAAAGTTTTGAGCGCTTATATACTAAAACGCTCCTTATCTTCTAATGAACGTAAGCGAGATAGAGGATCTCGCTCTAACACGCGAGATTTCCTGGTACGGTTCGATCCTCGTTACGCAATCTTCTATTCTGCTCTTTCCGCGTGGAAAGCGTGACCTAGATTTTATCTTGTTTACTTAGGTCTTTCTAGAATCCTTGCGAGTTTCGATGTTTATGATCTTAGCCTGATCTCGCTTTCGAACGCATCGTTGCGTGGGTCTTATCTTCGATTCATTTCGTTAGTCGACCACACGCATCGCCTAAACCTCTTGGTACCGACGCGTCGTGTCCTTTTCATTATTGTGTTTATTTAGGATCACGATCGCGAACGTACCGAGAGTTTACATAAAGGATCTAAGCCTAGCGAAGTTTACGGGAGGTCCCGTTGGTACTGCGTTATCGGCTATCGCCGGTTATCCTTATTCTCGTATCCTTCGCGCTGTCCTAAACTAACGGGCGTTGGAAATACGATCTTTATCGTTGTAGATTTCGGTTTAGCGCGCAAGTTCTTCCGAAGGTTCCCTATCGTAAAACATAAAAAATATGTTTCCGGCGCGATTTTCTGCGCCTGGCGATCTCGTCGCACTTTAAAGGGGGTATTCTACCTACATTCCTTCAAATTTAATTTCTTGCATAATTTGGTTAAGCGAAATCCTAAAAAATGAACGAAACATATCGTCCGTTCGTAACACCGCCCCTCGTAAAACGCGTACATCAAGTTTTACGCAAAAAATAGGACGATGTTTCTAAATATTCCTCAATTTATGATATTAAATGATTCAATTTTAGTATTGGTTGTAACTTGTCTCGGGATTGATTCTCGTTTTGATTCGTACATTTTCTGCTTCGATGCTGTGTAGTTGGGTGTCTTCGTTCTGCTAAAGACGTCGCTACGTTGCAACCTTTAAGCTACTGCGTCAGGTCATTTTAATATTGGTTTTGATGAATTACACGTATGGAGCTGGTTGATCGTGATTCTTTGGTACCCGCCGTTTGTTGCCGAGATGAAGCTGTCGATTCATACACGGTTGTAGTTGAATATTTGCAATTACATATTGCTGCTGGCAGGTCTAATCGTCGTCTCTTGTGTTCGAAGATGCCGGAAGGAGACGTGACGTTGTCTCCTCCGCCTGTCGATACAGATGCTTGATGCGTTTTTTAGTCGTATGCTGATGAATGTATTTAACGTCGATTGATTGTTCTAGGATCGTAGATGACTGTACTTTAATGCCTCTATCGATCTTGGACGCCGATAATCAATTCGACTAGTTGTTTTGCTGCCGTCGACGTAAATCTTTCGTTGTGCTAGCTGAAGCAACGAGTTTGCGGATGCATGATTTCAAGGGATGCTTTCGACGAAACCGGATGTGTTGTACGGCTCACCGGATGATTGGTGGGTAGCGTATCTAAGTCATCATACTTGATACGATTACATCGTTGTATCGGTTCGTAGGTAAGTTGCATCCATAATGAAGTATGTGGATAGTCGTCGGAATCAGCGAGATGGATGTAAATAGCGGATGATCCATCTCCTGTTGAGTATGCAATGCCAATGTCGTCAAGGCACTGCCGTTGCATAATTTGACACGTCGTCTGCTGCATACGATTCTCGAAGATGTCTCGATGGAAACTTCTTCTCGATCTATTGTTTCTGGTAGTCGCGAATGTTGATGTGATTTTAACGCATTCACGGGTGTAGGTTCTTCGAGGCTCGCGGCTGAAGTATCGTGTGGCCACCACGTCCTTAACCGATAACTGCGATGGAACATTTCTCCGCTGATAGCGTGCTGCGTCATCTATTGAGCAGCCTTCTGGTACCGAATTTTTGCTGAGATGATGTTTCTCAGCATACAAGTTTTTGCTCCTTCTGAATCACGTGTTGTACAAGACCTGACGCATAGGTTGACTGACCGTTGAATGTTGCTGCAAGTCGCCAGTTGACTTCAGCGTCGTCGTGTCCAGGATGTCTGATGGTAGCACATGCTGTTGGTGCGGCCCTCGTCGTCCAGTGAGTAACTCGATGTGATGAACTTCTTATTCGTACAATCGTGAGCAATCAATCCCTTTAAACTACTTTCAAGAATTGTTTCTAATGCCCTTTATATTTGGCATATTTTTATCGTATGATCTTCCTATCTTTCTTCGATGTTTTATCTATTTAATCATTTTCGAAGATTAATTGTATGCAGTATTTAGAATAATTTTTACTGCATTTTTACTATAAGTGAACTACCTTTTTTAATTATTTATCTTTTTTAGTTTGTTTGAAATTCCTTTCTAAACTTCTTGGCAAGAATTTTAAGCACGGGCAGATATTTTACCGGTTAAGCCGGTGCTGTTTTCTCAATCCTGACTGATTGAGCTTGTTTATACTTGCATTTCAACCTTCCTTTTCCTTTATGTTGGTTGCCTTGACCACTCTGCGTCTCAGCTTTTACCTTTACCGTTACCGGCTCGGAATTGTACTTATGGTCGATGTAGTTACTTGTAGTTGCACTAAAGGTGTGTTCCTGGAATTAAATCTCTTGAAAGCATATTCTATTAGTTTATTTACTTTGGATCATGTGTAATTTTCAGAATCTTATTGTATGTTCTCGTGCCGAAACCCGAGTCACAAATTTTATTTTGTATGCGAACCGCTACTCCTATCAACGAGTAGCTGTTAATATTGATATCATTGCAATGGTAGGCAATTAATCCTTGCAAGATATTCTTAATGCCTTCGTAATCATGGAAGGCAATGTCAAATTACGAGTGATTTTAATTCAATGAAAATACCTTTGATCCTCGATTATTGCCGTGGCGTTCATAATCGATTTCTAAAGGGTCCGCCTTGCATTTGGATGCCTTGGCATGTTTCGTGGCTTTTTGAATTTCTCCATTTCTCCATGAACATGGATTGATGCTTGAATTTAATTTAGACCTCTTTCTGCCCGTTGTTTCAAGGGTGGTCTTTTTATGAGTTTCCGCGTGAAGAGCGACAAATTTTTCACTTTTACTATCGACAATTACCCTTGTCGTATTTTTTGCCTTCGCGTTTACCTCAGAATTTTTTGTGTTATTGTTTACCCCTGTTTGTTTCATTTTGATTTTGGGGCCCTTTTCGTTTTTCTTTTTCTTACCATCTGTTTTGTTTTTGTTAACTATGATGAATGTGGGAAGATAAAACAATGTTTTATAATCTTTTATGACTTCTACTGGGGATAATTTTCTTGAACATCCCTTCTCAACATTATTCTTCACTGTATAAATGGCGCATTTAATTAATTCAGGATCCTTGCAGATCTTGTGTTCAAGGTTTTCAAACCTACGTATATTGTAAAGGAGCCTGTCGGGAAATTTATGATTATCTCGTTTCCACGATTGGCCAACTTGATAATGCCCGTCAACGAATTCTAAAGTGTTCTTTAAAATCTCATTTGCTTTTTTATTGTATGTCCCTTCAAAAATTGGCAATTCTTTAAAGTTACTAAATTTGGGTAACTGCGCTAAAGTTTGTCTCTTTAGCATTGTTCCCATTGCTGCTCTTTCTTGAGCACTGACCAAGCCTCGTACAAATAGTGAATCTTCAACTTCTTCATCGTCCAATGAGGGTGCATGAGAATTCGTCTTCACTGGCTCTTTAATTTGAGCTTCCGAAGAACTTTTTACTGAAGCGGTTTCCGCTTGGTTTTGGTCGGCGCAAGGAGATTTTGAAGATTCCGCTTGCTCATCGTTGACTGCTACTGTATGAATTCTTTTAATAATATCTAGTAGCTCTTCAATTCGAGCTTCGAGTCTATAGGTATAATATTGAGTGGCATGGCATTTTGGACATAGCCATGGTTCAGTTTCCGATGGCTTACGAGTCTTCCTTGCGCAAGTTAAGTGGAACATATGATCACAATGATCACAACTTAGCATTGCGGAATCCTCACCATCTTCCTTCTGACATAAACGGCAATTGCCGTGCGGGTTGATTACGAAAACCGGGGAAGGCATAATGATACCCTTATACGTCCCTTTTTCGTTACTTTTTACGCGCCCTTCTTGGCGTTACGTAAATATTTTAGGGATCCCTTTTGGTTCCCTTTTATTGTCCGTTCGGACTTTAGATCCTTATTCTGAGGATCGAATGAGTGACAGAGAAAAAATGAAAAAATAACCCACGTACCTGCCACTCAAATTCCGGTGAATTTGAGATAACTTCCGTTACTTTCCTCCTTTTGGGCGTCCTTCGTTGCTGGGAGCGTGGGTTTACTTCCGAGGGCTGCGCCGCAATTGGTTTGGAAACTTCGCCGGATAATTGATAAACTGGAACGGCGCCTTTCGCGCTTTCGCCACCGCTCCGTTTAAGATGATCGCGTACTGTTACACGAATTATATTATAACACTGGGAACACTAGTCCTTGGTTAATTTTCCTTGCGGGAATTTTCCTCACAAGATTAATGTTGTTTTTTTTTTTGCTTTAGGAGTGCGATAATCGCAATTCCTTATTGTGATGCTAATGTGCGTTAAATGGCGTCGTTAGCCAAATTATAATAATAATTTGGCATTGGTGATAATTATCACGCCGAAGGAATTACTAATTCGAACTCTCTCTATTAATGAATTAGAAGTTATCATCCAATTCAGAGGAGTTGAACCTTCATTCACTTGTCCGTGTTTAATCACGGACACTTCAGCCGCCTTTTTGCCTAATGGCAGTGGTGCGGTCTAATTAACCGAAGATATTTCTTTTTGCGTCGTCGTGATGACGCAAACACCAGTAAGTGTCTCCTTTGAGAATCTTACTTAAACGCACTTCACATGTAACACAACTGGTTAACACTTACTGGGGCGCGTTAGCCCTAAGTTTAAGCCAGTTCTTGCAGGAATACCTGCGTATCGACTACACGCGTCGTCGACCTCTCAGTTGAGAGTTTTAATAGGTTCAAATTTATGAAACCTGTTGGCGGTTTATTCCGTTCTGGATATAAGCAGCCCTTGTCGTAACTTGTAACGAATTTTTCACGTTTTGAGGAATCACTTTTGTTTATCCTAAGGCTTAATGCATTATTAGTTCACGGGTTTTTATTTAGGAGTCACTTTTCACTCGAGTTATCACTGGGTCCTCGTTGGGCGTTTTGCCCGTTTAATGTGTCGTTATTTAACGACAATTTCACCGGTGAACTGAACACTCGTTTGAATTGTTAATCACTAGATACACATGGGCGTAATTTGCCCGTTTAACATGCCGTTTTTTAACGACGATTACACTCCGTGAACCTTTAAATAGCACTTGACGCCAAGCGCATTGAGCCCCTTACGACGAATTATGTGTCCGTGTGCCGACGGCCTTTTTTGGGCATTCCCTTTGGCTCAACGGCAAACTTATTGTTTTCACTTGAAACTACGGACACTTCTGTTCTCAAGGCAACAGAAAACCTTTCACAACTGTTCTTTAGGCGACAGTACACCTTTATTTTTTAAATTTTTTGCTGTTCTTGAGGCGACAGCACACCTTTATGTTTAAATTTTTGCTGTTCTTGAGGCGACAGCACACCTATTTAGGAGAATTCGTTCTCCGAGTACAACCCGCGCGATGTTGTACTCCTCTCTGGAGCCACCATGTAACGAGGCGGTTGTCCGAGCGGGCGCGAAGGTGAACCCGACCGAGTGCGTCGTCGTTTCTCACGCGAGAATTTTCGCCGGATTTGGAGGTCCGTCGATTTCGCGTATCAACGTGTTCGGCCCGTGTTGTGACGTGCCAACAACGGTGCAAACAACGTGTGATACGGAGATCTGAAGTTAGGGCAAGTCGAGAACCCGGTCCGCAGCGTGACGTGCCGCTGAACGGAGAGGTGTTCCGCGAGTTATCCTAACTCTTTTTGGACGAGGAATTGGGGTGCTTTAGTATGACCGGTCCGAGTCGTGACGTGCCGACAACGGAGAGGACCACGCAGAAAGCAGGAAACTTGTCGAATTTTCCAAAGTTCCGTCCGAGCCGTGACGTGCCGACATCGGAGAGAAGCCTTCGGAATTTTCTCTAAGTTTTTAGGAAGGTTCTTACGAGAAGCCGGTCTGCAGCGTGACGTGCCGCTGAACAGAGCAGAATCTAGCGTAAGCTTGGAAGGGTTTCAGGGTATTTCGGATTTTCGGTGCTTGGAGTAAAGAATTTCGGGTACTTTACTCGTAGGTGTCCTGGTGAAAATAACTCATTTATTCAAAGTTTTGAGCGCTTATATACTAAAACGCTCCTTATCTTCTAATGAACGTAAGCGAGATAGAGGATCTCGCTCTAACACGCGAGATTTCCTGGTACGGTTCGATCCTCGTTACGCAATCTTCTATTCTGCTCTTTCCGCGTGGAAAGCGTGACCTAGATTTTATCTTGTTTACTTAGGTCTTTCTAGAATCCTTGCGAGTTTCGATGTTTATGATCTTAGCCTGATCTCGCTTTCGAACGCATCGTTGCGTGGGTCTTATCTTCGATTCATTTCGTTAGTCGACCACACGCATCGCCTAAACCTCTTGGTACCGACGCGTCGTGTCCTTTTCATTATTGTGTTTATTTAGGATCACGATCGCGAACGTACCGAGAGTTTACATAAAGGATCTAAGCCTAGCGAAGTTTACGGGAGGTCCCGTTGGTACTGCGTTATCGGCTATCGCCGGTTATCCTTATTCTCGTATCCTTCGCGCTGTCCTAAACTAACGGGCGTTGGAAATACGATCTTTATCGTTGTAGATTTCGGTTTAGCGCGCAAGTTCTTCCGAAGGTTCCCTATCGTAAAACATAAAAAATATGTTTCCGGCGCGATTTTCTGCGCCTGGCGATCTCGTCGCACTTTAAAGGGGGTATTCTACCTACATTCCTTCAAATTTAATTTCTTGCATAATTTGGTTAAGCGAAATCCTAAAAAATGAACGAAACATATCGTCCGTTCGTAACAGTTCGCTATCAATCATAGCAACGTGAGACCGACTCGGCGAGAACGGAAACCTGGCTGTTTGTCGCATAAACATTGGCGATGGTGTGCTCGATGATTGGTACTTCTGTTGCTATGGTTCCCTCCCGGAGAGAAAAAACCGGTGAGAGGAACGCAGTAGTTACTGTTTTCGTTTCAGGTACCAAATGACTTGAAGGGAACGAAAAGCTGGATTATCTTAGTTTTACCCTTTAACTTTTAATGGATGACGTAAACGAATGGAAATTATTTTTAACTTCAATAAATTTATCAAACAAATGTTGGATTCGATCAGTTAACTTTTGAACCTCCATGTTATGTTTTACTAAAACCTACTAAAGATTCATGTTTACATTATCATTAAAAAAAAGTTGGTTACTAAATCGGATTAGCATTGTAAAGAACAAAGGCAACCAGCAACAAAGGAACAAACACACATATTAGTTAAAGTACTTAAGTTAATCTCGAGTAGCTGGGGTTATAATGTGAAGTTAATCTCGAGTAGCTGGGGTTATAATACCACCTTTCGTGTTCCGTTCGTCTTGTCTACGTTTTCTTTCCGGCAACAAATCGTGGGGAATTAAAACAACAAAATATTTATACTTACAGTAGGTGCATCAGGATACGCTATGCTGTGACTAATGATTTCACTTAGAAATGTAACTTTCATGCAATTCATAACTTCCCCTCATCAAACACTCTTGAAGAAAAATAAACTTGTTAACCATTCTGGAGTTCAGGAACATTTTAAACAGACTCAAGTTGCTAATAATGTCATCAACAAGTTTGCCCCACTTGCACCATAATTTGACCTTTTTACCCACCAGTGCCTTCGGGACTCTCAACTCCTACCGATGGTCGCAGTGAAACGAGAAAGCAAGAACACGTAACAAAAAACTCCAGCGAGTCGGCCATAAAACGCAACAGTGCGTAGTAAAGTAAACAACTTAACGACCGTCACAGCTTCCTTGGACTTACATCAACATAGAAAAAGGTGGGCAAATTTTTGTCACCAGCGAAGCTGTGACCACTTGACACACAGGCAGCGTCAACATTGCAAGCAGGAAAAAATCAACTGCATTAAAGGAGGTTGTGCTCAAAAATTCATTGAAAAAGTTTGGCTGGATAGCATCAGCGACCGGGTAAAAGTGTAGCAAGGTTGTTTTATCAGTGTTTTTCTGACTTGATGAGAATTTTAATATTTTGTTTTGCAGAAAAGGATGTTTCAAATACCTTTTACGCAAAGGGGAATATTCATGGTGGTTTGAAAATTCGTTCGTTTCATTGGGCAATTACCCAGCAATTGCAACGAGCTGATGCCTCAGAGTGTACAACGCGGTGGCTGGAAAAGGTGAGTGATAAGGAAAGAGGTGCATTGATAATATTAGCATTAACACTATCGACCCACGTCCAACGTGGTGATGGCCTTCGTCAAGGAAGATGATGATGGCCTTCGACAGGCATGAATTGCAATCTGCTCGCCAATAAAGAGGTGAAAATCAATATCCTGCTCATTAATGATGATGACGGTGCTGATGATGGCCATCGTTGGCAGTTATCCCGTAGGTTGAAGAAACATTTCATTGCGGGAAAGGTGGAAATATTGAGATGAAAACTCGACAAATGATTAAAGTGGCTTTGAAGAAGATTGACTGGATAACGATTTGCTTAAAGTTCATGTAATTTTTTCAGCATTTCGTGAACCGTAGTTATGGAAGGAACATAAACATTATGACGATGTCCTTCATAATAAACAATGACAAGAACAAACTTCCTTGAAAAAATTGGAATAAATTCGACCGGTGTAATGAAATCACTTTAAAAAGGCGCATTATTAAGTGACCAAGAGAGTTCCGTAAAGTGTCACCGAGTCACCGTAAGCCTCACCAAACTGGCAGGATTGGCCCCCGGAAAATCCCCACGTATACCCGGATTTGAGTGGAGCGAAACATTTAATTACGCTTAGCTGCCCAAAAAATTGCTTACTTTCGGGGAAGTGTGGGAATTTAATAAAAGTCCACAAGCATGAGGATGGGAACGTTCAGCATGATCATCATAACTAAATAGGACTTAGCGCGAGTAAAAGGAACGTGGGGAAATCGTCAGGAGCGGAAAATGAAGCGCTAACCCCGTGAGTTGCGAGGGCGACTAAAAATCCGAAAGCCCGAAAAAGAGTTGTGGCGCGTGTTGCTGCTTCACGTGAAAGAAACCCCTACCTGAGAGCGAGATAGAATATGTGTGTTTAAACCTCTATAATGTGCTTATTTCGGGCGAAAGTGAGTAACTTCAGGTAAGGTGAAAGTGTGTGGAGCTGGCTGGTGCCTAATCCCGTTGTGGTGGCTAATCCCGTTGCTAAACGGGTGTAAAATGAGAGGCACACCTTTTTAGCCCAATTACTTTCCAGTGCTCCGGAGAAAAGTATGTACCAGGAGAAATGGTTCACCCAATCAAACCGCTGGATCTCGTGGATGAAAACGTGTTCCTGCGTAAGGATTACGCGGACGGGATGTTGCTGCGAGGGCACATTTCAATTACCGATTTTAAGCCGAGTAACAATTTCCATGAACAAAACCGAGCTACTTCGGGCGTGTAATAGTTTTCTAACGAAAAAAGAAACATTTTCCGAACAAAGTTGGAGGCTTTTCTGATTTAAGAAAAGTTGATAGACTGCGTAACCACCATAATACCAATGCGTAACAAATTCTAATTAATTTTCCTAAATACACCGGTTAGTAAATTTGACTATTTTGAGTGCCTAGACACGATTATGATGACGATGGTGTTACTTAACATTTCACCAATGGACTCTACAATTCTGCATCAGCGAAGAAAGAGTTCAAACAAATTATTATTCAACATCAGTTTCTAGGGGATGTTACAAGTGTCTGCATAATGAATGTCACACAGACTGATGGATTTATATTTTAACCGTTCCAGTAAATCATACCCAAGTTACTCTGTGCCTGCCTCTCAAATCATTTTGTTGATTGATGTTCCCTATGACACTCGGCTGCCGCGGATGGCAGTAATTTTTCAAATACCCCTTTACCACACAACTAAAACCCAACGAAAGGCCCGTTTCTTCCAAGACAGGTCGGGAGTATGTTTGCCCTTGCGAATATTCTCGGTTGTCTATCCTTGACCGTTACCCTTGTCACAAGGGTCGACACCGGTACTAATGCGTTAGAGCTAATACATGTGTTCTGTACCGCGGGCCAATTGTTAAGCCTAACATGCCATCACACTCACATAATATGCTCTGGAAGATCCCGGCCGGTTTCATGCTGTACGGGTGATACACTTAAGCTCTCAATGCGCCCAGTTTGTCGGCAAGTTGCCGGTTTATATCGTCCAACTGCATGTACGTGCGATTCTTGGAAAAAAACCTACAAGAATTGAAATAAATGAAGTTCCACTAAAATTTCTCATAACATTGGCAATAGCTTCGATAAGGAGCATCCACCATAAGAGTTTCTACAGGGTGTAACGTAATAGTAAAACAAAATGGTGGAAGTACGTTACTTTGTAAGCTGTTTATATCTGTAAATAAATAATAAAAAATCCTTTCAAATTTCTTTTGTAGTCGTGAAAAAAACAATTACAACGATCGCAAAGTATGTTTCCCAATCAGGACTCATTGGCCGAGGTTGTATTCGCCTTCCAGCATCGTCCTAGCACGACGGGTGTTTCTGATGAAAAAACGTAACGGGAAAAATGCATCAGGTTTTCCGTCGATTACGTTCGATTCTCAGCGGAATCATTAGCCACAAACCAACCGACCCAGCAGCGGGTGTTCCTAAACACCGGCAATAGCCGGAGCACTTCCGTTTGTTTGCAGTATCAATATTCTATGCAAAACTAGCGCGATGTGCAAACGTCGCTGCTACGCCGCTGTCGATGCTCGTATTCTGTTTGCCATTTAGCCAGGTCCAAGTTTTCCCACAACCTCCACCAGCACTGGATCCACCCAGAAGTGTTTGTGTTGCCGAACTGAGAGCGGCCGCAGCTACCATCTGCGTCGGGAAAGTGGTGTAGCGAAACCACCAAAAACTAAAGCACTACAAACTCAATTAGGGAAAATTAAATTTACATAAATTGAAAAACTCCCATCGAGTGGCATCTTTTCCGCGAACGGGTGACAACCAATCACGCTTGCCATCTCACTCACCGTCTATCGAAGGCTCTTGCTTTGTCTGTCGCCAACGAGTCTGCATCGGTATATATGATCTCCGGAGCTGATGCATCATCGGAACGTTGTCATCATGTTCGACAACGGTTCGGTGACAAATTAAGCTGTCTCCGTTGTGCATACGTCCGGGAGACAGGTTTGTCTGTGTGTGTGTCTATGGTCTGCCCGTACGTTCCCGGGAAGCGAATGTATGGCTCCTTCCCAACAGGGATGCCATCGCTTGAAGGTGGTTCATTTTACGATGAGTTAGTCAGAGCGCGGTAAAGCAACCAGAGATGCTTCAACCCGCCAGAGTGAAGACTCAAATAAGATTCCTACGGCGGGTGTCAACCCCTTGCCTCTTTATCTTGCCTTCTTCGGCCTTTCGGTTCTTTGCATCGCACCGTGAAAATCCCATCTCGATTGGATCTTAATTAAAATATAACCAAATCACACAGAAATCGTTACAAACTATGCCTGAACCCCCGTTCGGCCGGCTTTCGATTGACTTTGGAGACGTTGAACATCCTCGCGCACTCGTTCGGGAAATGCCATTTACTAGGTCACGACAAAAAGGTTCTACATAGAAGAGTGTGAAGAGTTTAAAGGTTCTTCGATGTAAGGACGTCAAAGTGTTAAAAGCCGTTTTAATGAAGTGAGTATCTTATTCTGAAACATTCAACATACTTGTTAGAACATGACATGTGATAAATCAATCAATTCTTACATAAAGTCTCTTAGTCAAACAAATGCTAGCCTTTTCGTATTCGCCAACTAATTAGTAATAGCTATCATGACCCAGCAAAATAAAATAAACTTGCCTTAAAATGTCATCATAAAATGTCGTGTGGACATGGATGTAATTATCTTTCAAGCATGGATCTGGATTTAATTACTACGCTCATGGCAACCATAAAGATTGAGCAGACACCATCTAATAAAACACAAAAGCATATTAGTCCCATTTTGACAAAATTAATGATTCCCCAATGGCCAATGAAGATTGTCACTCCTAGGACAACCGTGACTCCAGTGCAGCACAATAATTTTACATACTGGAGATGATTTGATTGAAGTGAGTTCAACGATACGTTGAAACCTTGTTTCGGAATGATGTTTCCAGCCAATTAATTTCTTCATGACAAAAATTTTCCTTGAGGTAACTAGTACACCATGAAGAACTATTACCCTAATAAAATCTAAAATAGAGTTGCAAATTCTTCAAATGGTTGCGTTAGTTAAAGAAGAGTTTACGAGCTTTTATTTTTACTGTTCACCGCCGAACAAGGAATCCTTTCCGACACTTTTTTCTCTTCACACAAGTGCAAAAAGTCCCACAATTGAGCCATATGTATGGCCGTTAAGCATTTCCATAAAATGAACGGCTCGGAGTTGAAAGGTTTTGTGGAAAACTTTGACTGCGAATCCTGCTGATGAGCGAGTGCCCAATCCGTACGGACAGATCCGTACGGAGACAGACGTCTGTCTACATGGCGTATGAACGAACAAAACTGGGAAACACCGTACCGTGAACGAAATTTGGATGTTACGAGACTGGGCGCTTTGATGCTACTCGAAGGGATGAGGAGAAGGCGGATTACGCCAATTCATTGGTGATGGTGTGAAGAAACGGACGGTGCGAAGAAGGAAAATGACGAATCCCTCCACAAATAAAGAAAAATGAAAACCATACAATAAACCTTTTAGTGATTCTTTTGATGATTTTTATGAGCGGCGGCAGGTTGAAGTCTTCCACTTGGAGCTGGTCTATGTATGATTGGAGGGCGTGTGGTTGTGTATAGAGGTGTATGAAAGCACGTTTATAGGACTCCCATGACTCGGGCGAATATCGGAGTGGGTGCATGCATTTCCACAAAACAGTCCGCGCAGTGGTTCCGAACTGAAAAAACCTTCCCTTGACAAACTGAATGCACTGAGAAAGCGTTTCCTTCATCTAAGTTCCAAGGCTGATACAGACGACCTCACCAGCATGGTTTATCCTGCAGACAGTTAAAAGCTTAAGAGTGAATATATGCTGCTTTCAGCCCTTCCTCTATCTCGGGACGCAATTCACATGTCGGTCATGCTTTGTACACTCTATGAATATTTTAACCCTGGTCAGTTACCGGTTTAATTATATGTGATTTTGAATGCATTGCACATTCTATAGATTTGTATGTTCCACCGTGGTCCGTTTCCCATAAGTCGTTAACATTTTGATTTAATCCCGATAGGGTTTCTGCTATACAACTCAAAATTTTCAGAATGAAAAGATCCTACACTTTGTTTAGAAAATATAAAAAAATCCGCATTGAACGACGATGAAAGAAGTGTTTAATGAAATCATGACCGGTACACAAATTTACACCCACTTCCGTCCTTTCAAAGCATAAATGTTGTATTGGGCAGTATTCCTTTTTGGAAATGATCCTATGGTGCCGCTTTCGTTCAACTATTTCCTGCTCTAAATTTCCGGGGCACTTGTCTAAAGATGCTGCAAACGGATGCAAAAACATGCGAATGGCTTTCGTTGCCGAAACGATGATTCGTTATCCGAACGATCTAATTGGGCAAACAGTCAAACAAAGCTTGAAATTGGGTTTTCGTAACTTACACAAAAGTGTTTTAAGCGATTAGCAGAGGTAGATATTTTTTCAAACCTTTCCACGACTTTTTCGTTTTACTGTTCAGATGGTTTATGCGTCAGCGCCGGTGTAGGTCGTGGTATTATTCCAGACCTTTATGTGTATCGTCTGATGTCGTAGGTCGCTATCGTTTCATGACTATCAAGGTCAGAAAAAAGTGGCCTTAATACAAGTTCATGATTGCGATTATCCGTCTAATCTTCGTAGGTGTTTATGGGATTTAGAAAGTTAGTGGTATACTACGTAAGGTGTTTAATATTATAAAATCTACGCCTTGCTAAAACACCTTTGATGAAATCAAAGATTTTCAAACATAATGGTCAAAACCAAAACGTTCCTATTTTCATTCGTGGCGTTCAAGTCTCAATTCACAGAAATATTTCTTTAATTGAATTATTTGCAATTGAATAGAGTGTTTAAAATCAACAATCATAAACTTCCGGCATTTGCATGTTTGATCACCTGTCCCATGAAATCGCCGAGAGTGATGGACATCACAAAATTACATCAGCTGATTTTATGCACGACCGTCAACTGTTTCAAGGCTAAAGCCATCGGTGTCGAATTTTGGTGTTGTTAAAGTGAACGGCAAAATGCACAGAACGAATTCAACTGTTAATTGGGACAGTGATTTTTCATTTGCATGATGATTAAAGCTTAATGCCGTAAATCCCATCAATCCCGCAAACGACCTCGGAAAACAAATATGAGAGTGAGAAAATTACCATTTTCCACCCCGTTAAAATTCACCTTACAAATTCACCAAATGGCATGGACACGGACATGGTACCCGAGCATATAGCATCATCGACGGTGCTAGGCGATTGATAATGAAGTTAATTATGCTGAAATGTGTCTCTTCCACACGAGCACACCGTAATGGCAGTTAATGTCACGTCGATGGTTGGCCGAGGATGGTTCTTGGGTAGGGACCGCCGTGAATGCCATGATTTCGGTAAATCATTCCAATGCACCGTGACTGGAGCGTGACTTAATCTCTGTCGGACGCGAAGCTTCTCGGTAGGGTTTATTAAATTATACTTCCAGCCAGTGATGCCCATGTAGGATACTTAACAGGACATTTTCGAATTCTGCATGTTTCTGAGTACGAGAGAAATTGATTACTTCAACAACGTCGGGCTAGGCAAAAGGTCGGTTCGGGGACCGAGCCGGATTCAGAACATGTACAATTACTGTTTGATTTATGGTATAATGTTTTGTGAGATTTGCAGATGGCTACCTTCCTGGAAAGAGGGTTTGATCGAGCGCTTTTCATCTCATGATAAAATTTATTGGATTTCAACCATTTATCTTAGATCTCATGATAAGATAAATAAATCATAATCTTGCATTAAATCAAGTAAATCTTGTTCGGGTTATTTTTTATGTTTGAACAAGGGGAAACCATGCGCTTGGTTAACTTTCAAGTGCTTTTTATGTGTTAGATTGTAAAGAGCTGTGTAGTAAAGCACCGTGTTATTTAAAAATAGTGAAACAAGAATGGAAATATCTCTCAAAGTGTCAAAAAATTCAACAAACAATCTACGTAACATAGAATATAAATTTATGTTTGAAAGTAATTCGTTGCTTTCGGTAAAAATCCATTGATGTAAAAGCAGCACAATAAATTTAGTTGTCAAGTATAAAAGTATCGGTCAACTCTATTTCTCATGAAGATAAAAATCCTCATTTCCTCGTCTACTTTGAAGTCAGAGGATGAGTGCGTCAATACCTTCTTTCTCACGGGGTCAATTTTATTCTCACAGTTGAATTATTCGCACGCTATAAGATTTGTATTTCTTTGTCAACATGAGCCTTCTTAAAACATCCTATCGTTCAACTGTTGAATGAACCGTTTTTTTGTATGCCCCATTCTAAGGTCAGAAGCTACATTCCGCACGTATTATAAAAGGACTTTCGAACTCAATCACACATCGTCTCCTGGAGTGGGTAAGTTTGTAAAAGCTCGATAGAAGAAACATTGAACTAAACGAAAAGGAAAACATCCAACATCTTGTTCTAACCCCTTTCACCCATCTATTTTGCTGTCGAGTCACAAATTGAGACTGTATTCTTGTGCAACGTCATAAGATTGCTTTATTATTGATGGTGAACGTCTAGACTTGTATAGCTTTGGGTCGTAGGTCCGACCCTACGAAGGATAGGAAACATATAGCATCTCTCGTACATCGACAAATGAGTGTCAAGGTATTTTGATTGGAAAACATTCGACTTTCCTGGAAACAACTGTAAGAAATAAAGAAAAGAAACGTTCCGAAAAACAATTGAGAACCGAAAAGGATTTCGATTCATACGTGGCACGAGGTTTTTAGAGCTAGCAACTTATGGAAAAGCTTAGTCTCACTCTCTTCTTTTTCCAGAGATTATCCTCGGACATTCCACAAAACCAGGAATCCTGAAGAGTCTTAGTACAGATGCAGTGGAAAGTTATTTTTCTGTTATCTCCGATAACGTAAAATCATAATAATATCGTTCAACTTTTTAAATAATGTGGCTTTTTCGTATTTACTGGAATTATTTCCGCATATTTCTACGCATTTGTATTCTAGGAAGAGTTCTCCCCATCAAACCTCAAATATCTCCAGCATGGCACGAAAAATCTAGGTTAGTTTAATCAAACAGGTGGAAAATCTGTCAAACTGAAAACAATATTTCAGAAAGTTGTCTCATTTGCTCCAACCGCTCGTCCTGTCCTAATTTATCATGGAAATATGTTAATCAAATACGTTTATTCGCCATAACCGACAGTCGCTAAGGTAACTTCGTTTTTAACATTTGACCATCAGCGAAACGTCGAGTTTTCCGACGACACACAAGCACCGTCGAACGGAAACGAAATTCGTAACGTAAATGTAAATTACTCGCCTGTGCGCGTTTTATGCGCAGTTTTTCATTTTTATCTTTTTGATTTCGTACACCTGTGAAACTTGTACTTGAAAGTTGCTTCATTTTCATCGAAAGTATTCAGGAAAATTCTGCGCACTCAAGCGTCAAACAGGACATCGATATCTTCTGTGGTGTTTAGGCGACACATTAGCGACAGACACAATGGGACTTTTGCGACGGGGAAATGGAAAAGCCATTTTGTTGTATGTAACGCTCCGGGCACCAGGAAGGAAAGCTCTGAATGCAAGGGAAGTTTCCGGCAACATGAATGTTGGTCGTTCGAATTTTATCAACTTGCAAACGGGTGCCACCATTTTCGATTGTTGACGCGTCATGTTAATGTGGTGTGGCCGAGATGTCGTTAAATTTTACGTTCCCCCAAGAGATTCCACAAGTGGGGAAGCGATGAAAAGACAGAGAGAAAAGTAGCCACCGACAGCGTGTCGGTTTGTTTGTTTGTATTGATTGTTGGAAAGAGGGAAAACTTTTCCCTCAATCGGTCTAAAACTTTTCCAATGGATTGGGGAGAATGCGATCGGTTGTGAAACGTCTGCGGTGCATCGGAAACGCATTCAAGCGATGATAGCGTAATGGTGTTGGAGGATCTGGAGTGGATTTACTGTGCTAACTGCGAGTTGGGCGGATTGCACACAGCCAGAGCACTTGGTAAATGGCCAGGAAAGAAGGACCCACCGTCGTCGTTGTTGCTCCATTTACAACAACGAAGTTCGAGTTGAGTTTCCATTGGTTTCCTGTTTGGGAAATAGATTTTCAGGATGCGTTTGTCGCTGCTTGCGATACCTATCTCGACTCATTTCCCTCTCGGTTCGGTAACTTTACCGTTTCCGTGAGGTTCTAATTTTCCCTACAAAAAAGAACGAAAACCATTGTTTGCACTATTGATTCGCAAGCAAATTAAACGAGCTTATCGAGCTACGCTTCAATGCCTGCGAAGCGGTTCCAAAGGCTATGGTGATGAAACAATTTGGGAAAATCCCGGAACTGTGGTGGTGTTAAACTATTTAACGCTTTTGTTTTTCCGGACCGGTATCCGGAAGGCTAACTGTGCCGTGAGCCAATTGTGGTGATTTGAGCAGCTTTTACTTCCTGCTACAGATACTCAAGATTTCAAATGATTCTGAGGGGAAGGGAACAAACAAACCATCTCAGTAATTAATCTAAGAGTAACCGAGTTGTTTATAAAGTGTGAGTGTATAGTGAACATCCTTTAGCACTAGAACTACAGGACCAGTAATTTTGACTGGTCAGGAACTTTCACATCACATTTATTTCTTAAGGTTAAACAATCCTACCAAATGTTAATACATGACTTTCACACATCCAATAGAATCTTTATTTTGTTATATTCAAACATAAAATTTTCTTATCAATATTGAACATAAATCGCGGTAAAGTTTCAAGCGTCAAAACTGCGGTATTTCTAGTGTTAAAGAAATACGTCGATCACGTTACATATGTATGCTGTATGCAAGGAAAACGGAATGGAATGAAACGAGATGCATGTAATATTTCAATTCCTTTGTTTTCTTCTTTTTCACTACACCACACATAAACAAGAACCACGAAAGTAATCCGTTCACGACAGGAAATAACAACAACCTGCTTAACATAATGATAGGCTTCCCTTGCATGATAATGTTCCTCCTCCAAGCGTGTTGTTTCACCTAATTACCAAAGCGCACAACTGGACCGGGGCACTTTCCTTATCCCCAGTTTATTATCCATTTTCCTATATTTTGTGTTTGTGTGTGTATTTTTTTTACATCTTGATCACAACACCCCATGCAAGAAATGGGGGAAAAAAATGGTAAAACATGGAAAGGATTTATCGTTCGACTCCTCATTTTCCTTTTCGATGCAAATTTTTCGAAAACCCGAAGCGAACCTCTCGTAATTTGCTTAGCAACATATTTTATGCTCTGGTTTTCTTTCTTTCATATCCTTCCCTGAAGGGGTGGGAAGTTATTTTCTCTTCCTAGCACGATGCTGACCCTTCCAACCATGACGCAGCAGTCCATGTAACGCCTCTGGGTTAAAGGCGGAGATGGTGTTCAGACTAAGGATGGTTAAGACAAGGCGCGTTAGCTGTTTGGAGAGATAAACGTGGCCGTTGTTAGTAAATCGGGTCGCATGGGAAGGGTTATATTATCCTACAACCAACAAAGGTAGCAAAGGAAAATGAAATTTAGTTTTTCTTCAAAATGTACTCTTTGTTAAATTGGAGGGAATGGACACGGTTGATTGGTTAAAGAATAGCAGATGTGAGCGCTCCTGGAATAATATTTACTTCCATTATCCTTTTTAGCAAAACAATGTTGAATCGTAATCTTTGCCGAGTATAGAAATTGCCTCTACAAATCACCTTCCCAGAAGGGAGTTTTCCATCGGGTATCTTCCCGAAAGTGCCAGGCGCAATTAATATTGAAATTCATGCGATTTATTGCTCCAAAGTGGTGTACCTAAACCGAGAGTTTATTAGCATTCGATGGGTTTATTTATTATCAGTATCCGTTGTAAATTTTGGCGAACATGAACGGTTCTGTTTTCGAGCAAGATTATTATGCTGCACTCAATATTTATCTTTACTGCTCTTGCTGCACTAATGCACATGGTTTATTTCACCATAAGTTGGGTTGCGTTCCAAATATACAAATCATCTTTATTAAGGGATAAACTTTATATCAATAAAGGTTGAATATTCAATTGTGATACTAAAATATGGTAAGAGAATCATATTCTAATTACAAAGTTTACTCCATTATTAAAATTCTTCTTCTTCTCCTTCTTCTTCTTCTTCTTGGCATAACGATCGTGTTGGTCAAGCCTGCCCTTTTAAGAGCTTAAGAGCCACCAAACACACCTCTAGTTTAGTTTAAACGGTCTGTTTGTAGCTTGGTCCTCCGTCTTTTTCGGTAGTTGATCTTGTTCTAGTTTCCTACAGTCGCGCTGAACGTAACTTTTGTTACAATAATAGCAGAGCTTTTTCAACTTTGATCTTGAAACAACCTTAAAAGATTACTCTTCATTTGCATTTCCATCTCCTTCAACTCGCTTCCGTCGCTCATCAACAAGCTTCCCTTTGACCTACTGCAAGTTCAAGTCCTCTTCTGGTCGGCTTTCTAGACCGGTTATCAGAGCGTCGTACGATTCGTGCAGGCTTGACAAAATAACGGCTACTAGCCTATATTTCTTCAGAGGATCCTCCATGCTTGAGAGACGATGGACAAGTGTGTAATGTCGGCGAGATGTTCAGTCATGTTGCCATTTGCAGACAGTTGATCAGTTTTCTCAGTACATGGATTTTGGATGAAAGCGTCGATAGTTTATTTTAAAAACTTCCAGACAAATGGACCTAACGCCAACTGGTACGCTGGTTTTATGCAGTTTTATGTTGGTTTTTTAATTGCACTTAATAACAGATCGACGTAGTGCGCGCGCCACCAAGCGCGAATGAAGTGCGAATCATTATCGTTGTATGCGCCTTCTCGTTCCCGTTTGTTGCTATCGTCCTCGAACATTCTTGTGTTGTTTGCTGTTGTATGTAGATTGATGTTCAACTTTATGTGGTATTGAGTTCTGGTAAAAAGGTAGCACAGAGCTCAATAAATTTTAAGTGGGTAAATGTGGCGGTTTGTCTTTATTCCTGTTGACCTAAGAAGTATTTTTTATGTTTTATTTCCAATTCTTGTAAACTTGTAAATTTTAAGTACAGAGCGGTTATAAAATAGCATGTTGGCTCAAATAAATGCTTTATAGGAAACTACAAAAGTTACCATTCTGAGTCAGTTAGAACTGACAACTTGTCAGCTTAAAATATGACCGATTCATACTATTCATTCTACAATAACGGAAATGTTAGTAACGTCCCTCAATTATTAAAATAGTTAAGTGAATAAATCTGTAGGAATACGAAGGATCAATGTAGATAAAATGTTATAACAGCAGTTGCGCCAAAGCCAAACTGCAAGAATGTGTCTTCGTTAATTTGCTCGACTTGCCTGCTTCGTTTTCATAAGCACTGCTGAGCACTAATTTCGGAACAGGAATCCCCTACCGTAATTTGCGAGACTCCTTCCACCGTTTGTTCCGTCGGAAGTGGCATTTCAGGTTTCGTGATAACGATAGCCGTAGTTTGCTCAGCATTTAGTAGCGACCCTGCGTGGGATGCAACGTATCGAACATTAAATGGTTCTTTAATAGTTCTTCCTTTATGTCACTTACAGACTGATTCGTTCACGTAAACGTGAAGTGGATTTCTCGGTGAACCCGTCTTCTTCTCTAAAGCGTTCATGTACACATACGGGTCATTTAGTCTTGCATATTGCTGTCAAATGAAATAATGGGCGATGAGTTATATTGTCTTCAATGTTCACTAACCGATCGACATACACACCTTGCGCAATCTATTCGGTAGCCGGCTGTTGAATTCATTGAACAACTCCTTGAAGGTAGGCCTCGAACATGGATCTTCCTCCCAGCAGTTTGACATAAGCGAATAAATCTCCGCCGGAGCGTACGCGGGTTTCTCCATTCGATAACCCTGTGTCAGCAAACCAAGAATCATTTCGTTCACCAAGACAGTCGAGTACGGTTCAGTGCCGAGCGAGAACAGCTCCCAAAGCAGCACTCCGTACGCCCAAACGTCCGAGCGGGTGCTGAAGATGCGATCCCGGATGCTTTCCACCGCCATCCAGGCCAATGGAAGCAGTGCGTCGTTGTCCGATTTCCTGTAGACGTCATCGCGACGGATTACTCGAGCCATTCCAAAGTCACCGATCTTCACGATACTTCTCTCGCAGAGAAGCACATTGCGTGCGGCCAGATCACCGTGGATGAGACCGCTCGTACTGAGATACTCCATTCCACAGGCGATCTGGCTCGCCCAGTACAGGAGGTCGGTTGTGCTGAACGGATACCCGGCAGCTCTGAAAGTGGTCATGTAAGAAATGTAACGAAAACAATTATTCGATCACTCATTTCGTTTCTTGCAGTTAATATGGTATCTCACCCAGATTCTGGAGCAGCATTGTCAAACAATCCGTCGTCGACATTATTTTCGAAATGCGGTCTGTTTTGTTGCAAAAAATGTTTCATATTTCCAAACCGACAGTATTCCATTACCAGCAGAAGCTCTCCTGAAGGTAGAAAACAGTTTGATAACACGAATAATTCTACTCCTTCGGTCCTGAGCGTCTTTACCTTCACCCACATTCTCCACTACAGCACCGAGTAAATTGACCACGTTCAAATGATGACCGACGTGGACGTAAACTTTCAGCTCGGATAGCAGCGTGATCAGCATCTGTCTATTGTTGCGCTCCTTGGGCTCCTTAACGGCCGCAACCGTCTCGAGCGATTGATCTTCCGACATTCCGGTCACTTTCGCCATCCAGGTAACGCCAAACTCACCCTGCCCGAGCCGTTCGTACAGTTGCACCTGCTCTCGGGGTATCTTGTACACGTCCGGAAGGAAGTTTATGCTATCGCCACCCGCACCGTCCGCACTATCACCACCAGCCTTGGGTAATTCCGCCATACCCTCGGTGTACTTCCGATAGCCCCAGACGAAGCAGACAAACAGAAGCACTCCGACGGTGGCAATGGCAAGCACCTTGGTTATAATCTTGCTGTTCAGGATCGCCTTTGCTTCGCTTTCCGAATTTTGCAGTAAAGCCTCGATGCGTCGCTTGCCGTGTTCTGAACGAACGTCACACACCACAATTCCAAACTCTTTAGGGGTTATCACAAACAGATGGTACACTTCGAACGCTGTACGGTGCTCAGAGTTGGTTATCTGCAATGGATAAAAGATTTGCTTAATATTATTGAATTTGATTTAATTCATCCTGATTTCCACTCACCGTTTCAAGATGTTCCTTTTCGCCAGTGTCTCTGCACTTGTCCCAAGTTTGATAGTCACACTCGATGAAGTAAAGCTGAAACGTTGGGCTATCAACGCCACGACTACGACACACCAACTCAATGGGATCCGACGAAACCATTTCAACACGCTTCGGAGACATCGCTATCTCCCAATCACCTTGTAACACCGGAACAAACAATCAGAATAACTAGCAATACCGGTATTTAAATCGTTTTACGAAACTCACCTTCGATGAACACGTCCCGACTGGTGTTCCTTTTGATTCCCTTGCTCAAACGACACTCGACTGTATAGCGTCCACTCTCCCATATGGATGGGCGGAGGATGGTCAGTGATATACGATACCCCTTACGTTGGATCTCGTACCGCTCGGAACAGTTTCCGCATAGTGCTTCAGTTGGTGTTCCATCCAGAAACCACGAGCAGTTGATTTGCGCTGCGTAAAAGTCGCAGTTGATCGCAATGGTTATTGGTTTGCTAGGGACAATATCTTGACCATCGGTCCCAGATTCCTTCCGTACTCGGATGGTCGTGGCATTGGTGTTACCCTCCAAGAAGTAGATAAAATCTTCCGTCGAATTCAAAATGTATACCTTTAAGCTACTAAAGAAGGTGATGTTTGAATGCGAGCTTTCCGGCGTTACACATCGGTAAGTTCCAGAATGTTCAACTATCGTGGGCTCGATATACCACCCTTCGATTTCTATACGTGCTGTTCTTGTTATTGATGATTTTAGTGACTTGGACACTATATAATATAGCGTTCCATTTGCCTATAATGGACGGTATAGATCAGTGTGCCGTTAACAAAGATTTTGCGAAATATGTCATACGTTTTCGGCATTCAACGTGGCAGGAATAATGGACAGTCTCGGTTGACCGTAGCCAGAGCCACATCCAAGATTTGTCAATCTACCAAGCGGAATAACGATGTACGAACCCCATTCCTGAAATACAATCGAATACATTCCTAATTCTTCGTCAAACGTACCAACATACCTGGTGGACGCTCCAAAAATACGGTTTTCTGTCGAAATCTACAACCAAAATCCATTCGTTAAGTATCGGTCGACATTTAGCGTCCACAATCTTTTGCACTCACCATCAGATCTTTTTTTAAAAATGAGCTCATGCTGTTTGTCAAAGTGATCCCGACACAAGAATAGGCTATCATAACTATACGGTCCGGAGAAGATTGTCATTCCATCCATACTGTTGTAATTGCCTCCCACGGGTTTTCCCTGGAATAGTAGAATTTCTTTGGAATTCCCTTGAACAATCAACGTAGATACATTACCATACTCACATCCATATCAATCAAATCTACCTCAGCTCGGGAAGATGTTGGCTTACAAGGTACGTGCCACACGTTACCAATGGTAATTATGCTGTCCCCGGGCACTAGCGGCTGCTCGGGATCGTCCACGAACAGATAGAACGATGTCGCATGAAACTCTGCTTCGAGATCGGCCAAATGTAGCCGGAACACATCGTCGTTGATCCATCCGTACTGCTCCCGGTATTGTCGCACTTCAGCATCCTTCGCACAGTAGTACCGTCCGACATGCCCGATGGACGCGTTTGTAAACGTAATCGACGCACAGTGCGAACCGTGGGATTGATTCGGTTCGCTGCAAGCTGCCAGTACGGTAGACGTCTGAAAGGGCGATAACGTACACTCATGCTGCTTGGTTGATCATCCCCAAACTAATGTGTGCGCTTACCCAAGGGTAGTTTTCCTCACGATACCAGCTTATCGTACTCGACGAAACGCACCGCAACGTGTCCGACCCAGCGCCTTTGTCCAGCGTGTACTGCTTGATATACGGTTCAATCGTTGGTGACTGCATTTGCCGGTCAAACTGCAGCATATAGTCGGTAACGTAATTCGCTACGAGGACATTTTTCATTAACCTCTGCTAGTTCGTACTCACATGTAGATATTTACCATCGAGCTGCGGCATATCCCGTGCAGAAGCAGTAAAAACCAACATCACTAAAATGAAAACGATCATCTTGCGAAAACGTGCACTAGGGCAACCTTCTCGCAGCTGATCAGTGACTGAACTGAGGCGAATAAAATTAGCCCGTTCAAATGCGACTTATTGCACACTCACCTTATCAACCAAAGTATAAAAAATCAACTGCGTCGGAGTAATGCACTTTCGGGTACGTAACCAAAGTGAAAACATTATTCCCATACAAAATTCATGAATACTTGAAATGATTTCATCAATTAAAAGAAATAGAAACCCGAAGCAGACTCATTTCAAATTTGAGTCATCTGATCAAACCTAGCATGACTGGTTCAGAAAATGACTAAACTAATGCCTATTTGTTTACGTCAACAGTTAACACGTTAACCGTCCAGCAATTTCATTCGATGTTAGTCACTGCAATGGCACGATAACCACCAGTGAACGGAAGTGGAGAGAATGAAACGAAGAAAGTGCATGAACATGAAGCACACTGGCGGACCGACACTGGCGGACTGACACTGGCGGACTGACACTGGCGGATCGATACTGACACTGGACGGCAGTGATCTCGTACAGGGGATGGCCCGGTCTCGGTTGGGATTCGAACCCACGCCGTCAAAGCGGTGAGAACATTTATAGTTTTCAGTTGCTACTTTTCTCGCCATGTTTGACCGTTGGCCATAACATTCCGCACACATTCGTTTGGGATTGTTTCACCTTTTTTCACGAACTGACGAGAACGACGCTGACTCAACCAGTTTTTCCATACCCCTCGCGGTCGGGACGGAAGAGGCGTACTATTGAGCCATCAATTTCTTGATTTAATTAAACGGTTGCTCATGCCTTCCACCGACCCCGAAAGGGGAGTTGTTAGATCACAGGTGCCAAAACACGTCCGCTTCAGCGTCGTGCATCTCATTTGAATTTTAAATTATTATGCACCTTACCTCCAAGAAAGTGTAGCAATTTGTGCTCAGTCCTCTACCGTATTGCATTCCCGAAAGTGTAGCGTAATCACGTCCAATGCCTCCTCCGATACTGCCACCTCCTTGTGGAAAATAAATGGTCAGAAAATCTCTTTCCGTCCTACAGATCTAAACACTATCATTATACCAAACACGTACCGCACCGGCCGTATAACACCCTGTCAAAGTGGTGTACGAGACCCGGAATTGCGTTTTGGTAGACACCAGAAGAAGGAGGAGACGTCTGCCTAAAAATTAAACTAATACCATCTTCAATCCCACGACAGCCCCCTTTCCCTGGGGATGGAGATGACAAAAACTGTTGCAAAGGAAACCGTTTTCTCTCTCCCACCGAACTCACCATGTACTTTTAGTCCCGTTTGGTCGCGTACGGAAAACTAAAATCGGTGTCATGCCTCGGTACCTCCTTTGCTTTAGAGTTGTGGTGCGCTTAGCAGTGCACAGTGCAGTGAAACAAAACAAAACAAAAACATAAGAAGCTAAACGCAAACGGTATAAACCAACAGCGAGCTGCCGCGGTAGAAAAGTGGAACAAACATGACCAGAAACTTTAATGATTCGTACTCACCAAGGCACGAGGAGTGGAAATAAAAACTTTTACCCGGCATTGGCCATGATGGGGAATAGGGCGAGCAAAAACTGAACGCAAGTTTCATTATAGCTGCAGTGCATTTGGTGCTGCTAATTTCAATAAAGCCACAATTAAAACATTCTCCAAAATATGCAGACGTTAGAGAAATAAGTTCCAAAACAAAAGGATAACTCGATGAATAATAAAGAAAACAATTGATCAGCAAGCTTAACCGTGAAATACTTGCAAGGCTGTCAATAAATTATCAAATAACCTACAGAATGAAATTATTTTTGCAAACGGCTTTCGAACGAATCCAATTTAAACTTCAACTATACCCTGTTGAAATCTATCTTTGGTTTACGGTTAATCTATTCTCTTTAACATCTATACATCAGAGAATGAACATCATAACATTGCGTAGAAATTACGTACTTTATCTCGCGTTGCTGCATTACGAACAGCTTGCATCAACTAAAATGCCCGTGGAACTGGGTTTTTCTGATAAAACCACATCACGTTATGCATAAAAAATCGCTCTGCGCTTCCGGATCGAGGTTGAAACAGCTTGAGTTACGAACAATTTTCATGTGTTGCCGGCGAACACGAAAGGAGTACGTCAAGCCGTGAGATAACGCGCACACTCCACGATGAAGTATTAGAAAATTGAATAAATAAATCCCTTGAACCGAAAGAATCCCCCAACACACTCGGTCCTCTCTATTTCTCTCTTGTTCGCTAGCTTGTTATCTTTCGGTGTGTGTGCTCGTTAGTAACGGTCTTGCGACTGTACAAAAATGCGTCTGCAGCACGTTACCAAATATAGTGGCGTTACCGAAAAACATCGAAAAGCAATTTTATGCTCCAGTTGATCCAGTTGCTGCTTTCGTTGATTAGTCGCCGATTAGAACACCCTGTTACCCTCCCAATCTTGTCAGGCACACAGCGACATCGTACCTGACTCACACAACGCACCGCACAACGGTACAGAAACAAACGAAAATTGCCATTCACATATTTGAGCCACTTGTCGCTTAACGAACTTGATAGTAGGATGCGACAGGTGACATGAGAGGAGAGAGGCGGACTAGCGGCGTAGGTCGGGCTGGGACTAGGGGTATCGAAAACAACCTATTATTTATGCATAATTTAAACATGTGCACCGAACCACGTGTTGCACGTTATCAAAAGCGTATACCCAAGTGTGCTCAATTCAATGGGTTTTCGTAATTCGTAAACCCAAGCGATTTAATGGGTCCTTTTCCAGTAACCAATTTTTCCGGTTGATTTTCCCTGCGATTGGAAACGATCAATGCACACATTCACAATTGGATAAATAAATACTAAATAAAATACTAACTTTCGCCAACTTACGTATTAACCCTACAAAGCGAATTCTTATACAAAAATCTATTCATCAGTGTTATACAACTGATAATCATCATAATCATGTATTGTAATAGAATTCAGTAAGTTGGATGAATGGAGTTACAAGGTCGCGTAATTTTAAATTCCATTTTTTAGTTTTTGTTTACTGTCTCATACCACAGGATGTGAAATTGCAAGCATGTAATTTCTAACTTATCCACTTATGGGGACAATATGAACCATAATCGCCCATAGTTGTCGTCATCACTAAAGGCTTCAAGATACGTGACCTTCTACCCACCAAGTAGAGCCCTCTGGTCCAGATCTATGTCAAACATTTCTTGTCTGCCAAAATGTGTCTAAATATTCGGCTAACCTTCTTTTATGTAATGTTCGCATTAAATGTTTAAGTCTAGTTATAAGATTAATGCAGGGCATGGGGCCAGATAAATTAATAAATTGAAATGAAATGTAATGAAACCATCGTAAAAAATACACAAGAAGGGTGACGTTTACTAATGTCTTCGGCTTAGCTAACTTTATCTCTTGGTGTGTATTGTATCTGCCGCCAATATTTTCTTGTTTGTATTGAGTCCCGTTTCAGTTGAACTCGTTCCATCCGAGGTCGGGCTTCTTCACCTGAAGAGCTTGTACAATGACGAGAAGCGGTTCTCGCATCAAGCACAGGTTAAAAGTTTTAATCCTACTTGTTTGATGATGTAAAGCGGATATTCGATCGGTTGCTTGTTCTCTTCGAAGTAGGATATCAAGTTTCCCTTCTGCAGATGCCATCTTCGCTGACGGGCAACAAATGGTGCTGGTTGAAAGGAAGTTGAGCTGCTGGAGTGTTAATTAGTGAACATTTCAAACCACTCTTCAGAAGCGCACCCAGCTTTCGACACAATCTACGAGCGCGTGATGTCACGTTTGGAGTGCAGATTTCAATACGGGGTCGTCGTCGTACGGAAATAGTTCGAAAACTTCTTGTTTTCGCACCGAAACAGCATAAAAAGAGGGAGCCACCAGATCTTTTGTCCGGTGTACAATTGGTGTGAAGGGACTCGTAAAGCCCGAACTTCAGCCAATGTTTCAATAATAGCTCTATGCCGGAAGGGACATATCTGTGCACGTGTCCTTCTGTCTTCCGCAGACATCGTTGGAAAGCAACTTTTTTGGCAGCGTGAGCTTCCCCTGATGGGATGGAAGCTTACGTCATAATTTTAATACTCCAATGCTGCTCCGAAGAAGCAGAATTCGTGGCCATTTACGTATGCTAAAGTGGGCGTCTATCTTAACATCCCACGACACTGCGCCAGAAAGAGGGAATAAAACATTTAAAATCATCCTATGACCCGGCGCATTACGTCATTGCCAAAAAAGGGATGCTCTTCTCAAAAGCGACAGAGGGTAGCGAATCTTTCAGTACCGCCATCATAAAGGTTATCTATGACGGTAAGGAAGCCCGAAGCAGACTTTTTATCCAGCAGTAGCAGCACATCGCACACTTGTAACTGGATGGTCTGACTATAGCGAGGCGTTACCCATTGCTCTGGGAGGAAAGGTTAAGAGTGGCGGAACTCCAGCCAAACTATACGGAAAACAATTATTTATTCATACGGAATTTGAACGTTCTCTGGATGGGGCATTTGGAGGACTGGAAATTCGTTTACTTTTCGGTGAAAATCTATACAATTGAAGGTACATCTGTGGTTTAGCAGCGAAGTCAAACAACAACACTAAGGTAATGGTTTTGTGGGTTCTTGAAATTAGTCAATCGAGACGATAGTTCTGTTGAGAGATGGTTCATTAACCTGTCAGCCAATTAACTTATTAAATGCTCAGTGGATGAAAGCTACTGATTACTTCTTACGTTTTCCATTGGGTCATAAAGTTTTTTGTAAGTTTAAAAACTTGAAGTGTTGTTTAAAAAAAACGTTACGACAGAGTTTCCTACGCTTCCGATTCACGCAAAATTCATTTTTGCTCCGCTTGAATCTTCCATCACTGTGCTTTATCTCTTCGAATGGTCTCTCTCTCTCTCACCGTTATTCTCATGCAACGTACCCAACTCTCGACTTCACTGTGGCTTGCGAAACACCAAGATGGATACAGAATCGATGAAGGTGAGTTTGTTCATCCCATCGTGTGTATCCTACCATCGCCAACAGCTGTGAGTGCCGAATCACTTGTGTCGTTCGTGTTCACGACGGAAATTCGACCAAACTCGAGTTTTCCCGACCGAAGCGGGTCGCGTTCGGGGGGATTCGTTGACAGGACCTTTTCCTCGATTCGGTTCGTAGGAGTTCAAAATCAGTCCATTGGAATACTCTCGTGCGTACGGTTCGCAAAACTGTCCGGGCTAGACGGGTTTGGCCGACTGGTTCCGGTTTGACACGCTTTTCTCTGCCGTTTGACGACCATGGATACTCCTTGCGTAGGATGTTGTGAAATTAATTTCGGCGCTGCGGTAGTCAACAAGAAAAGTTGGAAAAAACCAGTGCGACGCGGAGCAGTTTTTAGTGAATGTTGAAATCTGTTGGTTTCTGAGACGAAGATTATTCCTTTCGCCTAACCAAAATCCCTGAAACGAAAAAAAAAACGTCTGCAGTGACACACTTCGTGGTATTGGGTTCTTACCGGTCTCAGCCTGTGATGGTGTCGGCTTCTGCGACCCGAGCGATGATGGCCTGAATGGGAAATTATTCGTGCCGCAAAACGTCGTCCCATGCACGACCCGAAGTAACGCTGAGCTAAGCACCGGCGCGCTCGTTTGTGTGTGTGTATATATTAGTGTAGACCGGGTGGGAAATTCATTTGAAATGGAAATTCTTTCCTCACGGTTCGGTGCGTTTGCTTTTCTTTGGTGAAATTGTGGTCGCACGGATGGGCGATCGTCTCAGTGTATTTACTGTGTGCGTATGAGTGAATAAGCTATTGTGAGCGAGTGTGAAAAAGTGTGAAAAGTGAAGTGAAGGAAATGTTGGAAAACCCCTTGCTCAACATCGCATAGTGGCACACCGCAAAAGCTCCCCATAGAAATGATCCAAAAATATATTTTTTCCATCGTTCTTCTTTTTGAAAGAAAGGAAAAGAGAAAGTGGATGGATAAAATGCGTGTGCTTGCATGAATATGAGTGTGTGTGCAAAAGATTCGCGGCGAAGATTATCGATAATCGCTATAAATCATCGGTCGAAACGCTGATTTCAACGACACGACAGCTCATTCATCATCGACCATCGCGATTTGCCACGTTTGGCCCAACAGCCCGAAATATTGGATTCTAACCTTGCGAATATTTACCCCTACCGTGTGAGTATGCGTACATGTGTGTGTTTGTTTGTGTTTATGTGAAAAAAAAACTTTTCGATATTATAGTCGCACTTGGAGAGTTTCGAAATTTACTTTTGACACTTTTTGCGATCGAATTAGAATAATAATAATAATAAAAGGTTTCAGTCGGAAGTAATAACGATACTTTTTATAAGTTTTTTAACGAAACAGTTAACGTTGACATTGTATATTATTGCAAAGTATAAATCAATTTGATACCTTTTTTATGTGATTTTCGCAAACATACCAACAGACTACATAGAATGGTAAAAGGGTGTGAAAACGACCCACAACAAGTGGCAAATATAAATAGAATAGATTTCTCCCATAAATTTACCACTTCAAGAACCTTTAAATGGAAACATAGAAAGACTTTGAACGGAGTAAAATATGTTCCTTTTATGGTATCCTCTCGCCATCCGCTTTGGCTCCCACCCAAAAATAGGAAGGAAATGAGATGGAAAAACTCCAACTTACACTTCAAAAGCACATCCGCTTCACGGCATGGACGACCAACAGCGATGACCGGTCCGAACGGAAGCTGCGGACGTGCGCTAACGAGTGTAAGATTGATAGCGCGAGTTTTCCAGCTCCTTCTCCGGAAAGAGGCCCATTCTAGGTCGGACGATCCGAGGCAAAAAAAACTCTACCGACCGACTGTGGCATTATACTTTAGCCCATTTCCTTGCCATACTTTAGCATGGTTTCTCTAGAGCGGAAGTACCAATTCATTTTCTTTCATTGAATGCCGTTAATTTTTCACTGATCTTCCTTCGCACCAAGAGAAATGCTTAGAACAGTATTTTTCTCTTCTTAATCGGAATACAGTATCGCTCCGGAAAACAACTAACCTCTAACGACCGTTGGGAAATGGGGAATTGTTATACCTGTTGTTCTATTATAGAAAACAAGCACAAAACTTTTAGCTGCCCGGAAAAAAGAGAGAAAAAAGATCTATTGATTCGACTTAATCTATGACTTCGACTTTCGGTTCTGGATTCGGTTTTTTCGACGCGACCTATCTATTAATCGTGTAGAATTTGTTTTCCTTTTTGGAATCATCGGTGCCTGTTGGAAGGGCCAAACTATAACTAGTTATACACAACCATTTTGTTATTTATGGCATCGTGAAGGCTATGGAAGCTGCGTAGTGAAACTCTATTTTCAGAGGGGTTGAATATTACCATTAAACCGCTCCGGTTGAATATTACCCACGCATAAATTATTCATCAGCTCAGCATCTCAGTTGCCATACCAGTCATAATGGGTTTCCCGTCTGCTGTGAAAAATTATATCCTCTTTTAGTACCGCTCTCGTCTATTAAAGTGTACCACCTGGTCGTGTGATAAATCGCCATGAAGGTGCCGAGTGGTAGTAATTAATGTGGCATTATTTATCAACCAAAGCTGATGTCAGTATCCGTACACGTGTAAACAAAACAAACCGGATGGATTATCATCACCCTGATGGCAACCGTCTCGAATGTGGATCTGGTCACGTGGTTGTTGCTGAAATTTTAACTGTTGATACAAGGTAGATTAGGAATAGTGTTTTTGTCGTTCTAAATCCCTTTCTCTTATCTCTTGAAACTATGCTAATGAGGCGATGTACATTACCTTTTGTCACGTCATATCCGGAAAACCCTTTCAATTTCCTTTTTCCCTTTCACAGTGTATGGCGGCCCTTTTATCTACGATCTAATTGACCCACTCGAAAAGCTGTTTTGGGTACCGTGGCAGGTACCACCTTAAAGTGCTTTCTACCCGGTTTTGCACATTGAGGACCTGCGCACACCTCATGCGGCAAAAATCCTCGAATTTATCTTTCATCCATGACCAACAATGTTCCACATGGTTTTATTTTTATAGCTTTGTCGTTGTGATTATGTGGCACACAAAAATTAATCTCTTTAATCTATGCGAAAATTTTTACAACGGGTTTTCACCTGACTAAAATATCTTTTACTCTTGTTATGCGTAAAACTTGTTGAGTGGTTGGTAGCAAAGGGTGTTAGCACAAAAACAAAAGCAAAATTGAATTGGAGGAAACAGGTACGCAAAAAAAAACTCATTTTAAGGATGTGTAGAAATGTGGTCAATTTAAATACACTAGAGTGTCCATCGACCAACGTCATACTGGCCACACGTGATACGAGTAAAGTAAGCGCGGCAGTGAAATTGCCGCAAACACACAGACACACACACGCGCCAAAAAAACCGACTCTCTTTTGGTAGCAAACGCGCAAAAGTTTTAGTACCCACACACGTACCTGTTCACCTACTCTCACCCGATTTCCACCCTTCCAGGGAAAGCCGCAGCGAGCCTCGAGGCGAAAAGTTAGCGACCTAATAGCGACCTTACCACCTGGTGCCACTCCGCTGGCGTGGAATTTTCCGGTTCTGATATAACTGGTCGTGTGAGAAAGAGAACGGATACAACCGAGCGCAAAGCTTTTTGTACGGTAACGGAACCGGAGAAGCATTAGCTTTTCATAAGTAACCCTTTGCCACGGTTATATGGTGCACGTCATTTAATTTTCCCTTCCGACCTTTCTAAGCTGGCGTTGAAAGCGTCCGAACGCGCACTCCTTTTCCTACCCGCTGAATAGCATGGGGAAACAGGAGGACCCGGCGGTCGGAAAGAGCAAATTCATGCCGGTTCCGTTATTTTCCGGCACTTCTGAAGCTCTCGTCGAGTGTTGGGCCAAAAAAATAACATAAAAACAGAACACCGAATGGTGTCGGTGCTTCATTTCGCTAGTTTCGTTTATCTTTTGCGGACCGGGTAATAATGGTGCCCGGAATACTTGGCGGACGACTGGCAGCTGGTGGTAAGGGTGCCCGGATGGCCGGAGTGTTTCGTGGGAAAGAAACATTTGAATTAATTTCCTATAACAATCCGCTCGGTTCGTTCCAAGTGACCATTTCCACGAGTGGTGGCGATGAGTCGGCAGGCTACTAATAATAAACGTTCTAAACCACCGTAGCCAGGGTTGTGTTCATTGCCCTGTACCGAATCAGCTATCGACCCGAACTGGATGTGGGTCGGGTTGGGTAAGGTCCGTTAGTTAAGTGGTAAACGAGAAATTATTTATTGATACCGGGCGGCAAATGTTTTGTTTGTGTGTGTGTGTGTTGTATGTGGAGTGCTGGCAAAAATAATCATTGTTGTGTTTTATTGTTCGCTTTTTGCTTCCGCCCAATTCAGATGCTTGAGAAGCTCATAAATTTAATTTCGCCTGGAATGAGCATTATTTTCCGAACGGCTGAAAATGCAAATGTGTAAATATTAAAGCAGTTAAAAATGCCACATGAATCAGGGAAGGGGCAATTCATACGAGTACCTTTTGCATTAAAAATGAAACAAGAATATTTGCGGGTGCCGAATACTAATGGCAGAATTCCCCACAATCCAACGTGTACGAGTCGGTTACAGTCGAAGTCAAGGACAAACATAACCAACAGCAGTCGATTACTCTCCCAAACAAACAAATCACTTCGGCCATCCGACCAAACGGAACTTGGAAGCATAGGCGCGTTGTGATGAAAAAGCAATTAATTTCATGCGATAGTCAGTCCAGAATTCAAAGAGCAAGGGCGTCCTTTGATTACGGGCTGACCTCAGCCTGCAGGTTAGTTGCCCGGGTTGAGCGGGGTAAGCATCATCCCCTAATTGACCCTATTAAGTCTTGCGTAATCTGTGCGTTTTTATCGCTTTATTGAAGACCTTAAAAAATCTCTTCACGTTGTGATTTTACCCTTTTTCGTGGTAGGGTTTTTTTTGTGAATGTGCTTCAACTTATTTTTGCATTTCTCTAACCCACCATGCCGAAAACATCCCGGATGTTTTTCCACGAATAATTACATGGCTGTTGAGCCCCCCACCCCCCTCCTTAAAACTTTTATCAACGTCGACTACCGTAGGGAAAATTAGCTTCTTTTGGAAGGTATTTTAAGAATAGCAAGAGCTTGTGGAAAAATTTACCCACAGGAATTGAAAAGAGAAAGTAAACGTGATTCAGAGGTGAACGTTCGATTGATGAACTTTTCATCAGCTTAATTCACCCGCCACTTCCAGAACGGAGAAGCTTTTCATTGGCTGACGTTGAAGTGGCATACTATTAAATTGTTCATGTGTACGAGGCCAGGTACATTATGTGTATGCTTTTTTGTAGACATGACGTGAAACAAACATACAACAGTGTATGCCCTCTGCATGTTTTGGCAGGAGGTTGATACGTTGTGAGAAATACATCAATTCAGGGTAACGAAACACATACCACAAACAACAAACCGTAAGCCAACCACAGCGTGGAAAGAAAAACACCGCAAGCGAGATTGTTCACCCACGCCCACTGCCCGGTAGATTCACGAGTGAAACGTTTACGAGCGTCAATGCAAAGTTGGCTTTAAAGGGTACAAACGCAAATTATGTTGCCTTTTCCCGAACTGACCTCGACATGTTGGGAGCGAGTGTGAGTGGAAAGGACCGTGGAAAGCATCATCAAAAGGTTAAAAGTTACGGACACGAGAGGCTACTGGATAAACGAAGATACAAAAAATGACAAGTAGGCTTACCTGGTCCACTCTCCGGAGGGGATGCGAATTTCGAAAGCATCGAAATTGAACAGCACTCACTGTTCGTGTTGATGTGGGTTTCCGTACGTTTGCCGGACGTTTGATTGTCGTCATCTTTTTAGACACTTTTTCATGTTTCTCGAACAGTAGCTCTTGTCCAACGTGTGGTCAAATTCGCCGCGAATGAGAAAGAAAATAAAATTTTACAAAATAGGGCAACCTCCAGCTAATGCCAACATGGGTCTTTTGAAACTTGGTTATTTGGTTGGAAATGTTGGTTTATTTTTCCGAAATGCTATCGACATAAAAATAATTTAGAACAAACATGAAAAATGCCAAGGACCAATAATGAGTCACGAAGAAAAAACAAAAAGATCGCTTAGTCCTGAAGGACGGTTAAACATGTTACTTTCTTTACCTCTGCTTTCCAATCTGATTTTCCTTTGCGCTGCACAAAGGTTATTCCCCTCAGAACCATGACCCCTGCGAGACAAACCAGCTTCAACAATAGATGCAATCTGTGAAGGGTTAAAAGGGGTAGAAATTATTTTACATAAACCCGGCTCTAGTTCATGAGTAAAGGTGTTCGACGTAACGTCGCTTTCCTTTTTGGTCGCTTTTTGCTTCCTTCCTTTATCGATTTTTCATTCGGTACAATTAACATCGTTTATGATGAATTGTGCGCTCTAATTATTCACTGCAGAATACATTTTTCAGATGCCGTCATACCCGACCAAGTTACCAGGGTAAAATACAACTCGCTGCTCTAGTATTTACATAGTTATCGCCCGAACTACACAACATGGTCTGTGACAGGCTTGTTTAGGGAGTTTTATGCCTCTCTATTTATTGATTTACTTATGTTGTGTTCGTTCGTAGTACCAATTATGTATTTATGGAAGGAAATGGGAATTTCGTAGTTTTAAACATGAAATAAAACTGTAATGAAACATTTTATAATTTTGTATGTTTTTTTAATATACGACACAAAATCAAATAGTGGAACATGACATCTCTTCACTCCTAAGAGATCTCCTGTCACCGAAAGAGGGTTTATTCACCCGTTCGTAATACCGTTGCTGGCAGAGTGGAGATACGATCCCACACTTGTGGTGTGGTGTTTCGTTGTGCTAGCGTTGCGCCATAGGTACTACCAAATTTAAGTTTCTCGATTTCATTAATGAAGATTTTTTTTCCATAGAGTGAAACACCAGGCGCCTCCATCATTTCAAGGCATCTTTATTGCGACTTTGATTGGATGGTGAGGGGTATGATATATTTATTCATATTAATATTTCCGATGCAATCGATGTGAAAACAATCAGATCTCAAAATCAAACATAGTTGGAATTTAAAGAAGATGTTTCTCCATAAGCCTGTATGCAAGTAAAGCACCATGCGTCTCCATCATGACCAATGCGTCTCCATCATGACCAATGCGTCTCCATCAGAGCTGGAATTCAACTACGAACTACGTACATATATCCAAACTACGACTATATAAGAGTAATAGGGAAAAAATTAGCTATCTATGAGGAAATTGGATCCCGTAAAATTGCACACTGTTCAAGCTGGTACATTTGTTATTGCTATTCACAGCGTATTTCAAATATTCCTTCCAATATCTCTATTATCTGCTTTCGATTTTCACTTCTCGTTTCAGTATTTACGTTTATTTACGCTGTTCTAAAAAGATCCATTTACTTAAAAAAATGTCGTCCCATTGAAACACACCGTAAATCGCATAGTAAAATAGCAAGAGAATGTTTTCTGGTGTTGTTCTACTTCACACGAGAATGTAGTTGGCAGAGCTCATTATTTAGTTTTTTATTCTCACTCCGAGATAGAGTTTTAATAGATTATGTACACAAAACTGATGTGGATGCCGTTAAATAAGCACTTTCGCTAACATTACTTAAGCTGCAAACAAATTCATGAATGCGGAATCTACATCAAACAGTTCATCTTAGATAAAGCAACGCCACCCGTTATCACCAAGGGACTCGATTAAAAACCATCGCTCCATCGTGACAAACTTCTAGCCATTATCGTCTAACGGCCATTCGGGTATTCCAACCGTCCGACTGCACACCGGCGAGGAAAAGTTATAAACAACTTTTCCCAACAGCCGGTGGCGTCCTCAGTGGTCGTGCCGTGCGGTTGACAGATAATAATTGCTTTTCGTCAGCTCACAAAGTTATGCCGTCGAACTTTCACTACGCACAGGACGGGTGAGGAGCTGTTGTCCACAAATGTTGGTTTGATAGTTAAATGGTGTTGAGCTAATGATAAACGGCACACACGGAATGGTGAAGTTGTGGTCGATTGGGAGCGGCAAAGCGAAGCCGGAGTTCTAGGATGACGAAACGGTGGTACATTGGATGTATAAGGAATGGGTCTAATAAAACCCAAACGAACGAGGAGTTGCAGGAGCAACTTTCTCCATTCTGGGTGAATTCGATATCTATCCACCAGTATTTCGATGGGGATAAAAGAAACGAACAACTAAACACAGACAGAAGAATAATATAACGATGGACACGGGCAGGAAAAAAGTTACTTTTCCACGTAAACAAACAATGAAGCTGGATGAACATTTCCTTAGATCTACTAAACATGAAACAAGTCCTTAGCAGGACGTATGTATATTAAAAAAAAAACTATCCCTCAGAATGCAAACATTCGAATATGGCATTGGTTGGCGTTAGCTGTGGGCGATGGATAAAGCCACGTTGCTACCACAAATCTCCGTCTGAAGCAACTCCAGGCGGTTAGAAATGCACACACATAGGTACACACTCGCTTGATTTATTTTTAGCGCTTTGATTTATGGCCTAAGTTTTCGGTAGCGAACTATTATGAACTCGGAGTCGGACCATCTATTTTATGCAAACTTTGTGCAACACACGATCCACAACTTGCGCCATTCGTTTCAATTGCCCGACGAACCGGAAAGTGTACTCCATCGGGCATCGACCGAAAAATACAGGAAGTAATTTAACATTTGCACAATAAATCCTGATGCAACGATAAACACCCCGATAGAAAGCTGCATGGCGACTTCGCGGGAACTGGTTCCATTTTCCTCCTCCCACCCATCCAAAAGGGTTGTGAATGTGTGTGACGATGAAGCGTTCAAATGGGAAAGCCTTTAGATTTCTTCCTATCTGTGAAAAAGTGTGCACTTTGTGCAAAAGTTATTATGGGAAAGTAAGACGAGGCTCGGCAGCTCAAAAGCTAATGTTACTTTTACGTGTGGCGACCAACAAACATCACGGTGTATGTTACTTTGTCACGAACGGTTCAATTATACCTAGACATACTAACGGCTAATGTTATACGGTTTTCATTTTCCTTCCATTTGGAGGTTTAATTTTCCCAAGCCTACCCGGTGTATACTTTTTTTTATATTTCAAAAACAAATATTCGTCAAAAAAATGGTTAATTTCTCACTCACAAAAATATCTCACTCTTTTCCAACAGGATTATAACTCTGTCAATTATGAAAAATTCCGAATACATAATCGGCTATTTTTTAGTAAATTTGTTCATTATAGGTTTTCGTATCTCGAAATTTAGTAGAAGATATTAGAGGCCAGAACAAAATAGGTTTGATTTAAAAACAAGTACGTATCATTATTTTCAAATCCTTAGGAACATCGTGCTTAGCCATACCGAAACATCATACACTTTGTGGCGTTTTTGGTTTACTTTGAGTAAAGGAAAAATGATGGGAGGAACTGCGTTTTCATTCACTCTTTAGCATTTCCTATAAAACATCATAATTCACGTCACTCCACATTGTTTACATTCATCTTTATTTGCGGCGGGTTTCATGATTGCCTTTCAGCTTTTAAGCTTCCACTTCGTTAACTTCATACTTTCTAGCCTGCCGTCTTTACAGAAGTGTTAAGTTTTTTGTTGAATTTTCTTGTTCTCCTTCTGCTTGCATGCTGCCTTGCATAATTCATAAATCATCATCAACTGGCGTGGACGATGACGAAGGGCGTGAGAGCAAATGGAACGAATTTTTTTTAATTTTCATTCAAAAGGAGGAAGGAGAGTGTGAATAAATGAGCTATGCAATCACCACACAATGTTTGTTTTCGTGGTGGTGAGCGAACCAAAAGGAAGTTAAAAAGAGATGTAAAACAGCATCATACATCAAGCACAATGCTTTGTGGGCATTAAAGAAGTAAAAACTACGAATCCATAGCTGACTATTAAGAAAACAAGAAATAATCACTTTCACACACCTTTAAAAAATTGCCTTAATCCTAAGTCTCGTCCAATCACTCACTTACACCTCAAGCGAAGCTTATACGCTACACATACATCATCGCATCGCTTTCAGTCCCCCAGAACGTTAGATGTTTCGCATGGTAAAATCCGAACACGACAACCGGAATGTAACGATCAGTAGTTATGCAAATTATATGATTTGTTATGCCCCATAATTTGCCGAGGAAAAGTTTTTGCCAGCTATACAACGTACATGTGGCATGGCACCGTTGTGTGCGGACGAGATTCCTCAAGAATAGCTGAAAAATCGAAAAACACAGCACGGCAATAATTCAGGTTGCGTGTCTGTGATTTATTTTCGGTTCCTCCAAATTTCCACATGCCCGCATGTCAACCTGTGCGAAAAATGAGATTGGCAACGGGGAAGGGCATTTTGAGGACAAGGATATCGGACTTCCGTAACCGAGCAGAATGTTTGCCGACCTCGTGTTCCAGCCGTTACTCGTGAATAAACCACGCACGGCCCCGTTCGTGACTGTTAGGCCACATGTTTTCCGGCTCATATTACTAGCTTTCCATTGATTATTTTCACTCTACTTTCTGTGACCATTTAAATCCGGCAAAAGCACGGAGGAAGCAACACGAAATTTAATGTCTCATCAAATGACGGTTGCAATACTCGCTATCGCGTGCACTTTTATTTTCTTCACGCTATAAAATTCGATTGGATCCGAGTTTGGAGTTTGTAATTCAACTGAAAACGAATCACCGTATCACCAGGCAAAGTTCAAGCCGACAACTCGGAACGAACACGAAACCTAATCAATACAATTCCCAGCTACTCCGGCGGCCATCCGGAGGCTTTCCATGACCATGTTTCTATCCCGGCACGCCATGGTAGGTCATTAGATAATCGTAACGCCAGATTACATTCCCATTATGCCTTTGGGGTACATTTTTATGCTAATGACTTATCTGCTGCATTCGTTTCGTTGTGAATTTCGATAAAATTTTTACAGCTTTCTTTTCTGACGCCAAAGACGATTACCCTCGAGCAGAAATGGGTTTTGTTTAGGAAGAGTTGCAAAAATGGGCAGAAGAAATGGTTTATCAAATCAAACAAACTTTATTGAGCCGGTGTTGGAAAAGTATCGGTAGACATGCAACGCATTGGATTGTTAGGCAAATGGAGGACGAAATTGATGAATGTTCCGAAGATCCTTTGCGGTGGTAGGGTAATAAAACACGAATGAAACTAAAGTAAATATTCACTTTGATAGTGAAATGTGGGATATTTAAGTTGTCTCTTCACAGAGCATAAACAAACTAAAACTTTCACTGTTTGGGATTATTTGAACCAGTGCATTTTAATTTGTTACAGTACAAAAATGTGTGTATCCCATTCATTTCATGAACTAACAAAATAAATGCATTGTACATTTCAACAGAAAGAAATCATACTGTTTGTCTACATTTCACTTAAAACATTATGAAAGCATGTGTTTACTTCCTTAACTGAAAATGAATAAAGTTAGAAACGAGCTATAGAAGGTTTAATATCTTATGATTCCGTTTTCCCGCTTTACTAGTGCAGTTTTTTTCCTGCCCGAATCAATCACACACACATCGAGCCACTGATTGAGTCATTCGTACAAAAAGGAATACATTCAAAATGTTTTACTACCGATGGAAAACGAGAATGATTACAACTCCTTAATTTATCCTAACGGAGGAAGGAGGCCACTTCAACCCAGGTGGGAAAAGAATCAACCAACCACTGCAAGCACTCACTCTTCCTTGAAAGCCACTACAAACAAATCATTCGCTGGTCCCAGGCCACGTTCAGGGCAACAACAATGGCACGCTAAAATAGGCACAACTTCGCAGTCGACATCATAAATCGGTTCGTAAAGAAAAGAAACTGTAAAGACAGAACGGCTTTGGTTTCGTTCGGAGTTGGTTAGTCCATTCAGTTTATCTTTCGCTTTTCCGACTCATAGACGCTTGTTCCACTATGGATGGCGAACACTGTTTACTCATTGTGCTCACCTACACATACAACCACAAGCGAGTGCGATGTTGGTTGCGAAAAATGGCCCTTTTGCTCGATAGGAGCCGTGAGTGAGTGAGTGAGTTACGATTCATATTTCAATTTCAACGAAACTCACCACCATAAGAAGTGTTTCACTGCAGACAAGGGGTTCCTCAAACTTCGGGAAGAAAAAAAAATGAAAGACCGACCTGTAAAAGCACCATACCACAACACCTTCTTGCCGGTAACTCCGTTCCCACATCCTTCCAAGTAACACTGGACATGTCGGTGATGGCATTCGCGTCGGCTTCACACGACCGCAAAACTCGAATTTCCATGCACTTCTGGCAAATTGAACTATACCGTTGAGGACCCTGATGGCCATCAGTTCTTCAATCCCCTTCCACTTTCCGCCAGGTTAGTTATCCTCTGCAAAGACACTCTATTGAAAGCGTGCATGTTTACAAAGATGTTGATCGAATGAATACATACTCACGATACGGTACATACCGTGGGTACGCTTTGTCACCCTACCGCGATTCTATGGTGGTAAAACTGGTAGGAAAATCTATAGAAGACTTACACGGCCGTTGGATGATTCAGGCAGTGTTGTAAGGTGTATAGCACGTTGAATGCCGCTTTGTATAGTGAAAGATAAGCGTTTCATTGACGGGCGCAGTGGCTACCTACGAAACCCCATCAGGTAGCATTCAATTTGTGCTCCAGTAACACTACCTTCAGTACTTTCAGGGAAGAAAAGGTTGTTTGCGTCTGTTTGAGTTTGCTATGTTGACGGAATGGGCCTGAATGTAAGGACTAGCTAGCGGGACATTGGACGCCTACCAATTCTTGCTTCGGCAAGTAACAAAACTCGGTCGTATAGAACCACAGGATGACGTGTAGTGCAATATTAAAAAAGATGTTGGCGTTTATCAAGGGTGGAAGAGGACACGGTCTCCCAACGCCATGAAGCATTCAGCTCGGTGTTATAATGAAAAGAACCAAGTGATTGCTTAAGCATTGATGTAGTCGTATTACTTACAGAAATGGTTTGATTTAGTGTTGTTTCATCCGAACGCTAGGCTTCTTCCTGAGTCTATTGAATGGATAAACACTCATTACTTAGTATGCAGTCATTTTACTTTATACTCATGCCAGTTGCCACCTTCCCGAGTAGGCGACAGCCGAGCGGTAGTGCCGGTTAGAAAATCAGCCTAGAGCGCCGGGGCTCACCACTTCGATGGCGTGGGTTCTCGAATCCCAACCGAGACCGGACCCTCCCCTGTACGAGAGGACTGACTGACTATCCACGTACACCAAGGGAAAAAGTCATGTAAGCCCTTAACGGGACAGGCATGACCAAACACGGTCGTTACGCAAAGAAGAAGACGAAGAAGTTGCCACCTTGAGCAAAGAAATGTTTTCACCAGATAGAACTTAACATGCATTACGTTTTCTATTTACTTCTTAGAAACTTATTGAACAAGGGTTCAAATTTAACGATTCAGTTAAAAAACATCCTTCACTCCACTTTCGCCCCTAAACATATCAATAAAACGCCCGAAAGACTTGAAAAAAGATTTCATCCTTTGCTGAATAGATTCTAGAGCTTTTGATTGTGATGGGTACATTGGAGAAACAGTTTTTCGCATTTAAGTCTCGAAAGAAACCAAAACAACTCAAAAAGCAGCGCAAACAAACCGATACATGGGACTGGTTTCAATTCAATCATCTCAACGATATCGAATGATATTCTATCATTTGCTTCGTTCAATGCATCCTCCAAGAAATGACAATTCTTCCGTCACGAAATGAAGAGAAATTGATCAATATTGGATCATCGTTTCTGTTCCCAAGTAGACAACATTTCAATGCCGTTCGATATGTTGATGGAAAGGACAGAAAAAGTGGAAACCAACAGACAACCAGAAGAACAAGACCGTATATCAACTGTTGGCAGCAGATGCATGCTCCAGCCCTGTTTGCTATCATCTTTCATTTCTGATGATGGAGACGTTTCAGTTAGTTTCTGGCAGATTCTTTTCTACATTTGCTTGACAATATTCCTTTTTGACGCATCAATCCCAGCTATGGGAACGGCGAACCTTGTGGCCCAATGCTTTTCGTTTACTTTGGAGAAGAATTTGCTTTACTCTCTTCGTTGAATTTCGATTGTTATATTTCCTTTCCGTTTTAATCGCCGTTCGGTTGGAAAAGTCGTTAGAACCCTGATATATCTGGGGACGAACAGGCGGAAAGTAAGTAGATGGGAAGTACACACCTTTCCCACGGTAAGGAAGTATCTTCATTTTTCTATCGTTGTCAAGAAATTCCCTCCCAGACAGACTTCCCTCAAAACATTACACAGCTTGATTATCTTGTTGTAGGCGAGTTTATTTTTCCACCTCCCTTTTCCCTCACCCCCTTGTGAAAAGAAAATTTTACCCTCCGGGGCCCATACTGCACAGGAAAAGAGGGCTGGTAAAAGGCAGGCCAGTTATATCGCAGGACTCCAAGAAACTCTCCGCCGCCCGAGTTTGCAACGGTGGCTCTCGAACTTTGCGCTCAGCTAGCCTGCGGCATTTTCTGTTTTTCCTCGGCCGGAATGAGACGGAAGCTCCGTGTACAAGCTCTTTCTTTCGAGGTATATCCTTTTCGACTGTGCATAAATATTTTCCGACATGCTTTCTCGTATTACTTGCTGTTTATCTTTCCAACGACTTGCCGCCACATACCATCCCGGCCGGATCGGTGAACGCTGGACTCTTTTTCCTTCAAACGATATATACACAAAAGGGAGACCGGGAAAAACATTAAGCTACAACCAGCTAGCCGCAAATGCGATGGAAAAACAACGCCGTCGACTCAAAAACAACAAAAACACGCTACCATGCACACAAACCGCCATCAACTGAGGCACATAAACAGTGGATGCTGGGGCAACAACTTGCCGCAACTTGCTTGTGGTACTTATTCGTTCAGTTACCGGCCTTTTGGTGCTAAAATAACTCCTTTGCATCGATTTTTCCAAGCTACTAAAACTCAAAATAATAACTACGGGAAATAAGGATTCGACCGGTACGGAAGGGTACGATTCTTCAGCCGGTTAAGATGGTCTCTATTCCTCGTTTCTTTTTTTTTCATATTCGCTTCTTTTTTTTTGCCGTCCAACCGTCTTATAAACAGGAAAATGCGGGTTGCAAGGGCACGCAGTAAGATAAAATTGTTCAACTGACTTACGACCGGATGGAACCCGTATGCCTGACCCAGACGGTGAAAAGCACAATTTTGAAAGGGAAAATAATAATATTATGAAAGTAATATTGATTAGACTCGGGATGCTCAAGAAACTTTTTGTCCATTGTTTGTGCCTTAGCATGTCACTATGGAAAAGGCAGTGCTTCCTTCACGTCCGGAGAGTTATTTGACCAGTTGAGAAAATAAAATGTGCCAATAGGAACATTTTCAAACGCATTAATACAACCCACCATCCCGGATTTACGACCCACCCATTTATCAAGAGGAATATTCTTAGCTGTGCTCGCTTAAGAGAAAGCACATACATCGTCCAACTTCCGGCGAACATGTCCTCTCGAGCGTGCGAATGAGAAGATTCTACTGGTTCGATTAATCGATATTTAATTTAAACCATCTAGTTGGGCGAAACTCAGAGCCCCCGTTAACGCGCTAATGATTGCCGCTGATTGCATTAGCATAAAGATACGCCCGGACTGTTTCTGTCGAAAAGGTGGGTGGTGGTTCGAACGGGTGGAGCGCAGCCAAGGCTATTGAGGCTTCCCTGTGAGCCTCATGTAGGAGTAAGTAGATGATGTATTATCATTCATTCTTAATTTCTTTAACTGACGGCAAGACGAATTGTGAATTGAGATTCTCGTTAATGTGTGTGTGAGTGTGGGTGCCATTCAGCTTTTTCATCCACCCACAACCACCGTGGGACGTACTCTACTTATGAAAGCTTCACTCACGCTTTCCATTCATTTCATTCCATTTAAAATAAATCTACGCTCAACACCTTCCACGATTGCCTTCTCACGAGAAGTAGGATTTTCCTCCAGCGCCTCTCGAATGGCCATCGTTTTCCCGTTTGCTTGCACTTCAATTACTAATTCAACCCAAATTAGGAAACGATGGAACCCGCTTCCGTTGTTTGGATCCGCAAATCCGTGCTTTTACTTCTTTTCATTTTAAATCTATTTCCGTCGATGCACCCCTTTGTTGGTGCATTTCACTTCGACCCACGCGCAACGATTAAAAAAATCGGTGTAGTATATGGGCACTACTTCTGTGTGATTAAAATTTTTATTTTATTTATTTTTATTTCTCTTCTAAGCTGCTAGCAGAGCGTGGAGGATAATGTTAATAAGAAACAGTATTGAGCTAATGGATTTGCTATTTTCTTTTCATTATTTCAACAGACTCTTGCAGGTCTTGCAGTCTGTTTTAAACGGTACAATAACATAGACGACGGGCAAAACAAAGATAAATATTCGCGAAACATTGGAATTAAACATAAAATAGAACGTTTTATTTGAACTTGGTCCAAAGCCTCAACCAAAATGTATCGAAAGAGGCATAGAGTAAAGAAAAGGGGAAAACTGTCAATGAAACAAAACAATTAAATTCACTTTTCTATGTTAGTCTTGCGGAACGCATGGCGAATAGACATGGTTTTGTATACCAACCACCACAAAAGCAGCGCTGCACTAGAAGCGAGACGGTGCAAAAGCATATTCGCTTTCACAATGGAACCACAATATTGTTGTAGCGTAATTACAATTTCCAAAAACACTCCCAATCCCTCCAAACGACGCAGGACTTTCGACATACCCAGGTTTTTTTCTATGTTATACCCCTGTGTTCCGTTCTAGTATATGTTCGTTTCTCACACTCGTACATATCCACACACGCGTTAGCACACCTTAGACCTCTTTAACAAAATTAATGTTGAAACCATTTTTACATTTGCTCTTTGCAGTTCGAGGAAAACGAGAAACCCGCGGCGGAATTGGTGTGCGATGAAATATTCATCAAGTCAATGAAAACAACCGACCGAAGAGGTGGAGAAGGTGGTTTACTTGCGAAGTTGGAATACAGGAAACCGCCAAAAATAACCCCATGCAGGAGCAGTGAGTTTGGTTAGTAAGTTGGCGAAAAAACGCCATCAAACCGCAGGAAGGTAGGCAGTCGGAGCCAGATGCATGAAAAAGATGAAAAAATGGAGCATGGTGGAAAAATATCCGTAGGAGAAACCCGATCCAGCAGAACCGGGGAGCGGTGGATATGAATTGGTAATGAAACAAGTAGAACTTTGTTCAAACAAAGACGAATGGAGCGCTAGTCCAAAACTTCCACCGCAATCAATCGAAAATAACAACGATAACGGACAGTTGAAAGTAGGAAGTAGAAAAACAAATAGAAAAGTAGATAGCTCGTAATCAAACAATTTAATAACACAAGCTGCCCGGTTGGATCGGTTGCAATTTGCATCGTGAATGCAAATTAATCATTTTACTAGCGCCAAACCGGTGGTTTTTCTCTAGTCCCTCGCTTCGGTGTTTGCGGAAAAACAAGTGTAGATGTATGTGTATGTGTGAGTGTATTTGAATAAATAAAAAGGAAAATAAATTCATCGACCACCGGTGCTGAATGAATGTGCTTTTCGTGCTGCGTGAGAAACGGGTATTCGAGAAGTGTGCTCGAGTGAAGTGTGTGGTATTCAACATCTGGAATATAGTAGTGCTCGAATTGGTGTGCGTTGTAGCGTCAGTGTTTTCTCGTCTGCTCGTTTTCGCAAAATTGAATGAGAGCTGCTCTCGTTCCTTTACTAGGGGGGGCCATTTCAGTGAGCTAAAATGCATTGGTCCCAACGCCACTCAGCACAAACGTCATCATCATCACGACTAGCAACCGACGAAGTGTGTCGGAAAAGCACCCAAAATCGACCAACCCAAAGCCAGCCAACAGTCACTACTCAGCCGGGACGCGATGCATGCTGAAACGACAGGCCGGAATCAAACATGACCGAGCCCGCCAACAATGACCATTAATCGACCGGCGAGCGATGTTCGGCAACATCCTGCAACGGTACCGGTAGTCTGCAGCGGCGACGACAGCGCTCGCAGCTCGTCACGGACCTTCTTCTCCGGTCGTCACTGCCGCCAGTCCCGGTCTCAATCGGGCGACACCTTTCACCCCTCCCCCAGGCCGTTCGGTTTCCCATCAAACCGGACGCCTTTTCCACCACCAACGCTGCTGCTGCTACAATTGCTGCTATTGCTTGTTGGCCCGGTTCGGTCGCATCCTCGCAATGAGAAGGAAAACTTTGGTGAGTAATTGAGATTTTATAATGGCCATTAGGGAGATATTTGTGTACAAGATAACTTGCGTTCGTTATACAGCATATTTTATAACTGTTATTCCTCCTTGCTTGGCTAAGGAATGTTACTACCACCGTAATAAACGAAACCATTTTTGTAGAAAACTAGGTTTTTTTTGTGAAAATTTATGTGAATAGATAATCTAAAGATTGGACTGGTGTTGTTATAATGAAAAAATGTTGACTAGTTTGGTGAATGAATAGATGTTCCATAGATATTGATTCATTGATAAACGAATATTAACATGACATCTTTAACGGGGCTGTTGTCAGATTCACCAATATTAAGCGAAATGTGGTAAACCAAGCTTCAGAAATATGGCGTCATTTATGCAGGCGACCTGAAGCTCTACGACGTGATTAGTTTACTGAACCGGTTTCGTGATGTTTGAAATCCAAGGGATTGGAAAATACACTGCACCCATAAAGTAAGTACACAGCAGGCTAAAACAGCAACAAAAGCCATTTACTTCGTGAGGAACAATTATTTTCGAAAAGAAAAATTAATTAATTAATTAAATTAAATTATTTTTTATCGTGCCGAATAAAAAAATTATAAAATATTGAGGAATCCAGTCAAATAACACTACTGGAAATTTTATATTTATGAACATGCTTATAGCTAAATCACATATTTTCCTAGTGCAAACACAAATCAAATATCTTCTTTATTCCATTTGTAAAGATTTGGAAGAATCTTTTCAAAGAAACTTTTGTTGAGTTAAATCAACAAAATATTCTCCAGCGTATCATCGTGCATCTTAGTCCGTTTATCGGATAAAACCAACCCAAGTGCACTAAAAGCGCACTCCACTGAAACTTGATTCGATGGAACTGCAAGAAGTATTGCCGCAACTTCATACAATTCAGGGTGCGTGGTTTTTCGCGACAACCAATATTGCCAAAGATCAAATGTGGAATTTTGATGGGCCTCCAAGTCCAATGCGTTCAGCTGTCGAACGAATCTGGTTGGGGATGTGTTTGCTGTTTCTACATCTTCTTCAGGCAATAAACCTCCATACATTTCGGTCAAAAATATATCAAAATCAGTTGCGTTGCGATGTAGCGATGATGAAGCTCTAGAAATAAACAAAATACGAATTTTTATAATTATAACTCAACAAGTAGTGTCGATATGGGATATGCATAAATTAAAAAAGGTGGAAACTTTAAGCGTAATACTCACGCGTATTTCATCCTTTTCATTCAGGCTGAAAAATCTAGAATTTAGGTAATTGAACCTCGGGTCAATTAGAAGTGCAGCCTTAAATACGATATTTTCCTTCAGAACTATTAGCCTTTGTTTAAGGGCCTGTGTTAGCGGTTCAACAAATCGATTTCCTTGAATTAGCCTAACTTCCATAATAACCTTCATCCAGTTCAAACAAAAATCGTTGAGCGAGGTATGTTTAGCCTGCATACACTTCGTGGCTATGTAGACAGGTTCAAATGCTGCAACATTTTCTTTTATAAACTCCCATAGTTCCGTCAAGTCTAAAAATGAAATTTAATCTTTTAAATGCATCATCATCAAGCAAAAATTCACATTTTTTAATTTAATTTTCCTGCAGTTATTCGATACCGAGGTACATTTACGAATCTCGGCATCGAATGCCTTGATGACATCGGTAACCGAAAGTTGCATGGTATGACCGGCACATCTCACTAGCGTTATAGTGTTTGAAAACTCCTTTTCAATAGATTCCGTGCAATCTAAATGTTCGTCGGAAACCGCGTTGCTGTCGTCTGCATCGAGCGGGCAAATTGATAGTTCAGACTGCAACTGTTTCACAGTGGCGATCATGTTCGCCCCATTACCACACGTCACCTAAAAATCTTCTCCAATGTTATTTCATACCATGTTGAGGATTGCCATGATTTTCGCTTTGAGAAATTTTCCTGTGTGCCTGTCGTTGAGCTCAACCATCCCAATCAAATAATAAAAGCCAACAGGAACTCTAAGAACAGTTTCCATAAAAATAGAAACAGAATTAAATTAAAATAAAAATAGAAACAGAATTTATATTACCGATCGTGTAAATGACGATATCCTTTTGTTCCGGATAAAAAAATTGAACATTGATTCCAAGGATGTGTACAAGTCGAGTTGTACTGTCAATTTTCAAGCAAATAAGCTTTTCTTTTACGAGATCGGTAATTTCGACACGACAAGGTTTGGGCGATTTAGCTGCATCTTTAATGCATCACAAATTGGTTGTAATATCAACCCAAAACCTTCCCATTCGACAGAAAGTATCGGTAAGTTATGGGTACAGACCAGCTTCACCATACCTTCTAGTAGCGTTTGTCGGTCAATGGTTACAGGGACCTTGGCAATTTTTCTACGCTTGGCCGGTACTTCATTCTCCTCTTGCATGAGTCCATGGGTTTTTGCCAACGCTGGGTGTTCCGATCGCATGTGGCGTATAAAGTTCCCCGGATCATATTTTTCGCTCTTTTGCCGGTATTTACATCCATTGACTGGGTAAATGGAACAAAAAAAACAACCCCATTCTCCAACGTCACGCAATCTTCTACCAAGATTTCGCGGAAGCTGCGCTTTCCTCTCGAAGTAGACATTTTCGTTTATTTTTATGTTCTATGTATAGATGGCTACCCTGCGTGTTTTTGAATTTTAATATGATATTCAACTTATTTTCACTTAACTGTACTCACCTTACTTAATATTTTCTTTGCCCGTTTTTTTTTTATTTGAACTACAACCTTTAGCACTTGCTTTGCGAACGCACAAATAGCAGACAAGACCAGTACATTCGTATGATAGGTTTATGTGCAGTTGAATATTCGAATGCTAACTAGATCATTTGACACCCGGAAAAATTAGCGTCTTATGATTTCACCAAGAAAATGTCGTCGTATCAAATGAAATTTTTTGACGTGACGGTCAAGTGAATGAACGAAATTTGAATGTAGAGCTTCAAACAGAATGAATGTCAGCAATTGAATGACAATGGACGTCACCGTTCGCAACACTGATTGCAATACAAGATATGATGAAGCATAGTGGGCTGTGTACTCACTTTTTTGGTGCGTTTTTAGGGTGCTGTGGCACAATTTTGACCATATCTCGGAAACCCTAACTCGTATCGCGTCCAAATTTCATCAATATGAAGAGGATAGTCCAAAGAACATTCCCTCATGTTTACTTTTCTAAAATCATTGTCCCTCACGAAGTAAATGGCTTTTGTTGCTGTTTTAGCCTGCTGTGTACATACTTTATGGGTGCAGTGTAGTCACATTTGAATTAAAACAAAATAAAAATTAGAATCTGAATGATTAGATAGTGTATGCATCGATCCGTACAGGTATACTCACATATCAGGTAGACCGACCACTACTCTTGGTCTGCTTCAGGCAATCGCATCAGCACAGCATCGTTGATGAAAGTCATCGAAATACAATGGCGAAATAATTGCGCGATCGGTGAAAAAAGCAGATCTTTATATCATCGCTCGCTTTTAGGTTATGTTTTTTCAATAAGCACTCGCACGTCAACTTCCTGGTTGGTTGAAAATATGAGCACCATGTCATGGGAATTTTTTGCGAAGGTAAGGTCAGACCCAACAAACTTTGCATACCGCCCCTCACCGATGCTTATCAGAAACTCGGCAAATTCCTACCACTCTAAGGCTAGATGCGTGTTTGGTGCTCGCAGAACTCGCTAATACCCTTATTATACGAGGATTTTATCTATCTTCTTTGCCCAGACTTTTACTATCAATGTAGGCTCTAGCAGGGCATTTGACATAAAAAAGATGTCCGCTCGTGTAATAACGCAAAGTTCCACAAAATGAGGTTTGCAGTTATTTGAACATTTTCATGTATGAATTTAGCGTATTGTTCATCCTAGAGTAATGACAAAAATCTGTGACGAACAACAGAGCAAAAATAAACAAATCTCCACTTTGACATATAAATTCCAGTCGAAAGAAAATCGGAACCGGTCGTGCCCGATTCCGATTTTGAGGAAGGAATTTATCTGTCAATCGCGTTTGGCAGAAAACTTCTGAGAAAATATGAAAGATAAATTTTTCGTCTAATAAGGGCAGAAAGGACGACAAGGTCAGTTCAACTAACATAATACTGCTTTACGAATGGTGGAGGCGCCTGGTGGTTTATAATAAAAATTGGCTCCTTTTCCGTCATAATGAAAAACCATCTCAAAAATGCCTTCGGCAATGTATAAAGCTCAGCCAACTTCTTCTTAACATACAGGATCCAAAATCATGAAATCTTCCAAACACATATGGTTCGAAACAATCGTCAACCTACGGAAACCACCATTTTAACTTATATGAAACCTCTCAAAAATGCCCCAGCCTGGTTAAAGGCGATAATCTCGTACGTGATATGTTACCGACAAGCAAGCAAATTTTAGTTCCATCAACAATCGACCCGATTTTCTGTCGCTTTTTTCAGGAAAAAGTGTGGAGAAATAATATTGCAATAATGTTGTATGTACTGAGGCAATGAAGCTGGGGCAAGAAACCCTTCAGGTCTGGGGTAAAAAAATACATTACCGCCCCCGTCAACTTTCCCTTCAGCAACCCTTTCTAGCGATCACAGTCAAAAGCTGGTCCGGTGGTCGGCAAACGTCGGGGAGAAGTATCATCTTGATTTTACACTCCCTATAAATATTTAACGAAAATGATCATAATCAATCCCAATCACTTAAAAACTAAACTAGTCACAACAACAGATGAGAGGCGGGAGACGATGGATCGTTTATGCAAACGGTGCACTCGCGTGCACAAAATTCAATCACAAAGTGCCAAATGCACCTACAAAATGAAGGGAAGGAAAGCGAACTATTTCTCTTTGAGCCGCAACAAAGAGATTGCCGTTTTTCGATAAGCAATTTCGTATGGTTTCTAGCACGAAATTGAAGTGCTACCGAAAATGCCATCGACGTGGAAGTGATGACAATCTGCCGGTTGGAAGAGATGAACGGAAAATTTATCAGGTGAACCCGGGCGACTGTGGCGCAATTCGTGGAATTTCATATTGTACCATCCGTTAGCCGGATGATGGTGCAAGACTTATCTCGCTTGCGGCGTTTGATTGAAATTGAGTTCCAAGCGATCGATATTCTTATTGCTAGTCGTGGACTTTTCAATTTGGTTTAATGCTTAATCTTTAACAAATAATACATTCGGATTTTTTTTACATACTTTTTTTTACATTCCTCACTTATACCAGCTATTCTCTTCGTCATCTACTGGGATATCAAAACAGGAAAGTTTAATTTTAGTGCGATACCTGTAACGCGCTGTAACAACCTATGTTAATAAGCAATTTTTACTCACATTGAAAATTATCTGCAAACTCCAACAACACCCGATGGTACGACAAACCTCTTCCTACGCATCACATTGTCGCTTACTTTCGTGGAAAAACGAGGTTCTCTTGAATAATACGAAACATTACCAAAAACGTATACGTGCGGCTTCTTCTTTCTCGGGCGGGCGAAACATAAGGCACCGAAAACGTAGCGTACGGTGAAACCTTTCCGAGCGTGGGTTGTCCCGGGAAATGAGTTGGAAATGAGAAAAATGTTTTAATAAGAATTGGCGGCAACGGTAACGAACTTTTGAAATCTAATAAACCCCGTCTCACACCACATTACACACAACTCGTCGTCGTCGTTGATGTGGCGTCTTGGGCTTCACGTAGTTATACCTGTTGTGTTATGTGGTTTACAAATTTCTACCTTTTTCAAGGAAAGTGTTCATTTATCTTTCATGTTCATAGCATGGGATAATAACGGAACTCTGCAATTACATGATTAGATGTTCATTTTTATAATGGCTCTTCGAGTTTCGGCCGTGGTAAACGCGCTATACCAGAGTCTCCAACGAGTTACTCAACCATTTTCTTAGGGATTTTCTTTTCATCCTTCTCATACGAAACCTCAAGAAGTTTACATTCAACCTAACCTTGGTTGCTGACTTACTGACTGATTGTCTTTCGCTTTGAGGCAGTTTTTTACTACTTCCTTCTCCCGTATCGTATGTATTACTGTACCTGGAACAATTGAGATTCGTTCTTATGTATTTTAATACCCGTCCCATACATTTTTCGGTGCCGGAGCGGCATTTCAAAGGATTGCGCAACGTAAAACATTTAACACATCGAATATGCCATCAGTATGATCATTTTCGATTAAATCAAGAGCACAAAGTTCTTCAAAAGAAGACTGGATGGTCTGATAATTGGATAAAGTGTCGATTCGCAGATGTAATCTAGTCATGGTGCAGTCTTGGTTTTGTGCACTACAAGTATGCTACATGTGTGCAGTGGGAAATGTGTACAGCTCATCCTAACTTGAAAGTGAGGAGTTTTTTTTATACTTTTCAAATACCAGACCGTTATTTTCTCTACTTATGTTGACATAACGAATGTCTTCGGCAATGCCTACCCATTAAACGCTTATAAGACTTATTCCCTGTGTGTATGTGTGTTATTTCACAAGAGGAACTTTTTTTTTCAGTCTTATTGATGTTGAATGTTCTGTCGAGTTCCTTCTAAATATTAATTGATTTTTACAATATTTGAAAAAAATATGTTGAAATACTCAATAAAACAATAATGACAGTTATAATTAAGCTAATTTTATACTTCTAATATTTAAGTGCATAAAAGCATACTGCACCTCTATCTCGTAATCATAAACCCAAGAGCCGATGAAGCTCCTGTGAAAAAAGGATAATCAATAATGTGCCATTCATATCATTCGGAATTACTTTGTTGCTCGAAACAATTAGTAGAACTCCTTTATCACTTCAGTGCGTTTTTGTATGTGGAAAATATAACCGTTTGGTGTTGGAGAAGGACAATTTTCGGTCCATTCATGAAGAGAGGTGAGACCATTAATTTCAACAACCAACTTTCACTAATGGAAACAAATTATATTTAACCATTATGAATAACTTACTGGGATGGACGGAAATGACTGATTCTGAGTCGACCAAACTTTCTCTTCAAACTAAATGCTAACGCTTTTCAAATTGTTTCGACTGCTCTTGCACTTACTGGCCGGACTGGCTGTCGTTGGTTTTCGCCTCTGGATGAATGCTGTCACGAGTTGTTTTGCTCAACTTTTGAAGCCGTCCTCGGTCATCCACGGTCTGCACAAGCACCGATAAGCACCATCTTTTTGGGGTGATCGTTTTGAATGCGACTTACCGAACCGTACGCGTGCGCTTTCTATCGAACGATCCCACTCACTATAGACCCAGCATCACTTCCAAAACAAGAAGCCACCTCTCGAGGAGCTCTGGGTCGCTCAAGTTTGAAGCTGCCAACGGTTAATTGCATTGGGAAAATTTGGTTTCTACCAGGGTAACGCTATGACCGAGTCCTTCAAATTATATTTCCCTTGTCGAGTTAAGACTCCAGGGGGAAAGTAGAGGATAAAACCCGGAACGGAGAAATTAAATTATATCCAGCCTTTAACACAGTTAGCACTGGCAACCGACAGTCGCTGTTGGGAAAAGCTTTCTCTTTGTCCCGTCCGAAGCATAGTGCGAATAAATTCGGTTTTCCATCGGACAGCATACAAATTAAACAAACAATTGGGACAAATCTAGGTTTTCTCTTGCCGCCAGGAGCCTACTTGTGATGCATTTTGCTGCATTTATTAATAAAGAAAAGCTTATTTAACGCCGACTCTTTTTTACTAAGTGCAGCAAAAGAAGGTTTTCAAAAAAGAGATAAAAGCTTACCATCCGACAACGAGCTCATTAAATTGAAAAACCATTCTGCAACACCTTCCCCTGCATTCTTGATAAAAGGACGCGAGACAGTAACAAACAAAGCTTAAACGATTCTGTCAAACACCAATGCGACGCGAAATCCGATCTTCCCGAAGCGCGCAAGCACAAAACACTGGTATTTCTATATATTCCTCTTGATCGTTGGCATTCTCTGGATAACTACCACCGTTCATACTTGTTATTCAAAGATAAAAAGAGATCTTGCGAAAAATACTTGACGACCGTGTCCCGACAGCTAAAGTCAATCCCTCTCTCTCTCTCTCTCACCGTTGCTCTCCTCCCGAACATGAACACGTATTTTGGGTACGTCCCTTAAAACACTCTGCATTCATTCTGGACATGTCCGGGGAGAGGGAAATCGTTTGCAGTAACAGTAACCGGAAAATTGAAAAAATCAGGAAGGACCACTAAGAATGTGGCGGGGCCAAAGCGATACCCCCAGCGCCTTTCCGCGTAATGCCCTTCTGCATGAGCCTATTTTTTCTTTTCTCCAATTCGGGTGAGGGATTCATACTCCGCGCTATTCCCCGTGGGTGCACCCCCTTAAGTCCAAACTTTCAGCACTTTCTGGCTGTCCAATCCGTAAACATACGCACCGTATGAAGACAGCACTGTAAGGATGTTTTATAGCGAACTATAACATTTTATTGTTATCATCCATATCCATTTTTGCATTTGCCCTCGGTGGCGAAGGATATGTCCACACCCAAAAAGGAATAAAAGTTGTTTCCTTTTCCACCAATGAAACATTCGTTGGAACCGTTAAATACGCAAATACACATAATGGTTGTTCATTGTTTAGAAAATTGTTCTAAAATTCCAATGACTTTGGAATCAGACCATCAATCGTTTACAGAATTTTTCGTTTTCTCTTGCTTTCAAATCTCAAAGCTTCGTTTTCCATCGATCGATACTTAATTTATCTCTTTCCGTGTCTCTCTTTTCCCCTTCAATGCAACGAAAACTCGCCGTCCTTGCCAACGACGCATGGTTCAACCCAACATATAACCGGCTGCAGTCAAGACCACGGACGTTGAAGCAATCGAGGACCATCAGGCAATACTCTACTGTCCGCTTCTAGCGTCGAACCGAGACAAAATCAATATGGTCCTGTGGTTTCGCGACAACGCTGGCATTCCACTGTACAGGTAAGTGATATCCAGGAACCGTCGTACACATGAAATTGTTTTGCTTCAAGAATGAGCGCTCGGAAAAAGCGTTTTTTTATGCTGGAATACTAAAAAGAACTTCGGTCAACAAACGAACGTTGGAAATTCCACTTGAAAAGAATGGCGAAGTACTTTGGTGTCTTTTTAGGATCCATTTTGAACTTTCCGAGAGGTATTGGTATAACTTTTTTTCCTAACTATTGCTTTGTTTAACTGGAAATCTTTATATAAGTGTGTCTTCTACCAATGAGCCAACGTATATAATTTTTTATATGTATTTCCATATGATTTTTAAATTCCAATCAGTGTAGTGGGAATCGAGCATTCTACGAATCAATTGTCGCAATGGTAACCATTTCAAGCGAATCCATCGAAGTCACTAAATTGAGCGTCGCATTAAGCACGTGGAATCGGTAATACCAGCGAACTCCTTTTACGCCTCATGAAATATAAAACCGGTATAAATTGTACCCGGTCTGAACGTCCAACCCGTTCACTGTGCTCTTTGGGTAGATGCACCGCTGCAGTCAACGCGCTGGCGCTGGTGAGCTAGAAAAAGGATGCGGCAAATGCTGGGCGCAATCGTGTGCACACCACCGAAGAGCTGCTGCGACAATGCTACAGCTTCTTGGAACAGGCAGAGAGAGGTCACGAGCTTTTTCGTACAATCCGGTGGAGATACAGAATGTGCACGGAAGGAGTACACCACGAAAAGATGAAGCACCGGCTGGCAAAAAGCCAGGTTAGCTCATCTCTGAGGCAAATATCCTACTTTATACTCGCACGTTGTGGATCCCGTTCACTTTTGCCGAATGCATTCCCACAGCAACCGATGCCGGGTTCTCTGTGGGCCTTTGGCTTTAAAATGGATTGCTGAATGATACGGGACCATAAATCCTTTCGTCCTAGATACCTTCTTTTCCATTTTTTCCGGCGTAGCATTGCAGCTGCTTGGTGCAATCCCACCTCAAAATGCCACCGGCCGTGGTTATGTTCTGGGGCCCGTTTCTTCAATCCCAAGACGTTGTACCCCACACAGTCACATAGTTTCATACACTATTGAGCAGGGATATTTATAGTTCCTACCAGCTGGTAGAAAAGCATGAGCCGAACAAATGCAATGACGTTTTTGGTACCGTCCTTCCGATTGGATGTCACGTTCGTGGCGAGCTGGGCATATATTTCACTATTCAATAAAACTTTCTTTTTTTACTGGAGCAAACAAGCATTCCCGCGAGCAAGGTCTTACATACCATGCCATGGTGTGTTCTTCTTGCGGCCCCGATGGGTAGGAGGTATATGGAAGGAAATTTATTACTCTGCATTCTTGCAGTCGCTAAAACGCAACAAGTTGATGAGCTTAAGATAGAACAAAGTTTTAAGGTTGATTCCTTTTTCACTCGTACAAAGAAAAAACGCAGTTGCTTCGGAACCGGAATCTTGAATTTTTGAAAAAACATGAAACGTATTACTTCAAGAACTCATGCGTAATTCAGTGGCATTTGTTATCAACTTCTCCTTGGTGGCACGACCTCTTGGTCATGCCTGCCCGTTAACACTTTGTTGACGGGCGTTTTTTTCCCAAAACTAGCTGCTGTCACCGGGGCCAGCCGCTCCGGTAACGAACGACCGATCGAAACGGATACGACGAAACGAACCAAAAACCCGTATGCTCGACTATGCAATGGTATGCGTGCAACGTACATGTCCGTCTTTCCATCCTCAACGTTGAGTAAAAAACAGACGAAGATCTTCGTCTCCCGTCAACAAGGTGTTAAGGGCTTACGAGACTTGTTTCCATGTTGTACGTGGATAGTCAGTCCTCTCGTACATGGGAGGGTCCAGTCTCGGTTGGGATTTGAACCCACGCCGTCGAGGTGGTGAGCCCCGGCGTTCATGGGCCGATTTTCTAACCGGCGCTACCGCTCCGCTGTCGCGGGACCAATTTGTTATCTAAAACATTAAACGAAAAAATAACACATTGTGCAAGAGAAAATATACAATATAGTACGCTTGAAGGCAATAAATTCACATTAAAACGTACGCTTAAATGAATATTAACAAGCACAAATTAGTTTATATTTAATAAACCATGCTCTTCAAATTCCAAACAACGTTGAGTACGTGTTTAATAATTGTTGCAGTAATCAAATTAAATACAATTAAAAAGTAAGATAATGAGAAAAATAGGTATCATAAAATCAGTTTTAATAACGCGAAAACACTGAACGGACGAAGAAAATTTGAGACCCTTCAAAACTCAATACTTCCCAGGATCCACTTTACATTTATCTGTTAAGACCACAATCCTCTACCTGTACGTTGCGAAAGGGTTATTATAAGATTTCGGGTAGAGATTCTTTCTGCAAAACAATCTGCAAATTGCATGACTTCTAACCTCAATGATGTCCAGTACAACACCAGGGCAAATGCTTGTTTCGGAATCAACAAATTAATTTTTTGACACTTTTCCAACTCGACACCATTGCTTTCGACCACCATTACTAAGCTGGTTGAGGTCGGCCTAGAATGAAATAAATCTGACGAAAATAATTCTCCACACATTTACCCAACCGCTTCACAAGCGAGAGAAGGGAGGTGGCGATTTAAAGGCATGACCCTCCCGAGGAGCGTTCGTTTTTACAACATATTTGCACTGATAATAAAAAGTAGGGGAAAGGGAATATATACTCACATGCTCACGAACGTATACGGCATTCACGAGAACTTTGCGATGTCCTTTGGTGAGTTCAATTCCGCATGTTTTGTTACGATACCAACTCGGAGTAATTGCAAAGCAGATCTTTCCACCCCGGGAACTCAGGATACGGGAGAAAGGTCCTAAAAAGCACAAGTCACCAATCCGTTCCGACCGGACCTCAGGCTGTAGCACTTTCAGATGTAGCACTTTCTTTAGAGTCGCACCAATTGTATCTTTTTGCCTGGGCTACCAGAGATACGGGGAATGCTGAAAAAGCCAAAATAAAATGGAAATGATAATAACAATTTCTACAGAATCATTGGGACACAACTTCTTTATGGATTTCATCCAGCAAGAGCATCGGAACAGAACAGTTCGTTTACCATTGCAATCTCCAATCTCGGGAAATCGATGATGGTGGTATAGGGGTAAAAGGAAGAACGATTAAGGGTGAAATGTTAGCTGGATAGTTGAGCAACAGTCAAAGGCAGATAGAAAAAAAAGGGTAGTAAGTGTCCGGTTGGTTTTTTGCCATAAACACGAATAAAACCAATGGTGGTCAGTCTAGTAGCATTTGGCCAGTTTTCCCTTCCCATTTGAAAAAACTTTTCCATAATTGCAACTCCAGAGAATCCGAAAAAGTAAATGGTAACCGGTAGAACCATTGAGAAATAAAAATAACTGGCGTACAGAATTTGGGAGTCCGCTGAAGATAAAGTTAGCAGTGCGTCTAAAGGCAGAAAAAGGAGCAAATGGGCGTGTGTGTGTCTGCTGTGGTCATCACCTCATTTCTAACACTCCTACTCACTCTCCGATAACAATGAGTACAATATGACAGTAACTGTCTGATGAGACAACGTGGGGATAATATTTGCGGCAAACTGCGATTTCGGGGACGCGAAAGAGAAATGTGGAACAAAAGACGACCGGAAATCGGGTCAATTCCGATCGCCCGAGAGCAAAGTGCTACGATCGAGACAAAAGACCGTTTTTCCTTATCAACTGGTACGGATTATCTCATTGTTCAGAAGTCCCTGGGATATATCCTGGGCCATATCCCGAACGGCAGCTGGGACGTTTGTTGGACTGTTGGACGAACATCTATTTTGTTTCGTACCATAAAAATAAACCTTTATAAAAAAAACGGAAGGACCGTCGGATTGGAAATAGCTTCGGATAGCGCCATTCCTGAAGTGTACTTTAGATAGTCGCGTTTCTTTGTTATATAAATTGTTTCCAATAGTTTAAAAAAGACTTGCAATATCGAAAGCGGGGCTCTCAAATCCAGCTTCTGTCCCAAACAGGCGATGGAAAGATATTGCGATTGAGAAAAACAACATAGAGTACGAACACACTGAACGTACATACACTTGCGATTGGATAGGAAAACAGCTGGGAATAACGTTATGACCATGAACAGAACATGGAGGCGCCCAGTCGCGTGTAAGCTTGCCAAACCACCACCGAGGATATCACACAACACTGTCTTTGCTGGCGAGAACAAGTGGAAGATAAATTGTTCCACTTTAGCCAGGGATGTATTCGATTATTTTTTATTGTTGCCAAGCGACGTCAGGATATACGCTTGGGAAAATGTTCATTGCGATAAAGCGAATGGCATCGAACAGCACGATAACCCACGGAGACTGCCGTTTGTGTCTAAAGTGTCTACCTAAACAGCAGTACTGTCCGAACGTTGTTTTCCATTAAATCGTGATAAAAAAAAGGATTCCGATAGGGAACGACCCATGACCACTGTGTTGACTGGACGGATGGATATGTTGATTGTTCCGATGAGTGCACGCCGAGACCGAAGTAAGATTTGACGTAACGTTTTTTCGTGTTCGGTTCGACTAAATGATAAATCGATCCCATGGATTACAATACAATACATAAATAGAAATCTACGTGCTAAATTCACGAAATTTTAGCCAGTTGAATGGCGTATAAGTGCCTTACAGGATATTTTCACAAAAGAAATGGTTTTATGTGCAATTGATATACATTCACTAAAAACCAATGAAAAACTAATTTTCTGCGTCAGATAAATTAAATCTCACATATTCGAGCGGAACTCGATGCGATTACAAAAACAAGCCGTTCGAATAGATAACATTCAATGATAACCGATTCGTTTTTATCATGTAAACAATGTCTGATCTCTATCTCTCTCTCTCTTTTTTTACTTTTTCTCTTTTTTGCGCTCCATTTTCCTTCCTTCGAAACATTAAACCCCACCAATCCTAGCCTGGACGTACGAGGTAAATCGCTCAATGACGCCCAGCACTGGTCGGCCCCGCAGGTGTTCGGTCCTCGGGCACGATACATCATCGAAAGTGACCCAGCATATCTGGAATTGAACGTAAGTCGAACATCTTCCAACCGTGACCGAACGTTCGTTCATATTCACTAACCTGTTCCATTTTTTTTTCTCCCTCCTTCCTATGAACCGTAAATTGAAAACTTTTTCCTGCGTTCACAGGAAATTAAACGCCATGACCAGGGAATTTATCGCTGCAGGGTTGATTTCCAAAATAGCCAAACACAAAGCTTTCGCTTCAATCTCACCGTGATTAGTAAGTATGCATGCATCGGTAGCGTCCACAAGCATTCGTTTTCCGTCTTCTAGCGCACATCCATTATCAGACCCATTGATGGAAGGCAATTCTAGCTGTCCGATTTCGCCCGGCTTTTCGCAGCACCTCGAGTGATTGCGAACAAAGTCATTTTTCCTCCATTCGATAGGATTCTGTCTTCACGCAAAAACGGGGAGGAGAATATATGTGGTTAACAAGATTTATAAACTGGCATAAGCGTGGCATACTTTTTCAGAAAGATACGTGAACAGACCCGTTGAATCGGTGTGCATCTTTATTGAACGACAAGTGAGAACGTGATCCATTCGACAACCGTAAACTCACCGAATGACGTTCGCAAAACTCTTTCCTACGAAGAAATATTGACCTAACGTAGGGGTGAAGGGTCCGATCTCATACACTCATATGTCGTTTCTCCTCTCTTTCTTCTCACAGTACCGCCATCGCAGCCAGTGATCCTGGACCGCTGGGGACGCGTCATAAATAGTACAATAATCGGACCAAAGGAGGAAGGAGATGATATAATGCTGACCTGCCGCGTGGTTGGAGGTAATTTATCCTTGGCATTGGCATCCGGCGGGAATTCGTCTGTTTCTCATAAGTTTTCGGTCGGGGTTTGGACTGCAGCAAAGCGTGTATTGACATTTTTATCACTTCAGGGCGATCAATGTAATGACTGTGGGGGAAAAAGAAAGTGAAATGAACGATATCAATGTCAATGCTATATGATATTTTTACTTCCCACTTACTTTCTTATGAAAGAGAATAATGAAGAGAAACCATTCTACTTCTCTTAAAATAGCTAGTGACTTTTTTCTCTATTACATTTTCAACCCATTAAAAAGTCCTTCATTAGTAGTGAATGCATTTAATACTACGAAATAGGAGTGGTATAGGAAGAAGGCTTATAGGTGTTAGCCCCGTGCTTACACAAACTGTATCAAGCTCCAAGGCATCATCATGATACCGACGGCGTACTTTTAAACCGTGAAAGTGAATCGTTGGACGCAAGCGAAGATACCAATTTTAAAATTCAGAAAGGACAAAAACTAACCTACACAACGGTTTGTGAAAGAGGTCGGAAAAAAGTTTAAACGAAAAGCTCATTAACGATCCTATTATATATCAATCAATCTTATCGAATCCACCGTGATTGTTAGTCGACTTGAGCACAACTGTTGCTCCGAGACTGTTGGCCAGTGTTGGTTGTTCTGCCTTCGAAGGGTTGGTTTGAAGTTGCCTTGTCTCTTTTTTTGTTTTCTTCAATGAAGGGGAAAAGTTCAATTCAAAATTCACGACATAGTGCAACATAAAAAGTTGAATATTTTAGATGGAGTCTGATCGCCGGAAACTACCTCTCGCCGGCTATACGACAAAGAATGCACCGAAATTCTCTGTCATTATGGTGGATAGTTGATGTTTTACCATTTTATCCCATCACTTCAATTCCTGGATTTTCATCCTAGGAAAAGAATAAAGCTAAAAGCAAACCAAAACATTATGCGATATTAGTATTGTACGCAAATGCTGTCGCCAGTATTCTTGTTTAGTGTTTGCCATGGCCATGAGGCGAGCATTTTCGCGAGGATGGCATGAGCATTTTCTTTCTCGCCTCTTACGAAGCGTACATTAGCACGTCAAAGTTTATTATCTTGACACCACAACCATTTCGTCGAAGGAGTGGAGTAAGCCTTGAAAAAGCCGAATGCAACCAAAATAACCGAGACGGATGAAAGTTCATATGCACTAAAAAGGAGAAGATGGCGGCCGAGAAGCGGCCGGGCATAAAATTAGGAGGGACAGAGCAATGTAAAACTTAAAATGTAAAAATATTGTATTAGAAATTAATTCATCAAAGCTCTTACCTTGGCTGTACCTTGCCAATGAAATGCGACGTGTCGACCTGCATTAAAATAACTCGCTGAAAGCGGAAATCGAGCAGAATGCCCGGCATTTCGAATCCAACCTGCCGAGGATAGATTTAAAATTCTAAGAAAACCTAAGCTAGAACTGGATGAAAAAACTCGTTGCATACTGACTATTGGTAGTCCAATGAATCTTTAACCGGACGCGCGGGCAAATCTTTGTCGTTTCCATTTCGCTGCATATACGGAATTTTGGTCTATTTTCCACATCATAACTTCGATTGGCGCAGAGCATAGAGCAGTTTCTCTGGATGGTGGAAAAATGCGCAACGCGAAACAATAAATGTACATAAAAATTTCACATTGACTGCAAGTGGCGATGCTAAGAAATCCTGTTCATCAAGGACGAAGCCTTTTACTTTTCTATGGACGTTGACGATATAATATTGCGCATTTTTACACGGGGAATATGGTTCAGCAGGTATATACATCCATGCAAAAAATTATACTTCTTATAATCGGTATCTTCGGAGTGGGCTAGATTCAAACTTCACTACAAAATGCTATAAACTATCACTTCAGTTTGCCATTAAATTGCACTCAACAAAACTTTGACCAATAAAATGTGTGCTCCCAGTAGATACCTAGAGCATTGGAAAACAAATCACACTGCGATGTTTACAATAAAATGTGACAATCCATCTGGAATTTGACAGTCCAATAACCGCAACATTCAAAACAAAAATGACCGTTAAAATCCATTAAACCGAACGAACTTTTCCAAAAGCTGGTTCTACAGCTTGTTTCAACTAAAAAGCATATTCATATTTGAAGGAACCAAAAGATTGGCGAATATGCTACTTGAATACGCGTATACTTCTGCATATGTTTATTGAACGTACAATTTAAACCGAACTGTTGTTTCAGTTTCCATGGTGTTCCCAGCTTCATTCTTGAATGACAGTTGAAAATTCTGATTGGAACAAGATTAGACACGCTGGAGCGTGGTGTTCTCATCAATCGTAATTAAATTAAACGTGCACAGTCTTTGGCAATTTAACTCTGTTGCCGGCATCGTGTAATTACTCTCTGAAGGTGAGTTGAATACTTGCGCTCAATTCAACCCTTGTTCGTTAACAATACAGCTGATGTAAATACGTATGTTTCAATTCCTACTTCGAAATCACAGGGCATTGCCGTGTACAAAGGACGATGAATAGCAATATGTCTGAAATTTACATAGAAGAGCTGGTTGGGAACAAAGAGCAGCAGCAGCCTAATCGGAATAGCGTGATCGAGTTGTCGGAGGCAATTGATGGAGATTAGTTTGTAGGAAGTCCGTGGGTGAGACCTAAGGCCCGTACTGCTTTTTGTTCCAGTTCTAAAACAAAAAAATCCCACTATCCCGATTTCTTTAACCTACGATGATGAAAGCCATTTGATTCGAGTGAAGGACTGTTCCAAAAATACTGTTGAAGTGCGTGATCATGTGTCTTACCGTGTCCAGTATTCAGTCATCAGCACGCAAATAGCTAAGCAGCCAGTGGATGTGCAAATCTTTGCAGTATCTAGAAGTTGTGAGGTTATGCCACATCCGTTTTACGAAGTGTTCTTAATCCCCTCTAAACATTCTCATGCGTGCACTGAGGACATGATGGCTGGCTTCCGAATGCTGCGTATACACCTGACACCTGATACAGGCATGTCATTATGTTGCGATTTTATTGGCATTCGTACCGTATCCGACGAGATATACTGCAGACACGCTTGGGTGCCCAAAACTACTATGCTGCCCATGGTGGCCTTAACCTGATGATTTTTGAGAAAAATTTTACCAGTGAAGCATTTGTCATGTTTAGATTTTCAACGTTCGATGTTGCGGTCCAGCCTTGCAAAAAGACTCTTTATGCAACCCATTTAGCATGCATTGTGCCTCCTTACGAGCGCCAGAACTTACAGGAGCCCGTCGTTGTCGATATGTTTGTTCAATGTGGAACAGCTAGAAGTTTGCCATATAAATTTAAATACCTTTCAAACGGAGTACGTTTCTGTACTCTATGCTTTGAGTTAATTCAAATGCAACATTGCACTCATTCGATTTAAAATAAACCTGAAGCATTTTCTTCCGTTCTTTAATAATCGTACCGATCACAAACAGCTGTGCTCTTGCCAAAGTTTTGCAAGCTTGTTTTTTTTCTTGCTCATATTTTGTCCCTTTCTAACGATCGTATGGGTTAGAAAAAAAATCAAATATTTCTTATGTGATTCCAGAATACATTCTGCAAACATATTTTTTGGGCTAATATTTCGTCCCTTCCCTCATCGTATTGATTAGAAAAGTCATTACATAGTTCTATTTCCTTTTTTGTCATGATCGAAACATATTTTGAAGTCGGTAGCATGCTTTTATATAACATTACCAAATAATAAATTTTTCAAAAAGATTTCTTTTGCGCTTTTTTAGTGTTAAATCATGTATGCATAAATTGAAGGCGCACAGCACTTTTGCGATACATGGCCATTGCAAGCTACGATGAGAACAATCCTACAGTATCTAAGCTATGTGGAAATATTGTTCTGAAGTCCAGAGCTCAGATTATACAGCGTTTTGCTCATCAACAGGCAATTCCAGAAGTATACTAGGATTGTCAAGTGATGGAGAACTACTGCAAAGTACGTCGTCGGACAGCTTTTAATACCAAACGGATTAAGTAGGCAACTGATTATCTACCGCAAAGATTCGATACCTATGAATGGATGACTGTTGTAGATATAGACAATAGCTCATACGTCTTTATATACGGTAGTTCGAAGGGGCTGTTCAGCAAATCAAAAGATCTTGATCTCTATTGTTCAGAGTTTGTTTATTGTATATACAGGTATACGGCGCGAAACGAAATCTAAATCATGCTTAAGCTCACACTAACCGACGAACGAGCCTACTAAAACAATGTCAACAGTCCCCTTTGGACTCGTTTTTTCCTAGTATCTTTGGATTGGTCATTTTTCTACATCAAGACCATGTTAATTTTCATGGTTAAGATTCCTTCACGCATTTCAATGTTAGTGATCAGCACAACAAATTGCACAAGCAAACGCTCCGCTATACCGCAACACTCTACTGTATCAAACAAAACTTCTATAGTGGCTTGTACTAATTATGCTCCGACCTTTTCTTCGTTCCAGGTAGGCCTCAGCCTGACGTGCTCTGGTTCATCAACGATAATCTGGTGGATAATCAGATTGAGCAGAACACCGGAAACATTATCGAAAATCGCCTGCTGTGGACGTCCGTCCAGCGGCATCATCTTCATTCGGTATTCACTTGTCAGGCGTCGAACACAAAGCTAATGCAGCCCCGGACGAGCAAGTTCGTGCTCGATATGTACCGTAAGTTTCGAGTATTTTTTTTTACTACTTTACCAACGTCGTTTGCCGAAGGGTGCCACCATCAATCTTTTCCCTTGGTTACCAGCAGTTAGGAGGAAAAGGATAAGACAGAAAAAATGGCAGCTTCTCGGAACCGTCAATCAGCTTCGAATGGAATTCGCAAAACGATTGCCACCGATCACATGCTCCAGACATGGCAACACTTATGCCCTCGAAAACATCTCAAATGGTTCCAGATGTGGTCATGAGGCATGACCCCGATGTCAGACTGGTTGACGAATGTGTCGAAAACCGTGTGCTCACGCTCGAGAAATGCAATCTGTTTCTCATCTGCCGTCGTTGGCTGACAGGCACAATCAACTTCCGAATGCCATTCGGCTTCGACGACACGAACGTGAGGCTTTCAATTGAGAAGAAATTCGATTTTAAAACGTCGATCTGCAGAATTTATTTCAACTCCATGGGTCGGATGCTTGTACATATTTTCATTCATAAAAACGGAAACAATCAATGTTACGTACTACATCAATTTTTACGTACTACAGTAATTGGCAGTGGCCTCATTTTACAAAACATTGAATAATTGTTAGTGTTTGTAAAAAAATAACAAATTACCAGACAGGGCATTTTTTAAGTAGAAATATGCGCAATCGTTTGGTATTCACTCATTTCCATTATCACATTAGTGCATCATGTTCCTCGGAAAAAAATCATTAAAAAAGAACCTACTCAGTTCTTAACGGTTAGTGCACGCGAAACATGATTTGCTTATTCAAACAACGCATCCCGGTTTTCCTTTTCAAATAAACTGAACCAATTCTTAAACAAGCACCCATGAGAAACATTATGCTGTGGGCTTCCACAAAAAACAGCGAGTGTAGAACATAAAAAGAAGCGAACAGGACATCCAACTAACTGCTGCCGAAAGCATTTCAACGCAGGGAGATTTTGAACTGCTAAAAAACCAACTGCCTTTTTCCCTCCTGTTTTGACTAAACCTAACCAACCAAAAACCCACAGTAAAACCGTTGGCGGTGAAAATTCTCAACTCGACCGAATCGTTGGCCGCACACAAGGAGTACCAGATCGTATGCCAGTCGACCGGGGCGCGCCCGAATGCGGTCATCCAGTGGACGAAGGGCAAGAAGACACTGAAACGTATCAAGGAGCACTCCGTGCGCAACACCACCGTCTCGGTGCTGACCTTCGTGCCGACGGTCGAGGATGATGGTCGGTTGCTCGGATGTCGGGCGCAGAACCCGAAGGTGGTGGGACTTTTCCTCGAACACTTCCAAAATATCAGCGTGCACTGTGAGTATTATCTCCTGGCAAACCTCATCAACGTTTATGATCCTTTCTTCTTCTTTTTTTTTATTCTTCTTTTTTCATGGTTAACCTTGATGGTAGATCCTCCGGTAGTTATCCTTCATCTCGGCTCCACCCTAGCAATGGACGACATCAAGGAAGGCGACGACATCTACTTCGAGTGCAAGATACAATCAAACCCGGCTTGGCGTAGACTAACCTGGCTGCACAATGTAAGTAGTGTTCATGTAGTTCTGAAAGTCCCAGGGCAGAAAGGTTAGCCAGTGCGGATTTAATTTGTGCTTCATCCTCTCTCACAGTCGACATCCCACATTACCGTTGATGCATACTACTCTCTTTCGCTCGCTAGTAATCCTTCGTTAAGGGACGGCCGCGAAACTCGTTTTCCAAAATCTACCCAACGTGATTGTCATCGGCATTCCGTTGGTCACAAAAAGTACATCATTTCAGCTTTGAAGCATGTTCGAGGCTAATGCCTACATTGAATTACATTTCTGTACGTTCCATTTCCAATTTTTCCACTGGTATGATGATTTACCCGGATGATCTGATGCTGTAGAGTTAATATCGATACGTTATGTATTTTATGAAACGTGTAATTATGTAATTGGTGAAATTGAAATGTTTAAACCATTCCTTATGGGATGAAATACTTTCAGATCGATGCATAAAGCTTAACCTTATTGGCCTGCTTTACATTCCAGGGAGTGCAACTACCTCAAAACTCGTCGTCGACGAAAATCGTTCGCTCCAACCAGAGTCTGGTCATACAGAAGGTGACACGATACTCGAGCGGCTCGTACCAGTGCGGGGCACTCAACTCCGAGGGAGAAACGCTAAGCAACGAGATCATACTCAATATCAAATGTAGGTAGAGTGTATATTTTATTCCTACGTAAAACTAGACCATCACAATATTCGAAAACAGCTTCTGCACAAAATGGGTCTGCTCTGTTGTACGTCAAATAAATGGATTTTTATGTACATAATCGTGCAACCCATCGCACGTCCATCAATCATATTCAGGGCACAAGCGATCGCTTCATATGATAAACACCCTTTTTTGCTTCCTTTCACATTTGTTTTATTGGATGGAAAATATCGTCCATTTTTTCACTAAATGCACGTGTGTTTGCTTTAGGCACTGTTGATAATAATCACGGGACGTATACATAGCGCCTATAGCTACTCACTTTCTATTCTTCTCGCCCTTTATTGTATGATTTTCTCCTCTTCGTCACAGATGTTCCACTATGTGCCACTGATAAGATCGTCAGCATTGGCGTCTCGCTGGACGAAACAATCACTGTCAGCTGCGACATCATCACGCATCCCCTGGCAAGGTACGTGAGGAACCGAGGTGCCATCCTTCTCCTCCGTGTTCTTGTTTCCCCTGTGTTTATGATGGTTCCACTTTCAGCAAATTTTACTGGCGCTTCGAGAACTCGGAGGAAGTGCTGGAGATTGAGCAGCAGCGGTTTTCCAACAATGGCACGACGAGCCAGTTGCACTACACGCCGACCAGCGAGCAGGACTACGGGACACTGTCGTGCTGGGGCACGAACGAGATCGGCACGATGGCTGAACCGTGCATTTTCCACCTGATTGCTGCCGGTACGGATTGAACAGATGTGAAGCACAATACTGATTTCTGTTTGTTTGTTTGTCCCTCGATTCCGAGATAACAAAACGCTTCCGGGAGCATTTTGCATCGCTACGAGGTTACCAATCGATGAAGAATAATATTTTTACGCTGGAGCAAACCTCCTTTCCTTGCTGTCGCATTGTCTCCAGGAAAGAATTGTCATTCATGGCTAACATTGAACAGACCTTTGCATGAATGCCGTCCACTGCTTTGTTTTTGGTTTCAATGCAGCAATCGTTCTAAATACGGAGTATTATTTACCATAAACCATCACCATTACACCCCATGAGGTCACAACAAGAACAAATCAACAGGGATGTTCTTCTCCAAGCTAAACGACCCTTGTTCTGATCTTTTTAATCACTATTAAACCCTTTCCTTCGGTTCGAATCGGTTAGAAAACTTTTGCTTCCATGAGTGTTGTATTATATTTTCGTCTTGTATGTTTTAAATTACACAAATTATTTTCAAAGCTAACAAGAAAACTCATCCGTTCGGATTTGATTTCAAAAATCTTTGCTTGATTTTACACATACTACGCACAGGTCTACCGACGTCGGTCATCAACTGTTCGTGGCGCAATTTCACCAATGCATTCGAGGTCTCCTGCCACCAAGGGTACGACGGTGGTCTCAAGCAATCGTTTGTGCTGGAGATGATCTCCAGGAGATACCCCGGTCACAGGTAAGCAAAATTGCAACCGTTCGTGCTTTTATCGTCCATCAGCTTATTCCGTTTCCTTTCTTCAACTTCCGGTTTCCCTTATGCAACTTCAATCTCTAGCATAAACTTCACCAACGCCGAGGAACCCATCTTTAGCGTCACTTCATTCGATCAGATCCGCCAGCAACTCCCGACCGCCCGGCAGCCGGACTCGCTCAAGCTCTACGTCTACTCGGTCAATCAGAAGGGTCACAGTCCACGGATCTTCATCGCCGATCTGCTCATACCGGCCGCAGCAGAAGATCCCGCACCGATGGGCGACCACAAGTCCACCCTCCTGACGCCCATCCTCATCGGTCTGTTCCTAACCATTGTACTGATCATCATCATCATCATCGTTAGAATTTATCTGAAATCTAAAAGACTTAAACAAAATATCAATAAGGAGAAGCGGTACACGGAGGAGTCGAAAAATACGCTCCTTTTGGTCGATATATCCAAAGTAAGTAAGGGTTAAAAGCAAGACAGAATAAAAAGCGCAACGTGCATGGAAGGGAGAACAGGAAAGCGATTCTTCATGCATCCGATCCATGTGTGTATGTCTTATTCACCTCTTTTTCCATTGCTCCAGAAGGACAAACCCACGAAAACCACCAAATGGATGAACAACGTCGGTAGCAGCATCAAAACGAAAACGAAAATAGAAACAATCGACGACGAGCAGGATCCCGATCTGATACCGGTAAGTGGCTTACCTTCGGACTCACCCTTTTTTCATCTCCCTTGCAACTTTTGACAGGACTGCAGATTTGCTTCTATTGAATCTGTGTTCTTCGGGGCATTTCATGTTTTCATTCCCTTTTACTCCACGTCACAGTATCCTCGCCTGACGGACATTCACCAGGAGGAGCTGATACCGATGAACTCGACCGGTTCCTCATTCACCATCAAGCAGCAGCACCATCACCAGCCTCAGCAGCAACATAAACAGCAACAGCAGCAGCAATCGGACATCGAACAGGAAAAGGACAAAGATCGGTTGTACCAGCAGCCGAAACCAATCATCCTACCAGGCACCAGCTACCGGGACGAGGAAATCTCAGTGGCGGAAATCAACCTAAAAGGAATTGAGGACTTCCTAATGACAAACCGGGTACCGGAAAGTTGTGTGTGATATCGATCGATCGGAAACCGTAGTATTCGTAGCATTTCGGGGGCCGCTTTTTGGACCCCCACGCTGAGGGAAAACTTGAGTCAACCGGGAGAGCGAGGAAACCGGTTCCGCTCGGTCTGGTTATCCTTATGTTGTCATCATGGGCTTTGTCTAGCTTGTTTCCATTTTCCTCTCTCTTCCTTCTTTGGTGTGCGATTGATTTGATTTAACCCATACGAGGTTCATCTGCCTCCCGTTTCATAGTCCTCCTCCGAATTTGCTTCCCTTGTTTAAGTTTCCTTCGCCAAGAAAACTTGTCGCCAAAGAACAACTTTCCAAGCGCACCGGATGGAAAAGTTATTTGCATCCGAAAAGTAGAAGTAAAACTGAATCAAAAAGGCTTCACCGACCGTTTGGTCAGGCTACTGGAAATAAGCTCAAAGAGACGAATGGTCATGTCTCGACCAGCTAGCTAGTATTGCCGATGTTTTGCGTCCTTTTTGAAAAGGATTTTCTCGAGTGGAAGAGAAACATCGGAAAAAACAAGAGAGAAAAAGATGGCTTATACTGATGGGAAAAGTACACCGTAAAACAACTGAACCTTACTAAATCAACTTGGCAATAGTAAATGTAAAGTAAACTAAAAGTTAAGCAAATAACTACAAACTGTTAGTTGGTAAAATGGCGCGATAAAGCCAAAACTAGGACAATTGGCGCCCGTTCCCGGATGGCGCGCTATTGTTGTTCATGTTGCGAGATTACGCTACGAAAGAGAGAGACAGAGAGAGAGAGAAGTATTCATACAATGCTACAATAAATCAACGATGGAAAATATGGAAGCAAACTAAAACTGCTCTACTCAATATGGAAGTGTACCTAACTAGGATTGAACGATATAATTGAACGAAAAAAAAAAACAAACGTGTATTATTGTACTACTGCTCCTGCAAAAGATAAAAGAATTAATATTAAACATTATTATGTTTATTACTTTTATTAAGTATATTATATCGATTTGTGTAATTATGAAAAAGCAAATGAAATTGTTTGTACAATAAAAATGAAAAAGGTTTTACAAGAAAACATGACATAGTTTCGTTTTACTTGTTATGATTACTTTTTCTCTAGTGGAGCGCATCGGATTTTATTTTCAACCCGAATTATTGATTTCGATTATCACGCAATCACGATTGCGTTTCGATTCTTTGAAGGCTCGATATTTTTAATTCGCGATCGAAAGAGTTTTATTATTTTTATTTTTGTTTTTTAAACATGCAAATCAGGGAATCGGATGAGGAAAATACACTTAACCGCAACCACAATCGCCGACTGCCACTGCAAATTATTTTATTTTATTTTATTTTACGCTTCGTCTCCCCTACCGTTGGAAATCTGTTAACCGGAACCGGGTTGGGGTTCGGATTTTCACACGCACGTATGAATTGAATCCAACACCGGACAGAGGTGCGCTTCGGATGCCGTTAAACCCTACCTTTGTCGATATGCTTTTACGCCTTTACAACGGTCCGCAATTTCTGTTTCACCTACCCAACCGGAAGTGTCGAAAAAAGGCGTTCGCCGCTTAATTTATCGACCGAAAAAGAAAAGGACCCTCTACAATCGCTACCGTTTCTACAGCTACTCGCTTTAGCCCATTTCCGAAATTCTTCTACTGACCAAAAAGGTTCAATATGGAAAGCCTTTTTACCCGGTCGCTGCTTTTTGAAAGTGAGAGACCGAGTGCCTTAAGGTTAAGGAAAAATACCCTTCTGAATTTCCTATTGAGGCAGGTAAACTTTCATGAATCATGCTTTACCACCCCACTCGTTAGGTCCACTTGAACCTCTAAAAACCTGTTGATTGTGGGAGGCGCCATACTCATTTGAGTCATCCCAAACGTTTCCGGTTCTTAGCAGCCATTTGTCCCGGGATCTTCAGGAATAAAGGGAGAAAAAACGGATTGGAAAACGACCAACGTGATCCCTTTGCTCTGCCCTTCCGGAAGTCATTACAAGATTGAACGAAGGTGTAGCTCGGAGTGACCGGAAAGGGAGGTGAAAAACCTGTGGACCATTCTGTAAAACCGTTCTCAATTACATAAATCATCCCGAGCGGGAACAGAAAACTCATCCCTACTGGCATGCTCTTTCGCTAGACGGAGGATTGTTGAGTTAATCAGCAAAAGCAGGTCACGAATTTCGATCTCCCGGGCGAACGGAATGCGACTCAGTTTGGCTGCTGAGTTTCCCGCTGACGGAAGTTCTTTTGAACCGGAAAAAGTTGAACCCCATTACGGATTTCATTGGGGAAAAATGTTTTCCTTTTCGTAGGGGAAAAGTTCGAAAAGCACATTCGGAGAAGTATTTTCCAACAACCTTCTATGACGCGACGTTGCTTCGATTTCACCTCCCGGGAAAAATGCGAACACATAACAGCATAAATCTGATCCAATCAAATTTGACGAAAATTGATTTCGAACATTTACTTCGTTTGCCCTTTTCCGTACTTTCGTGGGACAAACGGGAGGCCGCGTGCCTCGCGTTGTGTTTGGGAGTTGACTATTCGTTCATCTGTCACATGATTATGTGTGTCTCTGCTCAGAATAAAAAAACAACCCTGGTGGCAAAAGTATCGCCTCCGATTGAGGCAATAAGTTAACGACTTCATGCAACCTCCGAGAGTTCAACGATCAGTTTCCTTCTGCTTTGCGTGATCCAAATTCCGACACCTACACAAACCGCATTCTGGGAGGCTTTCCGCGTACAAGAAAGAAAAACGGCACGCCTCGAGTCAGTGACTGATGGCAACTGAATCAATTGATGTCTGTATCAATACTCGCTCGTTTTTGCACATCCGACCTCTTTCCAGTCTGTCTGTTTAACAGACAACACATGATAACGCCTAGTGAAAGATGATCTTCTTGGAGAAAGATGATTTAATTTCCTTGCCATGAGCTCGTCGAAGGAAATACTACGAAAAGCGTCTGTATCTGGTATAGAGATTATCATTTGTGCGAGATTGTTTCACCCCGATTTGGGGGAAGGAAATCCGGGCGTGTTTACGCCACCATCATCATTACGCATGATGGAGAATAATGATGGAGACAGCAACAATGAACATAATAAGTGAATGATGGCAGACATCATGCACACTAAAATGCACGTGTTAAATCCGATACGGTGAAAGGGATATCCCTCCCCCCGAGAATTGCTGAGGGGGACGATCGCCTCCCATCTCTTCTGCTATTCAGCTCCATACACGATAGAGCGGGGAGAATGATGGATGTTTTTCCAGTCGACCGAATAGACAATATATAGCGAACGTGGAAACATATTGTAGTACGTTTCCGAGACCAGTCAACTTATGGAACCGATTGTTTTGTTATGAGTTTATGCATGTTTTAACAATGCTGTATGGAACGCATTGATATGGTCATACATTCGATAAAACATTATCCATCATGCAGAGTATAAATGAAACGGAAATTATAGTGTTTGTTACCCTAAAAGCTAGCAAGAAAAAGTTAAAACTACGGTTACACAAATTCAATTAATAATTGTAAAACTAATACAAAAACATCATTAAATTTAACGTCAACATAAAAAAGTAAGTACGTTGGAATAAAATTCAAGGAAGATGATTTCAATTCAAAATTACTGAGTTTTTTCGCTACATTTCGGTTGTGCAAGTTAAAGATTGGCAAATCTTTAACTGAATTTACATTGTTTCAAACACATATCCAAACACGTTACAAAAAGCTCGTCATAGTGATCATAGTCGTTCCCACGGCAACTGTGCCGTGTTTTCCCAGACGACTATTTTTGAAGTTCGACAGTCGAAAAACACATCAGGTATGCAAAGCGTGCTCAAACACAAACAGTTTTTCACCACGCCAACATCATCGCAAATGAAACTTAAGCCCTTTCGGGCGTCGGAGAAGAAGAGGTGGTAGCGAGGAGAGTGAAACAAACGAACGAAATACGAAGAAAAACAGCTGGAAAATGTTAAAATTTCAGTGAATTGATTTGCTAGCATGAAGGAGACCGAGTCAACCGTGAACTTAAGCATTTCTTCAAACAATTTCCTCCCACTTGTCGCCACCGTCACCACTCGAGGACTGCGATGGATTGGAAAGACTGTTGTCCGTCGGCTGCCGGTGGGCGTAGAATACTTTCGCAACTGTTAAGGGAGATTTTAAGCCGCCTTCACCCGGGGATCCGATCGTCCTTTCCGAAGGGCCTTCATTTTCTTCTACGAGCCATCGAACAGCAAACTGTTGCTGCGGCAGGTGTGGGCCGCATTAGGGTAAAGTTCTGCGGTTGGTTGATTTTCTTAAATTCATTTCTCTTCAGGTTTTACTTCATTGCGGCCCGGCATCGACGGCATGCTCCTAGCCACCCGACCAGTTCGATCAGAGATTCTGCTCACGTCTCATGGCTCACCCGGGCCAGGGATGGGCATTTTTTTTTTGATGACTGAAGGTCCTTTTCACCACATTATAGGCTTGATGCAGAAAGCGTCAGCTTGACTGTTTTTCACAAGGTTTAGTTTTTCGTTAAAATTGAAAACCAGCGCTATCAAAGCTAAAAAGTTTGTCACACCATTGACACACACGCCTACACGCATATTCAGCCTACAAACGATTTGTTTGTCCCGAGGAAAACCATTACCATCCGACCTTTAGTTCTTGGGGAGGTGCAAGCAAACCCATGGAAGGACGAACACGTAGGAAAATCCATTCGGTCGGAAGAATGTGAAAAGAAATGTGCCAACCTCAAGCTCGGTGGCTGCCCTCCGGCTCCGGAACCCGATAAAATGTGCCATGGGACGGCTGAAGTGTGCAAATAGTGTCCAAAAGGCGCCAGTAATGCGCTCCGAACCTTTAGTTTAGGGCGCAAGGAGATGAGTGAACTCACAAGAAAAGCGTCGCGTCCGGGAAAGCCATCGGCCAAATGGGCCGGGCGGGATGAGACACGGACACCGGAAGCAAACCAGCCATCCACGTGTGTGTCTGTGTGTATGTGTGTGGGAATGTGTGGTGAGCAAATATTTGAGCTATCATCATTTCACTTCCGAGAGATAGGAAGCTATTCCAGCATCGGATCGGAACACTCGTAAGAACATAACCTTCATCCGTTTTCTGCCATCCACGCACGTGTCAACCGTACGTATGTGTGTGGGTGTGTGTTGAATAGTAATCTCCACATAGGCTGTATTAGCCTATCGCGTCCATTTTCCTTGACCCGGAGGGCAACAGAGGTCTCGTTCGGTATCATTCCGTTCTATCTCAACATCTACCGTCTGTGAAAAACACAACCGGAACTGTAGTGTTGTGCCGTCAAAAGGGAAGAAAAGCTGATAAGAAAAGTGGCGAATAACGGTCGCACCAATTGCTGATGCCTAACCGTGCACCGACCCGAAAGGTTTATGAGTGCTGAAGAAAAGAAACGGATTTTCCTTCACTATTTTTGGGGCGGAGAAAAGTAAGTTGCAGGAATTGTGTCGCTTTTACTTCTAGGGCATATATTTTCACAATATTAGAACCGAGTCGTATGACGATGTTGCCTATAGATAACCTTGGATAAAACCACGCGCTAACTTCAATATAATTTTTATTATTAAAAATACCTACGAATCATGAGCCCCTTTTAATTTATAGCATTTGATAGAGGGTTTCTTACACATTTCTCTTCGGATATTTATTAGGCAACGATCATGTTTTTATTTTTAATTTTTTTTTATTTTTCGAATTGATTAGGCATGTCAATTCTAATGAAGAATATTCATCATTTTATTACTTGTCATAGTGGTTCAGAAATGTTTATTAATTCATACCGGAGTGTCACAGTCCCACTTTTCGCAGGTGTCCTTTTTCTTCGGGAGGCATAGAATTTTAAAGATAAGAACACATAATATTGAAAAATGAGTGGTAAAAGTAAACATAAAGAAACAGGAGTCATTACCCAGCCATTGCCATGTGGCATAACTTTTTTTTTATGCTGCAGGTGACACCTTGGTTTCAAATTTCGTCCACACTTGGGCGTTGAAAGTGTTAAATTACTTTCCACGCAAAAGCTTGCTTTTGTTCAGATGCCCGTTTTTTCACGTGGGTGCGGTGCGGGAATGTTTTTTTTTAATTTAAAATGTATATGCCACTTTATCTTCGCCGGTGGGTTCGCCTACCACGCGAAAAATACACGAACAAATGGAGGATATGTTTCGTGTTTTTTACCTTCATCATTCAACCATTATTTTCATTATTTCCACGCCGTGTTAGTGGGTGGGCGTTTTATTTTCTTTTGTACCGTTTTTGCAACAATCAGACTTATAGTTTCTCTTCACTCTTCTGTTTTTCAGGGATATGTTTTAATCCGTTGTAGGTTTCGATTCTCGTTGATTTGGTTGATTTTTTTATGAGCCCATCATTTTGTATTTCATTTGGTTTACTTCAGCATCCCATCCGGTTAATTTTAAAACCAACTTCTCGTTGCACAAATCGGTACAAAACGTGAGAAAAAAAATACCGGAGCCCTTTTCCCTCATCTGGGATCTACGTATACGAGGATACGACTTGAACGTAAAACGAAACTGACATACTTTCAAACAAGTGCAATTTGTGCATGTCCAGTTTTTGTTTACTTGGGTCCCTGGGTCCATGTCATTTTCCATGAGGTGGTGATAGTGTTGGTGTCCAAAAACGGTAGGGGTGGATGGGGTAATACGCACCCCTTAAGGAAAACTATAAAATTTTCTATCAACTTGGTTCTTGATTGTTGATTTTATCACTGAATAGGATTCATAAAGGTTTAAACTAGTTACCAGTTCAGGAATGTTTGCTTTTTTCGCTAAGAAAAACGTAATTTTTTCAGTTTTGAAAAACTTCAATTTTTGATCGATCAGTATCTGGTTGAGGCAAAACGCACCTTTGCTAGGGGTAATACGCACCACAACATAGGGGCAATACGCACCACAACAAAGGGGCAATACGCACCACAACAAAGAGGCAATACGCACCACAACAAAGAGGCAACATCTACTGTCAAATGAAGATAGTTTGTTTACAAACTGGTGCATTTTACCCCGACATACTGGGTGCATATTGCCCCCATTCATAGTTGAACACATTTTCAACTAAAATATGAGTAAATCTGCATACTTCCCGAAATTTTCATGAACAGTCTCAAGCACTGATTCTCAATTCACTAAATTTCGTATTCCTCGTGGGTAAATATCGGTTTTTGCACTTAATATTCCTTAGCGGAATGGTACGTCACATTATAACAAAAACTGTCTGAGCTGAGAATGATTTTGTTTTGCGTTTATTTCGCGTTTCTGTTGATGTAGAGGTATCAAACTCACAGGGTGACCATATTTTAGTTTGATCTTACAGGGTGACTACTTTTTACGCGTCCAAAACTCGTTTTTCAAGGGAAATTTGAAAGGGTGCGTATTGCCCCAGGGGTGCGTATTACCCCAGCCACCCCTACTATAATTCAATTATTATTACCAGCCAATTAAGTTCTGTTTGATGTTGGGCACTTACGGAACATCGCCGTTTCGGTTGAAAATTTTCAATGAAAAATAGGATGCGGAAAGCAAAAAAATATATGCATAATTATTTTCCACCCATGTTCAACGGAGTTGGAAGAGAGAGAGTCGCTTGCACCGCGTGGTCGCGCAATTCTATTCATGTATCATGTTGGCACGAAAATAATGTCATGTCTGTTCGGCAATTCTACGCAACCCTGTTTTTTAAACTGCCTCGCCTTGTCATCCCAGTGATTTGCTCCTCTGAAACTAAAAGGAAACGGACTTGTCCTATCCAATTGCGATGGTATCGTGTGTGACAAAATGTGTAACATTAGTCAACCATTTTTTTACTTTTTTTTTACTTTTATTATCTTCCCAATCGCGTCCCAGGTCAAACGCCAATTATATAAAAGTAATATTTTCCACACGATAAATTTTTCGTAGGTAGTTTTAGTATGTGAAGAGGTTTGCTCAACAAATTATAGATTGACCAGATAGACGCACGGTTGCCAGACGTTGAGAAGGGTTGACAGTTTTGGGGTACAAGCCATTTTTAATGCTAGATTTTTCTTAACCTCTGTGCACGTGCATGAGACAAAGATAAAGTAGATTGGTTGAACCAATCCATCGATTTTAAGTTGATTTTGCAGTGAGATATTTGTACGATGGTGTTTAACCACTTTGTTACGCCGTAAAAGAAACGGCTATCCTATATTAATCCAAAGAAGTAAATAATGTTTTAGTGTGTCCTCTAGGAGAAGAATGTTCATCGCTCCAACAAGTGAAGCCTGCTTGTCATGTTGAAGGCTTCACCGACCTGGTCCAAAATGGTTTCATTTCATTCAAGTTGCGCCCAAAGAAAATGTCAGCTTCACCTTTATTAACCTCACGCCCATCCCGTGGTTCACACCTGATCCCTGAAGCGCTGGCCTTCCTGGTACCGGCACCAACGCTTCGATCACGATTAAACCTAATTGATGGCAAAGTGACTTCCCTTTGTGTACCGGTCCGGATCCAGTACGGTTCGATGCCTATCCAGTTACATTCTCATCCTGCTCACCATCGTCCAACAACTCAACGAGCAACCCATTATCTTTCACTTTTCATCGGTCGGTCTCAAGGCCTTTCGGATACCATCGCTCGAGGTGTTATCTTAGAGTGCAAAGCCGACGAAAAATACTTCAAGTAAAAAGGAAACTTTGCTAAAGAAAGTCCCCGGTCTGAGAAAGAGCTCAAATGGCAACATCGTTGATCGGACATCGAATCTTCCGCCTAAGGACTACCAACAGGTCTCCAAGGTTCGAGTTGAAAACATTAATTATCCTTTGGGGATCCTTTCTTTCCTCGTGACGCACCTGGAAAGTCGCAGTAGAGGTTGCATAAAATTTTGTTACCATTTTCATCGGACTTTACGAGGAGGGACTATGAAACCTAAATTATTGCGCCGGTAAAACGACGTCCCGCTACGCAATTTCTTGCTGTTGGAGAAGGAAAAGGTGTTACCTGACCTGGAATGAGTGAGGTGCAAATTGGGTGAGGCATTGGACAGTGCTAAATTATATGCTAAAGATGATGGGAGTTCCCTTTATGTACGACATCATAAGCTTCCATTTCGTTCAGAATCTTTCATCATTAAAAACGTACCGCACCGTAGTAAAGATTATATTTTATGATATTTTGCGAGAAATAGACCACTCCGTAGTATTTCTTTTACGTTAATAACTTCTGTTATGAATGTACTTAATAGTTGAGTAAACGTTCTACTATATTAAAATTATTCATCATCGCTGGAGGACATTGGTTCGGTTGTGATCCAGCGAATATTATTCTTTTATGTCTACAACCAAAACTCAATACGCTACCCATACCTTAGTATGTATTTCATTTTATGTAGGATTCGATGAACTTTTGTGATACATTTATGTACCTTTGGTTATTCTTGTAATGGACAGTTGTAGTTTGAAACTACGGTACACTATAATTAAATCTAGCTCATAACTAAAATTTAATACTTTAACAAAAACGACTAACAGAAGCAATGTTATAGAGCTCAATAAATTGCATCGATTACCGTACAAAATACATGACACGTCTCAGAGGTACAACACTGCGTTTGCTCAATAGAGTCGAACAAAATGTCGTGTAGAAACATTAGCAAAATATAGTGTGATAAGCTCATATTTTTACATTCTATAAAATCTAAGTAAAACGGCAAATTCAATAGAAATTTGTTTCATAAATTCATTTGTTTTTAATTGAAAACCTCTCTGTGGGAAGTTCCTTTTTCAGTTTATTTACATTTCTGAAGTGTGTAAGAGAAAGGAATGAAATATTAAATCTACCAAAAGTTCACCGGGTTGCTCAAATTGGCTTTGCTCCATATTGAATTCAATGAAAACAGAGACGCAGAAACATGGATAAGAAATGTTACACACTCTTTGGTGAAATTCACATTCATCGTTGCACAGTCACAGGTTCCCTGCCTTTCCGCCATGATTTTCCATCCGGAACAAAATGACGTACTGCTACCATCAACACCTGCGATAAGGAACGCACGATAGATAAAATAGTTAAAAGTAAGGATGAGGGGAAAGAAAATGCACTAAACCATAGCAAACACATTTTTCTTGCATCTTTTTTCCCTCACTTGGTTGATAGATATTTTTGCAAGTCGAAAATCGCATACACGTACCTTATTCATAGTGATATGCACACGTGCAGCAAAGATGCAAAGTACAGCAAAAATCTAGCAGAAAGAAACTATCTGCCTGTCGATGTTGGTAGCTGAATCAATTTACCAAATTGAAGCACACACCAACTACATTTAAAATATGCATTGAACCTGCCACCGCACCTTCTTCCGCACTCCCACATTCAAGCATCCCCTGAAATTGAGATACGGTATGTTATACGATTCGCTTGTGATTTTGATGCTTTTTCAAAGGAAAAACAAGCGTTTGCCGAAAAGCAACGCTGATCATCGTTCCGGCTCATTTATCTACCAAACATAGACATACAAACACACTCGCACATACGTGTGCACCCGGCGTGACTGATGGGGAAGACGGAAAGTGTTTACTTCTTCCTTCAGGTCCGTCGGGTGGTGTAGGGAAACACGTTCATCATAAATATGGAGCGGGACAAAGGAGACGGGACGCGGCGGTAGCAGCATCATGCCGAGGCCATCGTCGTCTTCACCTTGGAGTGAAATCTCGAGACTGCTAACGAGACCTCAACTAGTGCCAATAGCCGTGACTTCGATGCCTCGAGCGAAGGAGTTAACTTATGTAGCACTTTAACCGATTCGCACAATAAAAGGATCCGCAGGTCGACTGAGGCGCCGGAGCTGATGCTCTTCGAGACCGAGACCGGCATGAGGGACAGCCAGAGAAGCTTTTAGGTTGAGCAGATAATTTAGCTAAGTGTTCGACCGTCGGACAGGTAGATGAGGAATGTGCTTCTCGAGAGGAAACATCAGACTTGTTTGGGCCGCATTTGAAGACTTTCGGCTAAGTATAATTACCTTAAAAGCCGCATTCTGACTCTCGCTCTGTGTCGTTCGTGTTGCTGTTCAACAATTCCCCCGTACGATTGAGCTGTGGATAAAATTCTCCTTCACTAGCTCTCGGGTCTTTGACTTCCCTTGCTGTTGGAAAATATCCAATCAACAGCCCTGATGAACGAGCTGACTTTCACCGACGAAAACATTAGCATCTTTCACCAAATTCGGCATAAAATGTTGTTGAACCTGTTTATGTAAATTAATTAAATCCCACTCAGACACTGTTACTACTGGCAGCCGCTACGGACACCCGTGCATGTTCCAGCCGAGCTTGGCAGGATTCCGTAAACGCTTACTACGAATATAATTACCAAAACATCCACGGTGCCTTTGTGAATCGCTTGGGAAAGGCAAATGGACGGGTATGCATAAGAGAGAGAAGGGAAAAATCTACTAAACTCGGAACGTAAAGACCCTGCTCTGAAAACCCTAGCGGTTTTTAACGAAATGCTTCGAGCTTTTGCTTTAAAATGCTACGTTACGGCGCAGATTATCCCCCAAACGATTGAGCGAGGCCGGCAATGCTAATCGTTCGGTTCGTTACCCAAATTTTGATTGCCGTAAAAAAAACTAACCTAACAAGAAAACGAAAAGATGATTTGAATAATGTAACAATAAAACTCCCTTTGATCAATAAATTCCAATAGACACATTTGGCATAGAGTTGAGATTGATAGTCTATTGAATCTTTCGTATTATCGCTCGAAAAAGTTCTCTTTATTATTCTGTGCTATTTTTTTTTATGTGGCCGACATTCCCTAGTGGGACAAGGCCTCTTCTCTGAAGAGAGTTTCTGGGACCGAAAGACGGTACTTTACAGATCGGTTGCCGGACTCGAGATTCGATCCCACACCTGGGGCGTGACGTTTCCTCGCGCTACCGCTACGTCAACAGCTCCGTTTTCTGCGCTATTAGTACTCTGCTATTCATATTAGTGCAATTCATATTCAAGTGAATATAACGCTTGTTTTTAGCCTAAAACTGTATCGACATCGACAACAAGCATTAGAACGTACACACTCGAATAGATTGCTCCAATGGTTAGCTTAAAGTTTTTTGATCCTTATGAAATTCTAATAACAAGCGTGTTAATTACTTTTCACAATGTAAATAACAGGCGTCAGTAAAAATCGAAATCCGAAAGTCATCATAGCCACCAATTGCACTTTAGAAACAAAGCACTTAGTTTTAAAGGTTTAGTAAGAAAAGTGTGGATTCGTTAACGAGATCGATGAGCAGGGAACAACATGACGGCTTCACGTGTCAAAGCTCCAATTTCTGGCCACACCTACACCGAATGGGGAACATGAAGGCATGATTAATATTTGAGGTGGATACCTAATGTCTTCCGTGTTGCCATCTGGTGCCTTCTGTTCTCAATGAAACCTTTATCCACATCCATCAGTCCGAGGAACTTGATCTCCGATACATTGGCAAACCCAGACCCGAACCCAACTTGTGTCCACGCATCAAAGAGTGGTGCTTTCGATTAGCGAGATTATCGTTCCTTGCTCGGGCTTTTGCCTTTTGCGAGATAAGTTTATATAAGGAAAAGTGATTACTGCAAACCTCGAGCACGATAAAACATATTTCTGGCACCTTATGGGAGTCGTTACAAACGCGTGCTCAACAGTCCAAATCTGAAATCACGACTGCGACTTCCGGACGAAATGTAAACATACCAACGGTTGTTTCATTCGCTCGTGAAAGAGATTAATTATTCCCTCTGAAGATGGAACACATTATCTCTAAATGACATTTACCACTTTGCTCCCCACATTCTTCTACGGGTTGGGTGAGTGAACGTCGTGGAAAATAAAATGAGTTGCAGAGGAAAGCTATGACAACGGCTCGTCACCACATTGACTTTAATCACCACGTGTGCCTTCGAAGATGAGGGCCACGTTCATGCTAAGGGTGTTACGAAAAATGAATGCTTTCACCAGCTATTGTACATGCGGAATCACAGGAAAAATGTGTCGTGAAGAGAACGAAGAAAAGAACAGTAAAAAGAATGTCGTCCTGCGTGGAAGAGAAATGTCATATAGCAATGAAAGAATTAAAACACGTAGCTGTAACAAACCACAGAAACGTCCTTTACAGTAGAGATCAGTTATGCACAAAAAGAATGATACAACTCCGGCCTGATGCATGTTAACCATTATGCTTATTAGTCTCTTTTCATTGAAGTTTTTCGCATGTTGAAATAATACGCTAGTAATAAATCGATATACGAGCTTACAACAATACTTCATTCAAAAGATAATCCGGCTCTTGTTGGTGTTGGTAATGGGGATCGAAAAATTCCGTACCACAACAACCATGTCTGACATATTGCAACTTATTTCATCGATATCTTTATACCGAGGAAAGTGAACCCTTCAAATCCTTCCACCTTTTCGGTAGCATATCCTATTTTCAATCAATTACCTGCGCAACCTTTTCAGTGAAAGGAGCCAATTTGCATGCTGGGAGTAGGGGCCCGAAGTTGGGCGAAGAAACCCAACGGCTTCGGTAAAGGTTGCTGGTGGCAAATTCCACACAAACCACCAGGCGTCTCCATTTCAAGGGCGGCTTGTATATCAGTAATTCTCCTGCCGTTACCGTATTGGATACACCGTACCGTATCATCATCAGCATCCACCTTTGCATCGGTGGAAAGGGGGTAGGGAACATCTCTTGGCCGTACACTCGAACCTCGCTTGATGCAGGGTCGGATACATTTGATATTACTTCTCTGTTAAAAGGAAAAGTAAAATGGGGCATGAGGGTGTGGGAAGAAAGGAAAAATTTGAAATCCTCGACCAGGGACATGGAAGGTAGAAAAACATTCCTCGGCCCACGTCATAGGCAGACAATAACAAATGAACTTCATGCTGGTTCAGCGGAAAACGGACGGGAAAACCGTTCTCGGAACGAAAGTGGACGCGCCATGAGCGAGCGAGCGAGCGATGGATGGAAAGTGAAATATTTGTACGAAGTTAATCTTTTTTCGTAAAAACAATTCCTCAAAATGTGCCCTCTTCCGGTACTGAACGGCTGCCAGTTCAAGGTAGGCCGGAAAATATGCAAAAAATATGCCGCCAATTTCCATCTACACGCCGTTTAACCCACATTTTTACCAGTCAAGTGTTAGAAGGGAATTTCAAAGCAGCATTTCTTATTTTACAGCAGCAACAGCATTTCATTTACCTGCAATATCATTCTTCGAAAAATTTAGATTTCAGTTTTGTATCCAATTAACCGATGAAACAATATTTTTTCAAAACTTTTAGCCAACACACATTGTTCTCAAAATCTCCACAGTGTGAAGTAAGCCGGGTGAAAGCCCAATAACTCATATCAAATATAAGTCTCTGTCGGCGTCAACCCAGTTTCCCAGAAGTACCTAAGCCTTTAACAAACCTCAGCAGAAGCCGGGCTCTAACGATGCGTCAAGATCTGGCCCTGGGAAAGCTTGAACAGTCGCACTTAAAATGCAATCACCCAATATCGGACCAACAATCCCCGGACTTGGCGGTCGCTGCAGCAAGGCCCGGCCACACGATAAAGGCATTGGCTTTTAATTGACCACTAGGGATCGCCTTGGCTCTACGGTATTTTGTTGCCCCCGAGGTGTCCATAAACTCTCAACTTACCTCCAACGTTTCTATACAAAGGTACCAAAGCTTGTTCCAGGCATGTTCAATCAGATGTGGAACCATTTTCCGGTGGCAATTATTAAAACGAAGCACCGTTGCTAGTGCTGTGCAGACTGGACGACGTGTAGCTGAGGATTTGTTTCTGCTGCAGCAAAAGCACCCTTTTATGCGCCCTAAACTCTCGTTATTGCAAGTAGCGACACTCTTTCGCTCATTTGTAGGTACTGCAAACGATCTCGCAAAAACAGTCCTTTATTGGCCTTTAAATAATCGGCACGATACTCCTCTCTTCATGGGGTTGAATTGTCTGTATGTGTTTGCAGAAATTTTTGTCGATTCAATCCACTTCCAAAATCGTACCGATTTCCTAAGCCATTGCGAAAACGATCAAATATAACTTAGCACAAATCGCTTCCAACTGACTTGAACGCAATAGATTTTACTTCGCTGGTTTTTAGATGGCTACTTTTAGCTCTCCCAAGCTCTCTTTTAACCACCAATCGCTGCAGACATTCCCAATGGTCCAAAAGCGACCATAATTTCTTTGCCACCGGAAAATCAATTAAATTGTTCATTCTTGTTCGTATGGCGCACTGAGCGGAATGCGGGAAAATGTTCAATTAATGAGTTTATAAACTAATAAAAAAATAAATGCGATGTCGAAAAAGAATGCATTTTAATAAAATGAAAATACGATATGAAAATGGTGGTTGATGTTCAAAGTTCAAAAAAGAAAGAAAAATACCACTGTGGAGCCACTTTAAATCAATCACTGACAAATACTCGAGTAACATCTGCTTGCAACCAGGATATGGTCCAGATTCATGACTTAAGCACTGACAACAATTTCTCTGGAGAGAGAGTATGAAATAGTGAAGCAAAACTGCATCTACACATGTGCTTATGAGTTGTCCGGCGTAGAATTACATTTAAATATTTAATTCTGGGTTCGCCTTTTTTGAAGTGTGTGTATTAATTTTGTTACAATGAACAATAAACAAACAAAAATCTTTCGCCATTCCCCGAAAATCTCTGTTTTTATTTGCGGACTTTGCATTGCGTCATATCACTTTGTCGAGCTGTGGTTATTACTTTTCCTACGCCTGGCAGAGGAAAACCACAGCGGCGAAACAAATGAGCGAAATTTAGATGCAAAGTCGAACATGTAAAGCTAATTTGAAATGTTCACAAGCACCTTTAAAACATTCTCATTCTCGGTACCGTACACCGTTCCTGATGCGTTCCTTTAGCCCAACCGAGAATGTTCGTTCTTTTTAGACGAAGATGGGAGTATGTTGTGTTGGTGAGTACAAGTTCTGCAACTCAAAGAAAACATTACACTAAGTCTCGAAGAAACGACTGCGGTCAGTTTTAATTTATTTTTTTTATTTATTTATGTTTAAAAAAATTTGCTCATTTTTAATTTTGAAAGTAAACTCAGTTTGTGTAAAAAATCAAATTTGTTATTTGTTAGCCATCGATGACAATTCGTCATTTTCCCAGTATTTTTGCGTCAAACTTTCCCGGAAAAAGAGTATTTCCCACACATGGACCATTTGTTAATAGTCACATAGATCGGAAAAACAATAGCGCCAAATCGTCCCCACCGACCGGCGTCGAAGCGATTTGTTCACCCCCGACGGGATGCGTCCGGTAGCGGATCCGATTGGTATACGGTGCGCGTTAACCCCTGCGGCGCTGCGGTACAAGACTTCCAACTGCTGGCCTTGTTTGTAGCTCGTTCGCGGTCGCCGCTTCGAAAGATGGTGAGAAGCACCGGCTGCCGCCAGTGGAGGAAGTAGAAGAGCGTACGGTAAAGCTTTCGTATAGACGAACATAGAAGAAAAACTCTAGCCGATTCGGTGGAAACTGCGAATCCGATGGTACACGATTGCATCAACAATTTTCCTGTTCCACTGTGAGTTTTTATTTTCCAAGTTGGTTGTTTCTTCATTTCTTTAGGGTGTTTGATTTTTGTGTCTTCTATCGACTCATCTTTTTGCATCTATTGTGACGCCAGCGGATGCATTTTTTTCTGTTTTTTCATTGCTATAAAATTTGAACCACTCGTGCTGGTCATTGCTGCTTACTGATGCAGCTGTTGTAATCTAAATAAGATTAATAATTATGCTTGCATTGATGTTGTCCTTTCGAAGGTTGGCGGGAGACAAAAGCATGTCGGATTCATTGACGTAAAAGTGGCTGCAGCTAAATTGAAACAAATACACACATTGTTTATAGCACTCACAGCTAGTCAGCACAAAAGATTCGTTCAAACTCGATGCCAAGATAAAAACCGATTTGTGTACCAAGTTTCTCGGTGGAATCAATTACTCGGTGTAAGAGTCAGACCTCTTATTTAGTACCGAATTAATATGCGCAAATATGATAATGCATGGTAAAGGATATGCCGAGGCCACCGGATGTTGTTGAAACATCAAGAAAATAACCCACACAGGAACAAAAGTATAGTAGCGGCATTCATGTACTTAACCATATGCAATGTAGACAAAGTGAAGCAGACATTTATTTTTCATTAGTTCAATAAAATGCCGTTCTAAAAATCGACCAAAAGAAAAATTTCTTCGAATAAGAGTAAGTCTTGGTTTAGCGTTATAGAGAAATATTTTGAATCTGTCACTTTATCCACAATAGTACGATCGTTAAGAAATGTCGATTAGATTCTATAAAATCAACTCATTGTGTGATATTAAAATATGTAGAATGACATAGCTTTGAAAACCGAACAAAAAAATCGGTACATAATTTAAGAGTTCAAAAACCACCCTATCTGATTACAGGGAAAATAGCCATAAATATAATGTATATTGTTATTGTTCGAGAATGGAGCAAACGAACTAAACTAACAGTAGTTGGCACGATGAAAATAATATGAAACAATCGCTTAAATCAAGGACCATTCAACTAATACTGCTTTGAGGAAATTTCATGGCTTTCATGGAACGAGGAACGGCGAGAGACATAAACGGGACGGAGTAGGAGAAGGATCTGTTCTTCTAATTTACTGCCCCCTCCTTCTTCAGCGATTCTTCCCTCTTGCTTGTGAGCCAATCAATCATAGAGACCCACCGGAAGTAGCAATCTGAACACCGGAGCGCCACCAACAGCAATCCAATCAACAAATCAAATCGGGCTATCCAACGCGCGCCGTCTCGAAGGGTACCGAGTTTACTGAAGCCCCTACAAAAATCTGCTCACCTTAGCTTTCCTTTATTACCGACCTTTTACTCAATCACCAGGCGCCTCCATTTGAAAAGAGTATAAGCGGCAAGGAGAGTTTTACAATCAGGAATGGAAGGCAAAAGGCAAATCGTTTTCTCAGTCATTTCCAATCTGCTCATGTCACGGGAAACTTCTTGCCCCCCATATCTGCATGCATTTGCAACCAAGAGAGTGAACCCCGGAATTTTCTATCAAGCTGCCAATACACGTTGGCGATTTCTCTCATATTTATGGGTAAACAAACACCCATAATCCCCTTTTATCCCTATTTATTGCTTCTGCTGTGTTTCCATAGTTACTTTTCCTATTTGTTTGTATGACACAATCCATACCTCCTAGAGGGATTGAACCTTACAGCACAATTGCCATAGCGAATATGTTGTTTCGTTTCATTTGACATGTGTGCTACATAGGTATACTCTTTAAGTTGAAGCTGGCGGTCACGGATCGCGATTTCATGATGGAGGTACAGTAAATTTCCGATCCAATTTTCAAAGCTGTGCAGGAATCTCAACCGATTTGTTAAATTTCATGTAAGAAAACGTATAGAAGGGTGCAATAGGGCTGGAAGCTAAAACTTACGTTGTGAGGAAAACAAATTGACATCCACTCCCCGGGTGTTCATAGTGGGAGTAAATTTCTTCATAATACTTTTTACTAAACTGTTCATGGCACATTTTCGTAGTATGACGAAATGAAATATATTCCTCCTTCAGTAAATACTTCTTTTATGGTATCTTATCGTTGGATATGCTCCTGTCAATACAAATGGTTACCATATTTTTCAACATTTTTATTGATGTGAATTGATGCTTTCTTTTTACGTAAAAAACAAGTGAAATGGATACTTCTCAGCTGCGTAGCAAACTATTTACAAAATCACAATTATAAAAATTGTATCTATGGGACTTGTTTCACGGTTCGAAAACCCAAAAAAGTTTCCTTCAAAATACTGTTGCTAGAAAACCTATATTCATTTCTATCGACTGATAACTGATATCTGTCATAAGGTGGAACAAAATTGTAACGAAAAGCGATAGGTTTTTTTTTCCTTTATGTCACCTTTTTGACGAAGGCGAGAAGATATGACATTATAAATTTGACCTTAAAATCAAATGGTCTCGGGAAAAGGTGTCTTCATTAAAAGTTATTTTACACAGCCCAGGTAAAACAACGAAAGGTTAGAGTTTAATTAGCGAGCGGAGCAGCAAAGCAGTGGACCCTGTAAAAGGCTGATACACCGGACAGCAGAAGAGCATCTTCGTTCTGTTGGGGTGATTTTAAAACGTATTTTTCTAGCAATTATACGGGCTCGGAAACGGATTTCTTTGAACTATTTTTTGGTCGTAACATAAACTGTGAAATACCAGCGCAACTCTTATTAAAGTATGAAATCCTTCAGTTGATGAGAAAACTTGATTTAAAAAAAAATTCCAATAAGGCAGAATTGGTGCATATCTTTTACAACAAATCCTTAGCAACGGAATAGGAAACCAGTTTTTTCTTTGTTTTCTTTGATTAAACAGTTTTTACAGTTTTCTTTTAAAAATAAAGATTCAAACACGTTGTGATTTCCTTATGATAATATTAAGAAGCATAACTTTTTCTATGTGATCATACTATGGATGGAAAAAGTAGGGACCTGACAAGAAAGCGAGCAAAATGCATGAAGTGAAAATACATCGAAAAGAATGGATATGAATGTGAGAAGCCTTTGTATATTGCCCTGGCACATATGAAATTGAATTGAAATTTATGAATTATGAAAAGGAGTTCTTTAAAAAAGTACCTCGAAGAAAAAAAAATAGTTTTCCTCTTGCCATTACCCTTTTTATATTCCTCCGTTTTCTTACACCTGCCTTAGAATGCGCCCTCGAATGCCTCGTAACAAAGTATTACGAAAACCCACATTTCAAGATAAAAGAACACTGCATTTGCGAAAACGCTGAAAACACCTTAAGCCACCGTACACCTAACGTGTTTTACTGCAGACTTCCGAAAGTGTGTAATTCATGATTGGTTGATCGATAAAATCTATCTGTACGCTCCGTCAAGAATGTTGAGGAACATTCAAACCGGTAAATCAAGTGTTCATAAGTGAGTTATTTGATTTTCCCTCCCGCAGGATACCAAATAATACTGAAAAAATAATGAAGAAATTCTATTACGCCAACCAAAGATGTAACTAACGTAGAAAAATTGTATTATTACCTCGACACCGAATTTCAATTCGATCTAATTTCAGCTATGCTCAAAACAATTCAATCAAACGATGATATCCCCGAGTATCACTTTCGGTTTCATTGTGATATGCCGTCTAACAATCAAACAACCACTCACCGTTTCGTATGCGACACTCCCTGGCAGTAGCGGAAGATCTAATTTCGTCCCACGTGGGTGCCTCCTTTAGTTCTGCTTGACAGCCTTCGATCGATTGTACTTTCCAAGAGTATCGGCACCGCGGTCCGCCCTGATTGACACCGACCGCCCAATACTGACAATCATCGACACCGGCATTCAACCATTGTTCGGTGAGGTTAGGACAACATATTTGCAACATAATACGCGTGTTGTGTTGTGCGATCGCCGCTAGGACACTTGACCCCAGTGTGTGCACACATTCATTGCATCATCAGTCTGCCTGGCGAATATCTGACGACATCGGGCATTTCAATTTTTAGTAATCGATAGAACCCTGAAACCGACAAAGAAGTCTCCCCCTTCCCGAGTTAGAACCCGAGTGGAAGTAGTTCGTTTTGCAAAAGTGGATTTTCATTTCGGTCACCGCGAGTCTGCTTCTGCTGTACCGTCCGTAGACCCCGAGGGCTGGATCACAGAAATTTGGGGATGATCTGTTATGCCATCACCATTCTATCGTTTGCAGACACTGGACATCCTATCCAATATTTCGTCTGAAAACCGGTCCGAGTTTTTGTGCTAAACGATTCTTCCTCCAGTCGGTACACCAACAAAGTCCGTGTGCAAAACAAACAATAAACAACGGTCGCATCCGCAAAAGCAACTCTACCGCCTGCATTGAAGAGCGCTGTCTTCACAATCTCACTTCTCCAATTCGGGTGGAAGTTCAAAACACTGGAAGCGCCCCAGGGATGATTCGCATTCCATGGACTCTTGAGGTGTTCGTTTGGTTCCCGTTGTTCACCATGATCTGGTAGATTTCCCACAGGCGGTGAATATGAAGGAGGCCTATTTATCCCATGCACGAATGAAAGCCCACGTCGCACAAAGTAAGCACGAATTCGGTGGAGTTCCCATTTTCCGGTCTTATCGGGAATCCAAGCACGTGACCACATGAATCGCATGCTGTTCGACACCCTTCCAACGGACAATGGAATGTGCCATCGCTACCCATCTAGACAATTCCTACCAACTGGTGACCTTTTCTTGCGAACTTACCCGCTAGACTCGTGGCTTTCTTCCGCAGTCCACCGATTGTCCCTTTCACACCAATGTTGGTCCTTCTCCAGGATAACGCGCCAGCTTGCAGGCGTTTGGTTTATCCGTTCGCTCGTGTGTTTCATTTAAACCGGATTCCAACGCGTAAGCCATTCCCAAGCCGGTGGTAACGGTCAAGAGCAACTCCGGTTAGTTCAAATAAAACCTTCCAACCATCCATCATTCATCCGATCTGCTGTTGGGCGTACGCGAGGAAGAATGTTTCCATCCCGAGATCTTAGATCCACACTCGATTTCAAGATCCCGTTTTATCGTTTGATCCCGTGAACATGTGTCTGATGGTATTTGCTTCCGTTTGTCGGCATTCCAATCCTGCTGCCACTTACATGCTACTACTCACCCCTTACGTGAGGGACTGTTAAGTAGTCTACCAGAACGGTGTGCAATCGAACGATGCCGTAACGACGCACGGAACAATCAATAGTGGGAAATGATGTCAAGAAGCTTGCAAATACTTTCACTGTGTTAATTCATTCCTTTTTGAAAAACTAACGTCACCGTTGATTTAACCGCGTTTCGTCCTCGTTTGTAGGCCTACCTTTGCAGAAATGCAGGAAGAGTGTCATCCTGTGGTTGGTTTTAGCACATAGTACGTACATAACTTGCCCGTTTAAAATGCATACTTTGTTCAATCCTTTAAATATCAGAGCACTTATAAAAAATATGTCAACTGGTTTGTCTGTGCTTGAATACATTTCACAAAGGCTGCTCATTAATTAAAGTTGTAAATAGAGTGCAATCCGTTCCTTACGATTACTTGCTTTTCGAAACGCTTTTAAAGGATCCAGCTTCTCCAATGATTCTTCAGCTTCCTAAGTAATCCATTTTCCGGTGGCTTTGTCGTGAGGAAATCTGATGAAATTTTTATCAGTACAACACCAGTGGGACTAGAAATTAATCTCGGTACACGTTTGATAACACGTCAATTAAGTCCATTTGTCAAGCCACACATAAACCTCACGACTGGAAGGCTATCGACTGGTCTGAGCTTTCCAAGTGATGCTGGGCCCTTCTTGGTGCTGGGGATATTTAGAAAGCATAATTGATTGCCGCAGAGAAAACCATCTCCATCGAATGTCTTGACGTTCCACGATACGCTGGAAACCACTAAAATTGCGCTCAAGGAGTTTACTCTCGATATAATAGTTCCAAAAATTGCTATTTGATTAATTCAAATCAATTTATTTAAAGTTCCAAACCTTTAGCGATGCCACTTCCTGATACCCTCGCGCAGGGAAACTCCGAAAAATAAATAATAGAAAACATCGCTTCCTTTCATAGGAATCAACATCACGTGAGGATGCTAATTTAAAGTTGTTCAAGAAGAAGGTTTCCGAATCCGTATTAGTTGCACATTTGAGAGTTCGCACACGTCAGTGCCTACTACGGTTAAAGTTTTCCTCTGCAAACCCGTTTTCCGTGAAACTCCACACTCCTATAAGAAACTCCTCGAAGAGTTTTCCCTGAAATCTCTCCGGATCAGCTCTTTATCGATCGTTGTTCCTCCACGTGCAACACCGTGCCTACTCCAATCACACGTGCACACACGTTACAAAATGCACAATCACACAAAACTACTGGGTCAACCATGACCAATGAAAAAGTTCAAGTAGTCCAGGTAAGCACCGACAGGAAGTGAACTTTCCCGGCACTGTGCAATAGTTTCCACTCGTTGCGGAAAACGAGAAACTGTTTGCTAGCCAGAAATGTTCGTCCTATGACATTTCTCATCGCTGATTGGGAAACAGCCTCCGCGGGAATATGGCGTAGAAGTGCGACACCAAAGAGACTCACTAAAAAAAGTGAAAGTGTAGAATACTTCATGGAAAAAGGAAAAATTCTGGAAAAGGAAAAAAACAGTCCGAAGAAACCTCTCAAAATCGTCCGTTTGCTTCTTTGAATCAAATTGCTTCTTTGAATCATAAAAGAATACCTACGAGTACTCACTCAATCGCTTGCTAGCACACCGATCTCTACAGCGACTTCTGCGGAAGTTCTCTAAACAAGTTCTAAGTAAATTACGAGCGCAAAATTAAGGAAGAGAAATAGAAACAACCTGCTTTTCGAATGTTCCTGTGACCACACTTCGGTTTTGTAAATAGCATCTTTCGTGTTAAAGTTCGTATTGGTCATCGTGGAAAAGGATGGGGGTCCTACAAGAAGTGGACTAACTGATCACAAAACCATCTGCTGAAATGGAGCCAAATGGGAAAGTTTTTGATGAAAACTTAAACTCATCTAACATGTCCCATCGTCCACGTGTTAGTCAACGAGGATGGCGAAAAGGCTGGAAATGATTCCCTGCTCGTTGTTGTTCTTTCGATGTGGGTTTTCTTTTGAAGTTTTTTCTTTTGCCACTTACCTTCTTCCGATCTCGGCCACTTGGGACTTATGCCAGGCTCGACCGCAGATAACATGGCGAAAGGTACACTTTATTTTATCTCGTGATGGGAGTGCCTTGAACTTGTCCCCGTCGTCACCGAAAACCGTAGTATCGTTGGGCTAGCTGGCAGTCAAGTACATCATGAATTACTGCAAAGACGTTAGGATGGTCGCCCCTGAACTCGAAAACATGTTTTTCGTATGCTTTCAGGGCCGTGAGGGTAAATGGGAGCCTGACGAGCCGTGGTACAACTTATCGTTATCGTTGTCATCATCACCATCGCCAGCGCTGGTCAACCTTTTCGGGGTGACATGGAAAATGTTTCATTTTGTCGGACCATTTTTCATCATTTCTATCATCATTTTCTTTTATTCTGTTTCTATTGTGGGGCTAGAAACGAACGCAATATTATAAAGCACAAATTAAATAAGTTAATTGTCGTAACCGCCGAAATTACAAGCCATGATTCCAATATACAATATGTACTTTTATTTTTGACACACAATCCGTTTCTCTTAACGTTCGTCCAAAAACTGGATCCTGACTCGTCCTTCTGCCCGATCGTGCCGTTCTTGGTCCGATCCTTGCTCTCTCGATCTCTTTTGTATGCGTGTCGCAGTTCTCCCGATTTCGTATGTTTTCTCCTTTTCGTGTATCAGCTACTCACTACAAGGACATGCCGCAGTTCTCTCACCTATGTTTGCTCTCTATTTATGATCCAACGCTCTCTGGATACCTTTACCATAATATATGTATTGGATGAAGTGTGATTACTTATTAATCCCTCCTAACACTTTGATCCATATCTATTCTATTCTCTACATTAATGTCTATCACTTCATCGTGGTCGATTGGTTGGATGTGTATTTTGTTTTAAAATATATTCGAAGAATCATAGGCACATGTTCCCTGATAACTTGCCCAACAGTCATCTGCCACGGAAGAATGTGGGATCTCGCAGATCATGAAAATTAACATAAAAAACACGAAACGCTGTGCGAAACATCGAAAATGAGTACAAAAGCAAAAAAGGAAGAAAAACAGCTGTCTACATCTGGTGAACTGACTGTTTTAAGACATGGACTTGCCACCTTAGACTACATATTTCGTTACTTTTTATTGTGATTCGTGTTCGTAGAAAATTCGGCACCAGTTTTGTGAAAGGAAATGAATTATCAAATAAACTCAATTTCCATAAATCTCATTAGCACAACCCCGCAAGATGAAAACAACCTAACAAAGATGAAATATGTTCCATGCAAATATTATTGTGGTTTTCTTTATCCTCAGTGTGTTCAATAAGAAGCCATTCATAATTATCATAATTATTTCCAAAGATAGTAATTTTGCTTAACATTGTTCTTAACTGTTTGCTTTATCAAATATTTCACGATTGCCAATTTTGAATCAACTGGAAAAATATTAATTGAAAAAGTAGCAAAATGAAATACGTACTTGTTAATTTCGTTCATAGAAAATGACATTCGTGGAAAATTATTCTCTTAGGAAGTTATTGATGGTTTCACATGAAATAAAGCTTTTAAAATCTGTCATTTGTTGTTATAATAGCACTTTTCAGTGGAATTAGAAATGTATGGTTAAATCTAAATTGAAATTATATACATTTTGAAATAAAAATTGAATGTTGAACTCCAACTTTCACACAGTTGCTTGGGGCCCTTAGTACGCTTAATCCTCCTCTGTAGCTGGCAGTTTCACGGACATAAAGCGGAAACTGGAAGCATCTACACGGATCGCAGAAAAGAAGAAAAATAGACCTCGCTCGTTTGTCCGTTTAAACATAAAAAAGTGGTAGAGCTCGATCAAAACTTCCGAGTATCGCGTCCGCATTTTAATCATTTATGTTCAGCAACCTGATGCTGGAAGTGGCATACCATGACGCAGAACCAAAAAAGCGGCATTAAAATTCACTTGTCTTGTTTTTTGAACGGAAATTTAAAAAAGGGAATCCTCTCTAAATACACCCACACCTACTCAGGAGATGCCACAATCCACCGGAGAAGTGACGTGCCCTTCTCGGAATGAAAGGGAAGAAAACTTTGATCAACCTAGCAACAAACCAAGTATGGTAGAACTGGTAGGAGGGTCCGGGAAAGAAAATAACAACGGAGATTTCCCGCACGCGTCCACAGTATTGTTGGGGTCGACATGCTGGGAGCGAAAAGAATTCCTGCACGCCCAGTTTGCCATAAATGTTTGCCCCAAAGTTTTAGCATAGACCCGTCGTCGCCAGGAAGGATTCTATGGGATTGGGTGAGCAAAACGGGTAGCATGTACCGGAGATGGTAGCAAGATATAACCTATTCTGAGCTTTTTGCTTTTGATCGTAACTTTGTGAACCGGAGGTGTGCTTCAATTGCTCTTTCAAATGTCTTTTTGTATTTGTACTTGTACTTTCCTTTCACAGAGGGTCAAGCTGGGGTTTCTGAGCAACAATTCAGTTTCCACAAAGGGCAGGATACTGAAGACCGGCGATTGGCTTAGCTCTGCGTAGGCTCAAAGTATTCGAATACCTGTGTAGGATAATAGCGAGCCATCTCAGCCAACGGTACTTAGTATGCGACACAGAGCGGGGCCAGGAGTTATTGCTATAACTTTATGTCTTCCAGAGAGCTCCATCCTGGGGCCTACAGTACGTAAGACAAGCTGCTGGAACTTGATCACGCTAAAGGTGCAGAACTTATTCGCTTTGCCAATGGCATCGCCTTGACTGTACTTGGGGAGTACGGATGCGAAGTGGAGAGTCTTGCGGCCGAGACCTGTAGAAGGATATAGTCTTGGAAGAGTGATCAAACCGAGTATCTACTGGTGAGTAACCACAAATAGACATAGGCATCGTCTCACTAGATGGGCGATGAAGTACGTTGGGGTGATGCTGGACGATTGGCTTTCATTCAAAGCGCATGTGGAGTATGCCTGCGAGAAGGCTACGAGGATTGCAGCAGCCATCTAGCACAGGACCAAGCAGCAGCAAACGCCGTCTTTGGATCAGAAGGATGTAAGGCTACTGGCTATACGTGTAACCTATGCACACCGGCACATATCTTTGGAAGCTGTCGCGGCGATTGCAGGGATGAAGCCCACGTGCCTGTTGGTTGAGAAAGAAACTGAGTACTATTAACGTAAGGCTGCGGGAGGTGGCAGCTCCAGTGCAGTGAGACCAGCGGTCAAACAGGAGACGATCCGGAAGTGGCAACGCAGATGGTTGACAACACACGAAGAGACAATAGACACACTCTAATGGTCGTGGGTAGGGAGGAAACATGGGCAGATCAACTTGTACACGAAGCAGTTTCGCTCAGGTCAGGTCCGAACAGAGGATGTGGTACAAGGAGGTGGTTGTAATGGGTAAGAGCTACCACACTACCCTGTGTGCTTACTCATAAACCTTAAGACGAGCGATGGTTGGCCGGACTTAACCCAAAAACAGCTCCATCGATCATATACCGTTGCTTTGGCCTAAGACTAAATTGCATAACTTTGTTAAATATTAAATCTCATCGAGCGTCATTAGATGCAAAATTAGGGTGATCACCCTAATGATATGATCCACCTTCCCATGTTACTTTGCAAACAAGAGGCAACAGGGCGGAAGCGATTAGGAAATACGGATCAGAAATTCTGGACTGGACTTCAAAGCACACGGAAAGACAATACCTAAGATATTCGCTAGAAACAGTTCAGCCCTGCTTCACCCTGTACGCTTTTCCGTTCCAGGCCGTTGTCTAATTGCAAAACATTACCTGATGGAACACCAAGTTAGTAAAAGGAAAAGGCATCTCCGCCGTTTCCTCCCACCATTTGCAAGAAGGCGCGGGAAATTGATGTTAATTACTAAAAGTTTTCCGACGCTTGCTTCGGGTGGGTGAAATACAATATCATCACTGGGGACAACCAAGATAGTGACCGTACGAGGTCACTTAATTGGACGACAACACGTTAAGATAATACTTTCTTCTGTTACCTCCTCATGATTCAATTTTCGGCGCGAGTGGACGTAAGAGAATATTAATGGGGGAATTCTGAATTTTCGCTAATAAAGACCTCTTATCATAAAAATAAAACCTTATTTGACTGCGTTCAAACAACTATATATTAATTGAGGCTGATAATTATCGAGCTTGTTATGGCAACTGCTGCTCGATAAATATTTAAATTAATTATTGTGTGCACTTGGTCAAATTTAGCTTCCTCTTATTTTTATGAAGGCAGTTGTTTTCAAATAACAATTTGTTTCAGGAACCACAGATTAGCCCGGGCTCGGAAAGCTCATCCTCCCATGTTACCTTAATTGAATGCGAATGCTTCCCCAGAACAAAGTAAACGGTGCTGCGTGGAAATCCTGAACACTGACAGATACTCCGTGACATTTCACGACGATGAAGGCACAATCCAAACGCCTACTACTTGTTTGACGCTTTATCCGCTAATACATGTGAAGAGAGAAATAACGAGAGGGGAGTTTTTACTGTAGTTTCTTCTTTATTTCCACTTGTTCTAGTTCCGAGCGCGACTGTCACTGAGCTTGGTTCGATTACGACTGCCACTGAGCTTGGTTCGATTACGACTGCCACTGAGCTTGGTTCGATTACGACTCACTCACCGTTTACCGCAGACCCGCTTTATATTCCCAAACTTAGTTCCGTTGTTCTGGGTCTCTATTCACTCTCACATTCGGCCTTTCCTGACGCCTAACGCAGACCCTTGCTAGGCACTATGCTTCTTCCTCTGAAGATTCTAGCTCCTCTTCATTGACAGCATATGCCCACAGCTTCATATTGTCAATGCTAGTCGTTGTCATATTCGGCCCTTCGCATTCAGCGGCTTTTCTAACTTTAAAACGACCGTTTCGATTCACAGTCACAATTTGATAGGGCCCCAGATATTCGCTTGCCAGTTTCCTACCAGCCACAAACTGCGTTCTTCGTATAGCTACCAAATCCCCGGTCACATAACCCGATTCTGGTTTCCTTTTTTTATCGAATTCTTTTTTTTTGAGCTAGCTGCGCTTCTTCAATAGCCTTTCTTGCATTGTACCGCATTTCCTGTCTATCTCGCTCAAATTCCTCATATATCTCCTGCCGCAATATTTCTCCCAGCTTATCATCAGTTAGATTCTTCATTCGCACGCCAAACATTAACTCAAAAGGTGATTTACCAGTAGTTGCATGCCCGTGTGCGTTAATCGCCCTCTGAACCCTTGGGACCTCCTTAAACCACTTGCAGGGATTCTCGGCAGACAACTTGGATAACATGTTGAGCAACGTACGATTAACTCGCTCCGCTTGTCCGTTACCCCTAGGCACCCCTGTTGTGCAAACGACGTGTTCGATCCCGTTGGTGTTCATATACTCCGCAAACGAATTTGCCGTGAATGCCGCTCCTCGATCCGTCACCACTCGTTCTGGGTTCCCGAACACAGACGACCATTCTTCTATCTTCCGCAGCGTCTCCTCCGCACTCGTAGTTTTAGTCGGGTACAGCCAGACAAATTTGCTGAATCCGTCCACCATCGTTAGTATGTACCGGTATTGCTTCGACGTTGCGTCCATTGGGCCGACGTGGTCGATGTGTAACATGTGCAGCGGTTTGTCGCCCTTCTCTATAGGATGAAGATACCCTTCCTTCAGACCCAATTTTTTATTGTACAATATGCACTTCACACAATTTCCGATGACTTGTTTCACTTTCATTTCAACCTGAGGAATCCAATACTTCTGTGTCAACGTATGGATTGTTTTCTGACTACCGAAATGTCCGTTGTTATGCACCTCTTGAATAAGCTGCTTTTGCATACTTCGCGGAGCCACTATCAAATCTTGTCCATCCTTCAAATAATATAGTATGCCACCTTTCAAGTGGTATGCTCCATAAGGTTCTTTTCGTAGGATCTCACAAATTGCTTTCACCATTTCATCTTTCTGTTGACTGTTCTTGATGCGCGCCGTAACTTCTGACGTCACTACCATTACACGATATGGGTATCTACTGAGGCAATCCACGTGTCGAAGCCTCGATCCCGGTCGATGTTCCACTTCAAACGTAAAATCCTGCAGGTACATTACCCACGGTAACACTTCGCTAGGTACCTCAGCCTTTTTCAATGTCTGTTTAAACGCATTACAATCAGTCACCAGCTTAAAAGGTACACCCAGAAGATATCTTCTAAACTGCTTTGTTGCCAGGAACACAGCTTTCGCTTCTAGAACATAGCTATGTTTTCTTTCCTCTGCGGCCGTCGTTTTTTTACTCCAAAACGCTACCGGATGCAGTTTTCCTTCAAAACGTTGGAGTAACACCGCACCATATCCCTCCTTCGACGCGTCGGTATGCAATTCTGTCTCTGCTTCACGGTCGTACAACCGTAACACTGGTTCACTCGCAAGTATCTCCTTCAACTGGTTAAAGGCTAGCAGCTCTTGACTTCCCACCACGAACTCCGTATCCTTACGCAGAAGATTGGTGAGGGGGCGAGCGATATGAGCGTAGTTTTTCACGAATTTTCTGAAAAACCCGGTGAGCCCAAGAAAAGCCTGCACAGCCTTCACATTCTTCGGTACACTGAACTTGGTCACAGCATTGATCTTCTCGGCGCTTGGCGAAATCATGCCAATTTCCACATAGTGGCCAAGGAAATGGACTGAGGACTGCATAAACATGCATTTTTTCCATTTCACCGCGAGTCCATGTTCTGCAGCCGTCATGAGCACTTGCTCCGTTTTCCACAGACACTCCGCCGCCGTTTTCGCGTAAACGATCAAATCGTCCATGTACACTTCTAACACGCCTTCATTGATCAAGTTCAAAAACACGTGGTAGACGAAGCGCATGAACACCGCAGGAGAGTTACACAACCCAAACGGTGCTCTATTAAATTCGTAAAACCCCTTTTTCGTCACAAAAGCGGTGTATTTCTTACTCGCCTCGTCGACCGGCACATGGAAAAATCCATTTTCTAAATCCATCACCGAGAACCACTTTGCACTCTGAAGCTTCTCCAGCACCTCGTCGATCCGCGGAATTGGAAATCCGTCTTTGAGTATCATCGAGTTCAGTTTCCTGAAATCGACGCATACACGATTGCTGCCGTCTTTCTTCTTCACCACGACCACCCGGCTGGCGAAATCAGACGTCGAAGCTTGCACAATCCCTTTTGATAGCCATTCGTCCACCTGCTCGTTAACGGCTTTTTCTTCCGGGTACGCAAGTCGCCCCGGTGTATGTCGAAAAGGAACAATGCTTTCGTTTGGGACTATTCTCAATTTCACTGGACCGTCCTCCAATTTTGGTTCGCACCATGCTTCGTTGTATTTACTAACGACACTATCGATTGCCTCCTGGAATTTGGGTGGTACTACTATTTTGTCCGGCTCACAAATAAACACGTCACCGCTAAACACACATTCTTCCTCCTTGTTCTTACCACTTGGGCGCACTTTTATGCCGTCTTTCGTCACCGTCGCTTCCATATCTTTCAAAGCCTCTCTTCCGATGACTGCCTCGTAACACATGCTTCCAGTAGGAACAACATAGAACTGTATTTCCTTGTACTCATTTTGGTCGATCGTCACTGTCGTCACTATTGTTCCCAACGCCGCAGTTCTTGTGCCGCCGAATCCGTTGAGGGTCATTGTTGTCGGAGTAACGCTTGGGAATCGTATGGCCTGTTGCGCTTCTTCGGACAAAAGATTGTATTGGCTGCCCGTATCGAAAAGGGTGTTTAGCTCTTTCGTTCCGATTCTCATGGTGATCGTTCCCCCTTTGTCGCCGCTGACTAAATTGGTGTTCCCGGAAAAACTCGGTCTGTCTTTGCATTCGCGTGCTCGGTGACCTGGTCTGCCGCAGCCAAAACAAACCGGTCCTGCTACTTTGTTAGGGCACTCTTTGGCAAAATGTCCCATTTTCCCGCAGGTACGGCATTTTACGCTGGCCGCTGTTATTTGTTTGGGATTGTTGCCATCCGTAATCTTTGTGATTACTGGTCGCTTCTGACGTTGTTCGCGAATTTGGGCGACCAATTTTTCGTATCCCTTCATTTGACCTTTCAATTCTTTAATTGTTTTCGCAGCGATCAGGCAGGCTTTGTTCAAGGGATCGTCGTCTATCCCTTTCACTATGTACTCGCAAAGGGATTCTTCTTCCACGTGTCCCTTTTTCCCAATTGCACACATCGCGTAAATGTATTCCGTAAATGTTTCTTCTGTCTTCTTCTTCCGGTGTCGTAACGATTCGTGGACACTTGCGCTCGACACTTTTTCCTCGAACTCTTCCACTAGCGCACACTTTAGCTCCTTCCACGACGACACTTCGGGAATGCTTTTTACAAAAGCCTTGGCTGCGCCCTGCAGCACACGTTTAGCGTAAATGAGCTTGTGGAGTTCATGCCACTTGAAAAGTTGGCTACTCGTCTCGAACTCAACCACCCATGCACACACATCTTCGGCTCCGGAGAACGTAGGCAAATAATCTTGCACATCCTTAAAGTGAATGGACACACTCTGGACCTCGTGATTCACGTTCTCTCGTGACGATACACTGTCCCTTTCTATGGCGTCCGCATAGTCATCCACCCCCGTGATGTCTTGACTTCCACCTTCCCGATGCGCCATTATTCTACCAGCCAATTCCTCCTTCGTGCCGTCTGTGTTGAGTCCCAAGGTCTCACACCTTTTCACCAAGCCGATACGGGTAAATTGTTCCACTAATTCTTCTACACTTGCCATTGCGCAAAATCAAAAGGCACAATCACTATTCGCAAAACTCGAACGTGCAATGTTGAAGCGCAATCCCACTTCTGACACCAAATGTGAAGAGAGAAATAACGAGAGGGGAGTTTTTACTGTAGTTTCTTCTTTATTTCCACTTGTTCTAGTTCCGAGCGCGACTGTCACTGAGCTTGGTTCGATTACGACTGCCACTGAGCTTGGTTCGATTACGACTGCCACTGAGCTTGGTTCGATTACGACTCACTCACCGTTTACCGCAGACCCGCTTTATATTCCCAAACTTAGTTCCGTTGTTCTGGGTCTCTATTCACTCTCACATACATGCTGAGTGACTTCCCTCTATGTAGATTTCTAGACGATGGAAATATCGCTTAACGATGAACCATTCCCTTTTCCAACGATGATCGTCTGGTATGCGATAGAAACGCAGCCAAAAGTCTTCTTGCCTACAGGCTTTATTTGTCATCGAGAATTTACGAGGCACCTACGATGGTGGAGGATGTCGTAACGGATTAAACATTCTAGTACCTTCATTATATTCGCTTATAATCGTCTGCGAACTGAACTTTTCGAATGCAGGATATCGTGAACCACAATGAACCATAAATTAATAGCAAAAAGATGACTTTTCTTTCTCTCTTACTGGAGGGGTCCCAAAAATTTGCCGTGGAAATCCACATCTACCCACTCGCACGAGCAAAGGATTTAAAACAATTCCATTTTATCTCAATTCAATGGATTTCTTTCTTGCTTTCAGACGGCTTTGCGCAAATTACTGTTTTCGATTAACGTTCTTGATTTTCGGACCTTTTTGTTCCTTTTTTGCAACGTGCTTTTGGATTTGACGCCATTTCGCACGTCTTTTTAATTGGGAGATGTCATGAAAAAAACGGAGGCCTCTAACGCCGAGCGCGATGCTGTGCGGGTTTGATCAAGCGAACCACTCTCACGTTTCGAGCTTTCCTCCCTCTCCGAGTTGTTTCCAGACTTTCGCTTCAGAGCATATGTTTTGTCCTGGATGAGGGAAGGATTTAATACGTACGGTAGCCATGACCACGTCTACCAAATGCTGGTGTCGCTGATCTGTCTCTCTCTCTGTCTTTTTCTCCTCGGGATTTGAATTTTACTCGAAACTCCTACTTGTGAGTTACTCACTAGAAACAAAAAATCCCAGGCGCACCTGGCGAAGAAACCAGGTAATTTACGCCAGCAGAATAGCAGCCGGAAACGAAAATTGGTGAAAACTCCAGGAAAACACAGGTCGGTTTCGATGGAAAGTATGCGTGCGACCGAAAGGGAAAGGCATGACATCAGCATGAGCCAGAAAAAAATAAACCTCTCCATGCTTAAATAAAGAGAAAACGGCGGAAGCTCACACCCACACGCACCCACACACACACACACACACACATGTCCAACTGTGGCCTTGCAGATGGCGGGGGTGAAACACAATGGGTGAAAACATAAGCGGATAAAGCTGTTACCAGAAACCAGCGGGTCCCGGTCGAGTGCGAGGGGCATATTGTTTCGTTAGCGGGAAAACAGGATGCCTTCCCGTTCTCACGTTTCCAGAGCATTTCCTCCTACACCCGCCGCTTGTCGTTGCGGTATGTGGAATGCAAGCAACCATATTTATACGCACATGAATAAATTATTTAGCATTTTCCCTTCCGCCCGGTTCATAAATAAGAGCCGGTTTTTCATCACACTCGTGGTTGCCCTCTTGTTTTGCGTAATTTTTCTTCCCTTCCTTGTTTGTACGTCACACGCACCACATTTGTTTACGCCAACCCCGCACACGGATAATCCAAGGCGCATGTTCCGGCTGGGAAGCACCGTGCGTTCCTGGGGTCGTTACTGGCAAACACTGATTAGTAAATAGAGCAGCCGAGACCACCCACGGCAACCCTTTCACTCCCTTTTTCAAACATGAGGCTTGTGGAGGTGCGAACGTAGGTACAATGCCCATTGCTGACCCCAAGCCCGAAAGCAGTAACAGTCAAAAGATTAGCCCAAATGGATGTAATCCTGATAAGGCCTAGGGCCTACGTACCTTCTAGTTTGAATTGGGTAAAAATCAAATTTGTATTACCATTCATGTTTCGGACGTTAGGATAGCTGGGAAAAGTTCCCGTCACCGCAAATAAAAACACGCAGAAATATTAGGGAAAACATATGTAATCTCGGTCAATCAACGTTTACAGTGGAGTATCGTTTACAAGTGAATTAATATTTCAAAGGACTTTCATGGACACCGAAGATGATGTATTATGTAAACGAAAAGCGTTCACGTTATCCGAACGAGGCGTAGAAAAATAGCCACTCGTTAATCTTTTACCAGCACGATAAATCTTTTGTGGAATATGAAAAACACAAAAGAGCAGTAAAACATTATTTCAGTAGGTAAATCAAAAGCCTCCAATTATGGGGGTGTGCGAAGGCAGCCAGCTTTATTAAACTCCCTTCTATGTGGTTGTAAAAAGAAAGAAAAAAGAACCGTTCCCCACCGGTAATCTAACAGAAATTCACGTTGCCTCACACAGGGTGGCTCATTTTTTCAGGGAAATTATTCAACTGTAATTACGATGGGGAAACCCTCACGAAGAATAGAGAAATCAAAAATGCTCTAAATACATCCATATGATTCCAACCTTTGGCACCAGGAGCAAATTTGTCTCATCAGCAAAAACGTACTACTCCAGATGAAATTAATTTGCTGCAATTCAAGCCTGGCTAATTTAAATCCTGTCCGTCTGACTCTGTATTTCTATCATACAGTTGGTTCATTTGTTCAGGTTGAGTACAATCGCTTCGATATAGTACCAGATTGGCAAATCAGTCCTTCACTTGAAATAACCATACTGATACATTCAATTCAATGCAACGATAGACAAAGCAGAGCAAATTTATGAAGCTTCTGATCCTATCACTGGGGCAGGAACACAAACTGTCACTGATGAAGACGATTTACAGTACACAGAGTGAAATCATCTCGAGCATTACCCTCCTAACTCTGCTTCACCTTTCCCCGCATTGGTATTCTTACTCACTCCTTCTCGCTTCACTAGACAGATTACGCAAGCAGATTAACCCACCCGCCATTCATGGGAGATTCAATTTCCTTGTCATAAACTGACATTATCTGTGATTTATTATTATGTGGCCCGTGCGGACCATTCACTGGTTTCATAGTCAGAGGTGAGTACAGGAAGATAGAACACTTCATCGAAACGGGAGCACGAACAGGCGAGCGTGTAGCTTATCATCACCGAAGCTGATTACCTTTTATTCGTGCTGTATGATGATTTTTACTCCTACTGACGATGCACCGGAAGCATCCTTGCAACACAGAGGAGAAAATAAGTGTTCGAATATTGCCCCACAAGTATGCTCAGTATGAAATCGTAAAAACATATCTGCATATCGTCCAACCCGAATCTAGAGCATAAACTTGAACCTTATCTTTTTGCACAGTAAATTTCCATTGCTTGTTACCCAAATACTTCGTATGAAAAGGGTTCTCGATCTTTTTTAAGTCTTGAGATTGCAACAATTTCGAAGAAACCTTTCTTACTAACGTGCCTGACTCACCACTCCTGTTTCGTCGCAAACTTTGCCTCCTCACAATTGGTACTATGCTAGCAAGTCAATCACTCTGCACAACTCGAACAACCAAACAGCTCAAGAAACAACGGCAGCGAAGGCAAAACGGGGAAAACAAAAAGATGATACCCGTGTGCTCTCTTTTGGTTCCAACTCGTTTTCGGGGTTAACTTTCGTCGAAACGATGAATGTTCAAAAGTCGAGGAGCATCCCTACCAACCGAACGGGAGCATACATGGAACGTCGTCAAACTTGTCATATTGAGTGGAGCCAGTAAAGTTCGAATAAAAACAACATTCTTATTGGAGAAGAACTTCAAAAATCTCTCCTTTCCTCGTGGTTTCACTTGATTTCGCAAGGAACGTTCCGATTCGCTCAGATGGATCCGCACAATGAATGACCGCCAACAAAGTCCTCGAGGGCGTAGCTGGCAATAACTTATGCAACGTTGGTAGATGCTGGTGGTAGCTTACGCCCAAAGGTGTCTCACCTGATCAGCCATCTCGCATTGAATGCTTTTAAATCTTTTTGAGTGCGTGGGAAGACTTTTACCTATTTGCAAACATGCTAAACTATTCCAATGTAGTTCCTTTTTTACATCCTTCGAAGCCCATATAAATCATCATTGGGGCATGTAAAAATATACTTGATATGGAGTTTCTTCACTTCATAGATCATAAAATACAATACATAATTTGATTCAAAAAGTGATGGTTCAAATAAAAAGTTATATCATGTAATAAAAATCACTTCCAGGTAATTGCTCACTTTCTTGTTTTTTACTCTGACAATGCACCTCTCAAAAAAAAAATCACTGAAACAAAAACACGCTACTATCATGAAACTTTATTTCACACAACCACTTCTGCCCGCATCAGTAGCATTTAAGCTCGTTGGGCTTTTGCGTATGTTTCATCCTGCTTTCTTCCTGAAAAGGAAAACCAATCTACCATGTTAGATAATATCCTCGTACCGTAGAGCCCTCTCTTCATCCCATCCTCTGAACGGATTGCAAATCGGTTTAAAAATAATAATCAATTACACTGCATGTGCACTTGCGTCCTATTGTGCGCTGATGAATGTGAAAAACGAATTAAAGTTAAAACACAAAAACTCGAATGATTTTACAAAGTACAGTAGTACCAGAAGAACAGAGCAGAAAATTTTTTCGCTGTGGTTGGTAACGGGTGATGTGGTTTTTTCCTGGTTTAATGTTAGCTGTAGGTGCAATCTTGTAATGGAAAATTTACGCTCAATTAAGTACCGCATAAATCCGGTACAGGCCAACAGTTGTTACGGATATGTATTACATTGGATTTTGTAAAAGCAACACGAAACTGTTTTTAAGTCCAGTCTTATGAATTAACACTTAGAACAAGTTTTAATTTATTTTGTTATCAAGCTTCTTCCCATTTTGGTCTTTTTGTGGTGCAAGGAAACCTTAAATTTCTAGCTTCAGTTTGCTTATGTTTTATTCATCTGTCACAATTAACTCATTTGGCGTGATGTACAATTAATTTCTCTTATTGCCTAACCTTTGATCACTTTTCGAATTTCACAATAAACGCCACAATGTAGGTAAACATATCAACTTTAGTTTCCAAGAATAGTAAACTTTAGATGGTACAATAGACTGAAATTATCTTGTTATGGAAAGTTAATCAGCTTTACACATTCCTTAGCTTTTCTAATTGATAAAGCATCGTGTAGCTTCGTATATCAGCCCATCATCAACTCACGGCCACTATTTGCATAGAAATGGGAAAAGTGATAATATGCAACTTCAGAACATCCCGGACCTCATACTGACGACACAAGGGTGATACAAGAACCGGTTGTATAGTGGGACGGTAACACTCCTACTCCGGCAAGTGAGCAATCTGGCCGAAGCCAGCTGTCTTCCTCGACAAACGGCTAGGCCAACTTCCAACGTGACCTTGGAAAAAGTAAGAATTAAATGGATAAAGTAAATGAATTTCATTCATGAATAAATATATCTGCGAGTTTGCGATGATGATTGCAAAGTGTATTGATCCTGTGAGATGGGAATAACCACAGCAAAAAGTTGGTTACAATGATGCTTCGTGTATGGGAATCATGGAGTGTTTAACCGCTTGAGGCGACACATGATGTTATAACACTTTATCTGTGAATTATTACGGAACTTTTTCAAAACAAAATGGAAAGGTTCGGGTTTAATGCTTTATGAACAAATAGATTAATCACAAACACATTCCTCGTCGAAAAAATGCTCTACATTGGTACATAAGAAACTTTGCAAACGGTTTAAAAATTATGCGGTTTTAAATGGTAAATATGTCACGTTTCTCGGTACAACGTGTGTTGCATCGTGAAACTCTCTCAGGCTGCTTATGTTTGTTCGTAGCTTGAGGGCAAAGTTAGCGATTTTCGTTGGTTTTAAACATTACATTGCATTCATTTTTATGGCTGGACAAAAGCACACATGCGGTCTGTCTTTTTTACAGAACCAAAACTGCTGAAACAAAAACCCCAACAAGTGGGCATCATGCTCGGCACGTTCTTTATGATTCATTTTATCACCTTTTGCAGCACCAGTTGTAGCAACTATGTACACATTCTCTTGGCGTTCTAACGGACGCCAAGGTTCGAAATAACCTGCGCTTCGTTGCGTTTAAATAAAACGTTCACGAAATTAATAGACAACGAAAGATAAAAATTAAGTCCAAGTTGAAAATAAACTAGGGTAACGGTACCAGTAGTGGTTCACTTAGTAATGTAGCCAACAATATAATAAAATTTATGAGTGTTAATATTTATACAACATTTTACATATTTGTACCAATTATGACCGAAACACGACTTTTCTTCTGGAAAACTGCTATTTTCACTGTAAAACATTAAAAATAAACGAAAAAAAGCGTATATTTCTTACGAGTTGGTTGCTTCTTTAATGCTGGTATGGTTCCTATAGTTGTGGTATCGTGTTCCTATAGTAGTGGTAGTACTTGGAAATGACTGTAAATATTTTGACTGTGACTTAGTTTTGAAGCAAATTTATAACGGAATGGCCAAAATACTCATAGGCAAAGCATTGTCTTGATTATAGACCAATGCATTGGCCTCATAGACCTCTCACAAACCAATGCCTTTTGCAGCGAGTTATAGTCTTAAGGAAATCATGGCATACCTGATAAATTCTTCAGAAATCCAGCATATTAGTGCAACCTGTTCGGAAAATATTAATTTTGGAGCCTTAATTTATTACGATACTAGCATCACTATAGGAGCACTTACCCTATGATTACAAATCATTTTCCTCTTCATTATCCTCGGAGATCATGGAAGATTAAATCAACTGCCTTCATCACTTCTCGCGAAGAATCAGATGGGTCCAAAGTCGACAATTAATTAAAAAAGCACGTCGCTGGCCCACACCCTCACTCAAATCGCCTTTTAGAAGCTCACAATTGGGAGCCCTTTTTCGAAGCATAAAAACGACTTCCATGACCATCCTGTCATGTTCGATGTAATCTCATTTTCAACACCCACGCTTCGTACAAAATTTTTCTCCAAATTCCGTCGTCCACCATTATGGTAGGTCTACCGGGAAGGTTCCACACGGCCGAAGATCGAAACAGTAAAACGGTGGGAAAGAAAAACGAACAGAAATTTCACATCACACCGCACAACCGCGAGCGACGTCGGTAAATCCATCCAGTTGCAATTAATTTTCTCATTAAATCATCCACCGTGTCGTTGAGAACCTTTGGGCCCCAAAATCCGTCCTTTCAAATTGGAGCCACCTGGGGGGTCAGAAATCGAAACCAGCTGTGAAGTACGACACTTCATTGCACGTTCTATCGAACGTCCACGGGCAACATTGTCAAATACAGGTTGCTCGCGGATCACGAACTCACTGTTTGGTTTAACAAATAGATGCCCGAGGCACAAATCGTGACAGCACGTGAAATTCAATTAGATCCGTTGTCTTGCAATGTACTACGTGTTTCTCTGCTCTCAGAGGAAAAGAAACATCAGCTCTTGTAGACGAGGAGTACGGCTGATGGCTAAACAGCTGTACGAAACGCCCGTTGACTGTTTTCTGGTGTTCTGTTTTGGTGGCACACTTTGATCGAGGGCCATTTCGATGTAGCACTAAACTAATTGAACGTCGCGAATTCAATAAGGAACATTTTTAATAAGATTTACCACCTGTGATGTAGCTGTGGAAAAGCTGTGAACAGCTTCGAGGAAATAGCGAACACAAAAAAAAGATACACTCATCGCCACCATTACATGTCGCATGGTTCGAGGGTTTGATGCGATTTTGATTGAATTTGAAAAGTCCTTCTATCCTTCGGCGACACGTGCCGTCACATTGTGGAAACTTGAGACGCTAGAAACATGTTTGGGATTGTAATTAGTTGATAGAAAGTTCTTAATTAAATTTCTGCGAATCGTAATTTCATCATGTATTTGTATCATGTATCACGATGTGAAAAACCGCAAATTTAAACCAATTGGATCTGACCTCATCTGGCACTAGAAGATGCTAAAACACTTTTACAACCGACCAGGCGTCCCCATCAACATAAATAGCATGAATTTAAACTAATATTGGTTTCCAGTTGATTAGTCAATTTGATCGTCACTTTTAAAATAAAGATGTAATATGAACATTTAGCAAAATTGGACTGGTTTTTCTAATTACTTTAATCCAAAAGGAACTATTTGAAACCATTCATTATTTTAACGCTCGTTTACCAAACAGTTTTTGTTTTCCCAGTTCATTGAAGTATTATGATTACTATATCGATCAGTGCATTGATCAATGTTAGTTTTTCCTGAAATACTTCCCTTTAATTTCAAAAAAACTCTAAACTTCTAAAAAAGTGCAATGGTCGGGAATTTCCTCTGCAAGCCCCGAGAATGAGGACATGCGTCACGTAATTTGAAGTGAGACCATATCTCTCCCCAGCACTCTCCGGCGCCCTCTACGTCAATAAATAAAAGATAAATAAACAAATAGCAACGAGCACCGATGTCAAGATGCCACTTGAGTCGCGGTACACTTCAACCGAAATCATAACAATCGTTCATATTCAACACGTGCTTCTGGGACCTATGTAGGTGCTGCACTTTACTTCGGCCATCTCGCGTTGTTTTCCCCGGGAAAGGTTACCTTTTCTGCTTGTGTAGCCAGAAAATGTTAGATAGTAACGGGCGCAAAAGAAGTGGTCATAAAAATGAAATATAACGGCTGATGCATCACCATTGTGTTACTACGTGACTCGTATCCCCATTCGCCAACCGCAAGCAACAGGCCACTCAAGGAGCTTCTCTTTCTCTGTTGCAAAATTTGCCTCTTTTTTCGAGCATATCTCTGTGTCCCATATACACCACCGTCGTCCCTTACACGAAGTGGGATAACAGAAATAAAACAAAGCACAACACTGGCACATTCAATGGCAGAGGAGGATATGCAGACTTCACAGTTTGTGAGCTTAGCACCCAAGATGAACCAACTACAAAACCAAGGTAAGGAACACCTTCAACAGATGCCTCTTCGAGCTGCTCAACGGGTCAACAACATGTAGGAGATGTTGCAGGCAAGCACCAAAGTGCGTGAAAAATGAGACTACATATTATCCTCCATTTCTCTTTACCCTTTTCTTTTAAAAACATAGGAAAAGCCATAAAAGGGATAAAATGGAAACAACATAAACCATAAACAATATAAACATGATCGTGGATGTATGCTGGTACGTTGAAAATTTTCTCCAAAAAAGCTGGTAGTATAATATCTTGTTTCAAATACTTATCGATCAATTACAATTGAAAATATTAATAATTAGTTTGAATTACAAATAAATTACCTCCAATTACATTTACGACGTACCAGGCGCCTCCATCTACCCGATGATGGTTGCATTTACATACAAGTTTTTAAGCCCTTAATGGTTATAATACCGAGCCGTTAGGGGCTTAAAGACGCAAAAAATAACAAGAAGAAGAATAAAAAGAAGAAGAAGAAGAAGAAGAAGAAAAAGAAGAAGGGTAAATTCACAACGTCCTTGTACCTTGTTGGGTATGTCCTTAAACGAAGTGTATATATGTTCAATAAACACATTTTTGCAGTTGTTTTGCTCTTCCCTTTAGGTTTATTGTTGCAAAAATCAATATTAAAATCTTCGAATATTAAAATGTTTCATGTACATTTATGGCGAACAGTTAATTGTCAAGACCAGACACAAGACACATGTATTGTACAGTCGCTACGTTGATGTTTTTCCCCTTAAAACCTCTTTAATACCTTTACTACCTGGGAAATCAGGAAGAATCAGTTCGATTCACAGTCTACGCTTAACTTGTTGGTGCGTAAAGACCTGTGCCTTTTTCGCCTTATAAGAAAGCCGCGTTCAATGAAGAACCATTAACCCAGCTCAGTAGAATGAGTCACTCACGAAATTATGTCAAAAGGGTTTCGAGTTTGTTTTCGAGTCGGTTCGTGGTTTTCATTCCAGAATGGTTTCGTGTCTTTTGTTTTCGCAAAGTTAGAGTTCGGAGATTTCTGAGAACCTTTTTTACTTACTCAAAGCTCAAAGGAAAGAAAATCTTTCAAATATATGCCCTCGTAAATAAAAAATGCAACTCGACTCAATCGTCTAACAAAAATTGAAAAAAAAACAAAAAGTTTGACAAATCAAAAGACCGGAATCGGAAACGGGCAAAGTAATTATCGTTGCCATCAAAAGTCACTGTTCCATTGTGTGCTTCGGCTCGTGATTGACGGGTTCCAGTGACGGCGGACTTTGGATTCAATCGAACAAAAACCAAACTGTGGCGCAAACGACGCGGTGGTCCGTGAGTGAGACATAAAATTGAAAAACCAGGTCAGCGACGAAGCACCATGTTAGGACGTGTAAAAATGATGTGGCAAAAATGGAAGGAATCTATGCCAAGGATCTGAGTGGAAGTGGAAACGGCGCGGGCAGAGCATGGGTCGGTAAATTACGTTTTGTAATAATGATGTCCGGTCGTAAAGTATTCTCATGCTACGTTTTTTAACACCATTTCATTTCAAAATGAGTCCCTGATGCTACTGATGGAAGCAGAAGGTACAATGAGCTACGACACGACACGAGAAGGATAAAAACTGTTCGTCTATTGCCTTACCGTTTGTGAAACGCCGTTGAAATAACAACCGGTTAAAACGGAACAAGGACACGAGAAAAACGGATGTAACGCCACTTTAATGGGTTTCGTATTTAGAACCAGTAGCACTTTTCAGCCAAGTGGGTGTTTGAAGCGGGGCTAGAAAAGCTGGCTGGAGGTTTCTTGTTTCTAGCCAGGGTTATTGCTCAACTATGTGCTCGGTTGTAAAAACCCAACGCATCGCAAAATCGTTTCCCACATGCCTTCGTAAATGCTTGGTATGTGTTTGAGAGGAAAAACTCATACAAAATTTCCTGCAATCCATACGAAATTCGAGGCCAACAAAAAGCAAAACAGCTTCCCGACAATTATCGCCTAAGCCGTGTGCCAAAATGAACTCGTTATTCGTCGTTCAACAAGTAATGAGCTCGGATGGCTTTGCGTTTAGTTGTAGTCTTGTTTCGACAAACACACACATACTCAGATAGGCAGTACAAGTACCCAACGATGGGATTCGGAATGAGTCATTTGTTGTTGGTTAAACGAAGGATGACCTCGTTTATCCTCGTCGTTTCAGCATCTTCATTTCGAAACCTCCATTGACAGCTCATCAAAGAGTGGTTTCTAGATGGCTGTAATATTTATCTTCTTATATTACTCATTACGCTACTGTCCCGTATTTCCGCAGTTTTTGCTTACGGGCAACGTCACAATTGATTGTTGAAACCGACTTCAAACTAACACTTCCCGGAGCCGACGTTGTGTTTCCCTAACCCTCGAACAAGCGGCGTTGCCACATGTCAGAAGGAAGCCTTTTTAATTGACTTTATAATTATCTCACGGTCAGAGCTAATATTTTCAACTGGTCCAAGACTGGGGTAATGCTTCCTTTTTTATCGTCGTGGTACCGGGATTGCTAAAATTAATTTCACATCATTTTACGGCTAAACAATACGGCAACGTATTGTTTTTATTATACCATAATAAATAAATTTTCAGGCTATTTCTCAGAGAGAAAATGATGGTTTCACATGGGTGTGCCTTTTCTAGCATGTTAAGTGACTGTGTACGAAGGTTTTTGACGGTGGTACTACTTCACCGTCCCTAAAATTTACTAACCATCGCGCAATTAATAGCACATTAGTGAATCAGTGCACACATACAGACCAAAAAAAGATCTCATTATGACTCGGGACTTTTTTTAAAAGTAGTCGTACAAAACGACATTCAACTATATTGACCAAGTATGTCAAAGTCTCTATAATCCAATAAACAAATAATATTGAATTAAGGCAGCCGTAGAATATGTTAAAATTCACCCCGTGTTATTGGATAACTATAGATATTGAATATTTTAAATTAATAGTGTACAGTAGACGTGGCTGTCCCAACGTGTACCCCAAAGGCTAACCCTCAGCGAGTTCCGCATCACAAAACTGTGGCTCGGACTTTGCAGTTATTTTACATTCTACTCCCAGGACTATTGTGCTAAACATAGGCCACAAAGGAAACGATGCGTCAGTAGAGGGATAGAACCCGTGCTCCGCGTGTGGGTGGGACGGATTCAGTCAGATTCCAAAAAAGATTGTGCTTGTTCCGGTGTGTACGGGCAGACTCACGAGCGCTAGCTCACCTTATACATCACCCCCGAGGTAGTTCCTCTTAGGCAAATGGGGTCGAATGGGAATTCATACACCTTTTTCGGCCAGCTCTTTTTTGCGAACTACATCGCAAACATGCTCGATACTGCTGCGAATAGTTCACCAGGTTTACTTACAGCGCTCACTAATGCAAAACATCCGCACCAAACACCACATTCGCTCCGGGGCGGGGTGGCAACTAGATGGGAAAGACAGTGGTTGTTGGTACGGTTATGTCTTGCGGCAGAAATGTCAGTTAATTAGTGTGGCTTTCCGACATTTCTATTACGCATTCAATGAAACCCTCCCCCTCCACGTATTTCCCGTCAGCGGGGCGAAGATAAAGGGAATCCTGCAATCGAGGAAATTTTCCAATCCAAACCACACCTTCGTCTCACCCTGCCTTACCCCTTGAGTAGAAGTGAAGTTCGCCGGAGCACCAATGAGAGTTTACTAACCGACTTTGGACATGCCTTAAAGAGTATATTATCCGAACAAAACGAACAAGAGAGATCTGACGGTAATGCTTTGGTAATGGGAGTGGAAAAAGGTGTGCCAAAATGGTTACCTGCGGCTAATAAGTTTAGTGGCAAAAATGGTTACCTGCGGCTAATCAAGTAAAATAGCTTGCTCGTAAAGAATGCTGTAATTTTAGGAAACCAAGAACTCTTTATCAACCTAGATCCACCATAATCGACCAGCAAAACAATTAGAGATACTACTTTTGTAACAGAGGGCAACAGATCGTTAGGGATCAATTAATTCAAATCGAACATAATTGAAAATGTGTTTGGCTTTCGATTAATACTAGTGTGAATCATGATCAATTAAATTTTCCTGCTTATTTAGCAAAACGAATATTTGTTCTTTTCTGTTATTGACTTCTTGAACTGAAATTAAAACATTATCAACTTATGTTGCAATTAAAAAACTTTTCTCTTTTCATTCTGTAGGGCTTTAAAGAAAAATTTAATATTCTATCGTTGAATCTCTTCAAAGCATTCTTTTTACTTGACTCGCTTTATAATGCTTTGCTACATTGAATGTTTGAAATGTTTTAAGTTAACTTTCAATTTACCCTTTTATTTGTTGCCGGTTCACCTAGACTAAATGCACAATAGATCTTAACAACATAATCTTTTGAAAAACGTTGGCCCTTTGCCATGAATTATATAATTGAAAATGTATAGCTTATAGTTTAGATAATTTTATATTATTCTCATGGATGTATTAAACAACTTTTGTGTCAAAAACATGTTTAATGTGTTCCAAATGATATCTGAATGAATTACTCTAATGGATATAATAACCTTTTTACCTTTTGCAATTGAGGACAATAAAAAAATAAAACGATTTGAGTACTGCTAAATCTGTATAGAAGGAGGAACCGAGAGGTTAACAATTCATCATTTACTTTCGAAAAGTATAGTCTCATAGTATTCACAATAAAAAATATAATTCATCCAATCACTCCACTCAAAGGGAAAATTCAGCATGGTGAAACCATAAGCTGATTTTCTCCATTGCGTCCTCACATCGGCAACCATCAATACATAACTTGCATACGAAGAAGCATCCACTTAACACGTGCCGCGTAATCCTTTCCGCATAAATCATGCAGACAAAGGAAACAATGCTTTAAATAGGTGGCGAAGATAATTCACTTCAAACATTCAAAATGAAGAGACAAACAAGCCCTATAAAAAATTGTTTCACAAACAAATGCGAGCTGCAATTGTTGGAATTCCGGGTAATTGTTGGTTTTTGTCTTTTGTTTCTTCTTATTTACGACCCACTGCAATGCACAAAATACCCTGGCATCCGTAAATGAGGCAAGACCAAAAAAGGAGGATGCAACAAAATGCCCCATCCGTCGTTAACGAATTGGTGGAAAGCAGGAGTACACAATCACATGAATCATTTTTTATGTAAAAGTATTGCTCAAACGGCGCCATTATTTTTTTGTGAAAATGATTATGTGTATTGAATGGGAAATGCGAGCAGGGAGAAAAAGGAAACAGATTTAAAATTGAGGCTTCAATCTGAACAAACCACGATAATTTATTTCAAGATAGAATCGAGCGGTTGATATGGAATTTAAGCACCCTTTGTGGAAATCGGTTAACAAGGACAATTTGAATTGAAAATTTACTGTAAATCAAAGAAAAAGTCTATAAACCACAAGAAACTACGGAAGAAAACACCTACACGGGTTTTAAACGAATTGTGGGAAACGAAGCGGAGTAAGTCTTGACTTTAAAGGATTGAATTAATTCACTCAAAGAACCAAAAAACTCCAGCATTGTCATTTAAGATAATCCTTCACATGGCAACATTCCAACGAGAGATCTCCCCAAGAACTTTTCCATGCAGCTGCCTTCAGTGCGGTGTTTCGGAGAAAACCTCCCCGGAAAACATACATCAAACGAGTTGCTCCGAATAGTGACCCCTGCCCAGGACGATTCTTTGGCAACGGAAACCCGTATCGTTACTCTTTCGTCTTGCTATCACTGACAGTCATTCTTCCTTTGACTTCCTCGTCGACGTAACGAACAGAAGGACCCCCGGAGCGACCGCAGTTGACACAATTCGATGCTTCATTATGAGGATTACCATGGTTTTTATTCAATCTACACTCGTCTGCCATCCGTTGCCGGTGCCGTTTGTGTTCCGCAATGGACAGCTCCGCTCATTTCGGTGCTCGTACAATAATTGGAAGTACTGCATCACACCAACCACTCCCCATACCACTCGCCACTGACACTTTATCAGTAAGCCTCCCTTCGAGAGGACGTTCCCTGAGTGTATGTGTGTGTGTGTTGCTGCACGTCATGAATTATGGTTATTAAAATCATAACTCATCCGCTGACGAGCGAAACTGCAGCAAGCGAAAACGACTCCACGAAGGAAAATGAACGAACGAACGACCGAGCGTGCGGTTTGACATTTACGGTGACTTCCATGCCCTGGGAAATCACGATTCGTTTACTTGATTGCTGCAGTGGGGCGCGATTCGCGGTGGCGGACAACAGCATCAACTGGAAAATAATTCCCAGTCAGCCAAATCCCACACTGTTAACCATGAAGCTGTACGATCTACTGACGTACTGCCTTACCCATCGAGTTTTTGGTGGTCTTGGTCGCTTCCGCTGCTCCGAATGCCATCAAGTAAAATCAAAATATTTTCTGACAATGCCCATTCATATATATAAAGCTTTTGTTAAACAATAAAAGCCCAAGAAAAATAATTAAAAAGGACTCTGGTACCAACACTTTCCCAGAAACTATTCAGAAAATATCTCTGAACACTGCTGAGATTAAAATCGTTATTAACCTTAATTATAATTACTGCATTTTCGCGTCCAGAACATAACGGCTTTTAACACCAGCTCTGTCCATTTCTGACTTATTGATTGCAACCATTTCTTTAATACTACTGAAATAAGTAAATATTAATGTTTTGCTACAATTGCAGTAACTGAATCAATTCAAATCTCTCCGGCCTACAGGAAGAACGGAAACACGTGCAGTACCTAGGAATGCTCTTGTTGATGAAGTTCCAGTACATTCTATCACACTGACCTGCCGCATTACCGCTGGGCAATGAATTCCTTGGAGCACGAGCCTGCGGTTGAAGGGAGGCTCATCCATTAACGATTCACCTGTACCACGCTCGGGCAGCTCTGGGTATGCGTTTCTTAGGATCGTTGGATTGTGCAGATGGTAGGTTCATAAATATTTCGACCTGCCTTGGGCAAAACCCGGTCCGACGATTCTCAGTGGGATGTAAGGAATGCTAGTTTAAGTTGTCTCAAGTTTGATCGTCTCAGAATAGAATCATCGTGATGGTCAACAACATTCCCATCTTTAGCTTCAACTGGGTCAAATGGATGTCCTAAGCGACGTACTTAATCTTTCACTTCCATTAAATGCATCTCGTGACCCGAACTCTTAGAAAGATATATCCATTATAATGGATTAACATTTTCATAAAATTAACTAACGAAAAAGAAACGGCCCGAAATGTCTATACACAAATGGCAACATTTTTCCAGACGCGACTTGATTACAGAAATGCTCCTATCATCCTATCTTTTACGCTCGTCATCTAGATCATGCAAAAACCTGAATCTTTTCACAACCTCATCCTTTTTAGGACTCATCCTAATGAGAAGCTACTCCTATGGGTATTGGGTATCACAATTACTCAATTTGCAACCAACTTTGCGAGGTACGGGTCGTAACCCGTTTTGTATTCAAAGCCCACGGAGTTGGATCCTTCGCCCGTTACAATCGGCATCTCGAGCGAATGCAATTAGGAAGCGAACTGATCAAAACTGAACTCCCAACGAGCTGCTCCTTTTCAAACGACGTGTATTCAAAGGAAAAGGGTAGAAGGAGCGAAAAGTCTGAACAGAAAAGTTCAAATAAAAGAAGGAAAATCATGACAAATTATAATGAACATTCTGTGACTGTGGATGGCACAGATCTTTTTTTCCAAAAGCATCCCGTTTTTTAGGAAAATTCTAGAAGCAAATTCTCGTGTTGGCTTTTTCAATCAATCTTTTTTCTCGTCTCAGATTTGCACACTATATCATTGAATTCCTTCGCGACATGTAGCTTGTGCTCTTGTTTGGCGTGCAATTAAGTTGCAATTGCATTTACCCTACGGCACGTTTCAGATCTAAAATGCATTCTCAAAAGCGTGTGTGGTAAAATCTCACATTTTTTGGACAAGGGTTCAGCTTGCTCGATGTCCCGATGTCCCGGACTACGAAACAAGCATACTCCCTCCTCTTGCCCTTTGGATTCCATCCCGCTATGCACCTACACGGTAGAAGCATGGATGGAAGGGCTTCTGTCCCTAGGTTAAAATCTCAGTTTACGGACGCTGTGGCACGCAACTAACTCCTGAAGGGTGAAAGCGCGTGTCGCTAAAGGACTAACAGGTACCCCCTGCCTACCAGGGTCATGTTTCCCAAGCCTAAAGCGACGGACTCGGTGCAGTGCAACTTAAGCGGCTCAGGAGATCGATCCGACAGCTGGCTTATCTGACACCAATACCTCCTAAAAACCCGAAAATGGGGACTTGCACTTGTTCTTGAGGCATGGACTCTTCCCTTTTACTGCACTTGGCGTGCTGACTCGTTCTGCGATTTCTCGCCCTCTTTCTGCACTTGCGTGCTCTCCTTGCACTTTCGTGCCTGCACTGAACGTGCCTGTATGTGCCACGATTGATCCACCGTTCTGCTGCTGGCCGAGACCAGCAACCCCAGGAAAAGCGCAAGGCAGCTCCTTCGTGTCCGGTGGATCGCTCGATGGCGAACGCATCAGTCGGGGCCCCCACACGTAGGCTCTGGCGACTTCTGCGGCGTGAATCTTCAAGGAGAGTGAGTCCCTTCCGAAACACTCCCTACGTCTTCGCGGTCCAGTCCGCTGACATAGGGTCAATCCTAACCTCCCTCACTCGGAGAGGCTCAACAGACCAGAGGGCTAGATATCAAAAAGCAGGATTAAAGATACCTTACAAGGCCCGTTCCGTCTGCGGCACACTACCATACCCCGTCCAGTCATGATCAAGAATGCTACAGTGTTGGGCCACCGAGCAGACATAGAAATACACCTTCGAGAGTTTCACTCTGATAGTGCACGAGGGGGCGGATATCCCTCCCACCCAGATCTCTGTTCGTCACCCCTGTTTCCAGGGGGTCCAGTGGCGCCACGAGGAGGCCAGTATTCCAGGCGTTCACGCCGTCACACCGTTTGACCGGAATGACCCCACATTGACTGCGAGCCCTGGTAAAATCTCACTCACGGTGCGGTTGAAGGCATTTCGATATGAGTGGCAAAAGTGACCACAATTTTCGACAGTTACGACACGCACTAAATTGTGCTAATGGCACGCAATACAGGACCGGACGTCGCCTGAGATCGAATGTATCGTTTGCCTATGATCGGTTGACTGCATCGCTAACTCCAATTCTAAACCAATCGAAACCGACTCGGATACGGGAACACCTACCGGCGGGGTTCGAAATTTGGAAAAGAACGGGAACGAGGAAAACCCGAGGTGAAAGTCATGAATTCCCATCTGAAACGCACGGCCTGTCGGTTGTGGTAAACGTTTTGAATCGAAACATTGCTCGATAGCTATAGGACGGTTCGTTAGCAGTGAAAAGGTGACCCTTCATCCCCTTGAAAAAGCACTCTTTCGAGAGGACTTGACACTCGATATGTCGCAAATAAAGAATGTTTGGGCCATAATTTGCGTGTTTGGCTAGGTTTTGAACTGAAGCTAGAAAAAAACGCACACAACCGGGATCTGACTGAAAGCAATGTATTTTATTGGAAATCGATTGAAACAGATTTTTTCATGTTCAGCGAGGAAAAGAAAAAGATTGTACGTATGGGATTCTGTAATGTTTGAAACAATCGAAAATTAAATCCGTAGTATTTAAATGAAAAACAAGACCTAATTGCGCCGTATGGAAATCAATCCACATACCGCCATATTGCTGTCGTTTTGCATCGGGACAACATACTGTGCTGGAAAAAATTCACTCTTTCAAATCCGTTCAAAAACCTTTGCAGCCGAATGTTGAGCTAAATGTGAAATCCGCCAACCCTCAAAGTTGGGAACAAATAGAAAGCACTGCAAACATGCAACACGCACCGGAAAAATATCCTTCCACCAAAAGAGGTCACGATCCACATCACCGTAGCTCATGACGTACACACAAACACGTGCAAGTCACGAATAGACCGCATTTCCAATTCTACACTTATTAAAAATTCCAACATAAATACCGCACTTGCGAGCAAGGGGGTTGCGAACAGGGTAGTACAATCGGTGCAGTTCTTGGTGCATCGTCAAGGGAAAGGTCGATAGCCACGTGGAAGTGCATTCCTACACGTTTACGTACCCGACTTGGTAGTTCGGTTGAATTTGTACCGTTTATCGTGTTCACATCATGATTGTACGATGCTCGAAAACGTCCGTAGTTGGCATCGTGACTAATCGTGTCAATCTTGCAACGCCAGAAGCGAGAATGCATTCGGTTGCGCTATGCCTAGCTGTTGCATTTCGGGATGCATTTCAATCTCGACCTTTGCGTGCGGGACACAGCTGACATGTGAAACTGCTGCACAGACAACACATGTATTCTGGCAGGTTGAATATTCTGCCGAATGACCCGACAACAAAGGAACGGTCATTGTCATGTGGATCTAACCTCCGATGGTGTATGTGCAAATTGCAATATGCCAGCAGGGGTCGGATTTGCTTTCCAGTGAACCGATGGATAGAACAACTTTCGAGAGGATGACATTTCAATAAAAAAACATCTTTTTGGATTAAGATGTAAAATTTCAATAAACATCTACCCCCACAGGTTTCTCGAAAAAATAAAAGTGATTATAAGACTTACTTATTTTTATTTTATTTGCATCGTTCTTCAACACAACACAGATAAAACTTAAACCTTAACCAATTGATATTAATACTCTAACGAACTATGACTGAATATGAGAATTCTTCTATTAACATGACCAACATGTTCCATTACTTTTTTTATTATGTTTTTATCTGAACTCTCATATGTCCAAAGTGAATGGGTACTATTCTATAAAAAAAATTGAAAGAGCCCAATATAAGTTAATGGTTTCGAAGCTTGTGGTAATGTAAACAATACGTCCCATCCATGGCTGAACTTCACTATCATGAGTTAAACAGTATCCTGCGTTGGAAAGAACGTGAGGTGTGAACTCATCGCATAAATAAGCGGAAATAACAATTAAGCGAACAAACCGTTATCCGTTGCTTTTATTGTTATTTTTATTAATAATTTATTAATCGACTTCCAAAACTGAACAGCTCCCAATGCTCCAACAAAACGGTTGGTATTTCAATAAATTACCACATAATGATGATCATTTTCGCACGAAAAAGGAATGGATGGGTTGGATGGGTGAATCCTTTGTGAATGGCAAGTGATTCAGATACACCATATTCCAGCCCAAAACACCCCCAAGGCCAAACTTCCCACGTGTCTCCGATACGAACCCCTGGGCGATGGCATGAAAGGACCAAAAAGATCATTTTTCTTCGATTGGTCCATTGTTATTTGGGCTCAGGAAAAAGGTTTCAACTAGTGATGAGTCTTACGATTCTTTTCACGGATCGACCCGGAATCGAGTCCGTCCCTAGAAGAATCGATTCCGACCCGTAGGTGCAACGAGTTCGGGTCGACCCGAACCAACGGGTCGAACTCGCATATGGACAGCTGCACTTACTGGTCGACCCGGAGTCGTTGCACCTACGGGTCGACCCGAACCAACGGGTCGAACTCGCATATGGGCAGCTGCACCTACTGGTCGACCCGGAATCGTTGCACCCACGGGTCGACCCGAACTCGTTGCACCTACGGGTCGACCCGAACCAACGGGTCGAACTCGCATATGGACAGCTGCACCTATTGGTCGACCCGAACTCGTTGCACCTACGGGTCGACCCGAACCAACGGGTCGAACTCGCATATGGGCAGCTGCACCTACCGGTCGACCCGGAGTCGTTGCACCTACGGGTCGACCCGAACTCGTTGCACCTACGGGTCGTCCCGGAGTCGTTGGAATCGAGAGTTCGACCCGGAGCGCTCCGGGTCGGTTACGGATCGCTCCGACCCGATAGGTTCGGGTCGACCCGCTCATCACTAGTTTCAACCGTTATTCTGTGTATGAATATTGATGGTGACGAATGATTTCGCCTCATTTATGTCTTGTTCGAAGGAAGATTGATGGTTGCGATTGAAATTGATTATCTTTCTCTGGGTGGTGAATGGGCAGGAGTCTTTCAGACTCAGACACTATTTGGGGGGTTTCCTTCTCATAGTGGTGCTGTCTTGTTCCAATATAAATCATATACATTAAAAGTAAAGGTTATTATTTGTACAGGTTAGTTGGAAATCAAGAAACATTATTTCACCTTACTTCATGATGTATTAATGCTTAAAATGCATACAAGTTTTATCGATACTGGCGCCTATGAAAAGGTGCACTTCCGGTTCTCTAAAGTTATTTCTGGACAAAATATTTAACTGCCAAGGCGCATCATTCCCAAATTTTGAAAAAAAATGGAATGAATACCAACACCGCTACATACACAGCAGACATAGTTATCCTCCATGTCTATGATCAGTTCACGCAGTTTCTGGCATTAAAGCTAGTAAAAAAGTTAAAGAAAAGGACAAAATTTTCACCCACCAGCTGAGATTTGTAAAAAAGTGCAGTTAAAATTGTATCTTTAATTTTATTAAATTAGTTCAAAATTATGTAAATCGCAACTCACTGGGAACAGGCGCGTATTCAGGGTGGCCGAATTTCATAAAACCGGTTTTTGAAATAATTATCCACCAATAGTTTCCCAAAGATTTTCCCTACCTTGTCCCTTTACTCGATTGATCGGTTGACTTTTTGAACCCGGAACTCAATTTCAAAATCGAGCCACTTTAAGGTCACTGCAATTAAATGTGAGCTGTCAACAACTCCCGCACGATCTCGTCTACACAACTTGTGAACACAACTAAGCTGTGGTCAAGGGAAAATTTGTTAATTCCACATTCCTTCACAATAGATATGGCTCCTCCCCAAACCACCTCTGAAGCTTTGAAGCATTCCATTCCATAACGTTTCTACGCCCTCCATGTGCAATCCTTTGCCCCAAACTCATCGCAACCATCGAAACGATGCGGAAAACACGGACGATGGGTAGGGAAAAACCACGCGGCTGAGGTGTACGTCAATTGCACGTCAGATTCATTCCGGTGCTGTTAACACTTAAAAACAATAGACATCCAAGACAGGTCTGTGTCCAAGCCAGAGCCTACTCATGGCCGCTTTCCCCCGCCTTGCCCAAGGACTGCTAATGAATAGTTGTTGTTTGGCGTGCGGTTTTGGTTAACCCACTACTTCCAGCATGCCACCAACGTTTGAAGTTTGTTTGTTTGTGTTGATGCATTTCCTTTTCTACGCCAACCAGTTAGCCAATTGGGGAGCAACTGTGGATCGGTCGTAAGTTGTTTAATTTCAGCTACTTTACTCGTCTAATAATTGGTCATATGATATGACCGGTTTACTGTCTTCATCGTTAATTAGTTATAACCCTTTTCAACGAACCACGATATTACGACATGAATATGCACATGCAGTTGGAACGTTTAATAACTTCTTAATAGTCGAATTATTTTCCTACTTTCTGTACAAGAAAGATAATCATTTTCCAATTCCGATAAATATTGAATGGTAATGGAATTCCATAATTAAGTCTTACGGAGGCTCATCCGAGAACCTACCGCCGACTCGTTACTGTTTGCTTGTCACGCAATTTCAATCAAGCGTACATGTTTATCACAGTGAAGCGTTTTCGACCAGTAGCATATGTTAATGGGCCCAAAATGGAGTCCAATGACGACCGCACCATGTTTGCGGTTGCCCGGACAGGTCAAATACGATTGAAAATTCCCTCCTTGATCAGCACCAAATACCTTGTCAACCATGACCCGCAAGATTGACGTACACTTCCTAATTGGTGCAACCTCGAAACCGTATCAGAAGTTCGAGGAGAAGGCACCTATTTTAGAGACCTCGGTAACTGTCCATTAAGAATGAACAAAAGAATGAATCTTAATGCATCACCTGACGGAAAGCTTTGGGCTAACATTGCGAATGTTAAAATGCGGCCGTCACTGTCACCGGAGACAGCCGGAGAATCACTGAGGTAAACAATGAGTAGAAAACATTCTGGACATTAAAACCTTTCCCACAGAAAACACTTACAAAAAAAATCCAAAAAGCTATGAGGCGGTCCTCATGTTACCAGCCAGGAAGAGAAAACACGAATTGGATATCTAGCAACGCATACCGTGGAGTCCTTTTTTTGCCATCCCACAATCCCACGGCTCATACACATCCAAGGGAACGCAATATAGCGAACACAAACAGCAGCAGCATCCAGATGCCGGGACGTCTTTCATCTGTCAACTACAGGAAATGATCAGAACGTCACCCAGCTGCCATGGTGGGTGTTTGCTGGCCCATTTTTCCCATTCGGTGCGTTGACGTTGATTCACGCCACGGTTATGCTCGAAGAAGCTGAAGTAGGTTTACGTGGCTCCCTATCCTAACTGAAGCGTTCATTTGTGGCAAGCACCGGAAGGCAAAAAAATACCACCAAAACGGCCAACAAGAAACAATCCGACTTAAAAATCCCGGAAAATCCCAACAAGACCTACTCACCGAGGTGTCCGAAGGGAACGTTCTGCAAAAAGTGCCCTGAGAGGAACGGAAAAGAAAACACTCCAGTCCGGGAAGGAAAATTAGACGTGAAACATGAAAATCCACACCAAACAAAGAGCAAACCCGGAAATGTCAGTCAGCCCCTGGCCAATGTCGTTGGTTTTGAGGTTCCAAGAGATGGATCAAGGAGCAAACGAAACAAAAAAAGGAACAAATATACACGGGGGCAAAAATAAGAGTGTTCCACTTGAAATGCCTCATTTCCACTCTGACGAGCAAGCCACTTATGCTGCGTTCCTAAGAACGTTCATTCCACGGCCGGATGAGGTTGATGACGTCTTTCTTCGACCTTCTCAACTTTCGCTCTTTTGTGGTTTGAGCTGGGAAGTTCGTGACGCTTCGCGTATCATTTTCACTGGAATACTAGAGGGAAACCTAAAAGCGTAAAACAGGAATAACAAAATCTTTCCGGCTGGCATTAAAAAAGATGGAGTCGATGATGAAAAATATAACAAAAAATGCTAGAATCGCAAAAAGAGCACACATGTCCTTCATCGTTTGGAAATGAATCTTTCATCTAGGGGGGACGCTGTTTGCACAAAGTTGTTGGGAAAGGGATAGGAAAATGTATGATTCTCTTTTTTCCCCCTGGTATCACTCCGTAAGCGAGTGTGTCGCAATTAAAACAGCAACCAACAGCGTCATAGAGTCAGCGAGCCGTAGATTGTGGGTTTATGTGTTGACGAGATAGTTGTGAAACTAATTTAACGAATGAAGATTCCCTCAAACATACTCCATGCCGTTTCATTAATGTGTTTGTTTGTTCTTTGACGTATCCTATGAAAAGTGTGTCTTGATTTTAGCAAAAGATAAAACATGGATTTAACCTGTGACGAATTGTTTTTAACTAATCATTGAACCTTTCAACTTTTTGCTAAAGAGATTTAATATAGTGTTTTCTCTGTGAACAGCCCATCGGACCTGCATCCCAGACTTGAGTTTTGTTAGTTAGCACTGGAATTTGTGCACTTTAAAATTAACCAATGGTTGACTTCAGTTGGGGTAACATTTTAAACGCTTTCCCTTTTGCACGAAAGCTTAAACCACGCATCCGGTATTGGGAAAATCGTAATGCGTTATTGGGCGTTCATTAGCAATTAAACATACACACAGATCCACCTTAATCCGTTGCATGCACTGCCGGACACGGTGATGAACTTCCAATGGGAAAAAGGAGAAGATGTTTGGAAACTGTTTGATCATTGACCTCGAGAACACATCGCACAATCAGGTGGATTCTTATTTAGTTCTCGCAATAAGTTTTCCAACCAATATACAATCGATCCATTCGAGGTTACCCGCTGCTAACTCCAACGCCACTGGTCGGTCATTGGACGTAATTTCAATTTATCGATTTACTCAATTATGACAATGAACCCATCGATGTGCTGCAGAATCGATAATCAAGACCCGAAGGACCGATAATTGTATTAAACCCAAACGACAGGAGCGGGTGGAGATCATTGAGCTAATCCGATTCATATGTGGGCACGAGTGGGGCAGTTTTGCTGAATTTTGACGAATGAGTTTTCAACTTTCTACGAAATTGCATTAAATATATTGTAAATTTATAGAATTATTTCTTAGTTAAACGAATCGTGCTTAGGTGTTCTATATTTCCGCTGTAAAAATACAACCTGGTTGTTACTTTGAATTGTAGCACATTTGAATACATCTAGAGGGACAGCGACACCTACCTCTCACTCTTGGAAGTAGAACTTCAGATTGACTGTTTCATAAAATGATGCATCATTTTATAGAAAACGCTTGTTTACAACTACAAAAATTAGTGGCTGTAGCTGAACTGCTTTCAAAATTATTTTTGCAGTGAAACGATCCATTCACTAAAAACCTTAGTGCAAAATGACGTAAGAACATAAAAAAATAACGGTATCACACAATCTCAAAACATGGGTTACGATATCGGAAATACATATATGATGTATAACAATAACCACCTTCATTAAAAAATTCAAACATTGGAGAAAACCCTTGACGGGGGAATGACAAGATTTATGTGCAGAGTCACATTACTATCTAACCATTTTCTTTACATTGCTATTGCACTTCCGGAAAACTTCCAACTGACTTCGTCGTCGTCGTAGTCCCAGATTTCTAGTCGAAGCACTGATATTACAATGTCATAGATAGGACCGTACGCCGGAATAATGTAGTGGTCACAAATATATTTATAACCGGTCGAACAGAGAAAGAGAAAGACACAAAAATTTTTTTTTTAAATATTTATTATCATGTTTAGTTCATAGTACTGACATAAGGTGACTGAATTTGTCAAAAACTTGCAGAATTGCTAACTATCGACAGAAAAAAGGACGAAACAATACTAGCATTACTTATATGAAGCAAAACAATTTATTTCAAAGAATTCATCATCGCATAGCATTGTAATTATTTTTGCAACCACCAGCCAAACATTAAAAAAAAGAAAAGAGGACATTAACCATTTAAAAAAAGAACAAGTTAAAATCTAGAATTATGAAATTACTTTAATACATGAGATGATCGTTAGAAAAAAGGAAACAATATCAGCAAAAATATTCGAATATGTTCTGAACTCAATGAATGAGTTATTCATTTTCAATTCAATCTTCGCATAAAGTGCAGCAACGTACACCATTTGGTACGTATGTAAATTTTAAAGTCAAACTTCTAAATGTGCCACATTGAACAAACAAATCGATAACGACGGGTTCCTGTATATCCTGACGCTCGCAAGGAGGCACAATGCAGCATAAATGGGATTCACAAAAAAAAATCTTTTGCAAGGCTTAACCGCTACATCGAACATCGTACTGGAGCGGCCTCTTGCTTACTTCAGTAGTAGATGCAGTTGGATTGCATCAGCAGTTTACGACTATCACAATCAGTCGTGCGAAAAAGAATACGAAAGGTCTTCGGCTTCTTATGGTGGATGGCTTCAAGCGACATCCCAGGGAAGCGTGTCTGCAGTATCTCGTCGGATACGGTACGAATGCCATTAAAGTCGCAACATACAGGGTCCGCAGTCATACAATGGCAGGCCCCAACCGGTACAGGGATTCATGAACGTGCTAGGGGGATTGCCTGTACCGGTAGAGGGATATCCGCGGGCATATAATTGCAAACCGCGGTGGCTGAGGGGAATCAAGCTGGCGTATTGTTGCGATTGTCAACCGGTCGCAAAATAGTAGGTATCTGGCAACCGTGCATGATTCAAATGTGTCGCACAAATGACCGTTAGATGGCGTGCTAAACAACTAATCGAACACGTTGAAAGGAAATATCAAATTTAGTTTTTGATATAATATTTTTTCCGTGAATACTAAATACGAAATTTAATTTAAACGTAGTTTTTCGTCGTTTTTACTTGAAATCTAACGGTTACTCATGCGATACATTTGAGTGTGCGGTGCACAGCACCGCTCATGCACGGTTGCCAGATACCTACTATTTTGCGACCGGTTGACAACCGCAACAATACGCTCGCTTGATTCCCCTCAGTCACCGTGGTTTGCAATTATATGCCCGCGGATATCCCTCTACCGGTACAGGCAATCCCCCTAGCACGTTCATGAATCCCTGTACCGGTTGGGGCCTGCCATTGTATGACTGCGGACCCTGTAATGTCATGCCTGTATCAGGTGTCAGGCGTACACGCAACGATCGGAAGCCACCACGTCCACTGTTCCATTTCGTCATATCTTCCGTGCACGCATGAGAATGCTTAGAGGGGATTAAGAACACTTCGTAATACTCATGTGGCATAACCGGCCAGCTTCTATATGTTGCAAAGATTTCCACCTCCACTAGCTGCTTAGCTATTTGCATGCTGATGACTGGATTCCGGACACGGTAAGACACATGCTCAGGTACGTCAAGCATCAATTGCGAGGACTCCTGCACTCGAATCAATTGGCTTCCTTCATCGTAGGTTAACAAAACCGGTGCAAAGGGGATCTTAAATCCTCCGAAACGGATCTCATCTGACGCCGACAAATCGATCACGTTATTACGAGCCATTTTTCTTATGTAAAATTCAGACATACTGCTATTCATCGTCCTTTGAAAACCGCAATGTCCTGTTATTTCGAGTTGAAATTGAAACATACGTATTTACATCAGCCATACTTTAGAGAACGGAGGATTGAACGCAACCCGGTTGACAGAAATTCAAATTTTCTGCTGCTGTCATGTAGTTCCAGCAAGAGTCCCAGCAACCTCCCAGCAAGTCAAAATTTGACGGATCGCCCATGTATTGCCGCACACATTTGCATTGGTTTGCTTGGTGGTGTGCGTGAGGCTAGCTCGCGTGTAGGTGTGTGTGTATGGTATATTCTATGAATGTGATATTTTCTTCTACCCGCAGAATGCTGCGGTGAAATCAAAACATTTGCTTTTTGAGAATTAAGTCATCGGAAGTTTATTATTCGGATATTTGCGATCATTCTGTTTTCTGACTTACCAGTGTAGGGATCCGGCCTTTGCAGTGGAGTTGCCGACTCAGAACGATCCAATTCTTATTAGCATATGCAATCCAGCTCATGCATCATTCGACGCATTCTTTAGCTTTGCTTTTCATTCCTAAAAGTAAAAAAAGTTAGAATGTTACTGATTTAAATCACCAAGATTTCCATCATTTTCATAAGTTTATTAGTTTGTTCTTACCTCAACAGTTTTAATGGCACAATCATAACACTTGCTGCTCAATGCACTTGCGCCTGCACTCTGAGATTGCTATGACCAGACTGCGCAAATACATGATGCTGTAGTTGCTCCAACAAGGAACACACTCACATATCTTAAATAGGTTTCGTACGTAAGTACGTGCGTATACGCGAATAACAACGCATGCTTACTGCAGTAAGCATATTGGGGATAGTTTGGCGTTGCATGGTTGCAAAGGATAGAATATGCATAGGAAGCATTCGCACCCTCTCTCTCCCTAAGAAAACGACCAACGCACACATTCTCATTTCTAATCATAGAGTTGAGGGGGGGAGAAGTACAGATTTTTGGATGCGGGGACCCAAAATCAGGGTGAACTGACATTTGTCGTCAACCGGGAAGTATTCAACTCACCTTCAGAGAGAGTAATTACACGTTGCCGGTACCAGTACTTAAACGTCAAATACTTTACACGTTACAGTCAGTTGCAATTGATGATAAGACGATAGTTATCTCGATAATTTGATGAAACATTCGCTTCAAGTTCTTCTGGATATGATCGTTGCCACTTGCAAGCATCACGCTCCAGCGTGTCTAATCTTGTTCTACGGAATTTTTAACTGTCATTCAAGACTGAAGCTGGGAACGCCATGGAAAATGAAACAGCATTTCGGTTTAAATTGTACGTTCAATAAACGTATACAAAAGTATATGGCCAAGTAGCGTATTCGCCAATCTTTTGGCTGCTTCAAATATGAATATATTTTTTAGTTGAAACAAGCTGGACATCCAGTTTTTGGAAAAGTTCGTTCGATTTAATGGATTTTAGCTTTATGCAAACGTGCATTTTCGTTTTGAATGTTGCGGAACATTGGACTGTCAAATTCCAGATGGATTGTCACTTTTGATTGTAATACCCTTATTAGACAAGGAATGTATCTGTCATATTTTTCCAGGAGTTATCTGCCAAACACTCTTGACAGATACATTCCTTCCTCAAAATCGGAATCAGGCATGACCGGTTCCGATTTTCTTTCGACTGGCATTTATATGTCAAAGAGGCGGTTTGTTTACTTTTTGCTTTGTTGTTTGCAACGGATTTTGTTCGTAACTCTATGATGAACAATACGCTAAATTCAAACATGAAAACGATCAAATAACTGCAAAACCCACTTTGTGGAACTTTGCGTTATTACACGAGCGGTCATCATTTATATGTCAAACGCCATGCCAGAGCCTACTTTGACAGTAAAAGGATGCCCGGTTGACAGAAATTCAAATTTTCTGCTGCTGTCATGTAGTTCCAGCAAGAGTCCCAGCAACCTCCCAGCAAGTCAAAATTTGACGGATCGCCCATGTATTGCCGCACACATTTGCATTGGTTTGCTTGGTGGTGTGCGTGAGGCTAGCTCGCGTGTAGGTGTGTGTGTATGGTATATTCTATGAATGTGATATTTTCTTCTACCCGCAGAATGCTGCGGTGAAATCAAAACATTTGCTTTTTGAGAATTAAGTCATCGGAAGTTTATTATTCGGATATTTGCGATCATTCTGTTTTCTGACTTACCAGTGTAGGGATCCGGCCTTTGCAGTGGAGTTGCCGACTCAGAACGATCCAATTCTTATTAGCATATGCAATCCAGCTCATGCATCATTCGACGCATTCTTTAGCTTTGCTTTTCATTCCTAAAAGTAAAAAAAGTTAGAATGTTACTGATTTAAATCACCAAGATTTCCATCATTTTCATAAGTTTATTAGTTTGTTCTTACCTCAACAGTTTTAATGGCACAATCATAACACTTGCTGCTCAATGCACTTGCGCCTGCACTCTGAGATTGCTATGACCAGACTGCGCAAATACATGATGCTGTAGTTGCTCCAACAAGGAACACACTCACATATCTTAAATAGGTTTCGTACGTAAGTACGTGCGTATACGCGAATAACAACGCATGCTTACTGCAGTAAGCATATTGGGGATAGTTTGGCGTTGCATGGTTGCAAAGGATAGAATATGCATAGGAAGCATTCGCACCCTCTCTCTCCCTAAGAAAACGACCAACGCACACATTCTCATTTCTAATCATAGAGTTGAGGGGGGGAGAAGTACAGATTTTTGGATGCGGGGACCCAAAATCAGGGTGAACTGACATTTGTCGTCAACCGGGTGGAAAAATATGATAGATACATTCCTTGTCTAATAAGGGTATAAACAACGCAGTGTGATTTGTTTTCCAATGCTCTATCTAGTGGGAGCCCACATTTTATTGAGCTAAGTTTTGTTGAGTGCAATTTAATGGCAAACTAAAGTGATAGTTCATAGCATTTTGTAGGGAAGTTTGAATCTAGCTTACTTCGAAGATACCGATTATACGAAGTATCTGATTTGCATGGATGTGTATACCTGCTGAACCATATTCCCCGTGTAAAAATACTGTCGCAGTATTATATCGTCAACGTCCATAGAAAAGTAAAAGGTTTCGTCTTTGATGAACAGGATTTCTTGTTGAAAATACTGAGTAATGTCTTTTGGTTTCTGTGGAAATACTCCACCCTTGGATCAAACACCAATAGAGGAAAGCAGCAAGAAAACACGTGTTGTCTCTTTGAAAGTCCAGTAACAATAATTTATTTCATACAGTTTAAGTTACGTTGACAGCCAAATGCAGTGCTGCCAACTTTAGTTCTTTTCTGCCCAAGGTTTATACGCAGAGGTATTCACCCATTTCCAACACTCCTCCTGGGTGAGTACCAACCTTACTACTTTACAAGTATTGTAACACGCGCTTTGCCGCACTACAGTTACTGTTGTTAGGCTGACTGGCTTTGCGTCCCCTGTACAGTGTTATGTCTTCGAACGGTTTGCTTCCTTCATTTTCCGCTGTGTACCCTGGATCCATTGGAGTTTTTACTGGATGGCAATTCTCCATGTTGAACTTTCGAAGTAATAACTCTATATACGATGTCAGTCGCAAAGAATAACAGCTATCTTTCTTCTCAATCTCATACCCAAGAAATTGGCGAATTTGACCTAGTGAAGCTATCTCAAACCTATCTTGAAGATTTTTGAAAACTTCATCGATTGCTTCCTCGTTGGAACTGCCTATGATTAAGTCATCCACATAAACTAACAGGTATACAACGATCCTCCCATGACGTAAATAAAGACACGGGTCTGATTCACACGCCTTGAAGCCTAGATCCAGCAGCACTGCATGTAACGCCTTATTCCAGCATCTAGCCGACTGACGCAGGCCATAGATGCTCTTACGCAGTCTGCAGACCATGTGATCTTTCCCCTTTTTGGAATATCCGGGAGGTTGAGACATGTACAGCTCCTCTTCAACTGTTCCATTAAGATACGCCGTTTTAAAATCAAACTGCTTCAACAGCAAATTCTCCTTGCTTGCCACTGCCAGCAGCACACGCAACGTCGCCAGTCGGGTGACCGGCGCGTAGACCTCGCTGAAGTCGATTCCAAACGACTGTGTGTATCCCTTTGCAACGATACGAGCCTTGTGCCTCACTATCTCCCCAGCTTCGTTCCGCTTTAGCTTGAAGACCCACTTCACTCCGATTACTTTCTTTCCAGGAGGTAATGGCACTAACTCCCACGTTTTGTTAACCTCGTGAGCCGCCATTTCCTCATCCATTGCGTTTCTCCAAGCAGTTACCTGGATTGCGTCTCTGTAATCGACTGGCTCTTCGTCTATAGTGGCTTGTCCCACCACATAATCTCCATAACGTTCAGGCAAAATGCCTCTGGTGCGCCTGTTCGCTCTAGTCAATATCGGTTGTTCTTCAGGTTCACTTTGTTCATTCTCTTCGAACGTATTCTCTGCATCTTCTTGCTCTGACGCACTCTGTTGTGACAGGGTCCCTTCATTCTTGTTGTCATATTCAAACGAAAGATCTTCGTCACTCTCTAACACGGGATCATTCAAAGTATGTCGCTCCTCCTGTTTTATTAGGTTCTTTGTTGCTGCCTGTTCCCCGCAGGGGTCTCCGTATTCGCCTGGCGTCGGACGCTCCATAGGACTACAGAGATCCGTGTGTATGATGTCCATTGGTCGCTTAGATTTCCGCTCTAGAACCTGCGGAAAGGGCTTCCGCACCAGCTTTCCCAGCATGCAACACTCACACACCATCCGCTCTCGGCAGTTTGTCATTCTTACTCCGTCAACTAGCCCTTTATTCACCATCGTGTTCACAGTCTGTATGTCACGGTGTCCCATTCGCCGGTGCCACGTGTGTTGGCAGTCTACACCATGATAACGCGTTGCTGTCATACACGTTTCCACCACCTTTAGCTTATACTGGTTGCCGACTAATATACCAACAGCTACGGTGGTATTTTGTGCTTTTATTTCGCAACCTTTTCTTCCGAATGCTACCGAGAAACCTTTTGCTGCGAGCTTTCTTACAGATATAAGCCCACCTTCTAGCGCTGGAACTAACAACACGTTTTCCAGTGTGATGGCCACACGTTGACCATTGGCGTTCATGCCTACAATCACACCGTTCCCAATTCCGGTCGATTTTGTTTTCGTTCCATCTGCTAGAGTCACATCACCCAAAGGTTCTCTTTTAAATTCGGCGAAAAACTCAGGGTCATTCGTCATGTGACAGGTACAACCACTGTCAATCGTCCATGCGCCCGGTATGACGTCACCCGCTATGAAGCACACAGCTCCAATAACCGCCGCCTGCTTCTCCTCCGACGAGCGTTCGCCTTCCATTTGAACCTGTTTCGCTTTCGGCTTGAAACTCTTTTCACTGCCGGATTGCGCCAGAAATTTGCGGCGGTTTTTCTTTAAGTGTCCAGGTTTCTGGCAAAAGAAGCACTTCCTTTGCTCGCTCCGTTCTGTCACTTTTAACACCATTTCTTTTTCTGAGAGGTCATTAGAACTGGAACGTTTCTGGAACTCGTCCCGCAACCGCGCAGTTACCAGATCTAATGTTAGATCCTCCTGCGGCCGATTCTCTAATGCCGTAACGAAACTGCTGTACGACGGTGGGAGACTGCGTAGCATCATAATTATGCGCAGCAGTTCGCTGAGCTCTACCCCGGCGTTGTCGAGGCGCTCAAACAAGTCCTCAAATTCTTCGAGGTGCTTCTCCACGTTACCGCCTTCACACAGGTTTTTGGAACATATCTTTTGAAGCAACATTACCTGATTACCAATGGTGGCTTTTTCGTGGTAAGCCTGCAGGTTGCGCCACATGTCACGAGCCGTCTTGCTTTTCTTTATAAAGCGAAGTTGACTATCTTCAACAAGAAGGGAAATCGTCGCTCGCGCCTTGACGTCTTTCTTTTTCCAGTCTGCGTAATCATCATCATTTTCTTCCGGCTTCGGTAATTCTATCATGTCCCACAATTCCTCGCGTTCCAGCAAGGACTGCATGCGGAACCTCCATGTTTGATAATTACCGTTCCCGAGCTTCGCAAATGTTGCCTTCCAACCGTCCGCCATTGTTACTTTTTCTTTACACCGTTTCTCTTCAGGAATACCACAAATGCACTTCCTGGAAAACCTTGTCCTCAACCAAAAACTTTAACACACGCTCCGAAGCACTGGGGCTGGGCCCATAACCTGTTGAAAATACTGAGTAATGTCTTTTGGTTTCTGTGGAAATACTCCACCCTTGGATCAAACACCAATAGAGGAAAGCAGCAAGAAAACACGTGTTGTCTCTTTGAAAGTCCAGTAACAATAATTTATTTCATACAGTTTAAGTTACGTTGACAGCCAAATGCAGTGCTGCCAACTTTAGTTCTTTTCTGCCCAAGGTTTATACGCAGAGGTATTCACCCATTTCCAACATTTCTTAGCATCGCCTCTTGCAGTCAATGTGAAATTTTTATGTACATTTATTGTTTCGCTTTGCACATTTTCCCAACAATCCAAAGAAACTGCTCTATGCTCTGCACCTGTTATCCAACCCAAACGAAGTTATGATGAGGAAAATAGAACAAGAACGAGCAATGCAGAGCATGATTTCAGTATGGAACAGTTTTTGTGCTTCCCGTAATATTGTGTCATTTCGAATCATCCGTACATGCAGTACAATGGTAAAGTTTTGCCCGTGAGTCCGGTTGAAGATTCATTTGACTGCCAGGAGTCAGGATGCAATAAGCTTTTTATCTCCCGTTGAAGCTTAGTTTTTCCTATAATCTTAAGATCTATCCTCGGAAGCAGTTGCATAGATTGCAAGCTGGTAAAGTTATGGTTGGATTCAAAAAGATAACTTCAATTTCCGCTTTCAGAAAGTTATTGCCATGTAGTTCAGTGGTTTATGAACATTATGTTTATTTTTCAAATGAGAAAAATATTGAGCTTCGAGCTACTGCTAGTGTGTCTCTTGGCTTACCAGGTACGGCAGAGGATTGTTTTATTTATTACTTCTAACTTAAAAACACTCAAACAAACCTTCCTGCAAGTACACACAGCAATTGGAAACATCTGCAGTCAAATTTAAACTTTTACATACGGTCTACTGAATTTTCCTTTTTTGTATGTGAATTTAAGTTTGGCTTTTTCGGTTTCAACTTATTACAGATCGCGAACATGAAATGGCGGTTTTGATGGATGAATACTGCCCGGGCGCACTATTTGAATACTGACTTTTATCGGATTTCATTGAAACCAAGGTAAGCGCTTAAACGGATTTTTTCTAATACTATATTTTTATTAGATAAACAAAGTTTTTACATTTGTGCAATCCCTTTAGCTCAGTTTACTCTCCCTGCAGTGCTTTGATGTTTTTTGAACATGAAATATCAACAATCTATCATAGGGAAACGTAGGCACGTATTATTTCCCAAAATTGCACAAGCAAAATCTATCACATAGCCACGTTTTGCACACGCAGCTGATGCAGCACCAAATCCAGGGTTTTTATGGCTGGTCGCTTCACGGCTGCTTTTTTGGGTTTATGAACTTTCATCCGACTCGGCTGTCTAGGAAGCACTCCGCTTATTTTTTGGCTTAGCCTGACGCCTCAATGGTCATGGTTTCAGGATAATAAACATTGAACTACTTATGTACGCTTCGTTAGTTGCGTTTTCCATCGTGCGCTGGAGCATAGAAAATAGATAGGGAAAAAAGATGCTTTAAAAATTCGCCTCGCCGTACACACGGTATGTGATAGGATAAAATGGTAAGCCATGAACCATTCACCATAGTGACAGAGAAGTCGGCGGAGCCTTCACCTTTAAGCCGGGTTTCCAGCGGTTTAACTTCATCCAGCTTATTAAGCTTATTGATGCATCCTGTCGTGCATTTTGAAGTGAACTTTTTCCGCTTCTTTGAAAAAAGCGACAAAGCAGCACCAAACAAACCCACACCGGCATAGTTCCTTCAAAAGCAGAAAGCATGTCTGACCTCGGGGCGGCGAAAGTTACGCTCGAGTCGACTAACAAGCACAGCGGATCCGACGAGATTGATTGATTTATAATAGGATCATTAATAAGATTTTCGTTAGACCTTTTCTCCAGCTCCTTTCGCAAACCGTTCTCTGGATTGGTTTTTTACTTTTCTGGATTTTAATGTTTGCATCCTTGCTTACGTCCACCGCTTTACTTTCACAATAGGTTGGTGTGGCTTAAAAGTATGCCATCGGTTTTATGTTGTTGATTTGAAACTTCATACAGTTAATGGAAGTACGAGGCATGAGTACTTTTCTTTTTCGTAGTATTAAATGCATTGACCATTGCTGAATAGTTTCTCTTCACTTGGTTTTATCGTAAAAACAGGTTGCGACATAAAAATAACAAACCATGTTACCATAAGTAACATTCATTTTAACTTTTTCTTTCTCCACCGTTGTCTGTTAATATCGCCCCGGAGTGATAAAAATATCAATACAAGGTTTGCCGCGGCCTAAACCCCGGCCGAAAACTTATGGGAAACAGACAAATTCTCGCCGGATGCTAACACCTAGGATAAATTACCTCCAACCACGCGACAGGTCGGCATTATATCATCTCCTTCCTCCTTTGGTCTGATTATTGTACTATTTATGACGGGACCTTTGCGGCCCAGAATCACTGGCTGCGATGGCGGTACGGTGAGATTTAAGAGAGATGACACGACACGTGAGCGTATGCGATCTTCGATGTGGAAAGCTGTATGCGAAGGACGGATGCATTAGAGGACAGTTTGGCAAATTTTCCCATAGGGGTGCACATTTTTCTTAAGGGAGGAGGGAAGGAGTTTTGCGAATATTAATCGGTGAATTTATGGCTGTCGAATGGATGACGTTTTCGATTGTCGTTCGAAAAATATGCACAGCGGGGTATCATGGTACAGTGCTAGCAATCTTTTGAAAGGAGGCCACTTTCCACGTCAGTTTAAACATCCCTTTTATTGCTTATTTTCTTCATTCCGTTCCAGCATGAGGGCAGGATCCTATTGAATGTGGAATATAACTTTGATTTGCTCATAATCATCCGTTTGCTGAACATGGTCCTTAAGGGCAATCCATCCTGGAGGGTGAATATGTGCCCTTGAGCAACTTTGAAACTACGAGGTTGATGTGTCGGACTAAATCGGACAGTTAGGATTGCCTTCCATCAATGGAGCTGCTAATGAACGTGCGCTGGTAGACGGGGAACGGTAGCTTGTGAACGCTGTCGATGCATACGTACTTACTAATCACGGTGAGATTGAAGCGCCGTTGCGTTTGGCTATTTTGGAAATCCACCAGGCAACGATAAATTCCCTAGTCATGGCGTTTACTTTCCTGTAAATGAAGCAAAATGGATTCAATTTACGTACATGCACACACAGTTCGTAATGATGTGTAATGATTAGCGAATATAAACGAACGTTTGGTCACGTTTGGGAGACGGCCGACTTGCGTTCAATTTCACATATGCTGGGTCACTTTCTGGGATGATGTAGCGTGTCCAAGAACCGGATTGCGGAGCCGACCAGTGCTGGACTTCGTTGCACAATTTTACACGTGGAGCGCAGAAAAGAGAAAAAGTAAAAAGAGAGATAGTTATAGAAAATAAAATTTTACATCATAAAAACATAGTGTAATCATGATAAAAACAGTGTGTAATCTAACTTAGCTAAGTATTTTCATGAACGCACAAAAATATCTCCTATGCGAATATGTTCTCCAAGGTATACGCTATGCTTGAGACTAACTTAGCTGCAATCTCGTACGGATATGTTTAGGTTTAGGTAGGTACATTCACGATCAAACCATTTGGTCGTAATCCCTTGGATTTAGCATCCCTAACAGCAAGTGACATAGTTGTTTATTGTGTCGGCATGCACACGCCGGAAAAATCAAGATATACATCCATATAGTCAACACAAGGGACCTTAGATTGTTTCAAAACGGAAACCTTTTTTAATCTCGCTTTAATGGAAAACAACGCTTGGACAAAATTGTTGTTTATGCACTAGGAAACGATGGCATTCGCTTTCTCTCGATGGAAGGTTTTTTCTCAGCGTGTTTATCCTGATGTCGCTTGACAATGAAAAAAATTGTATCCCTGGCTAAAGTGAAACAATTTTTCTTCTGTTTATCCTCGCCAGCAAATATCATGTGGCATGGACCCCTTTGTAGCCGCTTGGCAAGATTACGCGCGACTGGGTGTCTCCATGTTCATTCCATGTTCAGAGCGTGTGTTTTATGTGTGTGTTTTGAACCATATTGTTCCGATCTTACTATCGTCTATCCAGGAATGATGCTGGATTTGAGAGCGCCGCTATCGATATTACAAGCCCTCTAGAAAAAGTGAAAGACTTTTTATATAAAAAGCAAACAAAACTTTTTAAAGGACGCTTGATAACTGGCAGTAGTTGAATCTATACCGTATCCGATAGTTCTTGGTTTTTTTGGCCTTTAATGTTTTTTTTAAGGTTGAAAAACAAAATCGTTGTCCATTTCTTCAATGACATCATCCAACAGCGTCCGGCAAACGTTCCAGCTGCCGTTCCGGATATGGCCCAGGATGTATGCCAGGGGATGACTTCTGAACAATAAGATAATTCGTACCAGTTGATATGACATCGAGAAAAATTGTCTTTTGTCTCAATTTATCTCTGTTGCCTCTTTTTAGTTTTGGTCGATCTGATTGTTTCGGATTCCGGTGCTTTTTTGTTCCCCATATCCGGCTTTGCTTTCCCGAAGTCGTCACACATTGCTGCAAATGCTTTCCCGGCGGTGCCTTATCAGACAGTCCAAACATTTTTTTGGCACCAAACATTACTGTCATATTGTTCACTGTTTCGTGGCGGATCAGGCACCCCTGCTTCTGCGCCGCAAAGTAGTCTAAGTAATGGGGTGATGACCACTCGTCACACACACACACCGTTTCTGCTTTCCCTGCATTTCACCGTATTGCTAACTTTTATTTCAGCGGGTTACCAAATCTTTTCTGCTCACCCACTTTTTTTTCTCGTTGCCCTACCGGTCACCATTTGCTCATTTACCGTTTCAGACTTTCCGGAGCTGCGATTATCCATTCTCACTTGACGCACCACGGTTGGTTGAATTCGTATTTGTGACAAAAAGGCTAGACGGTCACTTACTGCCCTCTTTGACCGACTCCCTTTCATTGCTACCAAGCTTGACTCAACTGACCGGCTCACATTTCACCCTAAATCGTTCATCCCTTTTCCCCCTGAGCCACCCTCATCGGTTTCCCGGGATTGGAGATCGCAATGGTAAACGAATAACCATGCACTTGTGCTGGAGGAAATCCGAAAGAGAAGTTGTGCCCCAGTGATTCTATATAAATTGTTATCTTTTTATTATCATTTCCGTTTCATTTTGGCTCTTGCAGCATTCTCCGGTTTCTCGGCATCCCAGGCAATCAGAGTAATACAATGGCTATCCGGATGGAAAAAGTCCCACTGGACCTGAGTGGTGAGGTCTGAGGTCTCCAGTCAGTACGGATGGTTGACTTGTGCTTTTGTGGACTTTTGTCCAGTATCCGGTGTCATCCCGAGTTTTCCCGGGGCGGAGTTCGCAATTGCTCGGAGTTGGTACCGTAACAAAAGCAGCGAAATTGTACTCGCCAAAGAACGTCGCCAGGTTCCCGTGAATGCCGTATATGTTCGTGAGCATGTGAGTATTCATTCCCTTTCCCCCTTTTTTTATTGTGAGTGCAAATATTTTGTAACAACTAACGCCCCTCGGGAGGGTCATCCCTTCGACTCACCACCTCCCTTCTCTCGCTTGTGAAGCAGTTGTGTAAATGTGTGGAGAAATATTTTCGTCAGATTTATTTCACACCAGGCCGACCTCTTGTCAACCAGGTTAGCAATGCTGGTCGAAAGCAATAGTGTCGAGTTGGGAAAGTGTCAAAAATTAATTAATTTGTTGATTCCGAACCTAGCCTTCGTCCTGGTTGTACTGGACATCGTTGGGGTTGGAAGTCATTCAATTTGCAGATTGTTTTGTAGAAAGAATCTGTACCCGAAATCTGATATATTGACCCTTTTTCAACGAAAAGGTTGTAGAGTGGCTTTTCATTCAAAGTGTTCCCAGTAAAAGTTACAGTTGAACCAGGGGAATGTAGAGTTTAAGAGGCATCCAGTTTTTCTCGTTTGTTCAGGGTTTTATCGTGAAAAACATCAAAATATATATTTTTGTTCATTGCCTTATGAAACTCATACTCAATTTTTTCAAATACAAGAATTGAACGAACATGTTCATTAATTACATAGTTAAATAATAATTTAGCGCCGAGCGGTAGCGCCGGTTATAAAATCGGCCCATGAGCGCCGGGGCTCACCACCTCGACGGCGTGGGTTCGAATCCCAACCGAGACCGGACCCCCCTCCCCTGTACGAGAGGACTGACTACCCACGTACAACAGGGAAACAAGTCTCGTAAGCCCTTAACGGGCAGGCATGACCAAGAGGTCGTTACGCCAAGAAGAAGAAGAAATAATAATTAATTACATAAAAGCTAAAACTTAATTGACACGTACGATTGCATCGTTGCGGGTCCGCGACAGCAGAGCGGTAGCGCCGGGGCTCACCACCTCGACGGCGTGGGTTCGAATCCCAACCGAGACCGGACCCTCCCCTGTACGAGAGGACTGACTATCCACGTATATCAGGGAAACGAATCTCGTAAGCCCTGAACAGACAGGCATGACCAAGAGGTCGTTACGCCAAGAAGAAGATTGCATCGTTTCGTTACCATTTTGTTCCAGGTAACTAATAAAACATCTGAAGATTTTTCTTCTTCATAATGGATTAAAGTAAGAAAACTTTCAGTGTTAGCTTGATACACGCTCGAGTTTTAGTTGAGGAATCATCCAAGATATCGTTAAAATTGTATTATATCTAAAGCACATCAACTTGTTGCCGTTAAACGTCTGGAAGAATGCAGAGCAATAAATTTCCTCCTATATTCCTCCGACCCATCGGGGCCGCAAGAAGAACTCACCACGGCATGCTCTTTACGACCTTGCTTGCGGGAATGCTTGTTTGTTCTGGTAGAAATAGCTTTATTGAATAGTGTAATGTATGCATAGCTCAACCAAATCGTGCCTTTCATTCGGAGGGACGATCTTGTAAACGTTGTTGTATTAGATCGGCTTTTACTGTTGTCTCAGGAAACGAGAAAAATAAATTTAGATGGCCAATTGTGTATGAAACTATGTGAGTGTGGGAGACAACGTTCTGGGGCCGAAGAAACGAGCCCCGAAACATAGCCACCATCGGTCGTATTTTGAGTTAGTATTACATTGAGCAGCTGCAATGTTGCGTCGCTGAGAAGAAAAATGAAAAGAAGGCTTCTAGCTCGAAAGGATTGATGTTTCCGTATTATTCAGCACCTCGTCGTAAAGTCAAGCGCTCCAAGCGCCTAGAGGACAAGCCGCCTCCGGTTGCGATGCCATGGGTACATCGTGCGAGTACAAGGCACGATATTGGATGATAGAGATGAGCTAACCAGCCTTTGTGCCAACCGGTGCTACGTTTTTTCTCCGTAGACTCCTTCCGTACACAACCAGTCGCTGGCATCGAACTATTAGCACTTTTTTCAAGCAGCGCATTGACTGCAACGTTGCATGTGGGTAATGTGCACAGGGATCCGGATGGGTAATCAGGCCATGTGTAATTTATCTCGGTTCTATATTCCATGAGGTGTAAAATGAGTTTGTACGGGGTGTTATAAAATGGCGAAAGACTTCCGCAAGAGAGGAGTTGCATGATATGTATGTGTGCCAGGTTATTTTTTAAAGATATTTCCGAGGCTTCCGAGGTGAACGATAAACATTTCGCTTCTACGTGCTTAATGATTTCCGTGAGCTCAGCGAGTCAGTATGATGATGTGGTTTCAAAGCAAGTTGTCGCAAGCGAGCTTAGTGGCATAGCATTAAAAAAACAGATACACTCCAATTGTTGTGCCGAAATTACTTCGGTTCCAACAGGCGCCGATTGGATGATCGAATAAAATACAACTATCGTTAATATTCTAATTGTCTGCTTCATTTGCAACTATGAAGTACATGCTCATTGGATTCCAAATATGACAACGAAGAAAACAAAATAATAGAAAGGATAAAAAAGAATGGATAAAAGGATAAAAAAAGTTGCTGGGCGGTGGCTTCAAAGAGTGCTTCGGAACATTTTTCAATGATTCCCAATATTCATATCCAACGGTTGGCTCCATTCGTGAAAAAGAAAACAACTGTTTTTTTGTCTGCGTTTTCGCTGAAACACATCCTTTACTGCCCAAGGCAAATGCAAAAATTGATATGTGCGCTATAAAACCTTTTCATGCAACTTAAAGAGGTGCACCCACGGTACGGGTCGCTACCCTGCTGCGCTACATTCGAAATGGCCCTTTCTGATTGCGGTAGTTCTTTGGTTACTGTTATTACAGAATTGTTTTCCCCAAAACGCTAGTTGCCATGCCCGGCAAGAAATGGAATTGTTTTTCACTTACGCAAAATATGCACTCATAGTCGGGAGGAACAAAACAGAGGGAGAGAGAGATTGGCTTTATCTGTAATCTGTCCGTCGTGACACGATCGTCAAGTATTTTTCTCGAGATCTCTTTCGAGGTTCGATTTAACCGAAGGGGCGGGGTGCACTCACCTCAATAAGCAGAGATAAGAAAATATAGAAATATCAGTGTTTTATTCGTATGCTCCTCGGGGAGAAGAGTAATTTCGAGTCGTTTTGGCATTGGAGAACATCGTTTACGCTTTGTTTGGAGCATGGTTTTTCAATTTAATGTACTTGTTCTCGGGAGAGCCTCTGATTGCGTTTTCTTTATTTATGATTGAAGCTGGTATTAAATTTTATTTGACATGGCATTTAAAGTCCTTTTTTTTATAAAATGTTGTTTATTGCGCGTGTTGCATAATTATGCTTACATTTCTAATTTTTACAAATTTTTACATGAAACAGTCAAGGACGTTTATGACAATCACAGCATCATTGTTTCCAATGATGTGGATTACATAGTTAGAGAACAAATGTAAAACAGATATTCGTTTTGTCGGGCTGAGTCCGCTTAGTCGTGGGAAACGAAGGTCATTGAAGGAGGACGGACACCCTGCTGCTTCTCCTCTCACTCGCTGTAGGGTGGAATGCGCGATGTAGCAATTCTTGCGGTCCGAATGTTTTTTATCCGACAAATACACCACCAAAGCGTCTGAACTCGTTGTGCGGATTATTACCTTTTGCAAAAAGGAAGAGAGGGAGCGATCGATGGGATGAAGAAATACTCAATGGTTTTATTTGATACTGGTTTAGTATAAATTCGGATTTATTTATCACCATAATCTGTTTAGATGCTATACTTTTGATGGGGTTACAATTTAAATCAATTGCATTCAAACGCTTGTTGGTTCTCCTTTTGTTTTCGCTAACTGATGTAGTAGAAGCAAAAAGGAAACTTTTCGTGATGGCGCCGGTCGGTTGACGATGCTAACCGTATTAAGGGATGAATATAATTTAATTTTCCTGTTTCGGGTACTGCCCTTCACCCCCAGTCCTTCTGCAGCTTCAAATCGGTGGGGGACACATCATCATTTGAAGGACTCTTTTGTATTGCAGCGCTAGTAGGTTCCTCTTGTTCCCGCTGCAATTAGCCGATAGCAACTTCGAATTTGTGCAATCCCTCGTTAACTTTCTTCCAGCATGCGGGAGGTGGCATGGAAAGCTTAATTTTTAGGAGCGATGCAGGGTGCAATGGAGATTATAGGATATTTCGCTCAGAAGCGCATCCGTACGGTACGGCGACCCACATTTAAAACGATCACCACGGAACAATGGTGCTTATTGGTGCTTGCGCAGACCGTTGCTGATCGGGTACGGCTTTAAACTAAACAACAAGTGACAGTAATTATCCGGAGGAGCAACACAACTACAACCAACCCGGCCAGTGAGCAGAAGAGCAGACGAATGAAAATAACGGAAAGTATATCCCACAAATTGAAACGCGTTATCTTTTAGCACGACGTGAAAGTTTGGTCGGCTCAGAATCAGACCTCCTCAGCCAGGCGAAAGCACACAGCTTTAAGGCTCCTTTTTTAATGGTTAAATATAATTTGTCTTCATTAGTGAAAACTGGTTGTTGAAAGAGAGAGTTTCGCTTCTCTTCACGAAAGGACCAAAAATTGCACTTCTCCAACTTCAAACCCTTTAGTTTTCCCACAGAGCACACCAAAGTGCTAAAGGGGGTTAATTGTTTTGAGCAACAAAGTGATTATGATTGGTATGAAAGATTCATTATCGGTAACCCTTTTATTTTGGGCGTTTCATTGGCCCTTATGTTTGAAATTATGAGATGTATTATGCCTTTATGCCTTTCAGATTTAATAGTTGTGTGGATTTTTCATCACAGTGCGGAGCGTGAGAAAGGATAAGTTAAGTTAGGATAAGCTAGTGAATAATTAAGTTTCCTTATGCTCTGGTATTTCAACAATAATTGATATATGACATTATCAGGTATCAGGTATTTAATCGGGTATCATTGAACAGATTTTTATGAAATATTTCGAAAAACAATTGATATTTGAAAGTAATGCTGGTGAACATTAAACATCAACAGGATTGAAAAGAAAATTGATCTTGGTAGATGTTGCCGAACGAAAACTATTCAGCAACTTAGCGTAGAGAAAGTTTTTGGTTTGGGTTTCTATAAAAAGATTCATTTGTTCGACCATTGAATAACCCCAGCTACGCTAATGGACGATAATCATTTACAAATCTATTTTCCAACATAACATTCTAAATAAGATAAGCCTTTAAAAAAAAAAAAAACATGTCTGAATAAAACGCAGTAAGAAGGGAAAAATTGATTGACACTTGAATTAACCACTTTAAGCTGTCTTATTAAGGGGCTTATTTTACTTTTATTGAAGCTCACAGAAACCATTTTAATTTGCTTTTAGCACAAGGACAGAGAGATGCAAAATTGTGTCGAAAAAACCTAACGATCTTTTAGTGGTTTTACGGGAATGAAACGAAAGGATGAAAAGGAAAGCACTAAGAATATGGTTCAGTAACGCAATCAAGACCCTGGCAGAAAGTGTTTGAAGTGCAGGGCAGTAGGTACACCAAACCAGTTTCTGATTGTTTTTACCTTCGGTACAGATTTTCATGGGGTTTTCTCTTCCTTTCAGTATCATCCTACCTGGTACTACGACTGAAGCTCCATTACAAGAAGAGTCATTATACAAATGAGTAACAATGTACTTGCAGAGTTACCACTGTTTTCCCAAGCCATGGATATTGGAGAGGGGTGTGTGTGTGCATTTAGACCAACGAAAGCTGCCAGTAAGGTAGAAGATTGGAAAGCACAACAGGGATGACGAGTTTGTAGCAAAGACTCCACACCGACTACACCGTCGACGACGACAAAGATGCCAAGCATGTCTCACAGTTGAACGACCGGGGTTATTAGATTTAAAAAGTTCGTTACCGATGCCGCTAATTTTTATTAAACCATTTTTCTCGTTTACAACTCATTTCCCCGGACAACCTACCCCCGGGAAGATACCATCGTCCACAACCGTGAAAACTTAGCATGAGGCCTCAATCACTCTAACTATACTGATAGCACGGTATACAATCTCAATCTAGCACCGCATTGAAGCAAGAGAAGTCATTTTCCATCATCCAACAAACGAATGGCATAATGTAACATTTCATGATCTGAACCACAGTGTGTTCCCGGTAAAATATGCGTTCATTTCTTTCAAGCGGTAGAACGTCATCGATGAGATTCCCGGTGGTACTTGATATTCGTACTAGTAAGCAACACCATATGACATTTTCTTATCGAAAAGAGACAATCTCTTTGCTGCTTCCCTTCGTGAGTGCATTTGGCACTTGAGTTTGATTGAATTTTGTGTACGAAAGCGCACCGTTTTGCGTAAACGTTCCATCGCCTCTCGCCTCTCGTCTCTTATCGTTTTAAAGCAGCCGTGCTGTTGTTTCTCGGGGCTTACGGTCGGCCATGCTCATTTTCATAAAATATGTATAGGAAACGTAAAATCAAGATACTACTTCTCCCTGACGTTCACCGAGCACCGGAGCAGCTTTTGGCGGCGATCGATCGAAAGGATCGGTGAGACTAGAGTTGACGGGGGCCAGTGTTGTAATCTTAGCCCACGGTTTGAAGGGTTTCTTGCCCCAGCGTAACCGCCTCGGTCCATCAATTATCGGACCGATATTTACAAAGACAGTCCTGCTTGTGGCACGATGCGGCAATGTTATTTTATGATCGCCACCCTTTTTCCCCTGGAAAAAGCGATGGGAAACTGGGTCGTTTGACGAAGGAAATGGAGTTTGCTGATGATGCCTGCTTTTCGGTAACATATCACGTGCGAGATTATCGGCTTTCGACCAGGCTGGGGCCCTTTTGAGTGTTTGCGAATCGGTTAAATGGTGGTTTCTTTAGTTTGACGAGCGTTTCGAATGCCGCATGCGCTTGGAAGATTTGATGTAAGCCTTTTTGGAACGTGTGGTTAATTATGAGTTGGTCGGGTTTTATACGTTGCGGAAGGCACTTTTGAGATGGTTTTTCATTTCGACGGAGAAGAACCCGGGTAATGCAAAATGTTCATTTCGCCATAGAAAATGAGCAATCCAAATCGGTTCGAGATTCTTTTAGATGACGGTCTCAAAATTTTCCCATAGTTTATGGACTTTTTTGTAAATCCTGTGGATTTTACTAAGTTTTTGTTTTACATATCTGATTCACGTCGCCTATGCAGTACATGACAGTCTGCGTAGAAAATATAGATATAGAATCGCAACGAGAAGCCAGCTGATTGTTGATTTGGTCTCGTACTTTCCGTGTAAAAACACACCATACCATGATTTGCGCACTGGAACGTAACTGGGATGAAAGTCCAAATTAAATTTTTATGCTCTTGCGAACCTAAACATGTGTCCATAACCTACACGATGGCGCAAATAAATCGGCCAAAAAAAAATTGTGCATATATGTACAATATGTGATCATCGAAGTGTGTTAAAAATGAAGAAAAATCGCATTGATTTCTATTCCGATGTGCCACCATCACTTTTCCAATAGACCGTAATAAACCGGCTGAAGTAAAACGCGTAATATGGCACCGGCTGAAGTAAAACGCGCAGACGGTAAGCCGAACATGCAAGTGCGAAGATCGTGATTGATGGTATTGTAAATAGTATCTATCACACGAGTCATTCGAATCCAACGAATCGATATTTGCCATGATAGAATTCAAATTCGGGTTTTATGATGGTTTGTACAAGTTGTCTCAAGGTCGTCCGTTTATTTTTTTAAGTAATCAAATCGAATCGATCGTCATAATACCGACCTAATTTTGATTCGAAACCATTATTTCCCTTAGATTCGATAGAATAAACTAAAAATAGAGAATTAGAATCTTCGCATTAAATTTTGCTTCACGTGGTTCAACCGATATGCGTGCGGCGGGTTTACATTACCACCCTTTACCGTCGGTGAAGCGAACTTCTGTCTTTCGAAACCCTCTCAACCATATTTTAGTGAATTTAGTGAAATGAAAAAATATTGAACTTTTGCTTGTGGGGAAGGAGTCAATTTTTAGAATAAACCACCAGGCGCCTCCATCATTCGCAGAGCAGAATTGGTTTTTCTTTAACACGTTGACTTCCATGGCTATCTTCTTCTTCTTCTTCTTGGTGTAACGACCTTGTTGGTCATGCCTAGCCGTTTTAAGGGCTTACGAGACTTGTTTCCCTGTTGTACGTGGATAGTCAGTCCTCTCGTACAGGGGGACCTATCATTAGTACTAAAAAGTTTTTGTCCCATAAATGAATGAAAACGAAACATAAAAATTATAATCATATATAATTTTAATTTTTTTTGGGTAGCTTAGTCATTACTTACCCTTCAAAAACCGTTGGTTTAATGTTATAAACATATATATTTTATGTTATATGTTAATGTTATAAACAAATTTTATCGAAAAAGATTGTACTAAAGTAGTGTGCTAAAAACGCTTGGCAATCAACTTTTTCTGTATGTAGTATAAAATTATGATATCTATCATTCTTATTCCTGAAAGCTGCACAATTTGTCGTGTTAAGTTTTTTCGATTGTTTGCAACCCTTCAACGAAGCAGCCATAATAATCCCGTTACCAAGTTGTAAAACAAATCAGTTGAAGTACATGTTCTGCAGCGACTTCAAAATGACTGGTCCGGTAGTTCTAGTGTTAATGGTTCACCGATCGATTACTGGCCATTGTAGGCGAGCTCGGTGGCTGCTTTTTAATGCGAGTGAGACATTTTAGCTACCTGAAATCGTTAATGAGTTGTTTGATTACACGCTAGCTACAAGTAGTGTATTTTTCTACTCGGTTTCTTCTGCTTGCTTTCAACTGTCCTCGTTCATTATCTTCGTTGTGTTCGCATGATTGCGGCGGATGATTGAGTCTCGCGCTCGATCCATCTTTGTTTGAATGCAATTCTTCTCGATTTATAAGCAATTGAAATCCAACGCCCGTCGGAATTAGTAGATCAGGGTTTTATACTTTTCAACTTAACATTCCCGACACGACATGCGTCAGTTGTTGGAGAACGGATAATGTTCCAGCTTGTTTGTTGATTGTCATCGGTGGAGTTTAATTTTTCAGCTGTGCTTCCGTCTCCGACTCCACCGCTTCCTACGGTTTGACGGCGATTTTCTTCAACCAACCAACCAAATTGTCTGCTCCTTCTGCTGTTGTTTTGGGTATTTTAGCGTGTTTTTCGAAGCGTCGCGCCAAACCAGCTCCTCCACCACCGTTGCTTCGGTCGGTTGTTTTCACGGACTTGATGAATATTTCATCGCACACCAATTCTGCCGGGGGTTGCTCGTTTTCCACGAACTGCAAAGAGCAAATGTAAAAATTGTACCAACATTAATTTTGTTAAAGAATTCTGTGTGCTAGCTCGCGTGTGTAGGTGTGTGGCGAACAGATACTAGGAGGCAACAAAAGTTCAAAAAATCCTCGGGCACGTCGAATGCCCAGCGTCGTTTGGAGAGATTGGGGGTTCTGTGGGAAAATGTAATTACGCTACAACAATGTTATGGTTCCAAGGAAGCGAAGATGCTTTGCACCTTCCAGCGCACTTTTAGCGCAGTACATTTTGTGGTGTACAAAGCGGATGAATTAAAAATGCGTTCCGCAGGATAAGCATAGAAAAGTGAATTTCAATGTTTTGTTACATCAAATGTTTCCCTTTGTTCCTTGCCTCTTTGGATAGTTGTCTATAACAGTTTATGCCGTAAGTTCAATGAACATGTCTCATATGTTTGCCAAGCGGACAGCACAATAAACCGTGTGAACATTTAAAGCTGCGACTTTATACAGTCGTTAGCACCCCGAAGGTAACGGCTGTATTTTATTCGTCTTCTTTGCAATTTTATTGTTTCTAACAAGTGATTTGCTTGAATTACATGATTTTATAGGAATAAAGATGTGGTTTTTACTTGCGCTCATACACCACACCATTCTTTTCTATCGCTGCGCTTGGGTCGAAGTGGGACATGCATCAACATTTTTGCTATTTTCCCACTTTCCTCTCTCCTTCAAACAGGCCAATGAATTGCCATTTCCAACGTGCATTGGTCCATCGAATTTCGCCTATCTCGAGCGCTCTTTCCTTTGGAAAAATCCATTTCCCACTAAAGCTGTCCTATCTTATCTCTCTACCAAGAAATATTCAAAAAGAGAAATACTGGAAAAGCACGGGTTTGTGGATTCGAGCATCAAAAGCAGCATCCATCATTTCCTGATTTGGGATGAATTAGTAATTGATGCGCTGGCAAACTGGAAAATTGTGGTCGTTGGAGTGGGGCTGGAGGGAAATTCTACTTCTCGTGAGTTCACTGTCGTTGAAGGTGTTGAGCGTAGATTTATTTTGTTTAAATTTAATAGGATCGATTAAAAGCGTGCGATAGCAATGTTTTCATAAGAAAAGAACATCATACGGTAGTAGTGGGTGCACGGAAAAATGGAAAGGCACCCACACTCACGCACATTAACGAGAATGTCAACATACAATTCGTCTTCCCGCCAGTTAAACAAATTAAGAGTGAATGATAATACATCCTCCCCTTATTCCTACATGCGCATTTCAGGGAAACCACAATAATCTTGGTTATGTTCCTCCCATTTGAACTACCACCACCCTCTTCCAAAGAAACAGGCCGGGCGTATACTTAGGCTAATGTAATCAACGACAAACATTAGCGCGTTAATGGGGCTTCTGCGTTTCGTGCAACTAGATGGTTGAAATTTATAATCGATTAATCGAACCGGCAGAATTTTCCCTTATGCACGACCAGGGGGACATTTTCACCAGAAGTAGTACGATTTATGGGTTCTCGTTTGCGTCTAAAGCGAGAAGAGCCGAGTTTAATCTTTCTTATAAATGGGTGAGTCGTAAATTCAGGATGGAGGAATGTCTGTGTGTATGTTAGAAAATTTTCTGGAGGATAAATTTAATTTTTTTCAACTGTTAAAATCATCTCTCCAGATGGAGATGAAGGAATCAGTAAAAGAAGCGTTGTCTTTTTGATCGTGACTGTGGTCACACTCAAAGCGAACAGTTGTTTTGTAAATTTTGCACCACTTCGCCTCATCTTCCATTGCTCCCAAACGTTTCATTTGCGCCTTCTAATGATTGTTCTACCGCTCAAGCTCAAGCTCCTAACAAACAAAAACTGCTAACAAACAGAGGAACCGCCGCTGCTCCGGCGCAAATGTTGGCTTCGTCCAATACTCAATATTGCTATTATTTTATCATTACTTTTCCTTGCTCCAACGTGCCCTGGTTGCTTTGGCGCAAGTACACAATTTCCATCCAGTCATGAGTACGTTAAACAATTTTATCTTACCAAGTCAATGTGGGTGCAATTTTTTATTATTCATTTTCGTTAAAACGCTCGTTTACGTTTTACGGTTTTAAATGGTTGGGCGGTATAGACATGGCAAAAAAAAAGGAAGAAATAGAGACCGCCTCAAACGGCGAAAGATCGTAACTCAACGTACCGGAAGAATCCTTATTTCCCGTAGTTATTTTCCTTCTTCGTTGCCTACTCTTAATGGGCTTACTATAATTTTTCGTCTTGTGTTGGTGGATAGTTAGCCCTCTCGTACAGGGTCCGGTTTCATCGACCGATTTTCTAACCGGCATAACGTCTGTGGTGGACCATCGCAGCTATTACTTTTAGTTACTTTTTCTCTTTCGTCGGTCGGTTGGAAAGGAATTGTTTGAGCAGAGGAAGGTAAGAAAATGAGGGAGGAAGTATTACAACTTTGTTTGTGACAGGCTGTCCCAGCACCCTGTGTTTATATATCTGAGTTGATGTCTGTGTGTGTGTGTGTATGGTAGCGTGGTTTTGTCACACCGATGGCATTGTTTTTCCACCGTGTTTGTGGGTTTCGAGTTGTTACTTTAGTTAATGTTTTACTCCTCTTCTCTTTCCGTGTACATATCGTTCCGCCGGGGGTTCTTATCGTCAGTGCCAGCGAGCGGAGTCGTCAAGCGAAAGAGTCCAGCGATCACCAATCTTGGGATGCCAAGCGGCAGGCCGTTCGAAAGATATACAGCAAGTTATCCGAGAAAGCATATCGAAAAATATTTATACATAGTCGAAATGGAGAGACTTTGAAAGAGAAAACTTGTACGCCGAGCTTCCGTCCTAAGGCATAATAGACCTATCTTTGATCGGTAGGTTTGCCGCCAAAGAAAACATTTTTCATTCCACTGTGGCTGGTAAGGAAGAACGTGAAAACAAAATCGCCTACAACAAGATATTCAAACTGTGTAGAATTTGCAGAAAAGCAGTGGAAGAAGTGGGAGAATGGGTTATGTCTCAAGGGTGAAAATATGAAGCCATACCTCATTGCCGTAGGAAAGGTACCTTTTCACGTGACATTCAGGACGGATTGTGTACGCCTGCAATGGATCCCTCCTCTGCTAAAGAGATATGTCGAGGGCTCTGAAGGACTTTCCCTACCCAGAGGGATGGTAAATGGAAAGGTTGGACATCAATCGGTTTTCAAGGACCAAACAAATTCTTTTCCGAAGTAAAGGAAAAGCATTGGGCCACAATGTTTCCAAAGGCTTGAACATTGAACCTGGATCGTTGAATACGAACACTAGCTTTATAGGATATTTTTTAAACCTAATCCACGTCCAGTTCCAACTGCTGAAAAGCATTCCTTGTAACAGGTACGAGTACAAAGTAAAACTATTGCATACTAAGTAACGAGCATTCATCCATTCCATAAACTTATGAAGAAGTCTAACGCACTGATGAGGTAACCTAAATCAACCCATTTCACCCAGTACTACGATAACATCGATGCTTAAGCATTTACTTGGGTCTTTTCTATATAATACCGAACTGAAATTGATGGTCCGCGTTGGGAGAACGTATCCTCCACACTGCAATAAAAACCAACACTCTCTGAACTTGGCGATATTGAATGAAAGGAAAATTTAAGTCGATCTGTCTGTCAATGTAACGGTTCCCCAGCCTTATGCAGTGCGGCCTTCAATGTGTTATACACTTTATCACGTGCCTGAAACATCCAATGGTAGGTAGAGTTTTCTATGAATTTTTTCATCAGATTTACCCGAGCATTGCGTTGGGGTGGCAAGGAATACTTCCGGTGTGTTCTGTATGGTAAGGATTTATTCATTCTATCATATTTGTAAACATGCCCACTCAATAGTGTGTCTTTGCACAGGACAACGAACCTGTCAGTTTGCCAGAAGTGCAAGGAAATTCGGGTTTTGCGGTCGAGTGAAGCCTTAAGGCGAATGCCATCAACGCCAGGCCCAGACTTACTTGGAAGGATGCGGAAATCCTGTTCTCCGCAGTGAAACAATTCTTGCGGTGGTAAGTTTCATTGAAAATGAAACATGAACCGTAACTCACTCACTCACGGTTTCTTCAGCGCAAAAGGGCACTACCTGCGTATGCCACACACTCTTTCGGTAGTTGCTGTACATGAACACAAGGCGTAAAGAATGGCATCGGAGAATGACTTGTTTTTGCTGGTTTTCGAGGAAAAGTGGGTGATTGCGGTGGTACAGTGACAGGCAAGAGAGATAGATGTGATTGTTTTTCCACCCGGTTGGAAGATTGTTCCTGCCCCGCGCAAGCAATTAGACGCATGGTAGCTTTTATTTTTTATTTGCGCGAACAACTCAGTCAGTGGGTTAAAGTGTTTGGTTTTTTAAGGACACAAAGAAGAACGGCACCCTTAAGAGGGTTGTGAATAGCGTACCCCTTCTAATACCCATAAGAGAGTTGTGTAGACCTTCTAATACCCTTAAGAGGGTTGTGAATAGTGTACGTAAATGTATGTATGAAAACAGTTGGCTTGATAACAAATCAATAATTACAAATAACAATTGAATCGATAGCTCGCAATGCACCAAACAATGGAAATTATGATGAGAAAAGAGCATTTCTATCCGACTGAGAAAAATCCGACAGTCCCATTTCATATTAAGAACTCAATCTTTTCTTTCATTTCGTTGATGTTGTATTACCATAATACTACAAAGTACAGGAAAACATTTCGTTTTGCTTGTCTGAGGATACCATTCCAACCCGGCTCAATAAAATTTATTTGATTTGATAAATTCGTCCCTCTACAAGCTTTTCGCAACTTCCTCCTGAACACCCAAATTTTCTTTGGGGAAAACCGGCGTTACAAAAAAAAATTAACAAAATTCAATCGAAAGTCACGGCGAAACGAATGCAGCAGATAAGTCATTAGTATAAAAGTGTATCATAAAGGCATAATGGGAATGTAATCTTGTTTTACGATTTTTTACGACCTTCCGTGCTAGGTTTTGAAGTAACGGTCACGGTTGCCGAGCGGGTGAGATATTGATTAGGTTTCGTGTTTGTGCCTAGTTGACGACTGAAACTTTTTCTCTCGATTCTTGGTAGTACAGCTTTTGGTCCTTTTGTTTTTGGTTTAATTTTAAACTCCAAATTGTAATCTGGAAGAATTTCATAGCGTGGAGAAACTAAAAGTACACCGTTGCCACTGTCATTTGATGAGACATTAAGCACAGCCTTCAACCTTCACCCGAAGATGGTTCTGTTTTGCTTCCTCCGCTTCTGTACGCCAAAATATTATTCTTGTCCGATGATGATGAAAGTCACAGAAAGCGAAAAAAATCAATGGAAAACTATCAACATAAGTCACAGGCGAAAACATGTGACCTAACAGTCATGGACAGGAGTCGTTCGGGGGTCATTGACAAGCGACCACAAGAACACGAGCGTGACCATCATCTGCCCAGTTGCGGAAGTCCGTCAGCTCTGCCCTTAAATTGCCTTTCACCGTTGCCAATCCCACTGTTCGCACAGGTTGACATGCAGGCAGGTGGAAATTTGTTGGGACCGAAAATAAATCACAAACACGCAACCTGAATTATTTCCGTGCTGTGTTTTTCGATTTTTCATTTTTAACCTTTTTTGCTCCAATATTTCCCGCGCGTCTGGAACCTTTTCTGTACTATTATGCAGTTTTTTTCCACGTGAGCTTACAACCACTTTTGGGGGGTCGGTTTATACCACACGTACGTTTTTGCGCCGACATAAACTTTGCATCGGCAAATAATGGACTATACCAAATCATATTTTGCATAACTACTGATTGTTACATTCCGGATGTCGTGTGCGGGATTTTTGCATGAGAAACGTTGATGTTCTGGTTCTGAAAGTGATGCGATGATATATTATGTGCAGTGCATAAGCTTAGTTTGAAGTGTGTACCTGGCGGGGCTTAGAATTAAAGAACATTTGTCAAGTTGTGTAGAGGTGATGATGTTACACATCTCTCTTTATTTTCCTGCTTCCAAAGTGGACGTTGTTTTACTTGTCCTTGGCAAACCAAACATTGTGTGGCGATTTCATGATTCATTTTTTACGTTTTATCTTTATTTAACAATCAACATACACGTAAATAACTCTAATAATATTGACCAAAAATTTTCTTTCAAATAATCTTCAACAATCCGGAGAGACTTGAAACCCCATTTTGGTTCCTGCGACTTTTTATTGGGTTTATCGTCTGAAAATACAAACTTCCGACTCCTGATAACCAACACAAGCCAAGCCAGCCATAATATCCCTGTCAATAGGGGTTATCATGAAATCGTCGTTTCGTTTTAGCGGTCGCTAAAGGTGCTCATTTGTTCATTTCAGTCGCTAAAAGTTCATTATAATGAACAAATGAGCACCCTTAGCGACGAATGAGCGCCTTTAGCGACCGCTAAAACGAAACGACGATTTCATGATAACCCCTAATATGCTCATAATATGTAACATAAAATAGTTGTAATTTTTCTCATAATGACTTTTCACATCGTCAAGTGTCTCTACCCTACCCTGTATTAGTCGACCTTTATGCACTGACTTATTTGAAGACATAAACCCTACAATTTGTTGGTCGTAAATAAAATATTGAATTTTAAGTTGCTGTGCCTCGTACGACTATGCTACGTACGAAAGGAAGTCTATTCCACAGGTAGGAAGAAATAAAAACTCTTTCCTGTTTAAATTTTTTATAGTTACACACAACCACTACTTTCCTTCTTTCGGCTGAGTGGGAGGTGGAAAATGGCCCCAGTTTTCGCGAACTCTTAGTCTATCTACTATCCAGCTGTTTATCGTTGTATCTAGATTTATTGTACAAATCTTAAATTACTTTCTGCATTTTTCGGACGCCGTTTAGTGGAGTACACTTCTTGTTTCCCCGGACAATTGAAACGAATAGGGCAAGTTTTGGAGTGTGGGGTTGTGAGGTTCAGATCATTACAGTTCGCTAACGAAAACTTAGTCCATAAATGAGAGCACTTATGCACAACCGCCTTAGGTTGCTGCAGTCCTAGCTTATTGTTGCTTAATCCAACGCTTAAAAACCGTGCCAATAAATACTACTCACGGATGTATGCATACGACGTCCTGAGGACTAGTTATTTGTTTTAATGTTTCTTATCTCTGAGGAAATCTCAGCTTCATAGATTATTTACGTGCAAAACTAAATTTTTTCTGCTCCTATCTTTTATTTTATTGTTCTCCTGCATATGTTCGATTTTTTGTTAATTTTATCCCCAATGGATTTCGGATGGCTAGTATCAATTTTACCCGGAATAGAGAAAGCATCTGTGCGTAATGAAATGATCCAATGTACGTCATCCGGAGACTCTGGTTTAACTTCGCCTCCCCCAGCCAACAGCCAATTTGGCATGCCGTGTGTACCGTTTATCATTATCTCAACACCGTTTAACTATCAAACCATCAGTTGACTACAGCATCTCCTCACGCGTAGTGAAAGTTCGACGACACAAAGTTGCGAGCTGACGAAAAGCAATTATTATTTGTCGACCGCACGGCACGGGTCGTCTTGGAGGCCGCTGAGGTCGCCGCCATCATTTTGGTGGAGAAAGTTGTTTAAAACTTGTCCCAGCTGGTATTCGGTTGGACGAATATTTTCCAAAAGGCTGGAACGATGGAGCAGCGGGAGTCAAACAACTCCTTGGCGGTACAGGTGACATTGGCTTATCTAAGATGAACTGTTTGATGTCGATTTGGCATGCTTGGGTGTCTTTACAGTGGGCGAAAGTAATGTACGGCAAATGGCCCATTTGAAGGCATCTACCTAAGTTTTATTAATCTAATCTATCATAACGTACAAACAGTTACGCAAATATTGACGCAGGTCTCGGCGATCCAGAGATAGAATGCCGTGACGGTACCGTAAAATTTATCACCGATCGAACCGTAAAGGCAGTGAGCTAGAAAAGCAGCCGGAAGTGAGAAGGAAACTTCAAGCAGAAGGTGCTCGGATCAGATCCTACTGACAAGCAACGGAATAGTCGCCTCGTATCTTTGTATATATTTTTCGATTTCTTTATAATGGTGCACTTTTGTCACTTGTGTGCACACAGCGGCTCTAATATCCTGGTGTTCAGATGATGCCACTCAGCTCACGCTGCGCCTTCGCTTCCCATTCGCATATCAAAGATTTGCCCGTTTTGATCCATCGCTGTGGCTAGTCGAAGCAGTTGCTTTTATCATTTTAATAATAGCGCCCCATGGGGGAAGACTAACAGGAGGTTCTCTCTAGGTCGTACTCAGCATGAGAGGTCATTCATTTGGTGAGCCATCAGGGACGTGAATCCCACCTGACAATGTTTCCTAGAGGTGCGGGAAAAATGACAAGCTCTACCAACTACAGTCTCGCGTGAAGTGAAACAAAACAAATATAAAACATTCTCTTACACTCTCGTTTATGCCTTCCATGCAAGGCGAGTGTACGTGTCAACGGACGTACGGCCTAGAACGAATGAACGATAGTAGAGGAAATACGCGTTTATTCACAAAACAGAAATTGGATAAACGAAAGCATTGAAAAAGGACATCCGCTTAGATCCTTTTTTACAGCACCAGCTGGTCTGACTGGAAAAGGTGCGCTGAGGAGATGCAATGATAAAATTTATGACTGCCAAGACGGACATTGCTGATGTGCTACGGCTTGCTGTGAACGGTTATGATGTAATAAAGATTAATGTGCGATTTTCGGCGTATTTTAGTTCGACGCCATTGTTTAAAGTAAATGGATCTTTTCCTGGCAGTGAAGGGAAATGCAAAAAATAAATAAAAGGTAGAAGTTGGAGATAATAGAGTATTGAGCTTTCCACAGCAATAATTCCAAAATACTAGGAGAAAAGACTTTTCATTTCTTCATTTCTAAAGTGTCTTACACATTTTATATTGGCTTTGATGGAGGCGCCTGGTATTTCTCTTCATATTCTAACGAAAAAAAAATTCAGTTCAGTTCCAATGTTATTTAATGCGCAAATTTGTTGTCAAATGTATAGCTGATTTGCCCACGGGCCCCCCTTATATCACAAAAGTATAACAAACTCCCTTTCTCGGTAGACCTAGCCCATTCCGCTCGCCGCCTTTTCCAAATAATTTCTTCGGCTAAACTTATTGTTTCATGGTGTCTATCATGTGTGGTATAATTTACAAAGTAACTTAACATGTAAAAGTATATTAACCTGCATTCAACCTCCACTGCGTGATTAGTTTAAACCGTGATGTTCTTTTAAGCGAACCGTTAGCTATCAAATGTTCGAAAAGAATGCATGCGTCGCGCTTTGCATAGCTTCAGGGGCTTAATGTGAACCAGCAGGAAGAGGAGAATCTAGCCCGTGGCCTCATTTACTCTTTTACCATCAAAGCTTTGAAGCAGATGTCTGGCAAATTATGGAGACGCCTGGTGCTTCACTTATTTTTAAAATGAATAAAACTTAAACAAGACGTATAGTATATAACATTATCATTAAAGTTTAGGTACATATGTTTTGTCATCATAATTTACATTTAATATAAACATATTATTGAAACTATACAAAAACACGCGAGCAGCAAGTCGTTCCGTATTTCGTCCCATCCACTCGTTGGTTGCTCGGGTTAGATGGCTTCTGAAAAAATTGTTGTGCAGCGAGTAATTAGAGCCCCCCATTTATCGTTAATGAAGTAAATTGCCGGTAAAATGAAAAATCACCTACACTGATGGACGTGGGTCAGATTTATGTTAAAACATTTCTTTGCTATTCATCCTCCAATGACTTCCTCCATTATGGAAACTGGTTCGTCTCGTAGATGATATGATTCCAGGATATTAACCCTAGCGTAGCAGAAAGGAAAAAATGTTGGCAAATGTGTGTACCATGATAACACGCTACGCCGTACATTTTGACCAATCATACATTTCACACGTAAGCTCAACAGAACCGAGCCCTGTCGTTTAGGAATTATGGGTTGCGTTTTACATATAACTATCTTCTAAATGCCCTTTTTTAGTTTTGATCGTATTTCGAGTAAAGCAATTTTTAACTACCCCGTATAGGCAATCGCTAAATGATCATCCTGTATTGTGTTTCATTATCCTTCTTCTTTATTCCCAGTGGATTTGGAAACGGGTTGAGCAAGAGATACAGCATGTCTGATCGGGAAACACAATAAGGAGTTAAAAAAGAACACTGTCAAACCTTCTGCAAGCCCCCTGGAAACCTCCGAGAAGTCACTTTAACACGAACCGCAAGTGCTGTTCAATTCCGATGCTTTGGAAATTCCCATTCTCCCTGCGAGTGGGTCGGGTGAGTGTGCTTGTCATTTTTTAACTCCTTTTTCCCTCCACTGGTTTAAAACCTCTCGATGATTCTTTCCATCGTCGTTTCCCTCACGCCCTTTCGGAGTAAAACAACATAATTTGTGTTTGTACCCTTTAACGTCAACTTTGCATAAACGGTCGTAAACGTTTCACTCGTGAGCCGGTCGAGCGGGACTGTTGGCCGGAAAAGCTGGAAAAGTGGGTGAAAATCTGTAGGGATCGACCCAGGGACCGACGCCATCGAACACACATCCACACAATCTTGTTTGCGGTGTTTTTCTTTCCACGCTGGTTTGGCTCGTGACTTTTCGTGTTTGGTGTGTGGTTCGTTACGCCGAACTGATGTATTTCTCACAAAGTACCAACTCTTGTCCTTTCGGCAAGTTTTTATGCAAATAAAATAGTTTTTAAGAGTTTTTGCTGTTTTTTTTTCCTCTGACAGCTACTCACAAACCACTGCAGTCCCATCAGCCAGGGTCATAAAGGGGGAACACGCCGTTGTATGTTCGCTTCACGTCATGTCCACAAACAAGCATACATGTTCGCCCTTATGTGGAAAATTTAATAGCATGCCACTTCGACACGAGCCAACAAAAAATAACACCATTTTGGAAACAACGGGTGAATTAAGCTTATGAAAAGTTCATTAATTGAACTGTCCCTCCCACACAATGTCCGCCTACATTATTCAGTTCCTGTGGGTAAGTTTTTTCCACAAGTCATTTTTCAACGTACACCTTTGTTTTTCTGCGCTCTTCATAGTCCTCAGTCCAAAAGAAAGGGAAATTGCCCTACGGTAGCCGATGCTGATAAAGGATTCTCGCTCGAGAGCGGTGTAATTATTCGTGGAAAAACATCCAGGATCTTTCGCGTATGGTTATGGGTTAGAGGAATGCAAAAAAAAAAATGAGGCCCACTAACAAAAAAAACCCCTCTCCCACGAGAAATACGTTACGTGAAGAGATATTGAAAGCTTCCCAAAAAAGCGAGAAAAACCATGCACAGATTACACTGGTTTTAATAGGGTCAATTAAGGGATGATGTCTTGCCCCGGGCGACCGACCGGCAGGCCAAGGTCAGACCCGAACTCTGTGAACGCCCTTGCCCTCGGAGTGCTACACTTATTATCGCATAAAATTATTTTCAATTTCATCGCAAAGTGGCCACGGTTCACAAATCCTTTTAGCTTGACGAACGAAGTGATTTGTTTGGATGAACGAGAGGTATGTTGGTTTTATTTGTCCTCGACTTTCTCGTTCACGTTTGAAAGCGGGACATTCTGCCATTAGTATTGGGCACTGGCGAGTTTTCCTGTTTAATTTTTAAAGCAAATTTAACTCGTACGAATTGCCACTTCGTGGTGCAAGCATAACTTCTCCTTTCTTAAATATTTATTCATTAGCATTCGCTGCCATTCTGGAAATAATGCTCTTTTTAAGAGAAATTTATGAACCCTTCGGAATTGAAGGGAATCAAAAAATGACAAATAAACATTTGCTGGCCAACAAAGGAGCACCACTGGTCCCCACACGCAAACACACAACATTTGCGCCCCGGTATCAATAAATAATTTCTCGTTTACCACTTAACTAACGGACCTTACCCAACCCAACCCACATCCAGTTCGGGTCGATAGCTGATTCGATTCAGGGAATGAAAACAACTCTGGCTTCGGTGGTTTAGATCGTTTATTAATAATTGCTTGCCGACTCATCGCCACCACTCGTGGAAATGGTCACTTGAAGCGAAGCGAGCGGGTTGTAATAGGAAATTAATTCAAATGTTTCGTTGCCATGAAAAACCACGGCCATCCGGACACACTCTCACCGTTCGTCCAGCAAGTGCTTCGAGCGCCATTATTGCCGGTCCGCAAAAGATAAACGAAACTAGCGAAATGGAGCACTGTCCGTTGGACTATGTTTTGTTGTATCCTCGACCAACCACAACGGAAAACACTCGACAACAGCTTCAGAAGTGCCGGAAAAATAACGGAACGGCCATGAATTTGTTCTCACCGTCCACCGAATTCTCCTCTCTCCCTATGTTGTTTAACGGGAGGGGCAGGGAGTGTGAGTTTCGACCCATCACAAGAGAGAGGTCAGAAGGGAAAATGAAATGACGTGCACCATATTACCGTGGCAAAGCGTTACTTATGAAAAGCTAATGCTTCTCCGGTTCGGTTACCTTACGCTTCCCTCTTTTCCTCTCGGTTCTCGTACTAAAATCGTGACCGGAAAACTCCCTGCCAGCGGAATGGCATTGGTGGTAGGGTCGCTATTAGAGTAAACTTTTCGCCTCAAGGCCCACTGTGGCTTTCCCCAGGGCGCTGGAAAATAGGGTTGGATGCGTGTGCAGGTAAGCAGATATGTGTATGTGGTGGCTACTAAACTTTTGCGCCCCGCCACTTAACAGCAAGTCAGATTATTGTTGGCGTGTGTGACTGTGTGTGTTTTTCTGGCATTTCAGGACGGAATAGCTTTACTTCCTTTCAGTCCGCGATCCACTTCACAGCCGTGCTAACCGTTTGATTCCTATTACGTGTGGGAAGTTGTTCTATGGGAACTGAAGCGTGTTTAAAAGGACCACATTTTGGAATATTCGCTGAAGGTATCTTTTTCTCGCATAACTTTCCTATTTTTAAATTTTTGTTTTACACTGCTCTAGCAAGCATTCAACAATTTAATTCAAAGTTAAAACAAAAGACTGCGTGGTAAATAATAACAGCAAAAAACTGACCGCAAAACAGGTGGAATGTGTTTGGAAGCGGATGCAAGATAAATTCGATAAATTTCGCCACATGAGATCGTGCCAAAACTACCACGAAGCGATGAGGAGCACGAAGCATAAAGGAACAAGCACTTTAAAATGCTACCTGACATGCTTCATGAGTGGGTCAATTAGATTGCAGATAAAAGGGTCGCTGTACGTTCTGAAAATTGAATATATTTAAAAGGGTTTTCCGAATATGACGTGACAAAAGGTGATGTACTTCGGTGCATAAGCATATTTTCAAGAGATAAGAGGAGCGGAGAGAGAACGGATGGCACGCAAATCGTAATCTACCTTGTATCGTGAAAGTAATTAAAATCACACCAACAAATTTTAAATATTCTAATGTTTTTTCCTGTTCTTTCAATGTTCAAAACAACGTAAAACTGCTGCTCATGAATATATAAAATCACTTCGCACCCGAACCGCATTCGAAACGGTCTCCACCTGAACGATAATCCGTTAGGTGTGTGATGTTTAGTGTTACAAAAAAGGACACAATTTTACACTTTCAACAGCTGTCATATTGGTGCTGGAAATGATGAGAAGGGATACCTCTTAAGAATTGTATCGTTACCGAGATACGAAGGTGATGAATAATATATGCAAGGTTTTTACGGTTATATTCATCCACAACAGTATCCACCCTGAAAACAGATTTTAAAGCATTCTTTGCCTTCGATGCTACACAAACAATGCAGCGGCAATTTACCTCGCACAGTTGCGCATTCAAGCAGCAAGTTAGGCTTATTTACTGGCATGGCGATTGATTTTCCGAAAACTAAACGTGCTTGATTTTGTTGTAGCCGTATCAGACGGTATACCGAAACGCTGATTACTACCGAAGGTCAAAGTCACGGATTCAATCCGATCGGAAAGGCTTCCACCTTTTCCGTGAAGGCTTCATTTTGTTCTTGTTTTCTACAATGTGCTGCAGATAAAACAACTGCCCAAGTTCCTCCGGTCGTTACGCGATTAAGATACTGAACAGTGAGCTCCAAGCTGTTCCCATGAGGGACACAAGAATGGGAATGAACATTAGTGAAAAAGTAAACGGCGCGCAAAGGCTCAACAGGAAGAATATGAATTGGTATTATCGCTTTCTACAAACCGTTGAATGGATGGGTAGACAAAGTGACAAAATGAATGCCGCCATGACACGGTGCAGTTTTTGTTTCGAAACGTTCAACCAATAACGGATCCTCTGCAGCAGTCGGGGAAGGATCTGGGAAACGTTCTACAGCATTAGTACGTACGAAATCAATCTTCCACTCATTACCGCACGTCCGATGTCGTTGTTTGTTTTAGGTGAATTCATGAACGACATACTGAAGCCTGGTGCAAAGAACGGCAATGGTCATCTCTATCGATCGTCAGATCCGAGAAGCGTATGTGGTAAAGAAATGAAAAATTGCGCGTCTGTTGATTTAGTCCATCCCATTTTCCACCCATTTTTGGGTCGAAGCCGAGACAGATGGTGAGATGGGCGCGAGATGATGAAAAGAAAATATAAGTGGTCGATTTACAAGAAAGGTCTATACTATTGGTATTCGTTACTAAGGGGGATTTGTTTTCTCATCCTTAATCACTCCATGGTGGTCAATGTCAACAACTTACTTGCTAAAATTATTGTCTTAAACCATTCTGATCGTAACACTTTTAATCAATCTCGAACCTTCATCCTGATAGTTACTAAATAATTGAACCATCCAATAAATCGATCCGTTAGACCAAGCGTTGCCAATTGCGATGGTCAATGATGAATGTGCTGTCGTTTCAACAAAATTTCCCTACTATCATTTTCAGACACCGCTAATCGGATGTTCCTTATTTCAGTACGTTCACCAGGAACGCCACGATAATCGTATAGGACGACGAGGAAAATATAGAGGCCCTTTTCTTGTGCAGTGTTCAGCAACGGATGTTCCAAAATTTCTTTCTTTTCCCTGTTCGTACGTTTTCACATTCCTTGACGACCGCCCAACCATGTGACCACAATTCCACCGAAGAAAAGCGAACGCAGCGAACCATGTAGGAAAATTTCATTTCAAGTGGATTTTCTACCCGTTCCGTTCCTACGTACATACACAAGCGTATGCTTTTTCTTCGCTCGGGTTTAGTTTAGGTCGTGAGCAGTGGCCTCAAAAGAACGGCGTGAAGAGGTGGACGACAGGAAGACGTTTTGAGGCTCGAATAATTTTAAATTTTTCGACACCTTCAGGCTATCATCGCTTTGGTCTTATTAGCCACCACCATACTTGTGAAACCGGACAGAACCCGATACCACCCAGTGTGTCTGCACACATTTTTAGTTTTAAGGATTTTGGTTTGGCTAGGGGAAAATCCCCGACCCGCAAACCACCGTATCTCGTATTAAACCACTACGCATCGCACCGGATTTCTAACAGATCCTGCTTGATTCTGCAGCGCTTTAATTAATTTAAAGCGCTTTAATTAATACACAAGGAACAACCATGGTCGTCGACCACCAGCAAAAAGCGGATCAAACTTAACAAAATCGGCCATACCCGGTCAGTTCAGCCAGTTTTGGAAACTCATTTTAATTCAGTATTTAAATAGCTATTTGAGAATGAAATGTTTACGACACAGAGTAAAACATAACAAGTAATCAGTAATCTCTCATCGGTAGTGCATTGCATAAGTAAATTGGCTGAAAAGGATAAATGACCCATTTCGCAAAATAAATATTCTTCAGAGTGAATCAATACAGGATGTCGCAAGAATGGACAATCTGTTCATCATTAGGGGCACATGCTAACCTATCTTCTCTTTCTGCGGTCAGTGCTTGACTGTGCAGCAAAACCACATTCGTCCCTTCGATTACATCGGTTTTCACCGGAAAGCCAACAAATTTCCGGAAACCAAAGCTCCTCCATAAGACTTTTTCGAGCTCAGCCTCGTACCCAAAGCCTATTCGTTCACAGTTCGACCATCTGTAGGATAGCGTATGAATAAAAAATTGTTTTCCGTATGTGTCCGGTCGTAATCATAGCGGTTTCTGCCACCACTCTTGGCTGCTTCTCCCGTAGCAATGTTTGACTACTCGCTTTGGGTGTGCCGTAGCATCGAGTTACAATGCTGCACAGAAAGCCTGCTTCGGGCTTAACTGCCGTCGTAGATAGCTTTTATGATTTTGGTGATGAAAAGGTTGTCAGGCCTCGCCCCTTTTGATCGTAGAATTTTTTTCAACGTTTAAATCCCTCTTCCTGGCGCGCTTCCGACGTACGCTAATGAACACAAAGTATGCTTCCAAGCTGAAGTGGACTGTTAAAATTATGACGTAAAATCCCATCCCATAGGGAAAGCTCATTCTGAAGAAGAAGTTTCCTTTCTAACTATGACTGCAAAAGCCAGGATGACACGAACACAGAACTGTCGCTTCCGGTATGGGGTTGTCGTTGAAGCATTGTTTCAGGTTTGGGCTTTACGAGCCAATGCACACCCATTGTCTGCCGGACTAAATATCAGCAGCTCCCTTCTTTTTATTCTGGTTTGGTTCCAAATCAAGAAGTTTGAAAAGTACTCTATCATGCGCCTCTGTTCCGGTGTACGACTCCGCCGATCCCTTAGTGAAAACTGCACTTTAATCCATCACGCGCTCGGAGATGTTTACGAAGTCTAGGTATGCTTTCGAATAGTAGTTTGAAATGTTGTCTAATTAACTCAGCACGGCTCCCTCTCAAGACAGCCACCCATGAATTTACTGGCCACCAATGGACTCGAATCGATTCATCTTCGAAGTTGACTAGCTTGAAACTCGGATGGAAGGGTACTGCCTCCCAAGGCATGTTTTTCATTCTATGGGTTCTAGACAAGAAAGTACACAAACGACAATAACTAAATTTGCTTCAACTTTTTCTGCGTTTTTTTGTGAGTGCTTCGAGCGGAGAGATTTTGTTTGGATTTTCCTGACGTTGTTGATAAACATGAAATTTCACAAAGTTCAATAATTTGTAGCCTTTATACAAGAGAATACTATACGTCTGTAAAACTATATAAAAAGATGTAATTTGAACATTCTTTTGCAAACTTTGAAATTGTGTGAACGTTCACAATCACACAGAAAACCCACTGGAAAAATTGGTGGCAAAAAAATCTCTTCAACCAATCGAACTGGAATCGTAAGCGCGCTTCTGGGGTTTACGCTTGGGATTCACACGCAACACGTGGTTTCGTGCACATATTTAAATTATGCGTAAATAATATGTTGTTTTCGATACCTGACGGTCCAGCCGTTGCTACTCCATCCCATTGCCGTGTGGCTAGCGACGTTCTAAAACACCTTTCATCTAGTTCAGTTGTGCGATGTTTGACTCGAAAATTGGACTGGAAATACGTTTGTTTCTGTTCGGTTGTGCGGCTCGAATATGAGATCACGGCGATGTCGCGGTGGACTGCTTGCCTGAAGGTTTCATCTTGTTTTTTGTGTATACTTGTTGCTCGTTTCTTTGAAAATTCGACTCACCAGCCTTGAAAAGATTGTGAGACGTAAGCAGGCAGGTAAGAAAGTGTATACGACGAATAATCAACGAAAGCCACAACTGGATCAGCTGGAGCATGAAATTGCTTTTCGATGTTTTTCGGCAACGGCACCATCGTCGCTATCGTTCTGCAAACGCATTTTTCCGACCACCGTTACTAACAAGCACTCAAAGAGAGAGAGAGAGAGATACAAATTTATAGTACAAGAAAGAGGACCGATTGCGTATCGGTTGGTGGGTTGAATCATTCTTCTTTTGGTTGAGGGGATTTGTTTATTCAATTTTCTAATACTTCATTGTGCAGTGTACCTGTTATCACATGACTTGATGTACAGGTTTTGTGTTCGCCGGCAAAGATTGAAAATTTTTCGTAATTCAACCTGTGTCAACCTCGCTCCGGGTGAGCTAAGCAATTTGAAGTGGGGCCATCAGGAAAATCAATTTCCACGATAGGTGCAGCGGACGCTAACGATGTGTAATGCAGCATCGCGAGGCACGCAATTTCCTTGCAATTTGTGGAGTTCGTTAGCTGGTGTATAGTCATAAGAGAATAGGTTAGCCGTACGCTAACGATGAATGTTTACTGAGTTTTTTTAAATCCTGTTCAATTTCGTTGGAAAAGTCATAAACTGGATTGAGAATGAACATTATTTTAAATGTAATTACTGTAGAATTATTGTTACAGCCCTGAACGTATTTTATCATTGATCATATCAAGTGATCGTATCTGCTATTTCTTAAAATTAAACCAATCAACCATTTCCTTTTCCAACCGTTTGCCAGGGGTGTTCGAGGGGATAAAAAATGCATTCTCCTTCGCATTTCAATGTTTATTGAATGTGGAAAAAATATTGTTTTTCATCCGATCCGTTTTTACCGACAACGCCCTCGTTTATCTCTCAAAACAACGCTGTGACTTCTCCGCTTCTCCGTCTTTTTCGCCTTAACACTGGAAGCGTTACATGGCGTCACGGTTGGAACGGCCAACACCGTTCGAGGAAAAGAAAATAGCTTCCCCTCCTCTATCAGGGAGGATGAGTGGTAAAAGAACGAAAACCAGAGCACCTAATATATTGCCCATCAAGCTCATTCATGTTTTGTATAAATTTGCATCAAAAGGCAAATGAGAAGTGTGAACTTTGGTAATTAGTTAAAACAACACTATTGGAAGAAAAGGGCAAAGCAAGTTTATCATCATCTTATTTATTGATGTTATTTCGCGGTATGTATCATTTACCTCGGTGGGGTTTGTTTATGTTTGTTTGTGCAAAAGTAAAAAATACAAGGGTTTTTAAAAAATTCAGTAGGTTATGGATTATTGTTGACTTCCATTCCCTTTTCAGAGTTTTTTTTCCTTTCCTTCAGAGTATGAAATTAATGTAACAGATTTTTTCTTTTGTTTTTGAGTACGTACTGTCTCTTCGCTGCATAAACAACTCAGTTACTTTTAGGTTTAATCCTGTGGAGTTTAGTTTTTCCTCTTCGTCCATTCCCAACATCCATTTAAGACTTTTCAGAGCCTGGAGCAGGAAGTAAAAGCTGCTTAAATCACCACAAATTGGTTCACAGCGCCATTGACCTACCGGATGCTGGTCCGGAAAAAGCAGCGATAAACAGTTTAACGCCACACGACTCCACCACGGTTCCAATATTTTTCCAAATCACCTCCTACCCTTTGGAACCTCGTCGGAGGAATTGGACCAATCCTTGAAAAGCTCGTTTAGTTTGCTTGCGAATGGAAGAGGTAACAATATTTTTTTTTTCCTCTTCTGTTTTATTTTTTACACGCTGTTCCCAGAAAGGTATCTGTTGTCCTTAGACCTCCTCGCACACTACCGAGTTTGGAGGAAAATCAATCGAGTAGGTATCAGAAGAAGCGACCAAAGCATCCTGGAAAACGATTTTCAAACTGTTGCCCGAAGAAAAATCAATTCGAGCTTCGTATTGGCAGATGGAGCATCAAGGACGACAATGCCTCTTTCCTTCTTCGCAGGACCAACTGCCAAATGTTGTGTCCGAGCGCAATCCGCTCAACTCGCAGTTAGCACAGTAAATCCCCATTTTTCTGCAGCCACCAACACCAACACGCTATCATAGCTAAAATACGTTTCCGTTGTACCGCAACCGATTCGCAACCAAAACCAACCAATCACAATCTCTGCAACCACAGGAAAAGTTACGGATTAATTCGGGAGAGAATTTTCCTCTTGCCAACAAACCAACACGTTGTTGTTGTTGGCTACTTTTTATTCTCTGCCCTTCCATCCCTTCACTGCTTGCCAAAACTTTTGGGGAAGCGTTAAATTTAACGACATCTCAACCACACCACGTTAACATGGCGCGTCGAAAATGGTGGCACCAGTTTGCGAGTTGATACAATTCGAACGTCCAACATTAGTGGCGCTGTAACTTTCCCTTGCGACGCCACCCACAGCTTTCCATCCCGGTCCAGTACACACTACAAAATTGTATTTTCATTTCCACGTCGCGAAAGTCGCATTGTTTCGTTTATGTCTCGCCTAACCGCAGAAGATATCGATGTCCTTTTTGACGCTTGAGTGCGCAGAATTTTCCTGAATACTTTCGATGAAAGTGAGACAACTTTCAACCACAAATTTCACAACTACGTAAAATCATAAAGGGAAAATGTGAACCTAGCGCATATACCGAGCCGCACATTCACGAATTTCGTTTCGATGGTGGTTGTGTGTAGTTGGAAAATACGACATTTTGCCAATGGTCAATCGTTCTGTTGAACGTATTTGATTAACATATTTCCATGGTAAATTAGCCTGCCGGATGAGCGATTGCAGTGGAGGAGACAACGTTATGGAAATGTATGGTTTGATTTAATTTTCCATGATTAGTTCGTGTTGGTTGAGAGGGTTTTCCCTTATATTTTGAAAATGTGTTTACCACAGGTATACGTAGGAATAATGCTGTTGGCTTTCGAAGGGATAAATTATACGAAACTTCAACCACTATTGTTTATACTGTGTATAGTTTACCATTACTGTAAAATTTACGTAACGTATTTAACACATAACTCTCTAAGTGATACGATTCTAACTGAAAAAAATTAAACAACTCAATCAAATACATTCTTCTTATACCTTGAAGATGATTGATGCTTCGGATACAAATTCTATCAGGCAAAATAAAACATCAAAAGCAACCACATTATACAACTGTTGTCTGCTAACAAATTGATGGGTTTAGCTTCCGTTTCGGATCCTTTCCGAAGTAGAAAGGTGAACAGATTAAAACCTATTAAAGCAGGCTCGTTCCAATTATGCTCACATCCCAAAATACCGCTTATTCGCCCAGTTCTCAGCTTCCTCTATAGAGCACACACACATTCTGACCTCACCATCAAAGGAAAACATGACGAGAACAAAATAGATACTAATAAATCGGTTAACGAAAGGCACTGAAAGGTCTCGGTCGTTTCCAAGGGTAGGCGTCCATCTGGTATGCGACACCATTTCTTTATATCTCGATGTCTCTTTCTTTCATTTGCTTCTTCTTTCACCGGGAGTGACACCTGTGATTGACATATCTGAGGATTTGGGATAAAAACACCCTCCTTGGGAGCTCGCCTCGGACCTCAAATCTACGTGACCCCAGTGGAGCAAGCATTCCGACAGGATCTAACGATTTCTAATCTTCTTGTGATCCCCGAGTTGTGAAACGGCTATGAAGCACCCCTGGAAAGTAGGGCTAAGCCTTCTCGGTTCCGCGCCTCCATCAATCGGAATTCTTTTTTGTTCTCTATTTCTACCCGGATCGATTATTTTCTTTATTTCCTACAGTTGTTTTCAGGAAAATCGAATGTTTTCCAATCGAAATACCTTGACACTCATTTGTCGATGTTTGAGACATGCTATATGTTTCCTGTCCTTCGTTGGGACGGACCTACGAACCAAAGCTATACATGTCTAGACTTTTACCATCAATAATGGAGCGAATTTCATGACGATGCGCTAGAACCCGGTTGAAATTTGTGACTCGTGTAGGATAAGTTGTTTTCTACGTTCCATTTTGTTCTTTGTATTTTCGTTCACGCTTTAATAAACTCACTCCCTCCATTTCGTGACGCGCGATTGAGTCCGAAAGTCCATCTGCTTCCATAACACGTGTGGAATGCAGCTTTGGACCTTAGTAAGGGATAAACAAAAAAGCGATACATTCAACAGTTGTTCGGTCACGATTGGAAGCTTCGGAAAACCTCACGATGATGAAGAAACACGGATCTTATTGCGTGCGAATCGCTCAACCGTGGGAATACAATTGATCCCGGGTGAAAGAAGAGATTGACATAATAATTCTCTGGTGAGGAATTGAAGAAGATTGTGGAAGGTTTTTTTTATCCATTTAAACGATGTGAATCGAGAAACATATTCTCAAAGTTGGCAATACATGTGCACATGATGTACATTTATGTTTGCTTTGTTCAAGATTTCGCGCAATAGAATTAAGTTGCACTTAAAAATATATTTTATTTTAATTGAACTATTTTTAGAAAAATAAAAATACGTTCAGATACAATCTGTAAGTGTCAACGTGTATTTACCGATATGGAGCTTGTTAGAATAAAACGATTGATGAAAGTAGAACTCAAAAAGGATCAATAAATACTCGAGTGCAACCGTCACCTAAAAGACTAGGGGCGAAGCCCAGTCCGAAGTTGAATCAATTATCGTCGTACTCAGAAACCTTCTGATTCGAAAATGTCCAGTTAAATATCCTACATGGGCAGCATCAGCTGGTGCTAGAATGGAATAACCCCTACCGAGAAGCTTTCCAACTGATGAAGATTAACTCACACTATAGTCATGAAGCATTTTCCAAAATCACAGCGTCAATCCTTTACTCGAGAGCACAATTCGACCAACCATCGACGTGAGATTAACTGCCATTACGGAACGCTCAAGTGAAAGAGACACATTGCAAAAAAAATCAACTTCATTATCAATAGCCTGCCACCGTCAATGGTGCTACATTTTTGTTTTGTGTAAGTTCATGCCATTTGGTGCACTGGGGTTGAATTTAAACGGGCAGGAAAATGGTAATTTTCTCACTCACATATTTGTTTGCCCGGCTCGTTTGCGGGATTGATGAGATTTACGACATTAAGTTTTAATCGGCATACAAATGAAAAATCACTGTCCCAATTAACAGTTGATCTCGTTCTGTGCATTTTGCTGTCCACCTGAATTTTGGCCGCACTTAAAATCAGCTGATGTAATTTCATGGACACCGTTTTGCGGTGATTTAGTTGGACAGATAATTAAACACGCATTTGTGAGGATGAGCATGGGTTGTGATTTTAAACATCCCATTCAATTACATTTACGCTGGAAAATATGTTAAGCTACAATGCTGTGAATCTGCCACAAGTTTCAGTCCGATGTGTGATCGATGAGCTGATGGCAGATTGAGAATATCTTTGATGGTGCGAATTAAAATGGGAGCGTTTTACAGTTGATTATTATGAAAGTGTGTCTAAATGCCATAAAGCCTACAAGAATTAACCATCTAAATGCAATCATGAACTTCTATTACGGTCCCTTTTTTCCTTCCCAGATAGGCAAGTGATGCAACGATAACGACGTCAAACATCAGATGATAAGCATAAAGGTCCGCCGCTGGCAAATAAAACGAAAAGGTTTGAAAATATATCTACCACTTAAAACTCTTTTGCTAAAACTAATAAAAAGCAATTTCACGCTTCGTTTCTCCTTTTTGCCCAATTACATTGGTCGGATAACGGTTCAACTTTTCGGCTGCATGTCGTTCGCATGTGAAGTGTCGTTGGATAAGTCTAGCTAGAAAAGGTCTAGTGAAAACGGCACCATAGAATCATTCCTCAAAGAGAACACTCAGGCGCGTAATAATAAGGTTTTAAAATGATATGCGTGAGCTTAAATTAGGGTGCAGTTCATGGTTTCATTAAACATGCCATTCATCGTCGTTGAAAGTGGGTTGGTTTATATTTTCTAAATAAAATGTATGTTCTTTTCATACTGGAAAGCTAGAGCTTGACTAGAAAACCCTGATGGTGTAAATGAAAATGCTAATGATTGAATGGCCGGGAAGCGTAACGTAGTGGAATTTACAAAATGAGAAGCAATTAAAATCATATATAATTAAGCCAGTTACTGACCAGAGTTAAAATATTCATAGAATTTCACAAGACTGGACATCGTGATAAGCACCATAGGGGGAGGAAGGGCCGAAAGCAGCACATATTCATTGTTTAGCTTTTGACTGTCAGAAAACTAAACCCCGACAGAAGTGGAAAAGTCAGCTGTATTCAGCACCATAATCGCCACTACGGTTTACAACGAGAAGGAGATGCATTTTTCTGACAGTGCTGCGCATTTGATTTCCCAAGGGAGAATTTTCCCAGTCTACGACCACAGAGCCAACGTGGTGACCATGGCGCGTGTGTTAGGGAGAATTTCGGTTTTATAACTGCTTCTTTATGTGGAATATCATACGTTCGTGCCGCTGCTCGCCCAAGGCGTCGGAGTTCTATGAAAATGCACTTTCATGCATCTACTTTCTCACGCAGGCTGAATATTACAAGAACACATCACCGAGAGTCACCAGCTCCAGCTCCAAGTGGAATAGAAAAACCTGCCGCCATTCATTAAAATCATCAAACGCTTTTCTAAAAGGTTTTTCAATTCAAGGCCGTTTTCATTTTTTCTTTATTGGTAAAAGGATTTGTATCTCTCCTTCCTCGCACAATCCATCAGGTCTTGTCTCATCAATGGGCACAGCCAAAAATCCCTTACTATTTTAGGTGCTTTGCGAATCAGTTTTTCATTTTACATTTCACCAACATACACTTGTTGGTTAGCAGCTCATGTTTACTACGAAGAATTGCGACTCGCTTTCAAGTTGACTATCAACGAAAAAGAAGTGCAAAGACTCGATTTCAACTTGCCATCGTTTTTTTTAATAAAAAAAAGGAAAGGGTTCGATGTAGGACGCTAAACAGTATATCTGAAAGCTTATAAACTACTCTTTGACTTATACAACCACTTCGGTCTTGTTTTTAGTTTGCGAAATGGTGATAGTTTTTTCACTTAAAGATTATGCGTAAAGGCATAAAAAAAATTAATCTTATTATGAAAATCGAGTATTGGACACGAGATTTTGGGCAAAAAGTTTGAAATCTTCAGTTAATGTCAATTCCATCATTAAATAAGAATCCAAAGTAATTAAAACATAGATTGTCCCATGAGCGTAAATTTTCATTCACTTTTGGAGAATAATTTAAATTGTCAAAATGCGATTGACATGCCATTGCGCTTTATTTTACAGCTTCTACTGGCATGTGAAAGCTGCCATAAGTGCAAATTAAATCGAGCTCCATCGCAAGCGATGATTGCAGCCATTACATACACACGACATTTGAAATTCACATTTTATACTCAGTTTATTTTAATTTGTTGGGCCATGCTTTAGAAGGTATTACTAATTGATTGGGAAAGCCCGAAAACAACATTCGTTTGACGAAGAGAATTTATAGAAGCGTTTATTGATTTATCACATTTCAATTAACCAGAACACCCTAAAACTCTTCAAACCCTTCAATGCAGAGACTGCATGGTATCACATAGTAAATAATATCGTCCGAACAAGTGCATGTATGCTGAGGTTATTGAGCGCCTCCAAAATCGATCGAAAGCCCGCCGACCGTTCATTCAACGTTATATTTGAATTAAAATCCAACCGAATCGCAACTTTCATGGTGCAAAGGTCAAGAGATGGCACACGAAGATGGGAATCTTGGTTGCGTCTTTTTTCTGTCAGCATATGTATGTGGTCGCTTTACCGCGCTTTGACTAACTCAACCTAAAATGAACCACCTTCAACCGATGGCATCTCTTTCGGGATCCATGCATGCGTTTTCCGGGAATATACAGGAAGACCACATACACACTCACACACACTAACCATCGTTCCATGCACACGTACAACGAAGACAGCTTAATTTGTCACCGAACCGTTGTCGAACATGATGGCAACGTTCCGATGATGCATCAGCTCCGGAGATCATATTTACCGATTCTGAGGCGAAAGATAAAGCAAGAGCCCCCGAAAAACGGTGAATGAGATAGCAAGCGTGATTGGTTGTTGCCCGTCGCCACTTGATGGGAGTTTTTCAATTAATGTAAATTTAATTTTCCCTAATAGAGTTTATAGTGCTTTAGTTTTCGGTGGTTTCGCTACGCCATTTTCCCGGCGCAGATGGCAGCTGCTGCGATTCTCAGTTCGACAACACAAACACGTCCGGGTGGAGCCGTTGCTGTTAGTGGTTGTGGGAAAACTTGGACCTGGCTAAATGGCAAACAGAATACGAGCTTCGACAGCGGCGCAGCGCCAAAGAGTGCACAACGCGTTAGTTTTGCATAAAATATTGATACTGCAAACAAACGCAAATGCTCCGGCTGTTGGCGGTGCTTTACAACACCCACTGCAGAATGCGTTGCTTTAGGCCGATTGGTCTCGCCTCGAATCGAGCGCAATCGATGGGAAACCGGTTACATTTCTTTCGCCCCGTTTTCCCATCAGAAATACGCGCCACGATAGCACAAAGATGGTAAATTAATAAATTCTTATGAGTCCTGATTGGGAAATTAACCTTGGTGTCACGTAAACGGGGTTTGTAAGGTTGGCGAAAGCATGAAATTACACCTGAGAAGTGCACGAAAAATGTTAGAATTGTTAGAAAAATAAAATTTTAGAGAATGTGAACTATGTGAATTACTAAGACTTGGGCTGAAACTATTTTGCACACTATGAGACGTTAATTTCCATTTTATTACTGTTGTATATTTTTAGTTTTTGATAATCTTATGATCATCGTTCATTTGAAGAATTTGAGTAAGACAAGCATAGAATCATTTTCTCAATGATTATAAATTTTGTTGCACTTTTAAACATCCTTCAAAATAACATGCTTCGACAATTCACATAACGACATTACACCAATTCCTGCAAAAGCATATGCCGAAAGATCCATATTAACGTTTTCGTCAATTTGTTTTTCCCGTACTGAACACTTCTCTCGGCATCTTTATCCGACGTTAAGCCCGATAAGAGATTTTCCCTGGCTGAACCGACCAACCGGGTCAAAATGGTGGAAAGATGGTGAAATTAAGCCGTCAGTCTTGCTACTAGCTTCGAGCACCGAGTTATCCGGCTAGATGGTTACAAACCGGCCACTTGCAGTGACGAAGATGAAAAAAAAGAAACCTTGTGAGACTGGGCGTATTGAAAAGATTAAGTGTATCACCCGTACGATAAGCCACCGACCGAGGTGCGTCGGAGTGTAACGTGCCGGAGGGACGGCGAGTTAGGTTTAAAAATTGGCCGGTACAGTATGGAACGCCACACATGTATTAGCTCCGACACATTAGCAACGGTGTTGACCCTTGTGACGAGGGTCTCAAAACGGTAGGAAAAGGTCAAGGATTATGGCCCAACGTGTGCGCTTAGAGAACCGCATAAGAGCCTGTATGACCTTTCGTTGAAGAAACGGATCCTTCGGTTTCAGTTGTGCAAAAACCCGAGCCTTTGACAAAATATTTAGCATCCCAGGTCGTCAGGTTTCAGCGGGAACATCAATCAACTACATGATTTGTGCAGAATGCTCAGTGTGAATTGGAGATGATTTATTGGAACAGTTAAAATATAAACCCATCAGGCTGTGCGACATTCATTATGATTTTGGCAATACCTTGAAAAGGATAATCCTATTGTGAATTGGATTTGCTTTATACCTGCGTAACATCACACAGTAATCCTATGTACTAATCGTTACATCGAGGCAAAGAAACAGAAGTAAGCAAAAATCTATTACGCGTTGGTAATTATTTTTAAAAACTTCAAAGCTAAAGAGCCTCTGGCATTAGACGGATAATGATTCAATTTTCAATATGAAAACTTTTATGCACCCAAAATATGGGTGGATTGATCCAGGGAACTTGTAAATTCGGCCTTCCTTCGCAACAACATCCCTGCTTTTGCGTAACGCAAACACCATAGCGTTACGTTCACCTTATTCCGAAGCACGTTTGCGTCCACGAACCGCAACGATTCGGTTATGAAATCCATTTTGCCTGGTATCGATTTTATTCCGAGGCACTTTTTGCAATAGAATTTGCCATCATTTTCACTCCAATGTTCCCCGAATCACATCTCTTCTTCGCCAACGCGTTTTATCCGCCGAAAACTCTAATGAAAACTGTTCAGAAATCGCCAAATATTTTCGGTACGACGTTATTTCAACCCAATCGAAACCTAACCGGCTCCAAGCCCCACACCCTTGCACCCTGCATGAAGTTACTCACTTTCGTCCTACAAAAAAGAGCACATATGCTATTTTGCTCCCAATAAGGGTTTCCTTCACGTTCGTAACTAAAGGGAGCTACAACTCATGTTTTCTGGCTCCCGTAACGGCCTTCGTAACTCACGTGCTTAGGGCTTCGTTCCCGCGGCCGATGGTTTCCCCATTTTCCATTCCACTAGCGCAAAATCCCATTTAGTTATGATGATCATGTTGAACGTTCTCATCCTTCCACGTCGACGGAATGGTTTCCGTACGAAGTTCGGTTTTTACTTTTTTTTAAATTAAATTCCAACCCAACAGTAAGCCATTTTTCATGCGGCTAGCGTAATTAAATTCCACTCAAAACCGGGTATTAGTGGGAACTTTTCGGGGACTAATGCTGCCACTTTGGTGAGGCTTACGGCGACTCGGTGATACTTTACGGAACACTGTTGGTCGCTTATGAATTCTAATGGCGTGCCTTTATTAAATGATTTTATTTCACCGGTCGAGTTTATTTCTTTTTTTCAATTAAGTTTTGTTGTCGTCACCGTTTATTATGAACGTAGCCGCAGTGTTTACATTCTCTCCATTGCCACGAATAATTAAATCTGAAAAATATACTTGAACTTTTAAGCATACCGTATTCCTGACGATCTTTTTCAAAGCCTTCTTAATCATTTGCCATGTTTTCACCTCAATATTCCCAACTCTTTCGTAATGTAATTTCTTTCAAATCTACGAGAAAACTGGCAACGATGGCCGTCATCGGCGCCATCGCCATCACCATCATCATCATCATCATCATCATTAGTGTCCAGGATATTGGTTTTCGTTGCCTATCATGAGCCAGCAGATTGCTATTTATGCTTCACGAAGGTCTCGCGAATCACCCTTTCCGATCACGTTGGACGTGGGCCAAGGGTGTTAATGTTAATATTATCAATGCACCTCTAGCCTTCTCACCCTCTCTAACTTATCCTATTCCGTGTCAAGCTTTCTGATGCGCCAGCTCTATGCAATTCACTGGGCAATTATCTATTGAAATTACCATATTTGCAATCTATGTATTTTCTACATTTCGTTGCGTTGTGTAATAGATATTTTAAAATAAAACTCCACACTCTTCTCGATAATAATTTCAGGAAGTGATTGATGTCGCTTATGGACGAAAATATGGAGGAATAATAACTATTTGCAGCATGATAGAAATTAGTTAGGTTTTAGCAAATACTTCGCAATTAAGGGCATGCTTCATGCTAAACTAAATATAACAAATTTCTTTTTGCTAGAAAACCCGTATTGTGTTACACTTTTTTTTACTGTGTTTACACTCTGCTTGCAGCTTTCCCCTCTATGTAATTTTGGAAGTAGCTTCCCTTTTTGCCTGCCTTGATGGTTGCGGCCTTCTTTAGGACTCCCAGTGTTGGGCAACAAAGGGCTAATTAAAGAGTACTAGGGGCAAACTATTTGATGTCAATATTGGCAACTTGAGTCGATTTAAATTATTCTTGGTTAACATGCCAATGGAAATATTGTAATTTTATTTTAGAAAGAAACCTTTAACTCAAGGTTTGGTGAAGGATTGTAATGCATTACATACAAACAAATTCAAAATCCTATATCACTTGACTTTGTTCCCGTTTGTCCCAGGAATTGTTTTATGGCAAGCACAGATTGATTAAATAAACTCCCTGATAAATATACTATCGAGCTAAATCCATGCACATGAGCCTGTTATATCCTATGATGTTTAGTTCGCTCGATTTTGAATTCTCAAAGGAGAACCAAACGATCTTCAGCATATATGCCACTACCCATTTCGTCTATTACTTAGAAGGAGCATACAATGTCCAGAATATTAGTGTTCTGCGCTCATGGTTTTTTGTACTTTTAGCATGTTTGTAATATGGTATGATTTATTCATTAAAGCAGTGGCTCGAGAAAAAACATAAACGATCCATCGTTTCCAACCGGAGCTGCTCGCAATAGATCCTCGAGAAGAATCCTCTTTCAGATTGATTTTGTTTACATTTCGTAGCATTAGCGAAATCTTAATTCTTGTAAGAGTATTCCCTGCTGCACCTGCTGTAAATGTGAATGTTTTTGTTGTTTCAGTCCACTTCAGACCCGGAACCACTTGAACCACTATGAAAATAAGCTCACGTGCATTTACGCACAATCTTGGCTCCATGTTAGGAAAACGTGGTCAACGTCTTTCATCTTCATCAGTATTTTTGTCATCGTAATCGGCTGTCACGTTATTGACATTAGTATTAGAAAGCCTCCAGTCGGCTCGGTGAGCTTGAAGGGGAGTGTGTACTTTAGCTAATGTGTGTATTTGTTTCTGTATTGCTGGTTTTCTGGCAAAGCTGAACCTATTCTTCAAAAAACTTTTTATTGATAATGTAGACAAGGATCTTTAATGGGATTTTTTCCACCTAGAAAATTGCGGAGGTTTATGGATCTGTTTTATATTTGTATCTCTAATTAAATTGCAAATAACTTATTCAGTGAGTGATTAAAGTAATGCTTTTTTCAAAGCAAGGTAAAATTGAAAACCATTTTACATTCGCTTACATCAACAGTTAAAATGTATGCCAAGGTTTCACTGCTACTAATCTATTCGAAGTCATTTGGTAACAGAAACGAAAGCAATAACTACTGCTTTCCACTTACCGGTTTTTCCTCTCCACGAGGGAACCATGCCAACGGCACCATAAGTACCAATCATCAAGCACACTATCGCCAATGTTCATGCAACAAACAGCCAGGTTTCCGTTCTCGCCGAGTCGGTCTCACGTTGCTATGATTGATAGCGAACCGTTTGGCCACACGCGACTATAACCATGCAACAAGATCCTTCCGCCAGGAAGTTGCCGTGCGGTTCTTTTTCCCGCTGTGTCCTTGCGAGTTCCTGATGCTCTCGGTCGCCCCCGGCGAAGCTCTGATTCAACCACAAAATCGCATCTCGTTGCTTTGCCCGGGAAATCTTCGAAGTCTAAAGCGATGACTGTTAATAATTTGTCAACAGCGTTACCCTTCGAGCACGCATTCCAGCATCAGTCCAGAGATATGGCAACAGACTACCCGAACGAGGGCTGTTTGAAACACACACATACTAAGTTTCTCTCGAGACTCAGGATAGCGGGGTGAAATCATTATGCTTCAGGTGATAATCTACTTCCTGCACTCGCGGCTTGTGTGTTTGGTTCTGCTTCGTGCAAACGGTGCACGTTGACAACCTTTGCCTTCCAGGTTGACGTCGTAGCAGAAATTGATTAATAGCTTCTGGATTCTGTCACCAGGCTCAGGAAGAGAATCTGGGTTATACAATCAGTACCAGTATTAGATTAATTCTAGTCAGTAGTATCTCTAAGTGCTTTTACTCTTTCCAAAATATGTCTGTTATGATTACTGTTGGCATAGAGGTCCTATGTAAATTGTATTTGGTTGACCTAACATTGAACCGTTTATTACAATACATAAACATATTAGCATCTGAAAATCTGCTTTATGTTGTTGTAATCCACGCCTAACGCAAGAAATTCTGCACGGCTCGGTAGACAATTTTGAAAACTTCCAAACAAATGAGGCCAATTTTAACGGATACGGTGCAATAATCAATTTCGCGAGCCAAACGTGGTCGTCGAAACGAAGGACCGAGGACAAAAAGCAACCGAAATTTATTCGCGGTTTTCTCGCTAATCGTTACGTTAATGTGTTTACCCTCGAACTCATCTCCATAAAAAAGGGTGGATAATGGCAGCAGGGTGGACAGACTCAAGAGTGGGGCGTTAGTGATGCCGGCCTAAGAAACCCTTCGTGCAACGGGTGGTGTACAAAAGTTTTCTGTTCAAAATTGATGATAATTGGCAAAAGTTTCGTCGAGCCATTTTATTGCCTGAAATGTCACTTCTGCGTAATGCGCGGTTTATCACGCGTGACGGAATGAAGTGCGAATCATTTACGTTGTGAGACATTCAGAATTCATTTATTTTACTAGCGAATTTTTTTTTCATTATTTAAGTAGTAAAAACACTTTTGCGTTAACGAAGGATTAACATATCTTTTGGGTTTATTTTAGAACAAACAGTATGTTTCTTTATTTTTAGGCAAGCAAAAATTATTGGACTAAGTGGAGCAGAGCCTGCGAGACATCGGATGCGACCGGGGATGGAGTGGTGTAGCCATGGATCGAGTTTAGGACGGAACGGTTTGTAAGCTGGCTATGTCAGTACACTCAACCGTGACCGAGGAAATATAATTTTTACCCCGAGCTTTGGGGGGCATTCGGTGTATAAACATAATTGTAACAGTGAGTGCGATTTTTCTTTACTCGTACGTGGAAGAGGAACCATACCCGAAACATATGCTCGACTTCTGAGGGTAAGGTCCACCAACGCTGGAAAGAAGCTGCTATCAGAGCGAAAAGCAATGCTAACATACGGGAAACTCCTTTATTCTCCAGCAGCTCGACGAAAATTTGTTTCGTTTTCTGTGAAATGCTCAATTGTTTCACCTCTTTGAGCGAGCTCAATCCTGATTTACTTATTCAATTAGCCGATCCCGTTTTACCTTTCCAAACAAACCTTACCCATCCCGAAAGTATCCTTGAGAAAAATCATGCTATCTCAGAAGAAAAAAAAAGAATTAGAAACAAGAACTAAGCAAATAGAACATCCAACTAACTGCTGGCGAAACCATTTAAACACAGGGAGATTTTGAACTGCCGAAAAACAACTGCCTTTCCCCTCCTGTTTTGACTAAACCAAACCAACCAAAAACCCACAGTATACCGGCAGTGAAAATTCTCAACTTGACCGAATCGTTGGCCGCACACAAGGAGTACCAGATCGTGTGCCAGTCGACTAGGGCGCGCCCGAATGCGGTCATTCAGTGGACGAAGGACAAGAAGACGCTGCACGCAACGTGTCTGTGCTGACACGGGCGCACAACCCTAAGGTGTTGGGACTTTTCCACGAGCAAAATACCAGTGTGGACTATAAGTGTCATCTCCCGGCCTACGTCATCATGCTTTATGACCCTTTCTTCTTCTTTTCTCATGGCTAACCTTGATGGTAGATCCTCCAGTAGTTATCCTTGATCTCAGTTCCACCGTAGCAAAAGACGACATCAAGGAAGGCGACGACATCTACTTCGAGTGCAAGATACAATCAAGCTCGGCTTGGCGTAGACTAACCTGGCTGCAGAATGTGAGTATTGTTGGTATTGTTCATGAGGTACTGAAAGTCCCAGCGCGGAAGAAAAGTTTGCTAGAGTGGGTTTAATTTGTGACAGATATTCCATAGGTCAGGCTCAGCCACAAGCTTACATCCTCTTTAATATCTTGTTTTTTCTCGCTTAAAACTCCTTCATGAAGGGGCGACCTGCGAAATTTTCATCAGCATTCCATTGGTCACGTAAAATACATCATCCCAACATTAAACTCCATCAGCTTCTGCACCTCCAACTTGAATGTTGGGTATTCCAGAACGTTTTATTTTTTCCCCCAACATTCCGAACGCTTCTCAATGGTTGTGATGGAGAACCGAAAAGCAGCCCCAAAAAGTTGCCCAAAAATGCTATCAGTTTCACAAAACTACTCACAGCCATTCATCGCAACTCAGTTCGGGATGAATTTCCTGTAGGGGTGTGTTCTTCCTGCCATCATCGGATCGTTGTTCTGAGCTTAATCGTTTTCGGAAACATCTTCAATTACAACTCATTTTCATGATTTTTGATGGACTTAGTTCATCGAAATGCGCCAACTAATCCACTGCAAGGTCGATCAAGTACTTCCGGAAAGAATCATTTTCTTCCCATCATCTGGAAGGCAGAACCGAAGGATCAGAAGTATTAGAAGCTCTGATGTTTTATGGATCTTTTAGAAATCGTGTAATTTATGGCACGTGTGTTCTATTTAAAACGTTCATATCATATCCTAATTGGATCTATTTCTCTCGGATTGATACATGAAGCTTATCTTTCTTTACTTGCTTTAATTTCACTCATACAGAAGGTGACACGATTCTCGAGCGGCTTGTATGAGACACTCTGAATATTCAGCAACGAGATTAGAATCAACACTAGGCTCTACTGCCGTGAAATCCATTTCCATATCTTCCAAAGGGCTTGTATTCTCGATCGCTTAGTAGACAAAAAATGAAACCGTATGGAGGCCCTTTCGTTTAAACCAGGGGAATAAAAAACTATTTCAAATATCTACAACAGATAAAAATTATTCAATATGGAAAGCTCTCTTTTCTGGCCCCTATTTTCGGATGATCTTCAGCTGACCCGGGACAAAGTGAAGCGTGAGCGTAAAAAAATAATGAGAAAACAGCCTTCTGAGTTTCCTACCGAGCAGGTAAAATTAAATGATTCAAGCTTTAGAACCTCGCCCAATCGTAGGTTGCACTTGAACCCTTGAACCCCCTTTGGAAAAACCTGTTGGCTGTGGACCAAAGTAGACAGGATGCTTATGGAAAAGGAAGACCCATACTCATTCTAGATAATCGGTACGAGTCCGTTTCTTAGCAGCCATTAGTTTTGGGATTGAGAATGAAGGAAGGAAAAATGGATCGGAAAACGACTAAAGCGATCCCTTTTGCTTTGTCCCTTTTGCTTTGTCCCTTTTGAATCTCATTACAAGATTTACGAATATGCAAAAGGAAGTGACCGGGTCGGAGGAGGTTCTGTAAAACCGTCCCCAATTTCATAAATCAGCCCGAGCGGGCAAGGAAAACTTACGCCAAGCGGACATGCTCTTTCGTAACGATTCTCGAGGTAAACAAACCATAAACTGGCCATTTCTAGAGTTTCCATATCCAGAGTGAACGGAAAGCGACTCAGAAGCGTTTCCCGTCGACGGAAGTGCTTCCGAATCGGAAAAAGTAACAACGAAGGATGACCTCGTCGTAGATGTCTTTTTTAAATTCTACATTCAAAATTCTATTACGACGGGGAAAATGTATACCTTTTCCGAGGGAAAAAGTTCGATAAACACATTCGGTGAAACAACCTTCTGTGATGCGAAATTGCTTCGATTTTACCTACCGGGAAAAACGAGTGAACAAATAAAACAAAATAAACACACACACATCCATTTATTCTTTCTTCCATAAATCTGATCCAATCAAATTTGACGGAAATTGATTTCTAACATTTACTTCGTTTGCCCATTTTTTTACTCTCGGGGGACGATTGGGAGACCGCGATCGACGAGATAACTGATGTCGGCGTGGAAAACCATGTGTGTATGTACTCAGAGAAATTCAACTTCCCTTTCGGCAAACGGAAGTGAGTTTTGACTTCGGTGGAAAAAGTATCGTCGCCAATTGGGGCAATAAGTTAACGATTTCGTACCGCCTTCCAAAGTTCAATGATCAATTTTCCATTGCTTTACGCGATCCAAGTTCCGACACCTACACAAACCACAGTCTGGGGGTTTTCCACGCTGAAGAAAGACACGCCTCGAGTCAGTGACTGATGGCAAGTGAATCAATTGATGTCTGTATCGATACGTGTTCGCTTTCTCACGCGCCATCCGGCCTCCTTCCGGCCTGTCTGTTAGACAGATGACACATGAATTACGCCCGTTGAAAGATGATCTCCTCTTTTCTCCACCCTCCCTCTGGCCGCTGGTGTCGCGGTGTAAGGATTTTATTTCCGGGCCATGAGGGCTTTGAAGGAAAAATATGGTAAACCGGCATTTACCTTCACCCCGGAAGTGTAAAGAAAAGCGTCGGTGTCTGATATAGAGATTATCACTTGTCCCAGATCGTTTTCCCCCGAGCTGCAGGAAGGAAAGCCGAACTTGTTTACGCCACCATCATCATCAGGGATGATGGAGCATAATGATGGCGGCAGCAACAATAAACACAATAAGTGAATGATGGCATACATCATGCACAACAATACTTACGTGTTCTGTCCGATACGGTGAAAGGGAAACTCGACTCCCGGGAGTTGCTGCAAGGGGGACGATCCCCTCCCATCTTTTCTGCACTTCCGCCTCATGCATTATGGAACGTGTAGGATGATGGATGCTTTTCCAGTCGAGCGAACAAACAATATTTAGCGAATGCGGCAACAGATTGCAGTGCGTTTCCGAGAGAGGACAACTTATGGAACCGATTGTTATGTAAGTTCATGTATGATTTAACTGTAGGGAGCATATTGTCATGGTCGTACATTTGATAAATCATTATAGTTTTTTTCCTTGCAAATGTTTAACTGACGAAAAAGTGAACAACACAATTGATCAACAGCTCATGTTAATCAATCCAAAACAACTAATAAAATAAAACACAAAGCGATACAAATAAACGAACATAAATGGGTAAGCGTTAGATGTATGTTTCACTTATACTATGAATTTTTTTATAAAAATTAAGAAAAATAGTGTATATTTAAAATTATGAAGGTGTTTGTCTATTTTTTGTTTGTGCAATTTAAAGTTATCCAAGCCTGTAACTAAATTTAAATTGCCTCAAAAACAAATCGGAACGCATTCCACAGCGCACCAGTTCAATGGTGTTGTCATGACGACAGGGTCGTGTTTTTCCCGATAGAAACCACATCAGGTATGCAGAACGCGCTCAAACTCAAACTGTTTGTCACCCGGATTAAAATCGAGCGAATTTTGATTCGAGCGAAAAATTTGCGAATGCGGAGATTTACTTGGAGACCAAGTAAATCATGAACATTTCTTCGTACAATTTCCTTTCTCATCTTGCTCCGAACACAGGTTTCGTACCAGTTGCAACGGATGGAAAAGCGTCCTTCTTAGATTTCTTACATGAGAGACAGCAAACTGTTGCTGTGGTAAGTGTCATTAGAGCTGCATTAAGGCTGAACGTACTGTTGGATGATTTTCTTAAATTCATTTCATTTCAGTTTATACTACATTGCGGCTCGGCATCGATGGCATGCTTTGGAGCACTCAATAAGTTCGTTGGGAAATTCTGCTCACGTCTCATGTCTCACGCGGACCAGGAACGGACATGTCTTGAAGGTGCTTTTCACCATATTATCGTCTTGCTCCGACGAGTAGGTTGAGGTTTTGTTTTTCTTCACCTTGTCAGCTTCATCCTATTTCAACAAGTTTTCGTCTCGCGTGAAAATCGCTAAAAAGTTCACCCAACGATCACAAACACATTCACTTTTGCCCATAGAAAACACACAAACACACATTCAGCAAGCGACTTGTTTGTGCAGGGGAAACCCAATCCCATTCGACCTTCATTTCTTAAAAGCAAACCCAAGCAAGTCCACACACTTCGGAAGATCCATTGCAGAGCAAGGATGTCCCAAGAAAAGTCCCAACCCCAAGCAAGATGGCAGCCCTCAGGCGCCGGAACCGGATAGGAAGTGCCATGGGTCGGCTAAGGTGTGCAAATAGTGTCTTAAATGTGCCATTAATACGCCTCCATCCCAGTTGCCGCCACTATTACGGTTCATCGATAGACATCTCCATCTCTAGGACGAGAACGAACAAATGAAAGCGTCGCGTCCGGAAAAGCCAGTCATAATGGGCCGCCGAGATGAGGGGTGGTCACCGGAAGCATACCAGCCATATCCTGGATCCACGTGAATGTGAGTGTGTGCTGAGCAAATATTTAAGCTATCATCGGCTTGGAAAACTCACAGGAACATAACCTACATCCGTTTTCTGCCTTCCAAGACATGTCAACCGCACGTGTGTGTGTCGATTGATCGTAGTATCGTTCACATGGGCTGCGTCGCGACAATTTTCTTTGCCCTGAAAGGCTTCCAAGGTCTCACTCGGGATCATGTCGTTTGCCGTCAACAGATTCCGCCTGCGGGAAACACATGCGCAGGCAGTGGCAACCGGTAAGGAAAGCGGCGAATGACGGGTAGGATCAATCCTCAACCATAAGCCAGCGCAAGAAAAAAGAACTTTTCGTTCAAAATTGCTGGCGGCCGAGAAGGAAAGGTGAAAGGATTGTGCTCCTTTTCGCTATGGCATATTTTGTCATGTTATTGCATCCGAATGGATAGCAGTGTGTGTCCGATCCCACCATTCGACAACATAAAATAAATGCCAATGAAGGAGACAATTTCCAAACACGACCATGCTCTAACCGCAGGGAAAATATTTTTGTTGAATTAACAGGGAAATCGGACCTTAAATTTGTGCGAATTGTAATTTCGTTTTGATTCTTAAGTATTTTGTCGTCAAAGTCCTACTTAATAATTCAAATTAGTAAAGATATCAAAGAAACATAAACCATATTAAATTTATCTCAATTATATAGTTACACGAATGCTAATGACTATACAAGCTTTTTTATTTTAATAACAAACTTTTCTTCCTTTCCTTTTTGGATCTTTGCATATTTTTCCGCCCGTTTTTTACTCGTTCCCGTCAAATCAGAACGTTCCCTGCCTGCAACAGCTTGGGAAAATAAATACGACAACGCGTTTTCATAAAAAGATATGCGTACCAAAATCCCTTTTCGGGTCCTTTTACTCTACGCGGCATTGAATTTCAAAGATAAGAGCGTACAGCACTCAAAAACAAAGAAGTGGCATAAGTAAACCTAAAAAAAACCATAACTCTTTCCATTTTGGAACGTAGGTAACACCTGGGTATTAAATTTTGTCCACACCTGGGCGTTGGAAGTGTGCAATTATTTTCCGTGCAAATGTTAGCCTTTTTCTCTCTCCCAATTTCTTCACGTGGTTACGTGCTACGAGAGCGTTTTTCGGTATGTTTTAAAATTTATAGGCCAGTTTACCTTCGAGTGCTGAGTGAAAAAGGCTGGAACAAATAAAGGATATGTCTCGTGTTTTTTTTAATTTCATCATTCAGCCTATCACATTTCATACCACTCCACCAATTAAATCAATAGTTTTATGCTTCTTTTTGCAACGAGTGTTTTGCAAACAGTCGTATATTTCGTTTTTATGTGGTTGGTGTTTTGCTAACCCCTGAAATTAGTATTGCATTTGTTTTACGCAAACTTCCCCATTTTTTGTCAACCTTTTTTGTCCGGTTTATTCCAAAACCAATTTACTCGTTGTACAAATCGGTAGAAGAGAAAAATAAAACACCGCAGCTTTTTTCAGTCATGTGGGATTCCCCACAAAGAGCATTCCAAAAGGGTGAAATTTAAATTCCACTAGCCGGTTGATTCAATTGTACGTGGAAATGAGAGGATGGGCTGGTGTAAAATTCGTACAACGCGGAAAAAAGCAGGAATTAACTTAAAACGAATCTGACATACTTTCAAACAAGTCTGCTTCAATTTGTGTTTGAACAGTTTTTGTTTGCTTGGGCTCTTGTTCCCATGTCCCCATTCCACGAGATAGTGATAGTGTCGGTGGCCAAAAACTGTTCAATATTTCAACGATTATCGCCGGGCGATTAAGTTCTGTTTGATGCGTTTACGCATACCGAATAACGCCGTTTCGGTTGGAAATTCTCGGTGAAAAAGTGGATAAGGGAAGTAAAAAATGTATGTATATGCAGAATTATTTTATTATCCACCCATTTTTTGCCACCAAAGGGGTAGAGCAGACAGATGGTCGACCCGCGTGACAGAACAATTCGATTCATGTTTCATGTTGGGTCGAAAATAATGTCGTATCTGTTCAGCAATCGTGTTTTGCTAACCTCCCTGCGTTGTCCTATCAGTGATTTGCTTCGCTGAGAAGGAAGAAAAATGGACTTTTCCCGACCCATTGGGATGCTGATGCGCGTGTGATTAAATGTGTAACATTAGTCACTCACCTGTTTTTTGTGTTAACTTTGTAACATGTATTCCCATTCCAGAAAAAACAACCGGCCTTTTGGTCTCACGGCGTTCACAAAATAGAAGTAGTTTCCGCACAATAAACGAACGGGTTGTTTTATATGCAGTTTTTCGTGTGTAGAAAAATTCGACTCGGTATACCGGCATTTCCTAAATGCTGAGAAGGGTTGACAGTTTTGGGGTTCACGCCTTTTCAAGCGCTAGGTGTTTCTTAATCGTTGTTTATGTGTGGGATATAATGATACGGAAGAGTAGATGAACCAATAATTGGTTAACTTTTCAGTGAGAAACTCCTACAAAGATGCTAAACCACTTCCTTGTTTCATAAAGCAAGAATCTTGGTAAATTAAAAAAGTTGTTATATAATGTAATCTAAGTTCGTTTCCATTACTGAATGCTGATGTATGGATCAATTTCAATAATTGGCGTAAAATAATTGAAAATGAGTGTCGAAAGAAAATAACAGGGAAAGCTCCAAACTAAGGATTAGTTTTCATACTAACTATGTTTTGAAGGATTTGCATCGCTCTAACATCCGAATAAACGTCATCTTAAACACCTCTGACCGGGTTTGATAGGAGTTTCGTTTCACTCAATTTGTGCCAAAAGATAAAGTCAGCCAAACATTGATTAATCTCACACCTGATCCCTGATTCGCTGGCCTTCCTGGAACCGGCACCATCGCTTCGATCACAATTAATTTAAACGCAATTGATGGGAAAGTGTCTTCCCTTTGTGTATCGGTCCGGTTTCGGTATAGTTCGAGGCCGATCCGGTTACATTGCCACCATGCTTGCCAAGTAACCAACCGGCAACCCATTATCTTTCATCTTCCGTGGTTCGGTCTCGAGACCTTTCGGTAAGCATCGCTCGAGAAGGTAAAGTAGAAAATTCTCCAAGAAAAAGGTACCTTTCCTTAAACAAAAACCTCCGCTCAAAGCAAGTGTTCGAGTGGCAACATCGTTGATCGGACATCGAATCTTTCTCGTCCGAGGAACCCATCCAAGGATCGAGTGGAAAACACTAATTATCCTTCGAGCATCCTTTCTTTTCTCGGTGCGCACCGGGAAAATCGTAGGCGAGCGTGCATAACATTTTGTTACCTTTTTCATCGAGGAGGGTCTATGAAACCTCAATTATTACCCCGACCCCATAAAACGACGCCTCGCTACGCAATTTCTTGCTGTTGGAGAAGGAAAAGGTGTTACCTAAGCCGGAATGAGTGAGGTGCAAATTGGGTGAAGCATTGGACGGTGCTAAATTGTATGCTAAAGATGATGGGAGCTTCATTAGCACCGAACACCAGACGTTGTTCGTCTTTTATCCTTGAAAATATGTTTTTGTTCCTACCTCCACTCTGTAGGATTTCGGATGGTTATTCTACTCTTTTTATGATTGTAAAAAATAATTATGTCAATAATCTGCTTTTATCAGCATTTTCATCATCTCCCAAGGACAATAGCTCAGCCGAGCATCAGTAAACCTCAAACCTAAGGTCAACGACCCAATCTTTCTACGGTTTTAAGCGACCAGCAAACCCGGGTATGTCATACATTTCGTACACCGTCGCATGGATCGTTGAAAATAGAAAATTAGCATTAGGTATCTTCTTAAACAACATATAACACAACACAGCCGCCGAAAACATCATATGGTGTAGGAAGCCTGTATTGTTTTCCATCCTATCGCTCCATGTTAAAGTGATGGGTGGTTTATCGGGGATGTTAACGAACACAGTTGTTTTTGGTTGTAACACATTCTTATTGCTACTATCACGTTTTAATGATTTGTTGTGTTTCACCAGTGCATTATACAAGTGGGTTTTGTTCGCTCGTTTCGCGAATGCAGAAAGAAAGAAGCTAAATAGTTCGCACGTCTAAAAAAGTATAAAAGGGAAATGTGCAACTCGCTTGCAAGTTAGATTTACAGTTTGTTAATATTTCAATGGTACGCATAGGAAAGGAATGAAATATTAAATCAATTCACATTCATGTTCTCAAACTGTTTTCACGTAGCACTCGTTCGATACCGCAAACCAAGTCACTTAACAAAGGTCTACCAAATCTTTTAGGTACGCTTTTCTGTATATGCCATACATTGGAAAACAAGAAACCCCCAATACAGAAACATGGTTGAGAAATGTTACATGGTTTTTGGTGAAATCAGCAAACATATATTATCGTGTAAAATCAATCATGCATTCGCAACCAGTACTGCAAGTCACAAGCTCTCTGCATTTCCACCGTGGTTGTCCATCCACAAAGACATGATGTTCCGGGAATAGGTGTGGTGGTGGTGATGATCATAGTTAATAGGCAGGATGGGGCGAAACTCCCCGTGAAAGACAGCAAACACATTTTTCTCGCATTCGTTATACCGTTCCTCACTTAGCTGATGGATTTCTTTGCCACGAAGAAAGTGGCCTAGCAGAAAGAAACTATCCTTCTGACGATGTCGGTAGGTGCATCAATTTATCAAATTGAAGCACACACCAACTGCACTTTAAATATGCATTGAATCCATCACCCCTGCGCCTTACGCACTCCCACATCCAAGGATGTGGATTGTGATTTCGATGCCCTTTCGAAAGAAAATTTTCTTGCGGTCAAAGAAGAAGGTCATGGATTGCCGAAAAGCAACGCAGCCGTGAAGCGAATAACCGTTTCGGATCATTTAGCTGACAAAAAGGGTCACAACCGAACCCTTACGTGGGCACCCGACGTGATTGATAGAGTAGACGAAAAGTGGTTGCTTTCTCTTTCGAGTTCAAGATACATTCATCATAAATATAGAGCAGGGCAACGAAGTCTTGGTCTTCGTTCGGACTACCGTTACGTCGAGGCCAGTGTCGTCGTCGTCTTGGGGTTAAATCTCGAGGAAGCTAACGTGACGGCAACTAGTTCTATGAGTTCGATGCCTCGAGCGAAGGAGTTAACTTGTGTAGCACTTTAACCGATAAAAGGTAGATGCTCTTCGAGGCCGAGAATGGCATGAGGAACAGCCAGAGAAGCTTCTAGGCTGAGCAGATAATTTAGCTAAGTGTTCGACCATCGGACAGGTAGATGAGGAACGTGTTTCTCGAGTGGAAACAGCGGACTTGTTTGGAGCGCAATTGAAGATTTCAGGCAAACTATAATTACCTTCAAAGCCGCACTGTGTCTCTCGCTCTGTGTCGTTGATGTTGCTTTTCAACAACTCCCCCCATAGGATTGAGCTGTAATTGGAAGAAGTTTTAAAGTCATTTTGCTCGCTCGAGTCTTTGACTTTTGCTTGCTTGCTGACTTTCTATGGCGAAAACAGTACCGACTTTAGCCAAACTCGGCTTAGAATGTTGTTGAACCTGTTTATGTAAATTAATTTCATTCAGAAACTCTTACTAATAGTTGTCTCTACGGGCACCTTTCACTCCTTCCAAGGTTCCCGAGAATGCTTACTACAAATATAATTACCAAAATATTCACGACGCGTCAGTAAGCTGCGTGGGGAACGCAAAAGGACGGGTTTGCATAGAAGTGGGGAGGGAAATACCCACAAAAACTAGAACCTAAAGATCCTCCTCCTAAGCCCGAGAGGTCGGTACCCGAACTTTTGCTTTTAAATGTTTCGTTACTGCGAAGATTATTCCCCAAACGATTGAGCGAGTCTCGTTTTCATCTGACAAAGGCAGGAGAGAAATGGTAATCGGTGAAAAGGTTCTAGTGATGAACCAAACAAGAAAACGAGAAGATAATTTGAATAATGTAACAAGAAAACTCTCTTTCTCTAGAACGTTTTGCAGTCTAATTTATTGTTGGTATCCCCTCCCAAGTTTGTTAGGGTATGATTTATAACTCCTTTGATAAACCCATTCCATTTTGATGATATTGAGAGGAAAACTTGGAGGAAAATCTGGTTCTAATGACTACCAAAGTTTTCTCCGATCCATAGAAGGAATTGACGCGCTTCCAAAGAAGTTGTAATCAATCCGTCAATTTCCGTTTTGTATATGTTAACGAATGGAAGCATACTTCACCCACCTAGAACTCCTGCTAGCAAAACCATGGCGGAACGAGAATAATGTAATTAATTTAATTTTTATCGACCGATCAACAACAATCATTCATTATTGCTCGAAAAAGATCGAATACTGGTTTTACTTTCTCGTTTCAATATAATAATATGTTGCAGTATTGCATGAGATGAGCATCAAGATTGCAACAAGTTACTAACAAGGGCCAGGGTTCTACTAGCAAATTGTGTTCCTTAATGAGTTTGACGGTCATGGGCAGATTACCGTTTCACAAAGTTACATTCAATCTCTGTCATACATCAACTCGCTAACTCAAAATTGCGATTGCGATATATACTCAAGATAAATTTAACAAAAATGACTGAAAAGTAATAATAATAGTTTAGCAAAACTATTAGTTCAAAAGAAAATCATTTACAATTCTTTAGTAGACTAACCAAAACCTTTAATCAATATCATTCCTCAGAATGCACGAACTGGAATAGATGGCTCCCATTGGTTTAACCTCCAAAGTTTTCGAAAAGCGCAAATGACAAATTTAAAAACAGAACTAGCATATTAAATAGTTTGTGGAATGCTTTTTATACAAGTTATTAGTAATTATTGTCTTCAGTTCCGAGCTGTGAAAAAATAGAATAACACTTTCACTATCGTATTTCAGAGAAAAGCGATTGAAATGTCGTTTTCACCAAGAACTAATCCTAACAATTTTACCTCATCGATAGTTTTCATTTTTCCCGCGTGATTTCCAACGCGCCTTCAAAACATATACAATATTTACTTGTCAACTGGCCTACCTTCACTATAAAAATCCTCATCAATCAATTCGTTTCTCCCTCCTATTTTGTTCATTCTCTTCCGGTTCATTGTACATGGCTAAAATGAGAAGCGTGGATTCGATTACGATACGGTATTACCACCACGCCGGTTTCACGTTTCACAGGTTGAATTTCCTATCACACCTGTACCACCGGACGGGGAAAACAGTGACATGATTAATGTTTGATGTGCTTGCCTAATGTGCGTCACACCTTTCTCGCGACATACTAGCTTCCATGTTGCCATGAAAGCTGCAGGCTTACGTTCCATCCCATTTATCCACGAACGCGGCGGAAGTCAGCCTTTGCTACTATTGCAATTGCCTCCATACTGCAGGCTGGGTTCCGGAGGTGCGAGATATGAATTCACAATGAAGCCTTCATTCACATCCATCAGTCCGAGGTCCCGGTTTCGCGATGCACTTGCAAACCCACGCGAGTCCAACGCGCATCCACACGCATCAGACGGTGACACTTTCGATTAGCGAGATTATCGTTCCTTGTGCAGGCCTTTGCATTTCGCGAGGAAGGTTCATTTAAGGACGACCGATGTCGTTAAAACAAGTACACTACCATGTGCTATAGCCGTGGTACGATAACACATTTTCGTAGCGTAATGGGAGGTGTTACAGCCGGGTGCTCAACAGTCGAAGTCACACATCATGCATGTCCACCGAACGTTCCCATCCCACTTCCTTTCCTTTCTGAGGAGGTGGATTCCAAACGAAATATAATCACACCAACGAATGTTTCGCTCGCTCCTGAAAGAGATTAATTATTCCCTCTGTAGATGGAACACATTATCTCTTAATGACATTTACCACACGGCGACGAAGCGGTAAATCAGTCCGCTTCGTGGGTCGCTTTTCCACCTTTTTTTCCTTTCTGTTGTCTACATCTTGAATATAATTCCTCGAAGGTAATCAACACGGTAGGTTAGGTGCGTGTATGTCTCGGAAAAGATGATGAATTTCAGAGAAAAAGCTTCAGCAACGACTCGTCTTAATATTGGCGCTAATCACCATGGGCGTCAGTGAAAACGAGGGCCCGTTCGTCTCAAGGGTGTCACGGAAAGCTGATGCCATCGTCAGTTATAAGATGAATGCCGAATCGACGGAAAAGTGTAACGCAAGGGTTGGGAAAGATGAGTGGGAAAGAGTAATCCAATGTTCGTGATTTTCCTCGAAAAAGGATTTCATTACGGACACAAAGATACCAACGTCTTGATGGGAAATGTAATGTAGCAATGAATAAATTAAATCATGTAGCTGTAAGACGGACAAAAAATATGCTCAACGCTTCATTATACTGGGCACTAAATATGCGCAATTAGATGATGTAATTCATGAAGCAATATAGTTCTATTCTGGTGTCTTACAAATCGTATGGTAAATCAATGTCTTTTACATTTTTTTCGCAAGTTTTCGGCAGTTTGACATGCCGTGTTCGTCAGCGGCGGATTTAAAGGTGCGTGGACTGTGCGGCAGCGGGGGGCCCCGAGTTCGCAAGGAGCCACGAACCTTCAAGTTCTCAAAATGTATACCTCTAATTCAAAATTTATAAATATTCTATAGAGTTACAGGTTGGAATAGGGTCAATATTACAATAAAGGGTAATTTTACAGTATACTTTAACAATTATTGCTAAGAAACATAACGAAACTATACAAGGATGGTCCGGTATATAATCAGAGTTGAATAGTAACAGAAGACAAATGTTTTATAGTTTATCAATTGGAAACAAGCATGTATTTGCATCAAAACAACAAGATTTTTTTATATATCAAGCAAATTATTAAAATAATGCGATGAAATACTAACACAGTTTCAATGCAATCAATGCATTTTTGACATATCCTGTTAGACGTTGTAATGCATTTGTTAAAGTTGCATGCCATTTTAACTAAATTGACAGTCATTGTACAACGAAGTGCGTGTTCAAATTGATATTTTATACGGGTTTTAATGAGAGAAGTAAAATTACATAATTTTCCTACTCTAACTATTGAATAAGAATTGTTAAACAAGGTCGATAAAATCAAACATCGACAAGTCAGCAAGTAAATTTATTGATTATTGGATAAAAGCAATATCTAACATTGATTTTGTTGAAATGCATATGCAAAGGGGCCCCGTTCATTTTACCACTTAGGGCCCCTATGAGTGTAAATCCGCCACTGGTGTTCTTTAAACCGTACTAAAAAATATTTTAAACAATACTTTATCCGACGGATCTGTCGGTTTTTTAAGGTGTAGGCAACCAAGATCGAAAAACACCCCTTAACTTTGTATGTATTTTATTGCAACCTATTTCACACGACTGAAAAATACAACCCAAATAAAATAGATGTTACCGATAGCCGCGATATCGATACCTTTCTAACAAACCCTACACCGCCCCCTACCTTATTGATAGCTGTTCCCTTTTTTGCTCAATATCGCTCAAACCTTCGCCACTTTTTTGCCGAAAAACAACCGATTTGCATGCTGAGGAAGAAGGTTCCAAATGTGGCGGAGAACAAAAACGGTTTAACCGGTTTCGGCAAGGGATGCTGGCGTTAAATTCGACATAAACCACCAGGCGCCTCCATTTCACTAGTTCTCCGATTATTGGAACCATCATCAGCCTCCAACCTCGTTACGAAGGGGAAGGAATGCATAGTGGCTACGAACTCGACCATACACACAAACCCCGTCTTGCCTGTTGACAGAACAATGGACATGGCGGTCATGACGAGCGGCACACGTAGCTGATGACCACAACCAATTTTGGGTAGCAAACGTCCGTCAAAAAGAAGAAAAATTGAGCAGAAGGGAATGTGAAGAAAGCTAACGCTACAAATCCCTATCCCGGAGATATGCAAGGTAGAATCACAGTCCACGGCCTACGCCAGCGACAGACAATAACAAATGAACTTCGCTTCGCTCAAGTTCACCGGTAAACAAGTGGAAAATCGTTCTGTGAAAAGAATGCTAAATAAAATCAAAGCAAACCAACCAGCTTGTGATGAATGCGGTGTGAAATATTTGTACGAAGTTTCCCAGAAAAGCATTTCCTTCCGATACTGGCGAGACGCCAGTTCAAGGTGGGCCAGAAAATATGCCTAAAATCCTATCTACATTTCCGTCGACACGTCTTGCTCAACTCGTTCGTACCAAGAGTGTGAAAAGAGAATCAGAAAAAACACTATGTCTGTTCAGATGCTGTATCATTCCTTCAGAAAGTTTTCATAATTTTAGTTTTGCAACAATAATTGAAGGTAGAACAATTTTTGAATCTAAAACTGAAGCTTCTGAAGTGCATAGTTTAAGGAACAAAAATCGGACACCATATCCCCACTATGTTAAATAATCCGTTGGGAAGTCCAATAACTCACAATAAATTAAAGGCTTTATTGGCGTCCGCCCAGATTCCCAGAAGTGCCTAAGCCTTTACCAAGCGGCAACCGGGCCCTAACGATGCGTCAAGATCTGGCCATGGGGAAGCTCGAACAGTCGCACTTAAAATGCAATCACACAAAATCTGACCAATAATCCCACCCTGGGGCGACTGCTGCACCAAGGCCCGGCCGCACGATAAAGGCATTGGCTTTTAATTGACCGCTGTGGATCGTCTGGGCTCTACGGTATTTTGTTGCCCCCGAGGTGACCATAAACCTTTCCCCCCGCTCGAATGTTTCTTCCGGTCCCTGTGCCTGTTCCGGGAGTGTTCAATCAGATTTGTAGCCATTCCCCGGTGGCAATGATTAAAACGGAGCACAGTTGCTGGCCGTGTACAGACTGTACGACTTCAGCTACGCTTAGGACTTGCCTTTGCTGCAGGAAAAGCAACCCTTTTTTTGCCCTCAAGTCTTCCTTTCGCAAGCTGAAAGACTCTTTCTCTCCTTTGCAAAAACGGTCCATCATGGGATCCAATATAATCCGGACCGATACGCACCTCTTCACGTGTGGGGTTGGGTTCGCTTGGGTTTTTCCTGCCTCTCAATCCACTTTCGAAAGCCGTACCGATTTTCCGCGCCTCCGCGGAAACGATCAAATATAACTTAGCTCAAATCGTTTCCAACTGGCTCGAACGTGCCAGGTAATAGATTTTATTTTCACTCGCTTTTAAACAGCCACGTTGAGTTACCGCAAGCTCTCTTTTTACCCCTGCGGACATCCCCGAAAGTGGGACCATAATTTCTCTGCCTCCCGAAATTTAATAATCTCTCATGTTAATGCATTTGGTGCAAATGGCACATTGAGTTAGATGCTCCGAGCACATTGAGATGGAAGAAAGCTCCGAGCCGGCCACATATGGTCCGAAGATTGATGAAAATGTTCTTTAAAGGAGTTCATAAACGAAGCAATTGAAAGTGGATAATATATTGAAATTACGCTTAGGTGAAATATTGCACTCCAAATATATTCATACCGAATAATGGGTGTTGTTTAAAAAGACTAGAAAGGTTATTTTAAAAGTACTCAAATAATACAAATCCGATGATAATCCTCTTAGTTTTCAAAACGATACACCATGCATATTCGACATAAATCCTCAAGCTTAAATTCAATCGGCTACGCTTTCACATCAATTTTAAGCACAGGTTTTAGCATGTTGGACTCAAAGAGAGAAACATATCACTCTTTGCGCAAGGAGTTCAAATCAATCATCGACTAATACTCGAGCAACATTCTCCTGCAGTCAGGACGTGTTCGAGATTTATGACTTAAGCACTGACGACGAGTACGTTGACAACGATGCACCATTTGTCAACTGCATTTCTTGGAAAATGTCGCAGGATTAAGCACCGATGGGTCCGAGAAAAGTAGGAAAAGGTGGGAGGAAAACTGCACCAAAGCATGTGCTTCAGAGTCACACGATGTACAGCTCTTCTACCGAACTTCTTCCATGGTTCTACTCTTTCGATTGATGTTTGTATTATAGATAATAAACTACAATCACCACAATCGGTTGAAGAAAAGACTAGGAACAAGGATGTTGCCAGTCGACTTTCAACTAGTGCCAAGTCGCAGTGAGGAAGAAACAAGTTTGGCGTACGGAGCGTAACCAACCGTATTTCCATTCGTTCCAGCCGAGGAAAACCACAGCGACGAATCCAAGCAATTGGACAAACTTTAGATACAAAGAGAAACATATAAGGCTAATTATAAATGTTCACAAGCAACGCTATAACATTATCATTTTCCGCACACGAACATCTTTCCCGGTGGTTTGCTGTTTTACCGACACGAATAATCTCTTTTTAGGTTGAGATGGGAGTGTCTCCCTTCCACTGTGAAGCTGTGACAATCCGTGTTATTGTCTAGTATGTGTTGCATCCCCTGTACGAAAACATGCCCAGAGAACCACCATTTCCCACACATGGACCATTTGCTAATGGTTGAAGGTGCCCAATCTTCCCCAACGACCGGAACCGGAGCGATTCGTTCACCCACAATGGGACGCATCCGGTAGCGGGTCCAACTCACATACGGTGCGCGTTGACGACGAGAACTTCCGACGGTTGCCTTCGTTTGTAGCTCGCAGTTGCCTGTACGAATGCCGCTAAAAGGCTCCGGTAGTCCCCAAGGAAAAGAAAAAAAAGAGTGTATGATAATGCTCCAGTGTAGGCTAACGAAGAGGAAAAACCCCTGGGCGAGTTCGGTGGAAACTCCAAGCCCGACGAGACGAGATTACATTTTCTTTTTTCCCGAGTATGTTCCCCAAACCCCACCCCGTTTTGTTGGTTGTTTTTTTTGTGGTTCATGTTTCTTTATTTCTTTGGGATGTTTCGTTTAGTTTTGGTATACTCCACCGGCTCATCTTTTCGTAACTATTGTTGTGCCAGCTGATGCACTATTGCAGGATAGTCTCTTCCGTTTCCTTACCTAAATTTGCAAAGTGATTTTTCTTGCGATCTTTTTTTCCATTCTCTCTCTCTGCCCATTTCTGCCTATCCCTTGCTACACAGCCAGGAAATGGTGCAGCTGTTGAAATCTGAATACGATTAAGGGTAATGCTTGCGTTAGCGTTTCCCTTTTAGTCGGTCGACGGGAAACGAAGCAACGTCACATCCCGGAAGTGCGCTGGATGCGTTGGGTGAAAAATGGGTTGCAGTCAAATGGAACCATATGTACACATACACACATTTACCGAGGCAGTCAGTACAAACGATTGTAACAAGCTCGATCCCAAGATGGTAACTGAACCGTGTGACAACTTTCGTCGTGGAATCATAGGCTCGGAACCAGATGGACTCAGCCTCAGTACATGGTACCGAATGAATATACACAAAAATGATGATGCATGGTAAAAATTGCCTGTATGTGCAGTATCTAGTGGTTGCACTATAACTGAGGCCGCCGGATGTCTTTGAAATTTAATAAACAACACAAGAAGAACCGACTAGCGAAGGCATGTACTTATCCAGCAGCAATGTGCTAGAAGCGAAGCAAACCTGTAATGTTCTTCAATGTAATCAAAGTTAAAATGAATCTAAAGGCTAGGGATACTTTTATATAAGTTTTCTATTGACAAACTTTTGTTAAACTCCACTTGTAATTCTTTGATTTGATTATTTTCTCATAATATTCCTCAGGAAGTATACCATTAATCATAAAACTAACATTGATAATAATTCACGAAATCATGTAATAGAATAACCATAAACATCTAAAATCTAATGACATGTTTTCACACTATCGTAAATCAGCCATTGAACGAAATCTAATCGATACATAATTGAGACGTTTTATAAGTTGCATTCGATAAGAATTCGGAAGATATCAAAACGAGCTCCGATTATGAACCTCCAATAATGACGCTTCTATGCCCGCCAGCAGTCGATGCTACAAAAAAACAAAAACCGATTGGCTCAATGAAAATAATATCAAACAATGGCCCAAATCAAGCATCATCAAAATATTTCCACAACGAAACGGTAAGAAACCAGAATGAATATTTTCCCTCTATAGACTACCTCGCCCTCCCATCGGTCTTTCTCACTCCGGTAAATCGAAGTAGAAAAGTAGTAAGGCGTGAGGCAATCAATCTCTACACCACTGGCAAATGTACATAAGACCCACCGGAAGTAGCAATCTAAACACCGGAGCGCCACCGGGAGAAATCCAATCAACAAATCAAATCGAGCTATCCAACGCCCACCGACTCGAAGGGTACCGAGTTTCCTAAAGCTCCTACATAAATCTGCCCCACCTTACCTTCTCCATACCGTTTCCTTCCCTTTGCTCAATCACCAAGCGCCTCCATTTTCGGAAAGCATGCAAGTGGCAAAGAGAGTTTTGCAAACAGGAAAGGAAGGAAAATGGTACCGTTTTCTCAGTCATTTCCCGTCTGCTCGAGCGATAGGATGCTTCGCTTCTGATCGCTGAGTTCCTTCCCCCAATGCTGCTGGAGTATCCAAGGGAGCATCCCCTAGGGAACATCCGGTTTGCTGCCAATAACCGGTGCCGATGAAAGGAACGTGATCGCGGTTCGGAAACTCGAAAAGGAAACGAATCGCGTTCCCCCACGTGCGTGGGAGACTTTGTACAGTAGAATGCCAATAAAAAAGTAGCTTCCCCTAGCATCAGATATTGATGATGATGACGCCACCAACGACGACGGCGACCAGTTGCGAAAGTATCATAATCTAAAAGCATGTTTGTTGGCATAAAAGACCTTTTATCTCTATTTATTGCTTCTTCCGGTTTTGTTCGGTTATTTCTTTCCTATCCTCTCTTTTTGGTTACAATTTACCCCTTCAAGGGATCGAACCCCACAATACAACTGCCCGAAGCGCGTGTACCATTTGGCATGTGTTCTTCGTAGTTATGCTCCCTATTTGCACGACCATAAAGAAGCTAACTGTCACGTTTCGTAGTTCCACGATAGGGTCACAATAAATCTTCGATTCAATTTTCGAAGCTCAGCAGGAATCTGGAACGGTGTGTTCGATTTCGGGTGACAAATGGATAGGTGTAAGGAATAAGGCTGCAAGTTCAACCTAACCTTGCGGGCAAGAAAAATTGACATCCACGCACCAAGCAGTCTCTGTGAGAGTAATTTTCTTTTAATTACTTTGAAACACCCCTTATTACATTTCCTGTTGTTTTTTAAGTTCTGTTGTTTTTTGTAGGAGTTGTAGCTATGTTCTATTAGCTTAACTGTTCATGACACATTTTCACAGACAAAATAAAGGCGAGGAAATTGATTCTTTCACACAATGCATCCTTTCGTTTCTGTATCACATCGTCCAGTTGTACGATTATTATGCTTCCCTGAAAAACATAAAAAAAACATGCGGGTTGTAAAAACCATCTGCTCTACAACCTATTTTAAAAATGACAAGCCTAACCGTATTTTTTACGGCTTCTACCCTTCAAGAAAAAAACTGCTGACAGAAAAGTCATTTCCATCTCTATCAAAATAAAACCGATACCTCCCATCAGGTGGTGGTAAGCGGTGCAAAATTGTGATAAAAAACAATCGGTTGTTTTCCCGCTTGATACGGGCGAGAAGAGAAATAATTGTAAATTTCACATCGAAAAATCGAACCATCCCGAGAAAAGGGTGCTTCATTAAAAGTTATTTTACATCACCCAGGCAACACACCGAAGCAGTAAAGTTTGATTTGCGATCGAAGCGACGAGCTCAAGGAAAGGCCGGGCCACTCAAAGACAGAAGTATATCTTCTGGCAGTTTGGTTGGTTGTGAAAAAAATGCCCCATTTGATTTTTTCCGTGGCTGAATCAAACTCGGAATTGTAGATAATCTCGTTCAGGTGGCTAGGGGCTAGAAATATGGTATTGAAACAGACATTTCAAGCGAACTCCTCCCTTTGCCCTGCTGTCTGGTCTGTAAAGAATTGCAAAGAAGAGCAACGTGCTTTAAGTAAAAAGACAACTTGCCAATAAGGCAGAACCAACCAAGAATCTTCCATTACACTTTTGTGTCATCTTATTAACAAAATAAAAATTACAGCAAAGAACAAAATAAATTGGCGGTCGTTCCCATCGATTTGGATCAAATATTGATGACGTTTAACTTGCCATATAATTAAAAACCCTATAGTGAAAATAATGGTTCAAATACGCTTCGGGGTTTCGCTTCGTTTTTATGTTCGTAATGTTTTTGGTCAGAATGAATCAATGCTATTTTCAATAGGTTCAAGCTAGTAAAAAAAAATGCGTCGAGGGAAACAGTATTCTGAAGTTCATATGCAAGTGACAAGACCAAAGAAAGTTAAACAATACAAAGGTATTAGTTTTCTTTTTTCCAAAATATATTTATTTCTTTATATATTTGGACCAGAGTATTAAAACCTCTGGCAGCTACAACAAAGCTTTGAAATACGTTTGTGTACTGCATGTGCCACCACCACACCCCTTGAAATAAAACGGCTTGTTCAACTTCAAATAAGTCACCCAAGGCAGTTCAAAAACAAAACTGTTGAGCGTAAAAGAAGTGAAATCGAAAAGAATGCATGCGAGTGCGGAATGTCATGAATTTATATTATCCTGAGACATACGAACATGAATTGGAATTTATGAAGTCTCTGAATATGAAGCTTACCTTAAAGGACCTTATAGAAAAAAATTATTTTGCTCATGGCGAATACTTTTTACATTGCCCCGTTTTCATCTTCGATCCCGAGCATGCACCCTCGAGCGTAACGTACCAATGTTCAAAAAATCTCACATTCCACGACAAAAGTATCAGTGGATTTGTGGAAACGATGAAGGTACCTAAAGCCACCTTGCACCTTGCGTTATTAACTGCCGACTTCCGAGAGTATGTAATTCATGACCGACTTAAGAGAGTTATTTTACTTGCACGTTGCAGTTTCCATGGACGTGAAAATTTCATTTGTACCTACTGTGAGCACATTCCACAAGAGCTTATTTTCGAAGTTGGTCAAGCGAAATATGAGGGGGTTTGAAGCACGAGTTGTTTCTCCGTTCGAGCAGGGGTCTTCAAACAACTATCATCACCGATAGAGTCTAGTGTTTTATATAATGGTTGGTTAATTTGCACATCACCACAAGGTTCTCCGGAATATTGTGTTATTGAAGAAAAACAATCAAGAAAAAATATTATGCCTTTTTTTGCATAATATTTTTTTTTTACTTTTCTTCATAGATAACCCTTATATCACCACCTTAGTATCAAATTTAACCGAAATCACACTTTCAACACGATTGGATCAAATGTTAGCATCACCGGCTATCACTTTCGGTATCGGAGTAATATTTCATCAAACAATGTCCCAATCCAACTCAGCAGCAAACGGCGCGGTATGCCTTCGATGTAATATATCCCGCGAGACCATCTTGATTGACACCGAACACCAAGTGCTGGAAATCATCGTCACCGACGTTCAGCCATTGTTCACCGTTTGGGACAACGTGCAACATAATACGCGTGTTGTTTGCACATTCACTTCATCATCTACCAAACATCTTACGTCATCAGGCATTGCTAATTCCTTTTAGTAATCAATCGTAGCCCGAAGCCAAGAAGGAATTCTAGCCTCTCGTATAGAGGTTAGATGCAGTGTCTTTTGCGAAAATAAACTACCGAAAAGTTGATTACCATTTCGGACACTGCGAGACTGCTGTTTCTGTGCCGGCCGCAGAACTCGAGGTCCAGATTGCAGAAATAGGGGAATGATCTATTTAGCCACCACTATTCTATCGCCGGTCCGGGTTTTTTTACGGATCGATTCTTCAAAACAGTGCATCCCCAAGGACTTACACATACATTCGATGCCGATGCTGGCGATCTTCTAACCCGACCGTTGCCGGGACGCTTCCTGTCCAGAGTCAAGCAAAGACCGCGTGCAAAGCTAACAATACGCACAATGGCCGCATCTTGTACCGAAGATATTGCGGTGTGTTTTGCATAAACTCGCTTCTCTCATCATGGTTGCAGATCCACACACCGGATGCGTCCCAGGGATGATTCGCATTCCATGGACTCCCGAAGAGTGTGGTTTGGTTTCCTCTTTTCAGCATGATCTTGCAGACTTCCCATAAACGATGGATATTAAGAACCATTGCCTATCGGTCTTATCGGGACTCCAATCATGTGACCACATAAATTCCACGCTGCCAGACACCATTCCTACGAACCATGGAATGTGCCATAGCAGCCCATCCAGCTCATTCCGCTTCGCAACGCATCGAACCATCACCGGGACATCGCACCAGCTTGCAGAGCATGAGGTTCGTCCATACGCTCATTTATTCCGTTGGGTCTGGGACTCTAAAGTTTCCTCTATTTTGAAACCGATGGTAACGGTCAGAAGCACTACCGGTCAGTTCGAATGAAAATTTTCAGCCATTCATCGTCCTCCCGATCAGCTGTTGGGTGTACGCGTGGGTGAATTCATTTGCCTCGGGGCGTTAGATTCAAATTCGGGTTCGAGGAGAATGCTTTATCGTTTGAACCCGGTAACATCCACCGATTCGGTGGGTATTTGCTTCTGTTTGTCAGAATTCCAAAGCTGCTACTGCACAGATGCTACCATTCACCACATACGTTAGAACCGTTTAGGAATCCACCGGTACGGTACACACTAAACCAACGCCTGCTACGTACGGAAACCACTGGTGGACACTGACGTCAGAAGATTCGTAAGAGCCGCAGCTGTGTTTCGCCCAAAGACAACCAACGGACAGATCGGGTCAAAGCTGTTTTTTGTTCCGCCATTGTTGGTTGAAAAAGTGTTTACAAAAATTTCTAGCATACTTGTGAGAGATCTCCGCCAAAATCTTCGCGAAATAGGTAATTGGTAATTCTAGATCACAGTATCCATGATCTTGCGGATAGAAACAGTTCTTCTGTGTGAAATCATGAGATATGGATCCTTTTGCTCGCTGTGATTGCTGAAATTAAGGTTATGGTCTGCATTATACTCAGTCTTCCTCCAGAACATATTTCGAACGCCTCAACTTCTCGCCCTGTTGATGAAACATACCAAATTTGCAGTTTTACCACACTTTCTTCGCTGTTCGTGAGATTTAAACAAAATTTCAACCAACTGTCAAAAATTTCCTACGGTTTTTCTCTCGTTCATTGGTATGCTGCGACCTGTCTGTTTATTGACTTTGGTTTCGCCGGATTTTGATTCGCTTCTTTTGGAAAAATCCGCATAACCTTACCATTGATTTCATCGCAGTTGCTCACTTTGACCTCGTTTGCGTTCAGCTTTGCGGCGATGCAAGGAGTCCATCATCCGTACAAACCATAAAAGATTTTTAGTGAAAGGCTTGTCAGTGTTTGAACATATTTGACAAATGGTGCTAAACAATTGAATGTAGATTAGGATGAATTCAAGACCAGCTAATTCGCGATGAAACATGTTAATTTAGTAATTATCTGATTTCTGAAACCCTTACTGGGCAGTTCCAGTAAGTAACCGAACGATGAACTTTCACCCAAACGTGATTCTACTGTGAGGAAAGGTGATAACATTTTAATCCATGCACCAACAGGGAAACTTGAAATTAATCTAGTCGCACGTTTGATAATATGTCAATTAAGTCCTGTACCTCCAGTGGATCAGCAAAAACTTTATCTTCATCAATAAAATTACCTCTAAGTCCTTTCAATTGTTCACCATAGAGTGGCGAAAAGGATCCTTCTCGACCGGACATGTTTAAAAAACATAATTGATTACCAGCGAGAAAATCATCTCCACGGGAGTCGGGTGTCCTAAAGTCCGAGGATACACTAGGAACAATTAAAATGGCACCCGAGTAGTTCGCTCTCGATACAAAAGTTCTCCAAATTGCAATTCAATAACTTCGAATCAATTTATTAAAAGTTCCAAACCACTAGCGAAGCCACTTCCAGATATCCTCCCGGGAGGAAAGTATGGAAGATAAAAAATGGAAAACATCGGACCTTCTCATAGGAGACACGATCATGCGAGGGTGCTAATCAAAAGTTGTTCAAGAAGTAGGTCCCGATGCCGTATCGATTGCACACTTGAGAACCCACACACGTCAGCACCTGGTGTGGTAAAAGTTTTTCCTCCCCACTACATCTTTCCGTGCGATCCACCAATCTCATGAGGAACTCTTCGAGGAGTTTGCTTGAAACTTCTCTGACTCCGAAAAGTTCTTTATGGAACGATGCTCCCTCACGTGCAATAACGTGCTACAGTACAAATCACAGCAGGGTTTTGAAAAATTCATCTGAAACAAAAAGTCCCTACTCCACAGCAAGTTGTACAACTAAAAATTGGTAGAATGTGGCGATGAAAAAAATTCCGGTAACTCGAGGAAACCTCTTCAAATCGTCCATTTTTCTTCAGCAAATTGTTGGAAGACTGAAACATTTACTTACACACCTTTCTCAACTTCGACTTCTGCGGAAGTTCTCAGTTCTAAGCAAATTACGAGCATAAAAAATGTGAACAACGGAAAATGTTTTCCTGGCTGTCCACGTGTTCGTCCGTGTTCATTTCGGGTTTTCAAACAGTGAACTTTTTATCGGTCGTGTAAAAGTCCGCGACGGACATCACGAAAATGGTTGGGAACTTTTGATAAGTGGACCTCCTAATGGAAAAGTGGTTTCTTCTTCCGCTAAAATTGTGTCGAAACGGAGCATTTTTGATCAAAACTTATAGCTTATTAAACTTTTTCCCCGAACCCTCATCATTTCCACGTGATAGTCCACGAGGATGGCAAAAAGGCTGGCGATGATTGCCTGGCCGTTGCTGTTCTTTCGCTGTCGGTTTACTTTGCAACTTTTTTCTTTTTCCACCAAGCTCCTACCAATCGCAGCCACTTGGGACTTGGGCCATGCTTGACCGCAGATAAGAGCAGAGGTACATTTTATTTCATCTTTCACGTGATGAAAGTGCCCCGAACTTGTCCATGACGTCACCGAAAAGAATTGCTTCACCAGGACATCAGGCAGCCAAGTAAATCATAAATTACGGTGAAGATGTTAGGATGGTCGCACTCGGAACGAGAGGACATTTTTGTATACTTTCAGTGGTCATTAGCACCATCAACACCAATGGCCTCACTTTTTCAGGGATACACGGAAAATATTTAATTGTTTCAAATGATTTTCCTTCGTTTCTTACTGTTTTCAGGACGAAGTAGAACGCGATGGAATGCAAAAAAAACTTAATTATATATCACTCCATCGTAACCGAACGATCGGATGGGTCGTACTTGTTATTAAATATGTTCCAAGAAGCATAGGCGCATTTACCTTCTTATGTTGCCCTACAATCGTCTGCCAAAGACTTTTTACATGGAGATAACGGAGCACGCAGAGTATGAAATGGCACAAAAAACACGGCACATGGACGGGTTAAACAAAAGAAAATAATGGTAAGGCATTGAAAACAGCAGCTCAGTGCTCGTAAAGCTTTCTCTGAAAAGAAAAGTTGCGACAAAGAACCTAAATAAACCACAACTTGAGCGTCCGGTTCATCTAAACGAAGGAAAAAATTAATGATAATATGAAAACTTACAGTTGGAAAGACATGGACTCACCACCTCGGGCTACATCCTCTTATCCGTTTCATTGTAGTTTCCTCCTTGTTTGAAATAAATTCTTCACAATTCCGCGGTATTGCGCATACGAAAAATAAATGATTTAAAAAATTCAAATTTTATAAATCACATTAGAACTTGCTTGATCACATTTGCTTAACAATGAAATATGAAATATGCTTTTTAGATGAATTTAAAGTTATTCAGAACACTCTTTGGATAATTATTGGATTAGCCCATAAGTGGCAGACATAATAAATAAATAAATCATAAATCTTTTATCAATGGAACAATAACAAACAAAAAACATTCTGAGGCTGACATACCTGTTTTTTCTCAAGTTCAGTTTAATGCAGGTAGTTGTCTTTTCGTAAAGTTTAGCTTGTCTTCATGCCCAGTCTCATTTTAGCTGCCAACACTATAATGTAAATTTCACTTTCTTTTGATTTTTCTTCTATTTTAAATAACATGCCTTTTTAATTTATTAGAAAAAGGTACAAACCGATTTATCATACATTGTAGGGAATTTAATGGTAACGTTTAATCATAACTATGTTTAAAATAGTTACACAACGATTTCTCAATTTTGCCTAATGAATATTTCATTGGGTTTTTATATGGAAATCCCTATCTCATTTTCTGGTTATTAAATCAAAATAGTAGTTTTATCATATACGTTTTAAAAGTCTTCTATTAACTATGCCTTCTATTCTCCTACCGTTATTTTCCACCGAAATGGCTGTGTCAATTTTCCCCATAAATGTTCACAAAAACTGCAATGGCCGAACCAGTAGAGAAAGTTTCTTTGGGGCAATTGAACGGTAAAGGACTCAAGTGACTATAAACACAATGAAACTTCCTTACTGTTACCACCATTTCAATGTGTTCAACTATTCAATGTCACATAAAGCGACTTAAAGTCGGTACCCTTTCCTACTTTCTTTTCTTTTGCCTTTCACCGTATCCATTTCCGGTCTGATACAGTTACAAGTAACGTGTCAAAAATAAGAAGAAAAAGGAAAGGCGTGAAAGTTCTCCATAACTCATCTTATTCGCTTGCAACCTGTTTGGAAAACGGGCAAGAGCAAGAACAAAGAGGTTAACACTTACCCCAGACATTTCGTTCGCGTCTAAGTGTGTGTGGTTCGGTATATGAATAAATATTAAGTTTGAATAGAGTTTCATGAATATTAAATTTATTTTATGCAAATTAAGGGGAAAAGATGATACGATAACTTGCCAACTGTGTGTCATCTGGTTGTTTCCCGAACGGAAAGCTGAACCGATCTTTGTAAGCATTTCCAAGGGTTGAGGCTGAAAAGAAAAACGGTCCACTTCAGTATAATTTCACGGGCCAAGCGAGATCGTCGATTTACTCAGTTTTTAAAAATGGTTGGGGGTCATCAATGTCTGTGTTTATCACGCCCGTATCTTAATCATTTAAGTTCAGCATGTGCATCGATGAGGCATTTTTCTGAGGCTGAAGCAAAATAGCAACATCAAAATACACGGATGTTTTGAAAAGGGAATACTTTCCACCAACACAAATTCTCCGGACAAGCCACAATCCGCCGGGGAAGTAACATGCCCTTATTGAAAACAAAGGGAGAAAAACTTGGTCCAACATAGCAACAAACCCAGCCTGGTGAGATGGGGAGGAAGGTTTGTAACGGAAAATTCCAAGGAAGTTGACTTGAGGGGAACGAAGAAATTTCCCACACGCCTCATTTGCCATAATTTTTTTCCTCAAAGTTTTACCATCAACCCCTCGTTGTTGTCGCTTTCCATAGAAAGAGTTTACAGAGAGAATTCTAGAAGATTATTTGAATAAAAAGGACAAGAAGCATTGGAGATAAGGGTAGAAAAAAGGAAGCACTTTGTCCTCCTGAATACACCTATATCACACTTTTTGTCCAACATTTCGGACCGGAAGTGTGCCTCAATTGCTCTTTCGAAAGTTTTTTTTTCCATCTCGTACCTTTCCTCCCACACATAACAAAAGTTAACCTTGTAACGAACCGTGTTTCTGTTCTTTAAAGGAAAACTCCTTCAAACTAGCTCCACCGGCCATAGACTTTCGTTTTGCTCCTGAAACCTAATTGAATAACTTTGTTAAAACTTTAATCTCGTCGGCGTCAAGGGATGCAACATTAGGGTGATCATATTCTTTGCCTGTTGTTGCTATCAAAATTGGCCACTCTCCCGTGTCACTCGACCTTCACGAGACAACAAGGATGAGGCGAATGCATATGTCCTGAAGGAAAAATAGACGACACATTGCTGAGCTCCAAAAGAGAGCTGCTAAGAAATCATCATATCACACTTCACGCTGGATGGAAGTACTAAGTATTACCGTTCAGGACCATTGCCTAATCGCAATGTCACCAAGCTACCTTAATGAAAAAGCATAACTACCGTTTTCTCAAGTCATTTTCGCGGAATGTGAGAAATTGAAGTTGATTGCTAAAAGTTTTCCGACACAACCGCTAGTCTGTGCAAGTCTGTGGTGAGGAAAATTCAATGCAACGTCAGTGAACATCCGAAGTAGTGACCGATCGAGGTTAGAAAGTTAGACAACAACAGGTTATGATAATGCCTTCGTCGTCTCCATGATTCGATGATCGGTGGGAGTTAAACATCAAAATGTTCTAAACATGGTGAGACTTTTGCCAAGAAACATCCGCCAAACCCCGGTAACAAGAACAGTGGTTTTCATAAGCAATCCAGGAGAATATTTTTCATAAGCAATCCAGAGGTTGTTTCAGAATGTTCTCTAATTAAAACCTCTTATCACAATGGGAGCTGAATTTGATAGCGTTGTGGCAACACAATCAATTGAGACTGATAAATATCGTGCTTGTAATGATAACTGCTGCACGATAAATGTTTAAATTAATTATTGTGTGCACTTGGTTCAATTTAGCTCCCTCTCATCTTTATGACAGAATTACTTCGAAAACAACAATTTGTTTTAGGAATCATTTCCGAGGGTCAAGGCGCTTCCAGTAGATTTTTCCCGGAACACAATAAACGGTGCGTTTAACACCGACGGCTACTTCGTGACATTTCCCTGCGTTGAAGGCGCAATATAAACGCCTACTGCTTGCTTGATGCTTTATCCGCTAATACATGCTAAGTAACTTCCTTCCATGAAGACTTTTTGACGAAGAATAATTTTCCACTCTAGGAAGTTGACTCTCATGAACTTCACACCCCTCGCTGAAACAGACACACACACTGATTGCTCGTATCAAGAGCCGGCAACTTCGAAGGTCTCTTAGCCAGGAAACTTTTTCGATTGTGTACGTCTGATGTACGATAGGCCGAGGTTGTCGCAGTGGAGTAAATGCTAGTACATTCATTACATTCGATTATAAACGTCTTTTTGAGACCTGAACTTTTTCTATGCAGGATATCGTAGACCACAGTGGGTCGTTTAATGTATCTTACCGGTTAAAATCTGCGCTTTAAATTTATAATTAAATATTAAGCTAAACGATGAATTTTCTTTCAGTTTTGTTAGAGGGGAGCAGACAACCTGTCTTGGAAATCCACATTCATCCACTCGCACGAGTGAAGGATAAAAGGATTTCATTTTATCAAAATTCAATGATTTTCTCTCTCGCTTTCAGACGGCTTTGCGCAAATTACTGTTTTCGATGAACGTTATTGATTTTGTTGTTCCTTCTTTGCGACGTGCTTCCGGATTTGACGCCATTTCGCACGTCTTTTCAATTAGGGGATGTCATGGAAAAAATGGAGTCTTCTAAAGCCGAGGGCCATGCTGTGCGGGATGGATCAAGCGAACCACTCTCACGTTTCGAGCTTTCCTCCCACTCCAAGTTGTTTCTACACTTTCGCTCGATAGCATATGTTCTGTCCTAGACGAAGGAAGAATTGACCACGTCTACCTGATACCACGTCTACCACGTAAATGCTGATGTCGCTGATCTGTCTATCTCTCTCTCTCTCTCTCTCTCTGTTTTTTTCTTCTTCTACTCTGAACTTCTACTTGTGAGTTTTTTCACTGGTAACATGCTCCCAAGCACACCTGGCGAAAAAAACAGGGTAATTTACGCCAGCGGGATCGCACCAGGAAGCGAAAATTGGCGGAAATTCTAGGAAAACAAGGCATCATCGTTCGGTAATGGTGGAAAGCATGAGTGCGACCGAAAGGGAAAGGTATGAAATCAGCATAGGAAAGAATGAAAAACAGAAAGGCCCAGGCTAACATAAATGGGGGCCAACATAAGCGGATAAAGTGCGGCCAAGAACAAGAAGGTCCCGGCCGTGTGCGAGGGACATATTGTTTCATTGGCGGGTAAACAGGATGCTTTCCTTTCTCGCACTATCAGAGCTTTTCCTGTTACACCTCTCGTGAATGAAAGAAACCGTATCTATACGCACATGAATAAATTAGTTAGCCTTTTCCCTTCCGCACGGTTCATCAATAAGAGCCCGTCCTTCATCGCCCATGTTTCCGTACCATTTCTGCCCTTCCTTGTTTGCATGTCACATGTGCCACAGGCCAAAATTTGTCTACGCCAAAACGTTCACGCAAAATCCAAGGCTTATGTTCCGATTTTACAGAACCGTGCGCTCCTGTGGTTATTACAGGATTAGTAAATAGAGCTACCGAATCCAGTCACATCGTTTGTGACTGTTTTGCTCCCGTTTTCTGGAATTAGACTTGTCGGGGAGGAAAGAAACGATACATACTCCATAGATGACCTCATGCAATACCAGTCCGGACGTTAAAACTAGATCAATCGCCGAACAAAAGGTCAACCGTAACGGAAGTACTCTCGATTAGCCCCAACATTTAAGTACATTCGAATTTGCATTGTATCAAAAGCTCATTAAGATTCATGTCTCATTGGGTTCTGATAGGTGAGAAAGGTTTTCATGATAAAAGGGGGTAGCCAAGTGTTATACAAACAAAAATCATTCACTTGAACCGAAAACACTAAAAAGTAATTTTAAATGAATTCAGTAGTTCAAACCATGAATTTTAAGAGATGCGGAGGAGGGCAGCTCATTTGACCAAGCCCTCTTTTATGTTAGCCAAAAACAGAAAACAAATTCTCTGCCGGGAATGAAAACAGAAAAACACGTTGCCCCAGGCAAGTCGACCCGCTTTTCATGGGAATAATAATTTAAACCAAATTACGATAGGGAAAAGCATAAACATATTTAAGCATAAGACCGATTCTAAACAAACCTTCACGGGAAATGAAATAAAATTTAAATCAAAACCAAAACATATTGAAAACACTATCGCACCGTGCATGATTCTGACACTTGTCACCGGGAGCAAACCTATCGCATATTCAATGACGTACTAATCCAGATGAAATTAATTTGTTACAATTCAAGCCTGACTAATTTAAATCCTGCCCGAACGACTCTCCATCTCTATATCGGTTGGTTCATTCTCTCAAATTGTGTACAATCGTTTCAACGTGGCAGAAACGACTCGATCGGATTCGCCGCCAGATTGCCTTCACTTGAAATAACAATACTGATGCATGCAACTCAATCCAACCATTGCCAACCCGGTGCAAATTTATGAACCCTCCGATCGCATCTCTATAGGTTGGAACTCAAACAGAAATGCTAGGATGCGCAACGACGATGACGTTTGTTTCCACGACACTGAGCAAAACCATCTCGTACGTGACCCCGCTTTGTTTCACATTCTCCCCCACAGTTCTCACCCACTCTTTCTCGCTTTATGGCTACATATTACGCAAGCACATTAACCCACCCATCATTCGTAGCAGATTCAATTTCCTTGTCATAAACTGACATTATCTTTGATTTATGATTATGTGCTCCGCGCAAACTTTCCATGAGTTGCATGCTCGTAGATGGGTGACAGAAGGATAAGCTTTTCGCAAACGAGCGCTTCAACGAAACGGACGTACGAAGGGGCGAGGGAATAACTTACGTCCACTTATGCTGATTACCTGTTCCAGGGTCCGTATGCATCATTGCAGATCAGATGAGGAAACAAGTGTGTCAGTATGAAATCGTAATATCGTATTTGTGCATTATCGGAATTCAATTCCAAAAAGAATCTTGAGCATATACTTGAACCATTTATTTTTTAACTGTAAATTCCCAATAACTTTAACCCATAACCTCCGCATAAAAAGGGTTCACGATCTCTGGTGAGTCCAAACATCAGTGCAATTTCAAAGAAACTATGGCCCAAGCTTTCGCTTGTCTACCAAAAAGCTAGACCGTGAAAAAGGAAAACTCCACCGCCAAAATAATTTAAGAAACAAGGAGCACAGAGGTAAAATTTGGAAAAAAACAGAAGAGAAACGTAAGGATAAAAAAAAAATAAAACCCTTAACAGGAACCACGCTGCCTAAGTGCTCTCTTTTGGATGCAACTCATTTTCATGGTAAACTTTCAACAAAACAGTGAAGCCCTGAAAGTTAACCACAGTCTGCGATACGAAAGGGAACACACTTGCAGCGCCGTAAAACTTATCATATTGAGTAGTTTCGGTAAAGTTCGAATAAAAACAACTTCTTTTTTTAAGGAGAGCTATATAAATCTCGCCCTTCCTCGTGGTTCACTAGAATTTAGCTGGGAAAGTTCCGAACCGCTCGGTTGGATTCGCACAATGAGTGAACGCCAACAAAGTCCTCGATGGCGTAGCTGGCAACAACTTATGCAACCGGTGCTTATATGTTGCCGGGCCCAAGTTGCTTGCCACCGAAAAGTGCTTCACCCTTGCCAACCGCTTCTATCGAATTGTTTTTAAATCTTTTCAAGCGCGGTTGAAAACTTTCGTCGAATGGAAAAGCTGCTGGTACGCTAAAATATTTCAATGAAGCAACATGAAGATGTGGAGAACAAACTTGATATGCAGTTTCTTCGCTTCATTGATTGTAAAATACGAAACGTAAATTAATCAAAAAAGTTTTGCCTCAAAAACATTCAACATCGAGCGTTCGGTTGAGCGCGATTTGATTAAAAAACAGTTATATAAAGCTCCTACCAAAAATGAGATGTTTTCCTTGATTTTCTCACTTTTCTTCAGTGTTAAACAAAAATATTAAAAAAACCTTCCATAATATAAGTATATTTCACACAACCACTTCGACTCACATCGGCTGCACCACAGCTCGTAAGCCTCGTCTAGATGTTTCTTCCCTCTTGTTTTCCGAAAAAGAAAACACAATCTGCCATGTCAGACAGGCATAAATTCTCTCCTCCTGCAGACTGTAAATCGGTTTAAAAATAATTACCAATTACATAATCTTGCAGTGCACGTGCACTTGCGCCTGACTGTTGCACATGATACTTTCCACCCCATGAGGCAATTTATAGTCCGTAGCACAAGACGGAGGATGTAAAAATCCGAAACACACTAACGCAAAGGGTATGAAAAAACTTGAATGAGGAAAATAATCAAGCAAATACATATCATGAATGTTTTAAAGAGCAACGTGAAAAAAGAGTACATTTACCGCTGCGGTTGGCAGCGAATGGTGAAGTTTTTGTTGCTTGCTATTTCGTTTGCTGTAAATTAAAGCATGTAATGAGAAATTAAATTCAATTAACCTTCCTCATGGATCCTACACAAACTAAAAAACGCTGGTATGTTTTTATTGCGGTGGTTTTTGATGAACAACAACAAATCATTTACGTATCTAGTTTCATGTAAGAACGCTTAGAACAAACCATATTTTATTTTTCAGAAAGTTTTCAGTCCTTGTTTTAGTATTGGTTATGAAATTTCCTTGAGTTATGCTTTGTTTGACTTTGGTTTTCAAATTCAAGTTAAAGTGTAACCAGTTCGCAATAATTAAACCTAAATACCAGAATGAGGTATAGTGTAACAAACATTTAATTATCTAGACCCACGAATAATTTCCACACGTGAAGCACCGTACATCAACCGATTATAAACTCACGGCCACCATTTACATATAAATCGAAAAACTGATCATATGCGACAGGAGAACATCATGGGCCTTCCCTTGACGACAGAATTGAGACAAGAGCTGGTTGTATAGTGTGATCATAGCTGCACATGATGGACCTTTTGCAAATGAAGCAGGAACTATGTACACATTCTCTTGGCCTAGAATTTGAGCTTTATTTTAATCATAATTTCTAACGCTTCATTGTATCTGAATTTCTCTTGCTATACTGATGACGGAGAAAGGTACGTCGCTGCGTTGAATAAGGGTCCACAAAATAGAAAAAGCTCTCGATAGATTGCCGAATACGCAAATGAAATGGAAGTGAATAATAAACTACTAACAAACATAATTTTACCCTTCACGTTAAATTATTATTTCTGCTTTCACTAATTTCTGCGTAGGCGAACATTTAGCAGAGCAATTAGATGGGTCTAAAGTAGCGACCCATTCTCACAAAAATTCCCTTTCCAAAAGCGTTCCGTTTGCGTGTCCTTTTTAGATGTATTATAACAACATCTACGGCGAATTTATAATGGTAGATGTAATCTCATTTTCTCAACACCCACCCTTCGCCCCAAAGTTTTCTCCGATTTCCGTTGACCTCCGATCGTCTAGCAATTTTAAGTCAACCAAGAAAGGTCCACGTAGTCGAAGATCAAAAAAGCGAGACGGAGGGAAAGAACAATGAACATAAATTTCACACCACGTCGCGCCCATCGAGTCAAAATTAATTTTCTCATTAAATCATCCGTCGTGTCATTGAGAACCTTTTGCACCAAAACGCCTCCTTTCAGCCCGAGGGGCCGGAAATCGAAACCAGCTGTGAAGTGCGACACCACATCGCACGTTCCAATGAACGTCACGGAAACATTGTCCAATACGGGACGGTTTACGAATAAACCGTTCGGTTGAACAATCGACGGAGGCCCGAGGCACAAATCGTGATGGTACGTGAAATTCAATTAGATCCGTGGTCCTGCGCCGTATACCGAGTGCCATAGCCTTTGGTTGAAAAGAAAGCACCAGCCGAAGGTGATGAAAAGCGACACGTAACGCCCGTGGACTGATGAACGTCTCTCGATATCCTGTCCCGGCGGCACACTTCAGCCCAGAGCCATTTCGATGGAACGCCAAACTAATTGGACATTTTCAATAAGATACACCTCCTGGGACTTGACTGGGGAAATGCTGTGAAGACCTACAAGAAAATAGCGAGGACAAAAAACAGGTGTCAGATGCACTCATTGGCACCATTCGGTGTCACACGTTTTGAAGGACCCGGTCTGGTGAGATTTTGACTCAATTTGAACAGTTTTTCCCCCTTCCGGCGACACGTGCCATCACGGTGCGGAAACTTGAGATCCTAGGAATATGTTTAAGATTGTAATTAATTGATGGAAAGTTCTTAATTAATTTCCATCCATACTAGGTGTAAGTTTCACGATGGAAGTGAAATGATTGAATTTAACTTATTTTACCAGTCTCTTAAACATGTTTAGTAGTGTTGTGCTTAGTGAATCTCTTGATGAGATTCATTCATATGAATCTTTCACCTAAGATTCATTCAGATGGATTGCTGAATCTTTGCAGATTCGAATCTTCAATCTTCATTGCCGTGCAGCATGCGACCAAAAAAACAAAAGGGGTCCTTCTACCTATTTTTGGCTGATCACTTTTCTTCAGTTGCTGTTTTTTTGGGATTTATGAATCTCTCGATGAATGATTCATGAATCCCTAAAACGCAAAGAATCATTGTGGTTCAGGAATCTGAATCTGATTCACACAACTCTAATCTTTAGACATATGTTCTAGATTGAAATATAAATGAAAGTGGCATAATTTTTTTTTTGTTTTTTGTTGTAGTAAAAACTATTAGTTGGAATATCGCTAACTGAAATACCAAAACTCAAACAAACTAACACCGACCACATCTGCCACACGATGGTGGATAAACACTTTAACAACTGACCAGGCGTCCCCATGAACATAAATTTTCCTCCACCATAATGGTCCACAAATAATTGTTGCCTCACAAATAAACGCGTTTGCTTCAGTGAGAAGAGTGATGAATAAATACATTTCAAATCACTGCCGACCACAAAACAGCAAATCTGACCAACGAAAAACTACCGGGATCTGGAACGAGGGAGATGTTTTAGGTATCTGCATAGCCACCTTTATTGAGGACTATAAATTATGCTCGCTGTTAACACCAGCAATAGAGGTGGATCATCTGGAATGAAATCATCACGCGCTGCGTAACTAATAGTAACGATGGGCAAGAAAAATCACCCCAATACTTTCCCTCCCAATTGAAAAAAAAACCCAGATGCGTTGAAACGAACTCGCAGTTTTAACCAAATGGTTAAAGCGATATAAACACAAACAAGGGGAACGATAGTGCGAGTAGCAATCAATTCAACTAATCTGCATGAAATTTGTTTGAATATGTTTTATCTTTTCGCTCTCCAACACCGGAGGGAGAAAAAAAGAGAGACGGGAAACATACACATGTTTGAAGGAAAAAAAAACTATGGAAGCATGAGTTTGCTAATTTGATTGTTAGGTTGAAATATGTCAGACTGGTGCCTTAGTAAAACCGTCCAAAAAATAAAACATCACAACAACAGATCGAACAGCAAAATTTATGTTCAGCTGTCAGACCAACATACCAGCCCGGACTGCAATACATACGGCTGGTAGATGTCGGTGAAACCCAGTTGTAGTTCAATTTCAAAAACTAATTCAATCTCTCGTGTGTGATTGATCGTAGTTTTTACAAGGTCTACATATTAAAGTCTAATCAAATATGAATACAGTAAAACACAACATCAACCGTATGTGTTGTTTCTTCGCATAGAAAACTATGCATATCTGCATTCATTCATGGCAATCCAATATGTTTTCCATCATTGCTTCATTCCCTAACCATCGGAGGCTCCTATACACATTCACCAAACAATTAAACGAATAACCGGATCATTGCATTTCCTGTTCGTTCAAAACAAGATGAAATTCAATAAAAATCGTTCCAATGCTTCATGCGTGTAAGTTGCCGCTCGCTCAAACCCCACATCACATATTGTATCTTTTTCTCTTCAATTAGTCCCTTCGATCTTCTTTTGTATCCCCAATGGATGCTAAATCAATTTCAAATATTTAACCTACAAAATTTGAAACCAAAAAATAACATGGATGTATGGTTTTACAAGCCGGAATGGAAAAGTTTGCAACGGAAACAAACAATGCTAAACATTTCAACAATAAAATAAGTGAGCACGTTTTCGTACGAACCAGTGCCATATCTGCCCCACACTAAGCCACTAGCACGTGCCCTTGCATGTGTGAATGCGCTGGTATAGGCCAACAATAAAAGGTTTGGTTCACTTTCGTTTCTTTTTGACTGAGTTATTACGGGTGAGCCAGAACTAGTATAAACGGTAGTTGAAACACAGAATAAAACCCATTCGAATAGCTATATAACTAAAGAATGCCACACTGTTTCAATCGTAAAGTGAACATTAAGAGGAACAATCAATATGTTTTATGGTTTGCATCAATCCCAAATTGAAACAAAATACGAAACTCTTTCACTGATTCTTCAACACAAACAAAACACTACAAAAACAGTGAACAATAGTTTGATTAAATTGACAATGCAACGCCGAAATGGAGAGAAGTTTAAATTGTGTTCAGGCAGACCTAAACAAACAACTGCAAATTATAAAATCCCAAAGGAACATACATTCTTTTTCCCTTGCTTTTAACAGGTCACATCGGTCTGAACCCATTAAGTAACTTTTTTCTATTTGTTTTAGCGAACAGGAGTGGATTTAAACATTTTTTTTGATAGACCGAAACGGGTGTTTTGTATTCGTTCGTTATTTTCATATTCCTAAAAAAATGTTTGGTTTTGTTTGAGGTTTCACTGCTCATTGGAGTGAATCTCTGCCATATCTCATATCTCTGCCAAGCTTTTCCGAACGCCATCTACCTCCATAAATAAAAGATAAACATATACACAATAGGAAGCACCAACGTCACGATGGCAACAGTGTCACGATACAGTTCAACCATAACAATCATTCAACACGTGCCTCTGGAAGGCAACTAGGAGCCGCACTCTATTCCCGATGTTTCTCCCCAAGCGATGTTCATCCTTCCTTTACAGTAGCGGGCTTCAGCCAGAAAATACTTGTCAGGGCTCAAAACACGGTCATAAAAATAGAATATGACGCATGACGCTTTGCCATTGTGTTACTACGCGAACCGGATCTCCATTCGCAAGCTGCAGGCTAGTCAAGCAACTTGCTACACTTTCCCTGCACCACGCTTTCAATTTTCACCATTTTTGTGCCATACACCCGCGCTAGCATCGCCACGTGCACAACGTGGGATGCGACCTGAAAAATAGCCAACACGTGCACCGTCAATATTGCAGGATACCATGACGACTTTGTGGCTTGTGAGCTTAGTACCCAAGATAAACCAACTTCAATACTTGATAACGAACGCCTTTGATGGATGCCTCTATGCGCTGTTCGGTGGGCCAAGACCATAATACGGAAGATACAGCATTGCACCAAAGAAGATGCAATAATAATAAGATAACATTTCATCTCCGCTTTCTCTTTGCCTTTTTGTACGCCAAGATAGTAATGTATCGTAAGTGAAGGAGGATGGATCCTATAATGAAGCCTTGTCATTTTCCGCATTAGGAAAAACATAGTTCTTTGTGTACAAAGAAATACATGAAAGGAAAAAGAAAAAAATGATAAATAACATGATTTTATTGTTAGATATTTATCGGTTAGTTTAAATTGTCTACATTCATATTTAGTTTTTATTAAAGTTGAGTCGCTTCCTATGACATTTTACAAAGCACCAGGCGCCTCCATTGCCCCGATGATGGTTGAATTGATTTTTTTTTTTTTAACAAGAATGACTCCACCGTCATTTGTTTGATTTTGATCCCCTTGAACATACTCAAAAAATCGCATCGAAGATGTAGTTCTCAAAGATATAATCACCTTTACTTTACCTTTCCACATAAAAATAAACTGGTGCTTCTCTTATCATCATCCAACCTGGCAAGCAGTTCATCCAGCAGTGCGTAGCAGTGCAGTATCCAGCGTGAAAAAACTACGTTCCGTATTCTTGGGGCCAAACTTTTATTATTACAATCGTAACTAATTGATGGAACCGTTGTCAAACGAGGGAACACAGCTGACCTTACGGCAGAGTTTGCAGACTGTGCCCTCGAGGAAACCTTCCAGAATCGGTTCGATTCGTAGTCCTCGAGGGAGTTGCTGCATCATCGAGTGCCTGAGACTTTCTCAAGATGAAGGAATCTCTTACAAAATTGTGTCGAAAGGTGCTTTCGAGCCAGTTCGTGCAAAATTATGGTTGTACTTTTCCCTCTTAAACTTTCAGCCCAACCTTTTTCGCTTACTTGCTCTCTTTTAAACTAATCGAGGATGCTTGAATTTAGCACGCCTACACTGTAAAATCCAATTCACATCGAGTCCCTAAATATGAAAAATTCACAACTTCTTTTGCTATGGAAATGGAAAAGTTATCATCCGAAATGAAGTAAAAAGGAGAAGTTTGTAAAAAAAAGCACGGAATCGTAAACAGGCAAAATAATTATCTTCGCCTCTGACATTCATTGTTCCATTGTATGTTTCGGTCTGTGATTGACAGGTGTCAGTAACGGCAGGGTCTTGGGTTTAGTCGAACAAAATACAAACCGAAGCGCAAACGACGCCTTGCTCCATGAGTGACACATAAAATTAAAAAACCAGGTCATTGGAAATGCCCTTGTCCCCAGGCGGAGGAACGTTGAAAAATGATGCATTAAAAATTTGAAGAAACTATGCCAAGAATCTGAGTAGAAATGAAAACAACATTAGCAAAGCATTGATTAGTAAATTGCGAATTATGATAATGATGTCCGGTCGTAAAATCAGCTCATATCCCGGGTTTTTACACCATTTTATTTCAACATAAGTGGAACCTGCGCCTGCTGGGGTAGGAAGGAGGCAAAGGGATCCATTACTGTACACCAGAAGATTACAAAATACTCGTCATTTTCCACACCATTCGTGCTATGCCGTAAATTTAGCTAGAGGTTGCTGGTAATATCAACCAATAACGCTCATAAGAACAACGGTTGTAGCACTACTTTTATGGGTTCCAGTTTTTTTTTTTTTTTTTGAAACATTAGCACCTTTCAGCGTAATGGAGGGTTAAAACGGGACTGAAAAAGCAGGGAGGATGTCCTTGGTTTCAACCAGAGTTATCGCTCAATTTTATGCCTTGTAAAAACCTTCACGCACCACAATCTCGTTTCCCGCGTAATGTTTTTACCCGGCTTCGTGAAGGTTTCGGTTAGTTTGAGTAGAAATACGCACACAGGTTTGCGCAACTTCCTGCCAACCCATTCCGACCCATCCGACGTCAGCAAATAAACGGATGCTCATAAATTTTCAGTTAACCAAGCAGATTCCGTCAACTATCGTCTAAATATGTGCTAAACCGGGTGCTAAATGTGCTCTTTATTTGGCGTGGAAGAAATAATGAGCTTCCGTTCGAGCATCCTTAACGGCTTTGCGTTCGGTAACAGCGAGGACGAAAAAGTACCCCACATTTGCACCCGAAAATGAGACATTTCGATGAGCTTTAACGAACGACGACAGCTCCGTTGACAGCTCGTTAATAAATGGTTTCGAGATGGCCGAAATATTTGCCTTTTATTTTCCACATCCATTACAACATCCCTCTTCATCTTACATCTCAACCATCCACTCGTTGAAAGCTTTGACCTATTGTGTTTCTGTCACGGTTGTTTTTTTATAGTTCTTCTGGTGGTTTGAGGAGGACAACGAGACAATCAATCCTTCGAACCGACTTCAAACTTCTCGGAGTTTTTGTGCAACATCAAATGTCTTCCTCATCCCCCCGGAAAGAAACCTGTCAGAAAGATGGCTTTTTATTTGATTTTATAATTATTTCTAGGTCAGCGCAAATGTGTCAATCGATTCTTAATGGGATTATAAAATCAACTGATTAATTGATGACTCGTTGGTTCTGTTGTGACTATTCCTTTTTTTTTGGGGTGGTTTGACTTCCACAGAATGCTATCAACACTTCCCAACCATCGAGCAATCAGCAGGGCCGTACGACGGCCACAATCACCCCATCCCCCCAAAATAATGGGTTTCACTCTCAATGCACATCGTTTAGGACCGCTAAAAATTAAATTGATCCATCATATATTACCTCATTTGTATTTTCCATTCCTCATTTCCTCTGATCCAGCGTTCTGCATTTTCAACTGACGATAATTTTATTTATAGCGTTTGATTTGACATTGCATTTTGCCGCTATTGAATGCGCACTGCACATTGAGAACGCACAGGGTGTCGAGGTAAAGTTACACTGCATTCCATTCAATTTGATAACTCATAAAACTCAACAGCCTTTCGAAATTGCGATCATCAGTCATTAGCAAAGTCCAGCTCCAGGTTTCGAACTTTATCTTGGAATATTTATCATAATTGGTACCATACCACTTGAGTGCTCAAACTTTATTTTTACCTTCAGATATTGTGGTTAGTATTTATATGAATGCTGTTTGAAATAAACGCATTAAATATTTGCATAACAATTATCCTGCTATACATATCAATCAACAAATGTTTGCCTTCTTCCATTCCGAAATAAAATATTTGTCTGTTCATTTCAATGAAAGGGTGACCGGAGTATTCTTTCGTCAAATATTTGCACCATTCCTAACTCGCTGGCGCCAATTTTTTTCACTTTACACGCCATTTCTAGTGTATGTTTGCGTAGCGCTGCAAAAACCCTTCACAGCACCAACCGAGGAATTGTCATATTTGAAAACCCAAAAATTAAATTGCCTTCTCTTTGCTCCCATTTCACGCTTGAAGCCATCGATTGAAGCGTTCCAGCTGCGAATATATGTCGACAGTTCGAATTTGTCCCTACAATTCCATCCCTTCTCCATGATGTACCTTCTACTGGTTGCAATTTGTCACGGTTCGAAACTGCATCCATTTCCTGTCAGAGTCGCGAATCGAAATCTTGCCGTTCGCGTTGTGCAAAGGCTCTTTTCCGTTCAAACATTTTGTTTGGGGGTTCTATCGTATGAATCACTCTGAAAGTGTACGCAGTGTTGGTTCCGTAACACCAGGCATCGTGTCGCTGCTACATGTGTACCGTTTGCTCGAATTCCTTGGATATACATATTTCCCAGCTTCGATAAGAAGAGGGAAGTCCTTTCTGCTAATGCACGCGATGCAAAACATACCTTGTGCTGCGAACTTTTCAATTTCCGATGACACTTTTTATCGCCACGGTGCACCTCGCGCTTGAAGGTAATTCCCATCAAATGTGTTTACATTCGCTACTCGAACTGACAGCCGGCTGCGATGAGTAAACTCGAAGGGTCGGAAGGGTGGTTGGTGTGTTAGTATAACGAGTGAGAGAGAGGAAGAAAGAGCTGAAAATGGATGAGAAAATGTGGTGAGATGAAATAAGCGCCCGTCCGAGGCAATATCGAAACCAATTTTCGCACGAGACCTGTCAAAAAATACTTACAGCACATGCAAATAAAGCCGTAAATCCAAAGGGGATTGCGTTTCTCCAGTTTTTCGCATAGTTTTCGGCACTATGTGAGGATTAACAGGTGAGAAATTCGAGTTCCACACCAGAACAGGCCCAGGAATAAACTAAAACGAGATAAAATGTTTGCACCATGCGGTGGCACATTTAGTTCCTTTCTGCTGCTGCTGACAACTACTAAAATTTTAATGCACATTTACACGCACCGTACGATGTTGGCCGGTGCGCTTATTTTGTCAACAAAATGTAGACTTTTCCCCCGTCCCACATCGCATCCCGTCGACAACAAAGTACTCCTAGGCTGGGTTTTGGTGAACGCTGGGCTTATTTTTTCGTGGAAGTGAACCGAGGGACCATGTGCTATCCCAGGATTTTCGGTACCATGTGTCCCTGCCCGGAAGCCATAGGTTTGGGGTTTGCTTGTAGAGAAAAAAGCAGAAAGAAAACATGACTAAAGCCTACAATGTTGGGATGCAAATATCCGACTGCGTGACAGTCCCAATGTGTGCCCCAAAGGCTTACCCACGGCGGGTTCCACAACATAAGACACACACACTCACACACATGGTCCTGTGGTTCGGACTTTGTGGTTGTTTTACATGCTCCCTCCAGCGCCATTGTACTAAACAATAGCCAGAAAGGAAACAAAGCACCCAAAATCCGTGCTCCGCGTGCGGGTTGCGCGGATCCGATCGATTGCCTGGAAAGATTGTACTAATTCCGGTGTATCCGGGTAGGCGTCAGGTGCGTTAGCTCACCTTGAATATAGACCTTTTTCGTTCAGCCCCTTTTTTTGAAGACCACAAGTTGCGCAAGGTCGTCGAAAACATGCTCCACGCTACTGCGAATAGTCCGCTGGTTTCGCTTCCGGCACAGACTAATGTAACAAATCCGGACCAAGCGCACTATTCGCTCCCGGAGGTAGTAGTGATGGAATGAGGAAGACTGCGGTTGATTGTAGTTGTTGTGTCTTGCGGTAGAAATGTCAGTTAATTAGTGTGGTCTTCCGACAACTCTATTTCGCTTTCAATGGAGCACTCCCCACCCACGGGGAGGTGTGTGCGGGCGCAGATAAGTGGAATGCTACTATCGAGGAGCTGTTCCAACCTAAACCACGCCATCGTTCCACTCTGCATATTCCCTTGAGTAGCAGAGAAGTTAGCCGGAGTGCCAGTAGGGTTTTACTAACCGACATTGGGTGCCTTTGGAGATGCCTTAATGGGTAAATTATCCGAACGAAACGAGAAAGAGAGATCTGTTGGTAATGGGAATGGGACAAGGTGCGCTTGTTAAGTGATAAAAATGGTTTCCTGCGTCAAATTGAGTAAGATAGTTGGCTAGTTGTTGACCGGAAAATAGTTTTTTTCCATCCTGCTTCCTCGGCGCTGCTCTACAATTATACGAAGCCAACAAACAGGACTCTCCCCAGGCAACCAACGGCGACAGATCGTTACGGAGCTATTAATTCAATTCGAACATCATTTATTAACCGATCTACACCATCAGCTTAAGCCAGAACGTTCCGACGTTTAACTGAATATTTAGATAATTGGTGTGTTCGACTCGCGGTTAATGCTAGTTTTACTAATTCTTGAACGGCAAATATTTAATATTTTCTGCTATGAATTGAATTATTGTTACTTTCATTTATAAAACAGATTGTAGACGTTTTTTGCTCAATAAATTTTGGAGCAATGGTTGTTTCAAAATAATTTTAATGTGTCTCAAATGAAGTCTGAAGAGTAAAATTAATTACAATATTCAACTAAGTTTTTACTAAAGAGAACTAAAACGACTATTGTATTTGTTAAATCCAAAAATTTGGGCGTAAGGAAATACCGGGAAGATAACTATTCACCTCGTACTTCTGAAAAGTACACTCACCTACGGAATTCATTACATATCTTCTGCTAATAATTCCCATCATCATCATCATGCTGTAACCAACAACAGGGCTTCCTTCATATCGTCCTCACTTCATAGAACATATGAACAAAAGAAATAAAAAATCCATGTAACACGTCTTTTCCGTCTTCAACGAATTGATGGAAAGCCAGATCATTTTTAAATCATTGTTCAAATAGCGAAAAATGGGTGTGTGACAATGAGGTGCAATCAACAAAGAATACTAGAAACACTAAAACAAATAAATAGATTTAAAATAAAGGCTCCAATAAAAAAAAAACCTGTGCATGATGAGTTTGTGTGAACAAAATGGCGCATGCACTAACTGTAAAAATTATTGTTGGCAACTTGAAACGAAAAATTAACTCAAAACGAGAGGAAGGATTGAATCCTTGATTGTGGAAGATTGAATTAGTTCACCCCGGTCATAGATCAAATAAGCTCCGGCATCATGATTAAAGATTATCCATCACTTTCCACGACCCACCATTCAATGTCTCGGAGAAAACTTCTCCGGAAAACGGACACCAAACGAATTGCCCCGAATACCGCCCTCTGTTCGGCATGCTTCTTGGCAACGGAAGCCCGTACAGTTATTCTTTCTTCTTGTCATTGCTGGCGCACGTCCTTCCGTTGATGGTGTCGTCGTAATGTCGACCCACCGAAGCGTCCGCAGTTGACCAAAGTCGGTGCTCCATTATAAGGATTACCATCGTTTTTATTCAATCTTCACTCGGCTGCCGTTCGTTGCCGGTGGCTCTGGTATCGCATTAGACAGTTCCGCTCATTTCGGAGCTCGCACAATCATCGTGGAAGCCTTGCGTCACACCAACGCGGAATTCCACTCGCCACCGACACTTTATCAATGAGCCATCCTTGACGACTCGCAGAAGGATGGTCTCTGTGAGGACGTTCCCTGAGTGTGTATGTGTTTATGTTGTGTGTTGCTTCACTTCGTGAATTATGGTTATTAAAATCATAACTCATCCGCTGATGAGCGAAACTGATGCAAATGAAAATGGCTGCAAGACGGAAAATGAACGAACGAACAACCGAGCGTGCGGTTTGACATTTATGGTGACTTCCACGCCCCGGGAAATCAAGGTTCGTTTACTTGATTGCTGCAACGGTGTGCGGTTCTCGGTGGAGGAATAAAGCGTCGCTGGAAAATAGTTCCCAGACCGCCGAATCCCGCGCTGCCAACCATGAAAATGCATCCCATCGTACGATGTGGTGGTCTTGGCCGCTTCGGCTGCACCGAATGCCGTAAAGAAAAGCCAAAACATCGCCTGTCAACGTCAACTCGTTCAGTCAGTTTTGCGTTTCGGTATACGAATACAACCAGGAAATGATCTTTTTTACTTTAGCGATGATTTATTTGCCAGTAAATAAGGAAAATAGGTCTCCCAAAAGAGGGATTTAAAAGGACTTTGCTACCAAAATAATGGATTCGTGAATAAACTTAAATATAATTAGCGTATTTCCGTGTTTATTACATCACCAATAACCCCATTCTCAGTACCTTTGTCCCCAATTTCTACCATTTCAATAGTACTTCAAAAATCAATATTTTTCTGAAATTAATCTGAACAATTCAATAAATAAAATGCCGTTTTGAACAGAGAATGGTGGTCTTATTCGAACAAAAATACAAAAACTAATAATGAATTTGATTTTAATCTGAATTCATAAATAATTATCGCTAACACAACGAAGATGTGTTATTGCAACTTAAATGAAATACAACACGAGCAAATCGAATAGAATGTTAGAATCAGTAAAGATGCAATTATTTTTCAATCATCAAGCCCTAAAACAAATTTTACCATCGAACCCTGTTACGAATGAATTTAGCATGATTAACAATTAAAAATGTAGATCATTTGAATTTTTTGTATAACATTTTTGGCTGAATTGTTTTTAAAGATTACCTTTACTTCTGCTCAAGAGGGTTTAATCCCTATTAATTCATTCATTTTTTTCAAAAATTCTTTTCGATGGTGAATCACACAGGACTAGAATGTCGCAGCACGGAAGCACGTGCACCTCCTAGAAATGCACTGATTGATAACGGTCCATTGCGTATGCTAACGTTGACCGATTCTGCTATCGTAAAGAAACACCTTATGACCTCTACCGACACCTACCACCCCCTCTACCCCCTCCCGCCACCCTAACGAAATTATTGAATTAAATCTACCTTAAAATGAGATGACAAAAATAAGAAACGGACACATTTTTACATCCGGGATATTTAAACTCCAACGGATACACTTGTGGCACGTGCGTACTTCATTACGGAAATTTTCCTACCATCCTATCACCTTCCTAACCACGATAAAACCTGAAACTTTTCACAACCTCAAGCTTACTGAAAAGCTATCCCTATCTGTCCCATCATCATTATGCAACACGATCTTTAGGTTATGGAAAAGACCGACCGATATCTCCCATCTTACCATGGTGGAGGTCCACAAACCACCATCATACATGATTACACTTATGTAATGAGCAACAAACAAGGTATCTTTTGATGGGGATATGTGTCGTAACCCGTTGTGTAATGACGACCCCTTTGAAGACCGTCCTTTATGATCGTGTAGATGCAATTAGGAAACAAAATAATCAAAACTACACCCGTAACGAGATGGTCCTTCAAAGCGAATCCAAAGTTGTATGTGGAAAACGGAACAGAAAAATGCACCTTTTAGGTGCAGATGCAGATGGGAAATCATGACGACTTGTAATGAACATCCTGTGAGATGCGGATGATACGGATGTTCGTCTCCGGCTTCGCCGGCTGCTCATTATAGAGGGTAGTTTTGTTGATAAATACTAATTCTCTCTCTCTACGGGGAAAGTCTCGTACGAGTGCATTTTTAGTTTTTATTTTTATCTATTAATTTCTCACATTTACTCATCGGAATTCTTTAGTGGAACGTGTACGTGTGTGGCGTACACATAAAATGCAATTACATTTACCCTACGACACGTTCGCTTCTCATAATAAAATAAACTGTTCCCCTTTTTAGCATCAATTATTAGCACCACAATAGAAATCTACTGATTCACCAACTGCTGTAAATTTCCTAAGTGCAGTACGGATTGACCAACAAAATCCACCTAAACCGCTGAAATGCTTCGCATGGTTCTAAAATGCGGTCCTAAAAGCGTTTGTGGTAAAATCCCACATCGGTTGAGCGGCATTCTGTATAAGAGACAATTGTAACCATCAATGTTCGAAATGTTACGCCACGAAGCACTAGATTATATTGGCGGTCCACGATACCGGTCCGGAAGACCTCCAATTCCAACTCGTATCGTACGCTGGCGAGCGGTTGACTGCATCATTAACTCCAATTCAAAACCAAACGAAACCGACTCGGGTACGGAAGTATATACCGGTTGGATCGTAATTTGGTGACAAATAGATGCCGTTCGAACGGAACGAGTTCTTTGGAGGGCTACCTGCATAAAAAAAAGAAACGAAAATCCAACGGAAAACTCATGCATTCCCATATCGAACGCCAGGTCGATTGCGGTAAGCTTCCTGAATCGACTCTTTGCATGATGATTATACGCTGTTTGTTCGTACCGAAAAGGTAATTTTTTCTCCCCACGCCGTCACGTGTCCCTTAAACTCTCTTGGAAAAGCACCGCTTCTAGCGACTTGAACTGTTTGCACAATTGTGAGGTGCAGGGCCACGGTTCGGCTCGTTCCTTTCGCGAATCAGCATGTTTCTGACCGGAATTTACGCATCGCTGCGGTACAAATGCAATTTATGCCGGTTTGATCTTGGGTTCGAAGTTATTTTTCAACTCTGTTGAGGTTTTTACTCACAAAAATCACTGGAAATTGGTTGAAACATTTTTACTTATTTGTTATGTGGAGCCAAGTTTTCGAATGTTTCATTTTTTGCATGTAGTATAACATTCTACCATGTCATGCAGCTATATACTGTGATGTTTAAAACATTCTCAAGAATTGACAATTTCATCAGTGCTATTAAATGACTAAGCAAAGCACACTTGACTAATTGTACCGCATGGAAATCAATTCGCACACCGCCATATTGCTACACTCTAAATTATTCGAAATTTCAATTACAGACAATCCCGAAGTCCTGCCGTATTGCATTGGGACAACATACTGTGCTGAAACAAGTTCACCCCGCTAAAGCAGTCCAGAAAACTCAGCTGAACGGCGATAGGATGGAAAAAGGACTCCAAATGTGCAACGAACACCGAAAGAATAGCTTTCCACCAAAAGAGGGCCACGGAAAACCAACATCCCCCGTAGCCTCCGACGAACACACAACCTCGTGCAAGTCACGAATGGACCGCACTTTCAATCCTACACTTATTAAAAATTCCAACATAAATACCACACTAGTGCGTAAGGGGAGGACGCACCGGGGCCGGTTTAGTGCCACGTGGAACGTGCATTCTCCCGTGTTTACGTACCCGACTCGGTGGTTCGGTTAAATGTGTGCCTTTGACCGTGTTCACACCACGATTGCACTCTGCTCGACAAAAGTGGCGATGCCGTGGTGTCGTTTCGCCCGTTGTTGGCGTCGTGTCTAATCGTGTCAATTTTGCAACGCCAGAAGTGAAAATGCAAACGATTGCGCTATGACTCGCTGTGGCGTTTCTGGTTGCCTTTCAAGCTCGACCTTTGCGTGCGAGAACTGGTGCACAGACATCACAGTGTGGATTTCTGGAACGTTGAATATTCTGCCAAATGGCTCGATGACAAAGGGAAGACCATTGACATGTGTATGTGCAAATTGCAATATGCCAGCAGGGTTCAGATTTGCCTTCCGGTGGACCTAACGATAGTACAGCGTCAGATGTGGGGGCATGACATTTCGGTGAGGAATTTTATTGTTTGCGTATTGAGAGGTCAAATTTCACAAATCAAATGTCTACGAAACGAGGTGTCTCGGAAAATTAACATGAGGGTAGGAATAACAAATGTTCTGAATTTTAAAATATAACTTAAATGTATAGACTAATGAAAGAGTGATATTGATACTATCGTGGTATCAATTATTACACTAACCAACTATGTCCACTCATACTCAAACATCATGTTTGTGCTCTACCAGACTAATTATAACTACGGTAAATGGCTACTATACTATTGAAATACATTGCATAAAAGAACCTTTTATCAATAAATGGTTTTGGTGAAACTCTCTGTCTCTACCTTGAACCAGAATTCCATACAGGCACGCATAACTGATGTAAACAGTTGTACCAGCAACAAAACATGTGAGTATGTTCGCTCAATGTCTTTAACCTCAACTACATTGCCATGAGTTAATCAATATCCTTTGTTTCAACGAACGTTAGGTATGAGATTATTGCATGGAGGAGCTAAAATAACAGTTGATCAGTCAAACATTTACTACACCTTTTTAATTTTACTATCTTGCAAAATTTTACTCTCAAAATAAGGGTTAACTTCTAAACAATCACATACATAATATTAGATTCCCACACCATCGCAACAAAAACGGTTGAAATTTGAACAAATCACCGCATAAAGATGATCAATTTTGCACGAAACATCAATCGGATCCGAATTGCGTGGTGTTCTATTTATTCCACCTAATAAATCACACCAAAGAAAATAAGGAGGTGGAGTGGTTCTTAGGTGGGTGAATCTTTCGAGCGCAAAATCTCCTCTACGGCCAACATAAACGAACCCTCAAACAATGAAAAGAATAGATTGAGCAGATCATTTTCGATTGGTCGACCGTTGTTGGGCTCGGGCTGAAGGTTGTAACCGTTCATTTGTATGATTATTGATGGTGGTGAATGATCATCATGCCTTATTCGAAGGGTTGAAGATTGATGGTAGGTATTGAAATTGATTATCTATCCTTGGGGGGTTCTGTCTTGTCCCAAAATAAATCATACCCTTCGTAACGGAGCTCCACCAAAACTTCAGGCTATCGTTTGTAAAAATTGATTGGAGATCAAGCAAAATTATTTCCACTTGCTTCATGGCGTATTATAAGCGGAAAAAAGGTTTGAGAATTTCCTCGATCTTGATATTCTCTGAGGCTCTTTCTATAGAAAACAATTAACGTAAATCACTATCATGTTCTTCAAATAAGACATCATTGAAAGTATTTTTTGAATCTTTTCACGATTCACAATTATCTGGGAAGCTACACTTAAAATGAGCTAGAGAATGCAGCAATTGTTGGCATTGAGCTTCGATGCTTGAAGCCCAATAGTACGAAAAGTGCTTCCGTTCAAGCGAAGCAATTGTCGTTTGGGAAAAAAGCAGAGAAGAATTCGCAAACGTCTTTCGCTCAGCTTCGTTGATAACAGACGATCCTCTTATAAGAATTCGTCCGTCTCACTGGTCGAACCAACCAACCGTTTACAGCCAGTTCCGCTTCGTTAGTACCAACAGCTTAGTTTTCAATTTTCCCTCTCCGCACGATGGAACGCAGGTGGAGCATGGTTGATGTCGGGTCGGGCTGCTGCATCGATGGCACTCGAAGCGAACATTAATGCCCAATCTCGTTGTGCTTCGAAGGTGCTCCAATGAGACCAAATGGAAGCGAAAACTCAAGTCGAAAACGAGTCCTTTTGCATTCCTTTCCTAGGTGGTACTCTTGGAGAAAGGCGTGTTATTTTCCTCTCTTCCTGCAAACTTGTTTGGCACGTACAGTTGTTTTTTTTTCCTTTGTGTGCCATAACACCCTGTTAAAGTATTAAATTATAACTCAAATGGGAAATTTTTACACCAAACACCGAAAGAAAATATTAAAAAAAAATGCTGAATGTATTCAAAGCTGTGCAAAAAGCAATTCACTGCGTGTTAAATCCATTCGTGGCGTGGTATAAGAACGGTTTTTGAAATAATTATCAATCCATCTTTTCCTAACCTAAATCATTCCTCTTTGTTCTACTTCGATCGTACACTCGATGTAATAGATACACCTATTTATTGTATTCAACTACAAAATCGATTTCTACTGATACGATAATTCTTCGTCCCAAAAATAAAATTGAACCCTGAACTCAATTTCAAAATCGAACCACTTTAAGGTCACTGCAATTAAATGTGAGCTGTCAACAACTCCCGCACGATCTCGTCTAAAAACAAAACTAAGCTGTGGTGAACGGAAAATTTGTTAATGCCACATTCCTTCACAATGGAAATGGCTCCTTCCAAACCACCTCTGAAGCCTTGAAGCATTCCATTCGATTGCGTTTCTACGCCCTCCATGTGCAAACCTTCGCCGCAAACGCATCGCAGCCATCGAAACGATGTGGAATACACGGAAGATGGGAAGGAAAAACCACGCGGCTGAGGTGTACGTCAATTGCATGCCAGATTCATTCCGGTGCTGTTAACACGTAAAAGCAATAGACATCCAAGACAGGTCTGCGTCCAAGTCAGAGGCTGCTCAAGGCCGCTTTCCCCCGCCTTGCCCGAGAACTGCTAATGAATAGTTGTTGTTTGGCGTGCGGTTATGGTTAACCCACTACTTCCAGCATGCCACCAACGATTGTGACGTTTGAAGCTTTGTTTTGTTTGTGTTGATGCATTTCTTTTTCTACGCCAACCAGTTGGCCAATTGGGGAGCAACTGTGGATCGACTGTAAGTTGTTTAATTTCGGCTGCTTTACTCATGAAATAATTGGTCATATGATTTATCCAGTTTATTACCTTTTTCGTTAATTAGTTATAACCCTTTTCAACGAACCACGATATTACGACATGGATATGCACATGCATGTACTTTCTGTACAAGAAAGATAATCATTTTCCAATTCCAATAAATGGTAAATTACTGAATGGTAATGGAATTCCATAATTAAGTCTTACGGAGGCTCATCCGAGAACCTACCGCCGACACGTCACTGTTTGCTTGTCACGCAAACTCAATCAAGCGCACATGTTTATCACAGTGAAGCGTTTTCGACCAGTAGCATATGTTCATGGGCCCAAAATGGAATCCAATGACGACCGCACCATATTTGCGGTTGCCCGGACAGGTCAAATACGATTGGAAATTCCCTCCTTGATCAGCACCAAATACCTTATCAACCATGACCCGCAAGATTGACGGACACTTCCTAATTGGTGCAACCTCGAAACAGTATCAGAAGTTCGAGGAGAAGGCACCTATTTTATAGTACTCGGTAACTGTTATCCTTCTTAATGCATCACCTGATGGAAAGCTTTGGAGCTCGCGGTTTCCCTCCTGAAACTTCCTGGACTAACATTTCGAAGATTAAATTACGGCCGTCACGGTCACCGGAGACAGCCGGAGAATCCCTGAGGTATACAATGGGCAGAGAACATTCTGGACATTAAGACCTTTCGCGCAGAAATCACTTATAGAAAAATCCAAAAAGCTATGAGACGGTCCTTATGTTAACGGACATATAGAGGAAGAGAAAAAACGAATGGGACTTCTTCCAATGCATACCGATGAGTCCTTTTTTACCATCCCACCCTCCCACGACTCATACACATCCAAGGGAGCGCAATATAGCGAACACAAACAGTAGCAGCATCCAGATGCCGGGCACTCCTTAAAAAATCTTAAAAATTCTTGAAAAATCTCAACTGAACCTACTAAGAGAGGTATCTGGAGGAATACAGCAGTGAAGAAGCCATTAACAGAAGAAAAACTAGTAGGAAAATTTGAAGTGAAACGTAAAACTCCACCTCAAACAAAATGCAACGCGGAAATTTCAGCCAGGTCCTGGCCAATGTCGTTAGTTTTGAGAATTCAAGAGATAGATCTAGGAGCGGAACAAACAAACGAAACAAACAGAGAAGAAATGTATACAAGTGACAAAATAAAGAAAAGAAAACTCATAACTAAGTTCTGTGACAAACCCATCATCCACATGAAATACTCCATTTCCCCCCACCCCCCCCCCACCCCCCCTCCCTCCCCTTGATACGGCAGGTGAATGATTAGGATGTCTTCTTTCAACCTTCTCAACTTTCGCTGTTTTGTGGTTTAAGCGGTGAAGTTCACGACGCTTACCGTATCATTTTCATTGAGGAGGGAATAAGTAGCCCAAAACTGAAAACAAGGTAGTATGAAAAAAGACAACAAGAAGGCAAGGATCAGCGTAAATAGCACCCATAACCTTTAATGTTTGGGAACAAAAACCAACAGAGCCATGGTGTCTATGAGCTGATGAATGTGCGTTTGTGTGTGACGAGAGAGATGCAAAACTAATTTGACGAATATCCGTCAAACAAACTCCATTTTAAACATTTTAGTGGGATGTTGGGTCATGTATCCTATGCAAACTGTATCTTGATTTTAGCAAAAAACTTCAATTAACATGCATTTAAATTGTGAATAATTGATTTTTACTAAATCTTAAATCTTTCAACTTTCCCCCCAAGTGGAACAAACAGTGCTTTTTCTGTGTTATATATTTGAATTTAATATATTATTCATATTGGGAGTTTATTGCTAATTAAACATACACATACTTTCATCTTAATCGGCGGCATACAATCCCGAACACGGTGATGCATTCCCAATTGCAGATAGTTGGAGATGTTTAGAACCTAAATGATCCACTTCCACGCTTTTGAGTCAACTTATCCTTTCGATCTTTGATATTGAGAACACATCCGCGGGCAAATTCAGATTATATCTTCCTCGGTATTATTCCTTGGAAAAGCAATACACAGCCAAGCAGCGGGAAAATTCCCCGCACAAAACAAGTGGATTTTATTAAGTTCTTACAATAAGTTCTCCAGCTGGCTTTCCTCCGATATACAATCGGTCCATTCGGGATTACCCACTGCTGCCACCAACGGCGCTGGTCGACTGCTGGTCATCAATTACATTTATCGATTGACTCAATTATCACAATGAGCCCATCGGTGTTCTGCGAAATCGATAATCGAGGCCCGGAGAGCCGATATGTAAGAACGCGTGGGGCAGATTCAATTGATTATTATTATTATTTATTGGGGTATGACGGACGTTGCCGTATTGTTAGTTTCAACTGATTTTGACTAATTTTTCCTTACCTACCTACCGTTTTTTAACTAACATTTTGAGTAGAATAACAATGCAAACCTAATTTTCTCAATGTTCGTTTCATAAATAGAATATGAAAACACGATCATACGTCGTTTACACAGTATTAGTTCTTTATTTCTTTCTACAAACAAATTCCATAAACAAACGTTGGATTCCATTTTATGATTTTGAAGGCATTTACTTTAATTTAACAAAGTCTCATGTATAATAGCTAGCATTTCGTAAAAAGCTCAGGCGTAGAACTTACTATGATGCGAGTCCACCTTCATCGTCAGTCCGAGTGGATTTGTACGGGTTCCACCAGCTGAAGACTGTATTGATTACTTCACCCAGCTTCGCGCCTGCACCACTGTCGAAATCCACTATGTCTAGGTCCGCTATCCACTCGCTATGGACCTAAGGGTGCTCGTGCTTCATCGACTTTGTATTGGATCTGCAAAAATAGAAACACAAAAAAGGGACAAACGGATACCGACTCGTTAGTAACGACCTGAGCACGTTGATGTCGAATTCAACACAACCGCCCCTATCGGCATCAATTTATCAATTAGAGATCAGCCACAATCTAATCCTCCCCCGAGATCAGTAGATTACCAACTTGCAAATCTTGTCTAATTCACTCGTTAGTTTTTTTTAACGGACACAATCCTCCCACATATTCCACATATTAGAACCCATATGTTTATGAGTCAACATTAACATTATTTTCGCAACGAGCAGTGTGCAGTGAACAAAAATATATTAAAAACCGGCTAAAACATAAAAGTGAACGATATTCTTCATTTCTCGCTGTTTTTTTTTTTAATCGTCTCATCTGCACACATTTCCCTTCGTCTGAGACTGGACAGTTTGAAAACAAACATTCATTAGGTTTCATCATCATGAAAAGGATACAAAGTCAAAATAATAAAACCTACTACCATAAGTAACATTCATTTCAATTTATTCTTTCCCAACAGTCGTTACATTCATCGCCGCGGAGTGATAAAAATGTCAATACACGCTTTGCCGAAGCCAAAACGTCGGCTGAAAACGCCTGAGAAACAGAAGAATTCCCGCCGGATGCTAACACCAAGAATAAATTACCTCCAACCATACGGCAGATCAGCGTTAAATCATCTCCTGCCTCCTTTGGTAAGATTATTGTACTATTTATGACGCGTCCCCAGCGGCCTAGGATCATTGGCTGTGGTGGCGGTATTGTGAGATGAATGAGAGGAGAAACGACATGGTGAGCTTAAGCAACCTCCGGAGTGAAACATTGTATTCAAAGGATGCACAGTTTGGCAAATTTTCTCATGAAACCTCCTTCGTTAAGAGAGCGCATTTTTCGAATGAAGGAGTTTTGCGAATGTTAATCGATGAATTTACGATTGTCGAATGGATGACAATCTCGCTTGTCGTTCGATAAAGATACGACACCCATTCACTAATCGCGATCTTTTGCATCCATTATGGGGGTATGACCCTCAAACAACCGCGAAACGCTGGTCGAAATCAGATAGTTAGGATTGCCTTCCATCAATAGAGCTGATAATGGGCGTGCGCTAGAAGACTGGGAACGAATGCTTGTGGACGCTATCGATGCATGCGTACTTACTAAAACTTTACGTTTGGCTATTTTGGAAATCCACCAGCCAGCGATAAATTCTCAGGTCATGGTGTATAATTTCCTGCGAACGAATCAAAACGGACTCAATTCCACATTTAACCACACAGTTCATAATGATGTGTACCGAGAGAAGGTGAGGGAAATACGCATGATAAAAAAGGATCGGTTATCATTGAATGTTTTCTATTCGAATTTTGTTCAAATATGTGAGATTAAATTTATATGACGTAAAAAAAGGATTTTGTACCAAAAATTTGTGTGTAATTTAACGTAAGTAAGCTATTTAATTGTTTTCCTTTGCGAAGAAATCCTGCAAGGAAGGTACACTCCATTCAAGAGACTGGCATGCCTTCAACCTTATATCTGAACGGAAACATCTAGTTATGTATGCCCCAACGGGTCCTGTCATATTTTATAATGTTTTACTGTATCACCATCGGGTCTTGATTAGTGTTGGGTCGTGTGTTACTGTGCTACCCAACACACACAGCACAGTAAAGTGTGGCAACACACATGACACAGAAAAAGTGGTGGTACCACAGTAAAGTTTCATACCGTTAAACTAACAAAATGTATGAACCGTTCTTTGGTTCCTTGATATATCAATTCTATAGCTTCTATAGTATAGGAATGAAGTGTATAAACCAGTCTTTTGAATTTTAACATCATTATCATATTAACTTTACTTTATTAGTTGTATAAAAAAAAACCTGCAATCATACGAAAAAGGCTACGATTGAAGCGCAATAGGAACCAATCCAAGAAGAAAATCAATTTCCCTACTCTATTCAAACATAACGCATTAACTTGAAACAAAACCGTCACAAAGCTCACGTTAAAAAAAAAGAGTTTTTGTATCGATTATTAATGATTTCTTACAAGGAACACATTTTAAACACTGACTCTGATTGCTTATGGATTATATATGAAAGTATTGAATGGAAGTGTATATGGCTAAAGCCCTTATCGAGCAAGCATAATATCAAGCAAAATGCATATGTATACTTTACTTTACTACAAAACTCAGCACACACCTGTTAAATTGAACATTTTGCACGTACTGACCATTTTGAATCGAAAAGATGTTGCTGAATAAATAGATAAGTTGTATAACTGTATGGCACTTAGTGTGCACTTATAGTGTGCTACCACAATTCACAGCACAGCAAATTGTGTGTGGTACCACAGTACGGCACCCCAAACAGTGTTACTTGACCCAACACTAGTCGTGATACGATGGATTAATCATTCCAAACGGTACAACAATATCGATATTGACAAAGTGGCGTATCGTGTTCCATACCGAGCACTATAAACAGTACTTCAAATCTGACTTCGGTATCGACATGCACTCGCTGGAACAATCACAATATCCATCCGTCCAGTCTACATCACAGCCTTTCGTCGTTCCCAAACGGATTTTTTTTTTAAATCTTAAACATCTAATGGATTGAACAACATACGTTTGGCATTTGCTTTCCCTCGGTGGACGTTTTACTGAAAGTTTATCCTGATGTCGCTTGACAATAATTAAAATAGAAGAATACATCCTCGGCTTCAGTGAAACCCTGGTTGGTTTTTACCCCTCTTTTATCGCTTGGCAGATGTCCGAGTTACTCGGCATCCCTCTTCAGCGTGTATTAGCAGCTACTTTCCTATTCAACCTCATATGCACACACAATATCTTTCGATCGCCTGTGCAGAAATGAAGCTGGATTTGAGAGCCACACTGTCGATATGGCAAGTTGTTAAAAAAAAGGAAAACAATTTATATAAAAAAGAAGCACAACTAATCTAAAGCATCATCCCTCAGCTTCCACCCAATGTCCTAGCAGCCGTTCCGGATGTGGCCCAGGATATATCTCAGGAGATGACTGATATGGAACGATTGCTTTTTGTCTCGATTGCAGCACTTTGCTGTTGGTCGATCGGAATTGACCTGGTTTCCGGTCCTCTTTTGTTCACTGTTTCACTGAAACATTTCTGTCATTTCATATTCCTTGCTATTCACTGGGGGTGCAGAGACTCCTGCTTCTACGCTGCTAAAGGGTGTTAGTAATTGGGTGATGACCACAGCACACACACAAACACACATTTTTCCCTGCGATTTTGCGCTCGGTCAAAAAGCACATCAGCAGAATGCTGAATCTTCCCAGCACGCCAGCTATGTATTTTCCCGGTGCCCATTCAGTTACCATTTGTAAATTTACTGTGCGGATTTTCCGGCGATGCGATTATGGAAAAGTTTTCCAAAAAAATAAGGGAACAGTGGTCCATTTTCCCTCGACTGACCAACATTGGATGATTTCATATTTGCAGCAAAAAGACCGAACGGTCACTTACTGGCCCCTAATCTCCTTTCGTTGCTTCCCATCCCCAGTGGTCAGCTCACATTTCACCCTTAATCGTTCGCCCTTTTTCCCCCCGGGGCACCATCATCGGTTTCCCCGGGCATGGAGCTTGGCTTAGAGATCGCAATGGTAAACGAATGACCGCTTGGTTCTGTTCCCATACGCTTGCTGGAGGAAATCCGAAACGGAAATTGTGTCCCAGTGATTCTATATAAATTGTTATCTTTTTTATTATCATTTCCGTTGTATTTTGGTACTTGCAGGTTTTTCCATCCCCCCGGCAGCCCAGCCAATCTAGTACAATGGGTACGATAGAAAGTATACTAGTTCTGAATGATGCGGATACCGTCGAGATAGGAGGAGCGTTCAGGCAGTACGGATGGTTAACTTGTGCTTTTGTGGACTTTTCTTCCGTATTCGGTGTCATCCTGGGTTTCCTGGGGTAGAGAGATCTGATTCGCAAACCATAACAAAAGCGAGGAATTGTGCTTGCCATGGAACGTCTCCCGGATCCTGTGAATTCCGTATGTGTTCGTGAGCATGTGAGTATATATTCCCTTTTCTCTTTTTTATTCTGAATGTAAAAAACATGTAAAAACTGGACGCTCCTCGGGAGGGTTATCCGGTTTCTCGCTTTCGAGGCAGCTGGGTAAATGTGTGGAGAAATATTTAACACCAGGTCGAGCCCTCGTGTCAGCTTAGCAATGCCTGAGAGCAATGGTGTCGAGTTGAGAAAGTGTGAAAAAATTAATTAATTTGTTTGTTTCCGTAACTAGTCTGTGGCCTGGTAGTACTGGATTACCTTGGGGTAGGAGGTCATGCAATTTTCAGATTGTTTTGCAGAAAGAATCTTCACCCGAAATCTGATTACGATCCTTTCGCTATGAAAAGGTTGTAGAGTGGCTTTTGATACACAGTCTTCCCAAAACAGTTAATCAAGACTATGTAGAGTTCAAAGGCCCTCTATTTTTCCGGTTATTTTTGTCATTAAAATTCATCCTATTATGCTTTGGTCCATTATCTAATATTTTATTTGGTTTGCCGTTTTTAGAAGAATGCCGTTTTGTGCATCAGTTATTAAATTCAAACTCAATATTATTGGGTACCTCATGTTACCAATCTACTACATATTTTAGCTGTTTTTTATGTATTTAGTTCTGTGTACACTAAAAACTCGACCAATACTGAACCGTCGCTTCTGAAACTTTTGACACATTAAGTTTAAGTACTGCAAATGTTGTTGAAGGTTTGTTTGATCACTATTTTTTGATAAAATTATCTAAATTTTACAATTTAAACTCAGTTTTACTAACACTAACAAAACAAGCATGTAAACAAACGTCAAGGTGTATCCAACATAGTTACCCTAAGGTTTATACATCACGGGGAAATTCATGAAATTTCATACATTTAAATTTGCCGTTATTGTAACTAATAAATTAATTCAAACTTTCAAGTAAAGAGTAAAACCATAATTCTTTTCTCAATCCCTTCGTCACCGAGCAACGCCGTGGCGTCAAGCTAGTATAATAATATAATATAAAATTTTTATAACAAAAATAATGCTTGTTAAAATCGTACGATTACCCTTTAGTTCTGGGAAACTGAAATAAGAAACAGGTGAATGTGATTTCATCGCACTCAAGAGCATGTTTATATACATGTTTATATTGTTATTACATGTTTTATTTTCCTTATTACGAGCTTAAAATGAACGAACCAACTAACCTTAACACATTATTCTACCCAAACCACACCAACTTGTTGCGTTTCAGAGTCTGGAAGAATGCAGAGCTATAAATTTCCCCCTTTATTCCTCCTACCCATCGGGACCGAGAGAAGAACTCACCACGACATGCTCTGTAAGATCTTGCTTGTGGGAATGCTTATTTGTTCTGGTAAAAAATCTTTATTGAATAGTCTAAAATATGCACAGCTCGCCCCGATCGTGTCACCCAATCGGAAGCACTGTACCAAAAACGTCGTCGCATTTGTTCGGCTCATACTGTCCTCCCAGCTGACGAGGAAAATAAATTTCCCTGTTCAATTGTGTATGAAACTATGTTCCCTTATAATACATGTTTCACATTACATCTTCGGAAATTAAATGTTTTAGCAAAAATTTTACATGTTTTATTTTCCGTATTACGAGCGAAAAATGAACGAACCAACTAACCTTAATACATTATTCTACCCAAAGCACACCAACTTGTTGCGTTTCATAGTCTGCAAAAATGCAGAGCTATAAATTTATCCCTCCTACCCATCGGGGCCGAGAGAAGAACTCACCACGACATGCTCTGTAAAATCTATTTGTTCCGGTAAAAAAAAAACGAAAGCTTTATTGAATAGTCTAAAATATGCACAGCTCGCCCCGATCGTGTCATCCAATCGGAAGGACGGTACCAAAAACATCGTCGCATTTGTTCGGCTCATACTGCCCTCCCAGCTGACGGGGACAATAAATTTCCCGGTTCAATTGTGTATGAAACTATGCAAGTGCGGACGTAGACAACGTCTTGGGGTTGAAGAAACGAGTCCCAGAACATAACCACGGCCGGTCGCATTTTGAGGCGGGATTGCACCAAGCAGCTGCAATGCTACGTCACTCGAGGAAAAATAAAAAAAGAAGGTATCTTAGGGGAAAGGATTTATGGTTCCGTATCATTAGGGCCTCGCCGTAAAGCCAAGGTCTTCAAGCGCCCGTAGGACAGGCTCGCACCAGTTACCATGGGATTGCATTGGGGAAAAGTGAACTGGATCGATTTTGGTACGTCGTACTAGTACATAGGATATTTGCTTCAGAGATGAGCTAGCCAGGCTCTTTACCGGTCGTTGCTCAGTCTTCTGTGCACATACCGTATCTCCATCGAATTGCATGAAAAGCTCGTAGCTTCTACGTATTCCTAGAAGCTACAGCATTTTTCCAGTAGCCCTTCGATGGTGTGAAGACGATTCACCGATCTTTTACCGGATTCTTTTTTAAGCTCATGAGCGGTAGCGCATATAATGGAGCGTTGCTTTTGGCCAAAGTGCACAGGCCCGGGTGCCATTTATCCCGGTTTTATATTTCATGATGTGTAAAAAGAATTTCGTTTTTACAACGTTTTTTGTAAAACAAGAGGAAACAAAAAATCAAATACGTCGAAGATGTGAGCGTGTGTGCTATCCTTTTTTGCCGCAACGTTCTCGATTTCAAAGGCGAACGACATACATTCCATTTCGACATGCTTAGCGACTCAATTTTGTGACTTCAATGAATTCGACGATCGTAATGGATTCTATTGCAAAAATTGAATCGTGGAACATTCGATTCCAACAATACAGTTTGCAATGTTGCAGTGGTGGGAAATTATAAATCGAAATCAATACATGGAACGCATGGAAATAAGAGCAACAAATAATTTATGTTGACCAATTAATAGAAGACACGGTTTTAAGAAGTTAATTATTCTATTCAATTTCCCATCTGCACAAAAATTTCTAGCATAACAAAGAACTGGTCTCCAGAATTTGTTACACGTGTAGTTCTTGAAAGGTTCTAAATTATACGTAAAAATACACCAAAGCACGATACTTTCTGAGCAGAACTTCTTTCCTCCGTTTGGTGTCTGGCGTTTTTGTTTTACCGTTCACAACCGTGTGCACAACGGTGAACGGATATCACTTACCTGTACAGAGGCATTCCAGCGCTGTCTCGAAGCCACAGGACCGATATATTGATTTTATACGAGATATTGATTTTATCTCGGTTCGGCACTAGAAGCTGGCAGTAGAGTGTTGCCTGATGGTCCTCGATTGCTTCAACGTACGCGGTCTTGACTGCAACCTTTGGGTGATGGGTTGAACCATGCGCCGTTGCCAAGGACAGCAAGTTTTCGTTGCATTGAAGTGGAAAAAAGAGATGGAAAGAGAAAAGATAAAGTATCGCTCAAAGCTTTGATATAACGCGATATAAAGCCAGAAAGCGTAGCATAAGCTTGATGATCTGATTTCAAAGCACTCGAAGGGTTAAAACATCGAACAACCAATTTGTGTTTTGCTCGTAAACGAAAACCAATGAAAATGTATAAAGATAGCTGTAGCAAGCGATCTTACTGATAAAGAAAAAAAATACGAAATTTTGCGCCGAGGTCACGTCGGTACCGCTAGCAAGCGGTTGGCCAATCGAATAAAACGCAACAATCGTTAATAGTCTAATTTTCTGCTACATTTGCCGCCACGAACTACACGATCATTCGATTCCAAACATAAAAACGAGCAAGAAAAGAGGGGAGATGAATCGTTAAAGGGCGAGAAAGAATAAACTGCTTGGCCAGTGGTTTCAAAAAGTGCTTCCGAACATTCTTCAACGTTTCCCAATTTTTGTATCCAACGTTTCCAACGAATGTTCCATTGGTGGGAAAGAAAACAATTTTTTTTACTGTTTGGGTTTTTGCTGAAACATATCCTTCGCCACCCATGGCGAATGCAAAAACGGATATGGATGATAAAAATAAAATTTTATAGTTCGCTATAAAACATTGCCACGCACCGCTGATCATAAGAGTCTTCATACAGAGCGTATGTTTAGCAATGTGCTGAAAAGTATAGACTGAAGGAGGCGCACCAGTGGAACGGAGGGCTGAATGTAAAGCACCCACGCGTATTGGAGGAAAACAAAAACACACGCTCAAGCACTTTGCACATGGTTAGTGTAGGGGAAGACGCCGAAAGGTGCAGGGGGTAACGCTTTGACGACCAAATTCGAAATGGTCCTTTCAGATTTTCTTTAGTCCTTCGGTTACTGTTATTGCAGACGATTTTCCCGACGCGCTGTCTCCGGACATGCCCGGCAGGAAAGCGAAGTGTTTTTGAAGGACGTAGGCAAAATATGCCCACATGGTCCGGAAGGGAGAAATACTGAGGGAGAGGGATTGACTTCAGCTGTAATCTGTCCGTCTTGACACGGTCGTCAAGTATTTTTCTCGAGATCTCTTTTATGCTTCGATCGAACCGAATGGGCGGTTCCCGGGAATGGCCGAGGAGAGAGAAGAAAATATAGAAATATCAGTGTGCTCTTTGGGGAGAGGTGATTTCGTGCCGCTTTGGTGTTGGACAGCATCGTTTACGCTTTGTTTGTTACTGCCTCGGAAGGGCCACTAGGCGGCGTCCCTTTGGGAAAGGATCCAGGGGAGGTGTTGGAGCATGGTTTTTCAATTTAATGGACTCGTTCTCGGGAGAGCCACTGATTGCGTGTTCTTTATTTATGACCGGAGCTGGTATTAAATTTTATTTGACATGGCATTTAAAGCAGTGGAATGCGCGATGCAGAGATCATCCCGGTCCGAATGCTTTTAGCGGCCGTTTAGCGGACAAATGTGGCATTAAAACACCCTCGATCGTTTCTGTGGATTATTTACTTTAGCAAAAAAAGAAGAGATAGATCGTTCGATGGGATGAAGATGTATTTAATGGTTTTGTTTATCCCTTGTGTGGAAAATATTTCGGTTTAGTTGTCACTAAACATTGTTTTCGTTGCTACACATCACAGTTTTTTCACTAATTGATTTCGTATTTTTTGTATAAATAGTTCAATTAAATTAATCAGATAATTTTCTTTGCACTAAAGTGCATCCCCCAAAGGAGCTTTTCGATGCCGTCAGCACAAACGAAAGCGGAAAAAAGTTTGCCCCAATTGTTCGTTTAATTTGTATGCTGTCCGATGGAAAGGCAAATTCCTTTTCATTATGCAAGACAAAGAGAAGACTTTTTCTAACGACGACGGTCGGTTGGCGGTGTTAACCGTATTGAATATAATTTAGTTTTTCCACTTCAGGTTTTATCCTCCACTTTCATCCTCCAGCCTTAACTCGGCAAGGGAGAGATAAAATAAAGGACCCGGCCTTGGAACTGCACTGGTAGGATTCAATTTTTCTCGCTGCAATTAGCCGTTGGCAGCTTCGAATTTGTGCAACCTTTCGTAAAAGTCTTCCCGAGTTATCCGAGGTCTGGAGTGGGTGGGATCGTTCAGACAAAAAACGCACCCGTACAATTTTGGTGAGTCGCCTTCAAAACGATCAGCACGAAAGATGGTGCTTATCGGTTCTTGCGCAGACCGTTGCTAACCGAGGTCCAAAATTTGGACAAAGCAACTCGAGACAGCACTTGTCCGGAGGCTAAAAACAACTACAGCCAGTCCGGCCAATGTGCAGAAGAGCGGGCGAAAGAAAATAACGAAAAATATGTCCCACAAATTGAAACGCGTTAAGCTCGAAGTCAAAGTTTGGTCGGCTTGGAATCAGTCATTTCCGTTCTTTCCAGTGTGGTGACTGCACTCGGCTTAAGGCTAGATAATGGTGAAAATATAATTTGTCTTCGTTAGTGAAAAACAGGTTGATGAAAACGAGGGTACTGCCTCTCTTTACGTAACGATAGGAAATTGCTCTTCATCACTACCAAACGGTTTTATTTCCACTCAGCAGAACACACCTAAGTGCTAAAGGAGTTCTGTTAATTATTTCGAGCAACAAAGTGATTCCGAATGATATGAAACTATTACCTTACTATTACCCTTTTATGTTGGGCGCTTGATTGGTTCTCATGTTTAAGATTTCGGTACGGTGGAGTATGTTTTATGCTCCTGCATAATAGTTGTGTGGATTTCTTATTGCAGTACCGAATGAGAAGTTTACAATTAGCTATCATGCTAATGAATAATTAAGTTTTGCTCATGTATGAACCTTAATTGGTCTATTAAAAAATTTCTTCGATTTTCTTCTATGTAATATTTTGGAACACATCAGATGTTTGTCTGTTACTCTAGAGAAAAATAAAATGTTATAGCTTCAATCGCACACATGTAGCATAATTTCAGTGCACAAAAAAAATCTTGCTAACGCTACACTCACACATATGTGGATCAACACGCAATCCAATCATCAAGGCGCCTGATAAAACTCCGTACCGTTTTTGCACAGAGGAACAGTTTAATTAAATATAATCATACTGGTGCTAGGTTTGATGTGTTTGATGTTTTACTTTGCGCATTCCTTTGAAATGCGGTCACATACCGGCTACGTCCGCTACGGAAGAAAGTAAATTGGAGAAGTCCCTTGAGACGACGGTGGTAAAGTTTAAGGGAAAGGTTTTTGATTAAAATCAGTTACCCATGGAAGGAAAATATTTGGGAACACTTGCTGGAAATTTGTCTGTGCGATGGATGAGGTATCTGAGGATCGTTTGAAGCGGAGCTTTACCGAAACAACCAGAATTATCTACCTGTACCAGCATCAACACAGTTGCAAAGGTTTTATGTTACTTTCTATAAAAAGTCTTATGGCATACGTTAGGCGAGTGATGGTGGATGATAATCTTCTTCAAATCCATTTGCTTGCCAACATTCTTCATAGGATTAACCTTTCCACAAAGCTGTTCCATATGTGTCTGAACAAAGCACACTTAGGAAAGGGAAATAAATTTCATCGCAAGTATAATCTGGTCCTTGAGTATCATTTTTTTTCTGAATCGCGATGTCTAATGCTGCTTCTTTTCCTCCCGACAGACGTGAGTTTCGTTCCATCATTGGGTTTAATGTTGATGGAATTTCCACCAATAAAAAAGAAAGAATCTTGGCTGTTGCACACACCCGTACAGATGCGACGCGAAAACCATTTTCCAGTTAAAAAAGTGAGTCGAAACAGAAGACGACCAGGCAATCAAGTGTGACAACCAAAGATGAAGCTTCCTGGAGAACCTAATCATAGGGTCGGTGGCGAAAAGGTAAGCCCTAGGAAAACGGTTGTGTAACCCAATCAACACTCTGCTGGAAAGCGTTTGAAGTGCAGAACAGCAAGCATATAAATCCAGTTTCTGATTGCTTTTATCTCCGTCCCACGCTTCCTTGTGCTTATACTCTTCCTTCCAGTAGTCTACCTTCTACCACAACCGAAGCTCCACAACAAAAACAGTCATTATAAAAATGAGCAACGATGTAATTGCAGAGTTCCGCTGTTTTCCTTTCGGCAAGGACGAGGGATATGAGTGTGCAGCGACGCTCGTGAAAGCTGCCAGTAAAACGATTTTCTTCTCAATGGGTAAAAGAGTGGAAACCACATTGCACAACAGGCAATGAAGGAACGAAGCCATAGACGTCACCCTAACGACCAACGACAATGGCGTGGAATAAGCCACCAAACAAGTCTCGCAAGTGCCCGACGAGTGGTGTGTAATGTGTTGCGGGAGGGGGTTTATTAGACTTCAAAAGTTCTTTACCGTTGCCACTAATTCTTATGAAAACATATTTCTCGTTTACAACTCATTTCCCGGGACAACCCCCACGGTCGGGAAGTCGCTGTCATAACAATTTTTGGGCTTCATGTTTTTCCCGCCAAGAAGAAATAGAAGCCACGCGTAACGTATTTGGTAATGTTTTCCATGGTTTGGAAGAATCTCGTTTTCCGCGAAAGTAAGCGATGATTTGAGGCGCAGGAAGAAGTCGGCGTACGACCGATGCATTGTTGTCGTTTGAAGTTGATGTTTCATGTGAGTCAAAATATCTGATTAACAGCAGTTTAGGGTTTTGCGTTTCGTTTTTGTTTTCATTTCATTTTGTTTACAATTGATTGCCCTTAAGCTATTCTAAACAAAACTTAAAATTAACTGAACGAGCTAAGAAATTTAAGAGTGAGAATCTGGGAACCGGATTGGGAGATTGAAGTGTTATAATTCAACAGACCGCTAACAGGATTGAAGGACGACGGTGATCGTAGTAGCGTTTTCTAACATGTCTCTCGGTTTAATTCTAGCGATATAGGTGTCACGATTGAACAAGTCTTTCGTATATTGAGTTTTCAGTAGATGGTGATGAAAATAGCTCGAACAAGAAAGGAATTGAAATATGCAGTTCGCCTCATGCGATAGAATATTTTATTTGTCTAAGATTGCACATACGCTTTCTAAGACTTTTGCAATAAAACTATCGATCGATTGAATCACAATTCAATCAAGCTTCGCATTGAAGCGAGATAAGAAAGTCTTTCTCCATCATCCGGCTGACGGATGTTGCAGTATGAAATTTGATAAACCGCGTCCTAGTGTGTTCCCGGTTAGCCTGATAAAATTTTCTCTTCCAATCGGCATACTTTCATCGCCGTCTCATCGCCATAGCACCATTGTCACCGCCGATTGCATTCCCAATGGCCAGGATTCCATTTTCGTACTATACGAAATTTGCTTATCGAAAAGCGATAATATGTCTGCTGCGGCTCGAAGCGACGGTTTGAAAACTTCGTTCTGCTTCCTTTGATTTCGTGAGTGCATTTGGCACTTGAGTTTGATTGAAGTTTTGCACATGAGAGCGCACCATTTTGCATAAACGCTCCATCGTATCTCGTATTTCGTCTCATATCGTTTAAAAGCAAGCGTGCTGTAGTTTCTCTGTGCTGTCGGTCAGGCACGATCGTTATAATAAAATATTTATAGGGAGTATAAAATCAAGATGATACTTCTCTCCGACGTTCACCGATCGAGAGGATTGGTGAGAGGCGAGCTAGAGCTGTGTAATCTTAGCTCACGGCTTAAAGGGTTCCGCCTCGATCCATAAATTATAGGACCGATATTTACCAGCATGCAGCCTTGGTGTGCTACCAGTGGCACGATGTGGCAATATTATTTTACGATCGCCACCCTTTTCGCCGACAAAAACCTTCGAAAAGACTGACGTTTGTCGACGGAAAAAGGGTTTGCTCGTGATGCCTGCTTCTCGGTATCACATCACGTGCGAGATTATCGTCTTCAACCAGGATACAGGGAATGTTTTCGAATCAGTTAAAATCGAACCATGTGTGTTTGAAAGTTTTCATGGAAGCCTTTTCTGAGCGTGAACATTAATTATGATTCGATCAGGTTTTATACATTACCCAATGCTCCTTTGAGAAAGTTTTTCATGCAAGACGAAGCAGAAGGAGTAATTGTTTTATAATCCACCAGACGCCTCCACTGCTCATAGAGTAGCATAAGGTTTTCTTTTAAATAATTTTATGTTTGTAGTGTAAGATTAAATGACGAAATTTCTTTGATTTAAAAATGAATATTGATCATTCTCATACTAGAGATCTTAGCTCCACAATCAATTTACAAACCTTAACGGTAAATGTAGAGCCAGCCAAAGGCTGCTTTAGTTCCAACGAGGTTTGAATTCAACTTTTTTTTAGATTATTTGCAATGTAGTTTGCCACTTTGCAGAGCGTCAAAATGTTGAGGGTTTTTTTTCGGTTTTATGTATGCTAATTGGGGGTCCGCGACAGCCGAGCGGTAGCGCCGGTTAGAAAATCGGCCCATTAGCGCCGGGGCTCACCACGTCGACGGCGTGGATTCGAATCCCAACCGAGACCGGACCCACCCCTGTACGAGAGGACTGACTGCCCACGTAAAACAGGGAAACAAGTCTGGTAAGCCCTTAACGGGCAGGCATGACCAAGAGGTTGTTACGCCAAGAAGAAGAAGTTTTTTTTTAAATTTACAATTTATCATCTTCACGTTGGAAAGTAGAAATGCTTCCCGTAACACAGTGGCGAAAAAGGCCAAACGGCTCAAAGCCTACATAAACCATTATTACTACTACTTTCGGTAATAATTCCGTCACCGAGGTGGGTGTAAAAGCAGATAAAGAAAATTATCTAGAGCGACCGCCATAGTTATCTTGTTGTGTTTACGGAAACGGAAATATTGTCATCTCCCTAATGACTTTTATAAATTCTCAATCACACAGCAAAGTTTTCCTTCTCATCGCGAGGATGCTACCGAGCTGGTCCAATAAGCAAAAGAGGCGTTTGCAGCTGCAGATGTATCCTAACATACCTCGCCGGCCTATTAATGGTAATTGTTGCCGGTGCTCGGTCATGTTTGATTCCATCCTGTCGTTTCAGTGTGCATTGCATCCCGACCGAGTGGTGGCTGGCGATTTTAGCTAACTGGAATCGTACCCAGCGAAAGAACAGAGAATCGGAGCTTGCTTTCGAGTTTGGGAAAACGAGGAGGCAGAGAAACGCCGACGATACAACGCATATCAAATTGGGCACTGCCATTTCCCGGCTGTTAACAACCACACATTTCACTCGAACACACTTCTGGAATGCCCTCCTTCCTACTTACTCGCAGCATGAACAGCATATTCATTCAGCATCGCTGATAGGCAAATTTACTTTTCATTTTATTTGTTTAACAGAAATACCGACGCCCGTTTTTCCACCGACACCGAGGAGAGTGACGTAAGAAAACCGACCGGCTTGAAGCTTGTAAAATGGTACATACGCATTTGCGCTCCAAATAACAACCTAACCAACCGGCCAGCTTCCGATAACGAATTTTTTGATTGCATACTATCTACTTGGTTTCTTCTGCTTACCTTCAGCTGTCCTCGTTCATTATCTTCGTTGTGTTCGATTGCTTGCTCCATCCGTCTTTGTTTGGATGCAGTTCTACTCGTTTTATTAGCAATTCAAATCCACCGCCCTCCAGGTTTGGTGGATCGGGTTTTCCTACTTTTCAATTTAACATTCCCGACACGACATGCGTTCGTTCGGAGAATGTTCCAGTTTGTTTGCTGACTGTCCTCGGTGGAGCCCAATTTTTCAGCTATGCTTCCGTCTCCGACTCCACCGCTTCCTACGGTTTGACGGCGATTTTCTTCAACCAACCAACCAAATTGTCTGCTCCTTCTGCTGTTGTTTTGGGTATTTTAGCGTGTTTTTCGAAGCGTCGCGCCAAACCAGCTCCTCCACCACCGTTGCTTCGGTCGGTTGTGTTCACGGGCTTGATGAATATTTCATCGCACACCAATTCTGCCGGGGGCTGCTCGTTTTCCGCGAACTGCAAAGAGCAAATGTAAAAATTGTACCCACATTAATTTTGTTAACGGACTCTGTGTGCTAGCTCGCGTGTGTGTGTGTGACGAACAGATACTAGGAGGCAACAAAAGTTCAAAAAATCCTTGGAGCCGCTCGTTTGGAGCCCAAACCCTCCAAATTGTGGGAAAACTTAATTACGCTACAACAATATTGTGCTTCCATGGAAGTGAAAATACTTTTGCACCGTCCAGTTTCTAACGTAACGCAGTTTTTGTGGTGGTTGATAAGATAAGCATAGAAAAGTGAATCTAATTGTTTTGTTTCATTGAGTTTTTCTCTTTACACTTTGCCTTTTTCTATAGATTCTTACCGAGCTTATAGGGGCAATTGTAATTAAAATGTTCTATTTTTATGTTTAAATTAAATGTTTTGCTACAATGTATGTTTGTTTTACCCGACGTCTATGTTATTATATCGTTTGCAACAGAATATATAACCTTCATGACTTTCTTGCAATAATGAAAATGAAATAGTAATCCCATCGATTCAACGCTGTTTCATTTCTAAACCCTCCTGCGCCTTCGGATTGGAGCTTAGATGAGACATAAAAGTATTCTTTGGTAAGAGAATATTTAACTGTAAAGAAGTAATGTCCTAGCACCCATACACCATACGGATCTTTTTTATCGTTTCGTGTGGACTGAAGTGGCATGCACCAACATTTTCATCACCTTCCCGGCTCCCTTCCCTCTTCAAACAGATTAGGAGTGTGCCAAAGGCTAATGGAGAGGAAAATGGATTGCCAACTTGCACCGTACGTTCGCCTCACGAAACCCGCTTATCTCGAGCGCCTTTTTCTTTCGAAAAAGCCATTTTCCAATAAAGCCGCCCGAGCTTATCTTTCTAACGAGAAAGATTTAAAATAAAAAGAAAAAAAAACACTGCAAAAGTGCGAGCTTGAGGAACCGAGCATCGAAATCGAGTTCCATCGTTCCCTGATTTGGGATGAATTAGTAATTGAAGCGCAAGCAAACGGGAAAATGATTACCATTGCAAAGGGGCTGGAGGAAAATCCTGCTTCTCGTGAATTCACAATCGTTGAAGGTGTTGAGCGTAGATTTAGTTTAAATCGAATAAGATGGGAGGAACTGAAAGAGGCTTTCGACAGGAAAGTGTACCCCACAGTGGTTGTGGGTGGACGGAAAAGCCGTGGGAGCTCACACAACCACACACACACACACTAACAAGATCAGCCTCCTTCAATCCTTCTTCCCACTGGTTAAACAAGTTAAGAGTGAATGATAATACTTTCGCCTCCACTCCATTCCTCCCAGCACCATACACATAAGTACGTAACACAGGGAAACCTCAATAACCTTTGTTGTTCTTGCCCCCTCCTCTTCCACAGGAACGACCGCGCGTATGAATATGCTAATGTAATCAGCGGCAAACATTAACGCGTTAATGGGGGCCCCGAGTTTCGGCCGTTCCTACTGTGGAAAATTATAAGCGATTAATCGAACCGGCAGAATTTTCCCGTACGCACGACCCCCAAGACATTTCCACCGGAAGCGGTACGATTTATGGGTTCTCGTCTAAAGCGTCTAAAGCAAGCAAAGCCGAGTTTATTCTTCCTGATAAATAGGTGAGTCGTAAATCCGGGATGGTGGGACGTGTGTGTGCCTGTGTGTGCGTTTGAAAATTTATCAAGTGTAGATTTCGTTTTCTTAACTCTTCAATCGATCCCCCTGGAAGTGAAGGAAGCCAGAATCAGAAGCGTTATATTTTCGTAAAATGTGTGCCATTTCACTCCGCCTCCTATTTTCCACTTTTGTCCCTAAACAAACGTTGTAATTTCCCCTTCTAATGATTATTCTTCTGCTTAAGCGAACTGCTATAAAACAGCGAAACCGGCGCAAATGTTGACTTCATCCACTTTCGCGTAATCAATATTGCTTTTATTGTATTATTATATTCGCCTATGTGCCTTTTTCCTTTGACGCAGGCACAGGGTTTTCATTCGGTCGTAAGGATGTTGAACCATTGTCCCTCACCGAGACGAAACCTGGGCAACCTGACATGGCTTCAATTTTTATATTATTCATTTTGTGTTGTCTCGTTTAAGATCGTTGGGCGGTAAACAGGGCAAAAAAGGAACAAGAAATAGAGACCGCCTTAGCCGGCGAAAGATCGTACCTCACCTTATCGGAAGGATCCTTATTTCCCACGGTTATTATTTTGAGTTACTCCAACTCGGCCGGATGGAAAGAAGTTGTTTAAGAAAAGGAAGACAGGAAAATGCACGAACAAGTACTTCAACTTACTTGCGGCAGGATCTCAACCGACGCTCTGATGTGTGTGGGTGTTTGTGTGCATGATAGCGTGTTTTTGTTATCCTTGAGTAGACGGCGTTGTTTTTCCATCGCATTTGCGGCTCACGGGTTGTTACATTACTTAATGTTTTATCCGTCCCACCGCCCCTTCCCTGTACTTATCGTTCCGCTAGGTTTTCTCATTTTTGTGACATTAGGGGAACTGAATACAGCAATCACCGATCCGGCTTGGATACTAAGTGCCAGTCCGTTCGAAAGATAAACAGCATGTTATACGAGAAAGCATGTCGGAAAATATTTATACACAGTCAAAAAGGAGAGACTCCCAAAGAGAGAAAGCTTGTACTCCGAAGCTTGAAAATGCCGCCGGCAACCCGAACCGTTGCAAACTCGAGGGGTGAGAAGTTTCTTGGAGTCCTAAGATATAACAGACCTATCTTTCACCGGCGCCCTTGAGGGTACATATTTCTCGCCACGAGCGGGGAAGGGAAAAGGAGAACGAAAGAATGAACTGTAACAAGATAATTGTGTGCTGTTTTGGGTTTAGTGGAAAGTATTGGAAGGGGTGGGAGATGGTTATGTCTTGTCAAAGGTGGAAAAATGAGGAAGCGCAAAGAAATACTTCATTGCCGTAGGAAAGGTATGTTTTCAAGTGACGTTCGGTCTGAGTGCGCATGCAACGAATCGCTGATATGGCCTTGGCTTTCTCCCTATCTAGTTACCCTCCGCATGTTCTTCCCCACAGATATCGCGAGGACTATCCCAACCCAAGGGCAAATAAAACTGAAAAGAAACATAGCAATCGGGTTTCAATAAAGAGCGCAAAACAAATTCTCTTCCAAAGTAAAGGAAAAGCATTGGGGCACAATGTTTCCGAAGGTTTGCCATTCCCATAGCTGGGAATGATGCATCAAAAAGGAATATTGTCAAGCAAATGTGAAAAAAGTGAAATGTGGAAAAGTATCATCCAGAACTAACTGAAACGTCTCTATCTTCAGAAATGAAAGATGATAGCAAACAGGGCAGGAGAGAAAAGTAAGCGACTGCAGCTAAGGGTTGGTAAACGGTATTGTCCTTCTGGATGTATGTTGGTTCCCTTTTTCGTTTTATCCCGTCCTTTCCATACAAAAATCGAACGTCACCTCTTCTCGTTTCTCTTTCTGATGGAATGTCTAACGTTGGGCAAGTGGAAACAGAAACGATGATCCAATGTTGATCAATTTCTCTTTATTTCATGCCGAAGAATTGTCATTTCTTCGAGGATCCATTACCCGGAGCAAATTATTGAATAACATTCGATATCGTTGGGATGATTGAATCGAAACTGGTTTCTTGTTTTGATTTATTTGCGCTACTTTCTGGGTTCCCGAGACAAACTTTAAAGGTTCTCCAATGTACCCATTACAATCAATAACTCTAGAACCTAACGCGCGGGCGATAAAATCTATTTTCCACCCAATCGGGTGGATGACGGAAAATGGAATACTTTCCATCCGGCCGAGGCCAAGCAAATGTATGTTTCAAAGTTAAGAAACTGGTTGATGATATTGAAGCGTTTAATTGACGCTTAGTTGAATAGAATAAAAAATTGAAATTCAAATAAGAATTCTTTGGAAATAAGAATTATTTTATCACTATTGTTAGGGAGGCAAATGAAGACATTGAAAATTTTAAACTAGAACGTTGAATATTAACCCTTGAAAAAAATTCTTGCTCAAGACGACAACTGGCATGAGTATAAAGTAATTGATTGCATGAAGAAGTCATGCTCCATACACAAACCAATACCAATCATGTTATTCTCGAGTTATTGCATTTTACTCTGTAACCTAAGTACTTAAGGTGATGTTACTGTAAGCGAAATTGAAGACTACCTTAAGCGGTTCGACCTTCTAGATCTGCACGTCAATAAAACGGTTCTCATTGCACCCTATGCACTTTCAATGTATTATGCGGCATTCAATGTATTATGCACCTTATTCCGTACTTCAACCACCCAATGAATGGGCGAGTTTTCTATAGGTTTTCCTACTTGTTTTACCACCCGAGGTTGACCGTGGCGTGGGAAGAGGTACCCACGGTGTGTACCGTATCGTGAGGATATATTCATACGATGTAGATTTTTGTAATCACGCCTACCTACAATAGTTTGTCTTTGCCGAAGATAACGAACCTGGTGGAAACCGGAAAGTGGTGGAAGAGGTGACCGTTGCGATGAAGCTTTCAGTATACCAGAAGTGACACTGTAGAGAACTTCGAGGTTTGCGGTCGAGTGAAACCGTAAAGCGGCTGGGCTTCATACGTGTAAGGAGTAAAGGTTTTCTTATGCTCGAAAGGGCACACCAGCGCTGCTTTTGCTTGTCGGTTTTCCGAATTTTCCTGCTCTTGTTCGCAGTAAAACGGTTCTTGCGGTGATGAGTTTCGTTGAAAATGAAATATGAATCCGAACTCACTCACTCACGGCCCCTTTCGGACAAACATATGTTACACGCCCCTGTGGTTGAATGTGTACGTGAACATAATGAATGAAGAGTGTCCGCCATCCACTGTAGAACGATCGTTCTCAAGGTGGAAAAACAAACGACGCGCAGAATACAGACGAACTGCTCCAAAAGAAACAAAGCCGTTTAAAATTATTGTCCTTACGAACCCAGATCCGGGTTCGTTGTGAGATGGACGCACACGAAGACGAGCATGAAGCCGTGCCCATTTGGGCTAGCGCTTCTTGTGTTGTGCACTGCGAGCCGTGAGCTTCTATTTGAGGACGGTAAAAGACTTGTTTATGGTGGTTTACAAGAAAGAGTGGGTACTTGCGGTGGTGAAGTGACAGCCGGAAGAGATAGATGTGATTGTTTTCCCGCCTGGGTTGAAGTGCTCTCGTTCAACGAGCAAGCAAACAGGCTTTGTGTGTGTGGTGTAGGCTTTTATTGTGGTTGGCGTGAAGATGAATAAGGAGATGTAAACATTCTTGTTTTCCATCGGTTGTATAACATTCGCAATGAATTTTGATAAGCAGGAAACACTCAATCAGTTGATCAATGTGTGTGTTTGGTTCATTTGTTGAGGACAGGGAAAGGGACAGCACCATCAGCGGAAAAAGACGCGATCTAAAGACATTCCATTAGAGCTTATACAGCTATTTTCCAACTGTGTTCATTTTGAGGTTTGGAACAAACACTCACACGTTTCAGCACGTTTCAAGTGGCGTATTATCAACCTGATGGTTCACGATGCTCGCTTTAAAGAATTTCATTGCATTTTCCACATTTTTTCATTATTTTTTATTTCCCACATTTTATTATCGATCAGAATCCTTTCCTTAATTTTATTTCTATTTTATTACCATCCTACCGCAAAGGGTCTACAAAACAGCTATCAATTCCATTTACCACTGTTTGCCATCAATGTTCCAAATTTGCCCAAAGCGTTGCATGTCTGCAGATACTTTTCCAACCCGGCTCAATAAAGTTTGTTTGATTTGATAAACCATTTTCTTTGGTCGCTTTTCACAACTTCATCCTTAACACCACCCAGTTTTGTTCGGTAATGCGCTTTGTCGTCAGAAAAGAAAGCTGAAGAAATTCAATCGAAATTCACGACGAAACGAATGCCGCAGATAAGTCATTAGCATAAAAATGTACCACAAAGGCAAAATGCGAATGTAGTCCTGCTTTACGATTATCTTATGACCTTTACTGACTGCCAAGCCCAGGCATGGGTAGAGGAAATATGTGGCCCAAGAGACACCGCGGGGGCCGTTCGGGGTTCATTGACAAATAACAGCAGAAACACGAACGCGACCAACGTAGACTCACCCGAATCCAAGTCACCTGGCGTTCGAGCTGTTCGGTTGTGGAAGTCCGAGAACCCTGCCCTGACCCTCCCTCGTAGCCAACCCCACTTTTCACACTGGTTGACGTGCGGACAGGTGAAAATGCGGTTGTGCCGAAAATAAATCACAAACACGCAACCTGAACCGTTTTTTCTTCCTCACCATCATCAGTTTCCACCCTTTTTCGTATCAGAAACCTTTCCATTGCTCTTGCGAGTTTTTCAGTAGTAGTTTTTCTTTCGTCGTGGAAAATTCGGGGCAATTTAAACCACATACAACAATGGCTGGCAGAAACTTTTCATCGACAAATTACAGAGCATAACTAATTGTATAATTTGTATACCTACTGATTATTACATTCGAGATGTCGTGTTCGGGGTGTTTGCATTAGAAACGATGATGTACTGGGTCTGAAAGCAAGCCAGTAATGTATGTGCACGGCATAAGCTTAGCTTGAAGTGCAAGTGAGTGGCCTGACGAGGTTTAGAATTAAAGAAAATTTGTCACTGTGTGTGGAGGTGATTATTAATTTATAAACAAATGTTCGCCTATGGGTTCCAATCTTCATCAAACATTGTGCTTAACGTGAGCTGATGTTTTACATCTTCAACTTTCTTTCGTTTAGCTCAACACCTTCTTGTTGCAAAGTTGACGTGCTTGGCAAAACAAACATTATGTGTGTGAGTTTATGACTCATTTTTTTCGACCTCTCCTCTCCGTTTTCTCTTTGTGGTTTCATTTTTCATTGGTTCGGGAGAAGAAAAACAACTTGCACCTCATTTTCAATATAAATTCATTCCATTCTCTCACTCTTTCCTCACTCCGGTTGATGATGATTTATGAATGTTGCAAGACACCATGTAAGCAGGGAGAAGATGTTGTGGAGTTGGGATTTTATGTGTGCATACATTTTTGAAAGTCAACTTGAGTAACTCTAATAATATTGATGAAAAGTTTTCTATCAAATATGAAAAAAAACTTGAAGACACCGAGAAGACTTGGAAAACAGTAGAACCTCGAAATGGAGAATAGAATAGAAACTGTATAATATTAGCTGGTAGTATTTCAAGGGATAAGTGGACCGTACGGGACAAAGTAAAATAAGCCCAGCTGTGTGTCGGTCTCCACACGTAAAAGTTACATTAGTTACATTAGAGCCTCATGCAATTCTCCGCCCACAATCAACTAAGCACGAAGCGACTGGGCACGAAGCGAACTTTGTTTCACAGGAAGGAAGTTTTTTCCTATTTGCATGCTCCATTCTCACACACATACCCAACCATTCTCCTTTCGACCGGGTGGGAGGTGGAAAATGACATCAGTTTCTCTCGAACCCTTGCCCTCGCTGCTCGCTATCGAGGTGTTTATCATTGGATCTAGATTTATTACACAAATGTTAAATTATTTCCTGCATTTTTCGGTCGCCACCCGGTAGAGTACTCTTTCCGGTTCGTCAAGCAATTGAAGCGAATGGGGCAAGTTATGCAACGTGTGCTGCACACAGTTTTCATAAAATCAAGCAGACCCACACTCCCCAGTTTATTATAGCTCACTACCGAAAAGTTAGGCTATAAATCAGAGTACTTATAGCGGATGTTGTTTGAATATTTCCAACCGCCTGGGGTTGCTACAGACGGGGTTTTAAGGTAGAATATAGCCAACACTCAAAGCTCACACCAACAAATCCCACACGTGCATGTATGCGTACTAAGGGTTAGTTTTTTGTTTTAATATACGTCCTTCTGGGAACTAGTTAAATGTTTCGTATTGTTGAGCAATTGTTTATCCAGCTTTGTAGTTTATTTACGTGCAAACCCCTCTTTTTTCTGCTCTCATCCCTCGTTATATCGTTCTACTTTACGTGTGCGGTTTTTGTAACTTTTATCCCCAACGGAATACTGGTGACTCCATATCGGTTCTACCCGGAATAGAGAAAGTTACATCTGCAAACTTCTGGATCGTGTATTATTAGACCCTTGTTGTATTTATACATCGTCCCACCGAGTCGTCACCCGGGGACTCCGATTCAACGTCGCCGTCTTTAGCAGAAGACAGCTTTAGCATGCAATATGTACCGGTTATCATTAGCTCAACACCATTTAACTATCAAACCTATCATTTAAGGACAACAACTCCCCGCCTCACGAACTGTTTAGTAGTGAAAGTTCGACCACACGAGCTGATGAAAAGCAATTATTAGGGGTTATCATGAAATCGTCGTTTCGTTTTAGCGGTTGCTAAAGGTGCTCATTTGTTCATTTCAGTCGCTAAAAGTTCATTATAATGAACAAATGAGCACCCTTAGCGACGAATGAGCGCCTTTAGCGACCGCTAAAACGAAACGACGATTTCATGATAACCCCTATTATCTGTCAACCGCTCAGCACAGGCTGTCGGGGAAGCCCTTTGAGCTCGCAGCCGGTTGTTTGAAAAAGTTGTTTAAAGTGGGTGTCTTCGGTTAGACACTGAATTTGCCGCTGAATGATAATTGCTGGAATGTTGATGAACTAAGGAGCGACAACATTTAAGCCACGCCTTTGGCGATTCCGGTGGCATTGCCTTATCAAAGATGAACTGTTTGATGTCGATTTGGCATGCTTTGGTGTCTTTGCAATAATAACGCTACCATCATCGCACGATCGTGGTGATCCGAAAGCACCGGAATGTCGTGAATTTACCGAAAAATGTATCACCGCTCCAGTCACTGATAGTGAAGGCGCTGGGCTTGAATAGCAGCCGAAAGTTTGATGAAACATAGGAAAAGAAAATCTTTGGAGAAAAGATCTGAGCCTGCATACAAGCAACGGAATGGTCAACTCTAATCTTCGTTTATTTGTTCCTCATTTTTATTTCCTAAAAATGGTTCGGGTATGTCATTCCGCTGGACGGCCTCAGATGAGCGGGGTGGGCTGCGCACACAGCGGCTCTAATACGCTGGTGTTCGGGTGATGCTTTTTATCTCATGCTGCGCCTTCGCTTTCTACTCGCACGTCAAAGATTCGCCTATTTTGATCCATATCATTTCTCATATCATTTTAATAATAGCGCCCCATGGGGCAAGGCTAACAGAAGGTGCTCTCTAAGTTGTGCTCAGCATGAGAGAGGTCATTCATCTGACGAGCCAGCAAGAACGTGAATCCCACCTTGCAATGTGTCCTCGTGGGCTCAGGGTAGGAAAAAACCAAAATAAATGACATGCTCTACCAACTACAGTCTCGTGTGAAGTGGAACAAAAAAATAGAAAACATTCTCTTACACTCTCGTTTATGCCTCTCGTTCATACCAAGGTGAGTGTACGTGTCAACGGACGTACGACCCACAAGGAATGAACGATAACAGAACAAATATATTTTTCACAAAAAAGAAAATGGAAAAACGAAGGCCTTAAAAGAGTACCGCAGCTTAGGTCCTTTTTTACAGCACCAGCCGACTTGACGGGAAAAGGTGCGCCGTTGATGCAGTGATAAAATTTATGACTGCCAGGATGGACAATGCTGGCGTACTACGACTTGCTGCGAACGGCTGTGATGATGAATAAAGATTTATGTGCGATTTTGTGCGTGTTTCAGGATGATGCCATTGTTTAAAGTAAATGGAACTTTTCATGACAGTGCAAACAAACACAAAGACGAGTGAACGGTAAAAGTCGGGCGCAATTTATAGATATATTTGCAGTAAGAATTTTGAAAAGTAGAGCGTTTTCAATAGCAAACAACAAGAACAGGAAAATCTTAAACGGTTTCTAATTTTGTTAGGTACATTTTTATGTCTTCCATGGCTTATATTATTTGAGCATCTTTAGAAGAAAACGATATGTTGTAATTATGCAGTAGGCTTGAAATTGTAGCTCTGTTGGAGGCGCCTCGCCATGATGGAGACGCCTGGTGCCTCACATCCACCCATGGAAAATCATTTTCGTTTAGATCCAATGTTGTTTTATTTTATGATATAGATTGTTGTAAAATTGATTACTCATTTGCTTTGAGGAACGATTTATTTAATAATAATTTTAATAAGTATATAGTGCGCTTTAAATCAAACCATTGTCGGCGATACCTGGAAATGATGGAGGCGCCTGATGCTTCACTTCTTTTTTAATAGGAGTAACCTAAGGAGTAAAACCTAAACAACAGGTGTAGAATATACTGCAAAGAACTAACCAGGTTTCAACAAACAGTTTGCGATCCATAAAGGTGAGTTTCATTCAAGTTTGGATTTATTTGTTTAGGGTTTCGATTTATTAAAAAAAAATTGTATCAAAGTTGTTTTCTGAGGTAGGAAGGAACAAAACAATAATAAATCGAATATGTGACCGAGTTGTGAAACTCGATATTATATTTGCAATGCTTGCACACGCAAGCAGCAAGTCATTCCGTATTTCGCCCCATCCACTCGTTGGATGTTCGGGTTTGACGGCATCGAAAAAATGTGTTGTGCAGCGAGTAATTAGAGCACACAATTTATCGTAAATGAAGCCAATTGTACCGACTGATCAATCAGTACAAGGAAGGAAGAAGGAGAAAGCAAAAACGGGGGAATTTGACATCACGTCGAATATCTGCATTTATGGACGTGAGCCAGATTTATGATAAATCGTTTCTTTTCTTTTCTTTTCACCCTCAAATGATTGCCTCCATTATAAAAACTGGTTCGCCTCGCAGAGGTCATGGTTCTGAGGGTGTTAACCTTTGTGTAGCAGCACAAGAAACAAGGCTGGCAAATTGTTCGACCATCATAAAACGCTACGTCGCTCATTTTGACTAATCATAAATTTTACACGAAAGCGCAACAAAACTGAGCCCCTTCATTTTCAGGTAGGGAATTGTGAGTTATATTTTCTAAGTTACAATGTTCTAAAGGCTTTTTTTATTTTCGGTCGTATTTCGAACAAAGCATCCATATTGGCAATCGCTTTATTATCACCCTGTTTTGCAAAACAGCTTCATTTTTCTTCTTTATTCCCAGTGGGTTTGAAAATGGGTTGATGATACAACATGTCTGTTTGGGTAACATAAAGGGGTTGAAAAAGAACAGTGCCGAACCTTCTGCAAACAACCAGGAAACCTCTGAGAAGCCACTTCAATACGAAACGCGAGTGTTGTTCAATTCCAATGCTTTGAAAAATCGCATCCCCCTGGGAGTAGGCCGGTTGAGTGTACTTGTTATTTTTTATATTCTTTTTCCCCCACTGACCTTTCGATGATGTTTTCCATACTCATTTTCACTTAGGCCCTCTCCAAACATGTCAGGGTCCGTTCGAGATACTACAACATAATTTGTGTTTGCATCCTTTAACATCAACTTTGAATAAATGCTCGTAAACGTTTCACTGGTGAACCTACCGCACCGGTGGAGTAATTTTAGGGAAATGTTGTTGAAAATCCGTAGGGTTCGACCGATGGGCCGAGAACACCGAACGTGCAGCACACATCCTTATTAGGGTTTTCTTTCCACGCTGGTATGCTTGAAGTTTTTCTGCATGTGAGGTGTATTTCTCAAAATAATACTATCCCTTGCTGTTTCGGTGAGTTTTACGCTAACGAAATGTTTTTTTTAATTTAAGTTTTATTTTTCTCTCCGCCAGTTACTCACAAGCGCTGCCATTCTATCAGCCAGCATCACACCGGAGGCATACGCCTTTCTATGTTCGTTGCACGTCCTCAAACAAGCTTATCGTACGTCCTACGTATGAACAGTTTAATAACATGCTACCTCAACATAAGCCAGTACAACGAGATATCGTTTTGAAAGCGATGAGTTACCATTAAGCTGATCAAAACTTCATCAATTGAACTTTTATTCTTGAATGACGTTCGCCATCTCTCTTCAGTTCATGTGGGTAAGTTTTTCTACAACCCAGTTTTCAACGTACACAACGTACGTTGTTTTTCTCGAAACATAGTCCTTCCTCCAAAAACATAAAGGAAAAAGGTTTTACGTAAGAGATCCATGTAATTATTTGTGATACAACATCCGAGATGTTTCGAGTATAGAGTAGAAAAATGCCAAAAACAGGGAGGCCTACACACGGCGAGAAAAACTACCATATAACCGAAAAGAGATATATGCAGAGACATTTGAAGTTCTTAAGAAAAGTGAGAAAAAATGCACATACTACACAACCCAGCCGCTTATGCTTGCCTGGGCGAGCAATTGGCAGTCCAAGGTCACAATCGAATCAAATTAATTTCAATTTAATCACAAAACAGCCAAGATTCGCCAGTCCCTTCAATCGGTTGTGCGAAGTGATTTGTTTATTTGCACGAGGAAATGGCAGCTGCTGGTTTGGTTAGTCCTTGAATTCGACCGAAACGAACGCTTTTGACTGTTGGACATTCGGCCATTGGTATTCGGCACCGGCGAGTATTCTTGTTTTATTTTTATTGCCAAAGTTTCTCGTTTGAATTGCCACTCGATGGTGCAAGTATAACTTTTTATTTATCAAACATTTATTGATTTACATTCATTGCCATTTGGGAAATTATGCTCTTGTCAGGAAACATCAAATTTATGGGCTCCAGAAGCGCTGGCATCGGTGTAAGTAAAAAAGGGAAAAATAGCTGACCAACAAAAGCACACCATCGTTCATTTTTGCCAACTCGATGCACATAAACACACAACATTTGCACCCCGGTATCAATAAATAATTTCTCGTTTTCCGCTTAACTAACGGATCTTACCCAACCCGTGCCACACTTTGTTTCCTCGTCAAACACAGTAGAAGCACTCGCTAACAGCTTCAGAAGTACCGAAAAATAACGGAACCGGCACGATTTTTTTTCTTTCCGACCGCCGGATCCTCCTTTTTCCCGTGTTGTCGAGGGGATAGGGCGAGGAGTGTGAATTTGGACGCTTCCAACGCCGGCTGAGAGAGGTCAGAAGGGCAAATTAAATGACGTGCACCGCATAACCGTGGCATAGCGTTACTTATGAAAAGCTAATGCTTCTCCGTTTCGGTTACCTCATGAAGAGCTTTGCTCTCCGCTTTTTATCCGTTCTCTTTCTCACGCGGTCGATTTAATGGAGGCCGGAAAACTCCACACTGGCGCAGTGTTGGTGAGGCCGCTATTAGAGTAAAGTTTTTGCTTCAAAATTTGTTACGGCTTCCCCCAGGGTGGGGGAAATTGGGTGAGCCTTTGAGAGCAGATGAAAGCGTACCTGTGTGTAGTGGCTTCTAAACTTTTGCCCGACCGCCATAATCAGCTAGTTGGCTGTGTTCGAACAAATTAAGGTCGAAGAAAACGTCTCTTCCCTTTAGCCACCTTTCTTTCGGGCTTTGGTTTTATTATTCGAGAACTGAAGCGTGTTTAAATGAACCACATTTCTACACATCCTCTAAAGATAACTTACCCTATTATCCATTTCAATTTTCGTTTTTCGAACATTTCGAGCACTCACAAATTTCACTCAAAAACTAATCTCTCGTACGAGCTGGAAAAAACTAGTGAACAATTTTCCGCACAGAATAAAAAGGTTAATTTACTTGTGTCACATAACAACAAAGACAAACCGGGTCAAATAAAAACAGATAGAACGTGTTTAGTCGTAGATGAAAGATAACCACATGAGTTGTATAAAAAAGGTTAAAACTATTTAAAATGCTACCTGTCATGGTACCGAAACTATTCCATAAGCACTGCTATTATATTACTATATAGTTCGCAGATAAAACGGATTGCTCCACGCTATGAAAGGGAAATACATTTTAAAGGGTTTGTTTGGAGCGACGTAACGAAAGGTCATATACTGCGGTTCATTAGCATACTTCAAGAGATAAGAGAGGTGGAGAGAGAATATATGCGTAATCTACCTTGTATCAACAGTTATGTACAATCCGTTCTCATCCGAACCGCATTGAACACGGACGCCACCTGAATGATAATCCATCCGGTTTATGTTGTTTAATGGGCGTACCAGCACCTGCGGCTGATAAATAATGCCCCATTAATACCTAATGCTCGAATAATTGGCACCTTTATGACGATTTATGACACCCGGGCAGGTGGAACAGTTCAATGCACGGGAGTATCACAAAAAATGGCCAGGACATTTTATTTTCCCCAACTGTCAAACTGTTGCTGGAAATGGGCAGATGGCAAACCTCTTAAGACTGGTGTCGTCACCGAGATGCGGAGCTGATGAATAATGCATGCAAGGTCTTAACGGTCTTGAAAACAGATTTCAAGTATGCGGCTTTCTTAACGATGACACGAATAATCAAGCGACTTTGTAATACCCACGGTTCGGTATTCGAGCACCGCACTGATGCTGATGTTTTCGGAAGGGAACAGAGATTATACTTGATTAAAAACAAGGTCATATCAGCCTTTATACCAAAAAACCGATTGAACCGACTAGGAGAGTACTTGTGCCGTTACCTTTTCCTCGGAATCTAAATTTTGTCCCCAAGTCCCAGCGGTCGTTGGGGGTTAACTTAACGAGGTTTTGTTTTGGCCCGGCATTAGATTCTGGCTAGCGAAAGTAAACATTTGTCTTGTAAAGGGTAAAGAAAATAGGATTGAAGATCAGTAGAAAATAAACGGTGCGCAAATACTCAGATGGAAAAAGAATTGGCATTTTCGCTTGGCAGGACCGTTTACGAAATGCCAAGAAAAAATACCAAAAAAGAATGCTGCAATGGCTAGAATTGTTTCATGTTAAAATATGTCCGAAAAAGAATGGAGTTCCGTGCGATTGGAAAAGAATCTGGAAACGCTCTCCGGCATCGTTACGTACGGAATCAATCTTACACTCGTTAGCGCACGTCCGCAGTCGTCGTCCGTCCAGTCCGACACAGACTGGTGGCAAAAACCGGTAATGGTCAGCGCTGTTACTCGCCAGACCTGAAAAGCAGATGTGCGTTGGAAGTGGAAAATTGCGTCTGCTGATTTTTTCCATCCCATTTCCTTCCCATTTCTTGGACGAAGTTAAGACGGATGGTGAGATGCTAGCGAAATGATAAAGGAAGCATATTTTATGTCTCCGTTTAAGGCTCTTGAAGTGGTCAATTTATGGGAGAGATTTATTCTATTTGTATTTGCTGCTTCCTTTGAGTCGTTTTCACACCATTTTGCCATTCCATTACGGCGATTATCACATCAAAGCGATCCGTTTTGCAATATAATTTAATGTCAACAACTTATTTTCAAAAAAATTTATCTTAAATTATTTTGACTGAAACGGGTTTATTTAATCTCACTGTATTCTGATTGTTATTTTTGGAACTGTAAACAACGAGGCCTTTTCTTTCTTACTAAAAAAGTGTATTGTCCAATTGCTCCAGTGTATTGTTCCAATGGTCCAAAAACCATCAAGGTGGCTTTCAAGATTTCCAATGAAAAATTAGCTCGCTCTCAATAACTTTTCGGTATAAACGAGCAACATTTGCTTGAACAAATACTGAAATTGATAGTAAATCAATATCTTGCCAAAAATAATATGGCAAAACATTTAAAATCCATTCAGTGGTTGTCCAGTTTCTGTAAGACCACTTAAATACAATCGGGTGTAAACGATATTATTTCAAACTAATACGTACGTATAATAGTTGTTAGAGTTTGATAAATTTAAATATCCTTTTCAATCAGTTAAATGTTCTAAATAGTTCACATACATTGATTGGAATTAACTAGCAAAGATGACTTAAGGTCAAACGCAAACACACACATGCATATACGCATACTCACACGATAGGGGTAAATATTCGCAATGTTGCAATGCCGTGTCGTCAAAATTAGCGTTTTGACCGATGATTTGAAGTGATGCACACACACTCAGTCAAGTACTTGCATTATCTTTCTCCAATTTTCGGTTTTTTAAACTTTGTCGGAAGGCACCAATCAATTCGCGGCCATCTGAAAATAACGATGGAAAAATAAAAGGACAATTTTTACGGAGCGTTTCTGCATTACGCTTGTCTGGCGTAATTACTTTTCCAAAGTATCCTTTACAATCTCTCAACATAGCTCACACAACCAATCAACAAAATGGTACGGTCGCCCTCCTTTGCACACAATTTCACCGAAGAAGCGAACGCACCGAACCGTGTGGAAAGAATTTCCATTTCAAGTGAATTTCCCACCCGTTCTACATCAACATTCGCACACAAACATACGCGCGCTGTTTCTTCAAGTCGAGCCCGGTGACCTCAAAGAACCACGTGAAGAGGTGGACGACGGAGCGACGTTTTGCGGCTCGAATAATTTCACATTCTTCGCCACCATCCGGCCGTCATCGTTCGGGTCTTAGTAGCCGCCACAGCTATCGCTGGCGAGATCAAACCCAACCCGATACCACCAAGTAAGTCACTGCAGACGGTTTTTTTTTTGGTTTAGGTTTTTTGGTTTGACGAGAGGAAAAATCCCCGTCCTTGAAACTACCGGACACCGAACCAACCACTCCGCGTCGCACAGGTTTTCTGACAAATTTTGCAGCACGTTAATCATCGAACCCAAACAAATCGGCCATACCCGGTCAGTTCAGACAATTTTGGAAACTCTTTGCGCGAGAGTATTCCAACAGACTGGTTTTGAATTCGTACGACCCGAATCACGGAAAAGGTCCTGTCAACGAAGCCGCACGCTCGGGTTCCGCTTCGGCTCTCACAGCTGTTTTCGAGGCTGGTCTATGAACGATGGGATGAACTAGCTCACTTTCATCGAATCTGTATCCACCTTGGTTTTCCACCGGCTACTGCGACGCGTGAATATGAGAGTTGGGTACGTTGCTTTTCCAATCCGGAGAGAGTGGACTGTCGAAGAAATGAACTGGTTGATCCGAAGGCATTCCTAATGAATCGTGCATGAACCGGAAGTTTCCGAAGTTCTCCCCCAGGGCTGGGTAAATTTTGAAACTTCATTAAAATTCAGCATTTGAGCAACTTAGAAAAGATATCTAAAATGTTTAATTCCAGAAATATTTGACATTTCTTTTGATTTCACAGTAAAACCACAGACTTATCTCCTTTTGCTTCGGTTTTCACCGGAAAGCCAACAAATTTCCGGACGCCGAATCTACGCCATAAGACGATTTTGTGCTCTGCTTCGTGCCCAGAGTCAGAGTACGACTAACTATATATTATAACGTATGAATAAATAATTGTTTTCCGTATGTGTCCGGTCGTAATCATAATGATTTGACTGGGCTTCCGCCACTCTTGACCTTTCCTCCCGAAGTATTGTGTAACTACTCATTATGGGCAGGTTGTTACATCGAGATACAAGTGTGCCACGTGCAGCTACTGCTCGATAGAAAGTCTGCTTCGAGCGTCGGTACCGGCATGGATAACCTTTATGATTGTGGTGCTGAAAGATTTGCTACGCTCTGCCGCTTTTGAGAAGAGATCCCTTTTTTTGGCAATGACGTAAGGCGGCGGATCTTAGGATGGTTTTATTGTTTTATTCCCTCTTTCAGGCGCAGTGGCGTGGGATTTGAGTGTGCCGATAGACGCCCACCTTGACAAGCGTTAATGAGTACAAAGTGTGCTTCGCAGCAGAATAGGAGTATTAAAATCATGACGTAAGCTCTTATACCATCACGGGAAGCATGCGCTACTGGAAAAGTTGCTCTCCAACAATGGTCGACAGAAGACCCAGGCCCAGGTTGACACGTGCACAAATATGTCCCTTCCGGCATGGGGCCATCGTTGAAGCATGGGCTCGGATTCCGGCTTTACGAGTCCCTGCACACCCATTGTACACTGGACCCCCATTGTACCTTGGCAATCTTCTCTTTTCATTCTGCTTCGGTCCGAAAACCAGAAGTTTGGAAGTATTTCCGCACTCCATCATCGGTGTAAGACGACGACGACCCCGGATTTAAATTTGCACTCCAGACTCCAGGCGTAGCATCACGCGTTCGGAGACTGTTACGAAGTCTGGGTACGGTTCCGACTAGTGGTTTGAAATATTCACTAATTAACTCAGCATGTCTCCCTCTTAACCAGCACCATTATCGCTCTTCATCGAAGACAGCATCAGCGGGAGGAAAACCGGCGATAATATCCTGCGTCAAATGGTAGAAGCTACCAGTTGTCCAAAAGCCCGCTTTACAACATAAAACCAGCAGCGTCAAAACTTTTGCCCTTAGCACTTCAGGTTAGCACTTCAGGTGAAGAAGCCCGTCTGAATTTTTAGGCTAAGGACAGACTCGACTCAATTCATCTTCGACGCTAGCTCGTTCAAAACTGGCATGGAAGTGTTCTGCCCCCTCCTGCATAGTTTTTAGTTTGATGGGTTCTAGACAACAAAATGCTGGTAGCAGACGCAATACAAGCAAAGCATTATCTAACTTTATCGCGCTCTGTGTGTGGGCTTTTTTGTGAGCGTTTCGGGTGGAAAGGTTTGGTTAACTATACCTACCATGATGGATTCACGATGAAATTCATGAAATTTTACAACTTGACTTAAAGGGAACATAACTTGAAATCTTTATTGAGGAGAAAATTATGGGCGAATATGGTTCATATTTTCCCCTTACATGGATAACTTTGAAAGATTTTTAATGCAATTTGAAATTTGTTTAACTAGCAGTGAGCAGTGCGTTTTCAGTCACACGGAAAAGCACACCGGACCAAAATGCCAGAAAAACTATACAAACCATAGAACCGAGGTCCTGAATGCACTAGCGTTTACGTTTGCGTTTACGCTTTTGCGCAACACGTGGTTCCGTGCATGTGTTTAAATTATGCATACATAATAAAGGTCTTTTCGATACCCAAAGTCCCTACCAGACCCCTTTGCTGCCAGTCCATCCCCTTCCCTACCACCTGTCGCTAGTTATCAAGTTCCATTGTGTGACCCGAATGTTAGACGGCTACGATGTCGTTGTGGTTTTCTTTCTAAAAGGATTCATCTTGTTTTTCTATGTGGGTACTTGTTGCTTGTTTCTTTGGAAATTCGACTCACCGGTCCTGAACTGACTGAGAGTAGTGGGGAAGGAAGGTAACAGAGTGTACACGGCAAATAATCAACGAGAGCAGCAACTGGATCAGCTGGAGCATGAAATTGCTTTTCGATGTTTTTCGGCAACGGCACCATCGTCGCTATCGTTCTGCAAACGCATTTTTCCGACCACCGTTACTAACAAGCACTCAAAGAGAGAGAGAGAGAGAGAGAGATACAAATCCATAGTACAAGAAAGAGGATCGAGTGCAATCCGTTGGTGGGTGGAATCCTTCTTCTTTCGGTTGAGGGGATTTGTTTATTCAATTTTCTAATACTTCATTGTGGAGTGTACCTGTTATCACATAACTTGATGTACAGCTTTTGTGTTCGCCGGCAAAGATTGGAAATTGTTCGTAATTTAAGCTGTTTCAACTCGGTCCGGGTGAGGTAAGCAATTTGAAGTGACGCCATCAGGAAAATCCATTTCCACGATAGGTGCAGCGGACGCTAACGATGTGTAATGCAGCATCGCGAGGTAAAGTACAAAATTTCCACGCAATTTGTGGAGTTCGTTAGCTGATCTATAGTGGTATAAAAGAATAGGTTAGTCGTACGCTAACGATGAATGTTTGCTGAGTTTTTTTTTACCTCCTGTTTCTATTTCGTTTGAACGAAATCCTATTCCTGTTCAGTTTCGTTTGAGCGAATTAAATTGTTTTTTTAGTCAAATTAATGTAGGATTATGTGTTTGGTTTAACGACATTGGACCTTTGGAAATTTATCGAGAGTTAGAAATTCGCACGATCTACCATTATTGTTAGGGTGTATTTTACAATTAAATGTATCAATCTTTTTCTTCTTTAGTTTGTCATCATTTGATCAAATTGTTTTAGAATTTAGTTTTTATAATGTCGGTATCATTAGCTAACAATGCTAATCGCGGTTTTATAAACTAAACTAATCTAAAATACACCATACACTGCTCGAGAAATGTTTCTCCAGTGTGTGCTCTTTTTCCGTCATTACCACTGGCGGTTGTGGTGCTGACGGGTAAAAGTTTCCTTCTCCGTGACCGTGCTTTCGCCAAACCTTCACCGAGTGCAAGTGATTAAAGTTTCCGGTCATGTTTGTTCCACTTTTCCACCACAGTTGCTGATGGTTTATATCGTTTGAGAGATTGTTTTACCCATTTTTACTTTTTTGCTTTGTTCCGGTACAATTTTTGTTTCTAAACGCATAAGAGCTCCTTTTAAAGCAAAGGAGGTGGTGAGCAATGATGCACTGATTTTGGTGTTCCGCGCAACTAAAATGAAGTAAAATAAAATTAAGAGTTTAGTAGGTGGGGAGTGGATGAAGTTTGCCCCACACACTTTTTTGCTATCCAACCCCAAGGGATGTTGGTACCTTTTTTTCGGTGGCGTCATGGAAAAGCACCGACTTTACTACCAGCACACCACGAGACTGATGGGATTGGAGATGAGTCTACTAAAACGCAACTCCGAGCCTCGCAGACTATTTTGACAGGGTGTTTTACGCCCCGTGTGGCACGTGTTTGGTATAATGATTGTGTTCAGATTTGAGCGAGAGAAACGAGGAGGCGATGCAGAAATCGAAGGAGGCGCTGGACGTGATTACGCTAAACTTTCAGCTTTCTGTACGAATGAGGATGGGCAGATACATGACCACAAAGTGCCACTCTTTCACGCACAAACACACAAGAAGAGGGAAGGTTTTTAATAATTTAAATTGCAAATTAGATGCACGATGGTGCAGCGGACGTGTTTTGCTACCTGTGATCCAACAACTTTCCTTTGGGATGGGCGCAAGATGTGCGCAGCCGTTTAATTAATTCAACAAATTGATAGTTCTTTAGTACGCCTTTCGTCTTGGCGATGGAAGATTTCGAAAAACTGGTTGATTCAGCCACTTCAGTGTCAGGTCCGAAGCGGAAAATCTTGGAAAACCCCTAAGGAATGCTTCAGGCGTTTTGGTCATCGCGTAAGAATGTGCCAAACAAAAATGTTCAAAACGGTTTGCTAATGGAATGAACTACTTAGGCACATAAATGGAGGTTTAAAATATGGTACGGCAAAACTAGCAATGATACATTTTTAATATCAGCATAACCGTTTGCTAAAAAGAAGCCATTTATGTTCTCCAGAAATCACAACAGATGTGGACAAAAAATTAACCGACCAGATGGTAGTAAACACCCGGTTGAAGTTCTCTGTTTTTGAGCAAAACTAGGTAAAACGGCCCGGTTACACGGCCCAGTTACAGGACCCAGTTACAGGACCCGATTACAGTGCCCGGTTACAGGTCCCGGTTACAGGGCCAAGTTACAGTGCCCGTTTACAGGGCCCGTTTACAGAACCCGTTGACTGGTCCCGGTTACAGGGCCCGGTAACACGGCCAATTTACATGGCCCGGTTACAGTGCCCGTATACACGGCACGGTAACAGGACCCGTTTACAGGGCCCGGTAACAGGGCCCAGTTACAGGACTCAGTTTACAGGGCCCAGTTACAGGACTCAGTTTACAGGGCCCGGTAAGTCGGCCCGTTGACAGGTCCCTGTTACATGCCCTGGTAACACGGCCCGTTTACAGGACCCGTTTACAGGGCCCCGTTGGCAGGGCCCGTTTGCAGGGCCCGGTAACACGGCCCGTTTACGTGGCCCGATACAGTGCTCGTTTACAGGGCCCGTTTACAGGGCCCGGAAAAAGGCCCGTTTGCAGGGTCCAACCTTATGGATGTAGTTTTATTGTTGATTTTATTTTGTGTAGGTTATTTTCATCATGTTGTAGCACCACCTTTCCCAAGAGTAAATGCAATGTTCGAAAAAATTGTCCCCAAAATCACGAAAACGTTTCATTTCTTTTTGTATGCCCAGAGAAAACGGGAACTATTTTAGTACGATGGTGCAAAAATTATCACGCATACGGTATATGGTATACGGTGGTGCAAATATTATCACGCATACGGTATATGGTTTCCTTAGCAACAGCATAGCGCTTAAGGGGAAATTTCGACGCTTAGGGGAAATTCCGACGCGTTGAAATTGTGCATCTCACTTTCACGCTCGCTTCGCTCGTTCACCTTTGCTATTGCTATCTAAGCTCAAGGTAGAAATTGTCGAAATAGTGTATCTCGCTTACGTGCTTGCTTCGCTCAATCGTACTGTCTAATGGAACCACTCAGTTACTGGAGTTTGTGTACGGGAAGATACCAGAAATTTCAATATTGATTGCAACCGGTTCCAGAACCGGTTCTGCGACTTCCAGGAAGTTACTCGGTGGTAAACTCCTTTCTAGGAAGGGGATTTTTAGTAGCATCTCTTAAACGTGGAAACGAACACGTTGGTCTGTTCAAAATATTTTTACAAAGAAGGATACCGTAAGAAAATATTTTTCCAACAGCGCTCCCATCTGATATTCTTTTAGTGTAACTAATCAACCATATCCTTTTCTACCAACTCAACATGAAAGCTTTTCAGGCGATGTTAAAAAAATTGCACGATGTTTGAGCGGAAAAAATGCATTTTACTTCGCTACCTTTGCTGATAGTAGGAAACTGTAATCCTTTCTGTACGACCCGTTTTTTTCCCAACCACGGCCACGTTTATCTTTTCAAACAACCAACGTGCTTTATCCACCATCGTTTCCTTAACCCTGGAAGCGTTACATGGGCCACTGCGTTACGGTTGGGACGGCCAACACCGATCGAGAAATAGGAAATAACTCTCCACCCATCCCTTCAGGGAGAGTGGGAAATGGAAGAAAGAAAACCAGAGCACATAATATGTTGTTTCCAAGCAAACCCTGAAAGGGCCGCTTCTGGCTTCGAAATGATTTGTATCAAAAGGAAAATGAAAAGTAGAACGATAATTCCATTCCATTTTCCCAATCAAGGTACAGACACACACACTGTAATGAAGGAAGGGAAAACACAAGATAAGGAAAAGGAAAGTTGCATTGCTTTAGCTGAGGGCTTTAGTAATTAGTTGAAACAACACGCTTGAAGGAGGATTGCAAAAGAAGTTTATCATCATGTTATGCTGGTTGATGTTTTTTCCCGTAGTAAACCATTTACTTCTGCGGGTCTTGTTTATGTTTGTTTGTGCAAAAGGCAAAATAACAGAAATTTTGAAAAATTCAATGATTATGGAGTATGAATTTAATGTAACAGATTTTTTTTTCTTTTAGGTACTTTTAGGTTTTCTGCGCTTCATAAACAACTCGGTTGTTCAATTTTTTCCTATGGCGTTTTGTTTTCCCTTTCGACTTCTTTCAACGCCCTGTTGAGACTTCGCAGTATCTTAAGCAGGAAGTAAAAGCTGCTAAATTCACCACACGGACTTCCGGGCTTCATGCTGGTCCGAAAAAAGGAGCGCGATAAATAGTATAACGCTTTACCACGCCACCACGGTTCCGGGATTATCGCAACTCACCTCCCCTCCAGAGCCTTGGGAACCGCGTTGTAGGATTCGAACCAAACCTCGAATAGCTCGTTTAGTTTTTTTTCTTCGATTGAAAACTGCCAACAATGCTTTTCATTCTTTTTTGTTGGGAAAATAAGAACACAACGGTTACGGAAAGCTATTCGTCTTCTCCTGAAAACCTTACACTACCGAGTAAGGAATGAAATTAGTCGAAATGGATATCGGAAGCAGCCATAAGAGTATCCTGAAAATCTGTTTCCCAAACTGTAACATGCAGAAAAAACATTGAAATTCGTTGTGGCAAATAGAGTCACAAGGACGGCAAGCAGTAAAAGGAAAGGAATCCGACTTTCTTCCCAGAGCAAATAACCAAGCGCTGCGGTTGTCCGCAATCCACCTGAATAGCTCGCAGTAAGCACAGTAAATCCCTTTCATGGGGCCACCAACACTATTATTTCCGATGCACCGCAACCGTTTTTCAGCCGATTGCATTTTCTGCTTCCACAGAGAAACTTTCAGACTAATTCCGGGGAAAGTTGTCCTCTTCCCAACCAACCTCTCAAAACAACAACCAAATCAATACAACTGTCTTTGACCCCTTTTGATGTTTCCCCCTCCTTCCATTCACCTCTTGGGGGAACTCTTGGGGATACGTAACATTCAACGACATTTCAACCACACCACATTAAAATGGCGCGTCGACAATCGATAAGGTCTGCACCAGTTTGTGAGTTGTTAAAATTGGAACGACCAACAACTTTGCCTTGCGACGACACACAGAGCTTTCGTTTCAGAACGGTGAACACAACAAAATAGCATTTCCATTTCCTCGCAAAAGTCCGATTGTTTCGCTAATGTGTCGCCTACACACCGCAGAAGCTATCGATGTCATGTTTGACGCTTGAGTGCTCAGAATTTTCCTGAATATTTTCGATGAAAACGAAACAACTGTTAACCACAAGTTTCACAGAGGCACGGAATCAAAAGGAAAGTTCAAAACAGAACATAAAACGCGCATAGGCGAGTAATTTACATTAACGAATTTCGTTTCCGTTCGACAGTTGTTGTATATCGTCGGAAACCTCGTCGTTTCGACGATGGTCAAACGCGAAAACTGTGTTATCACAACCACAACCGGTTATGTCATACGTATTTGATTAACATACTACTGCGTCCAAAAAATAAGGTGCAATTGGTGCTCAAACTGTGCGCGTCAAAGGTATTGGCTGATTGTTATTTTTTTATTGTTAATATATGTGTTTTTGACTTCTCCAGCAAATTTCACCTAAAAATATTCATCCGGATAGGAGATATGATTTTTTTTGTGGCCTACTACTAGTATTTCCATGGCAAATATACCTTCCGGAAGATCGATTGTGGTACTTGTTTGGGATGAAAGGCAACTTTACGAGACGTGGTTTTCAGCATGACAGATTCTGTACCTGTTTGATGATATTTTATCAGACTTGTAGAAGAGATAAAATTTTTCAAAAAGTATAACAATATTATTTAAACTGAATGTAAGCTCACATAATTTAAAAACACCGAAAAAAGTAAATAATCAACAGGCCAAACAGAGCAAAATGTTACAGCTATTTTTGTTTCAATGTCTGTGTCGAAACCAAATAGCTTGAAACAATTTCTACTCCCACCATGAAAGCATTGTTGCCTGAGATAACAATTCTATCAGGCCGGATGAAACATCAAAAGCAACCAGATTAGTCCTCTGCTGACCGACTGATCTTCGTAGCTCCCGTGGCGGGTCCTTTCCCCCGTCCGCTGGAGAAAGGTGAACAGATTAAAACCCTGTTAAAGCATCTGCTCGTTCCAATTTTCCTCACATTCCAAAAACGCTGAGCCTCTCAGTTCAATCTCATGACACGCATCCTGACCTCGTCAGCAAAGGAAAACATGACTAGAATAATATAGACACTAATAAATCGGTTAACGGAAGCCACCCAAAGGTCTCGGCCATTTCCAAGGGTAGGCCGCCTTTCTCTTCGTATCTCGATGTCCCATGCTTCCATTTACGTCTTCCTTCTCCGGGTGTGACACCTGTGATTGACGTTTCTAGGGGTTCGGGAGAAAAACACCCCTTCTGGGAACTTGCCTCGATTTCCATCCTACATAACCCTAAGCGGGAATACAAGCATTCCGACAGGATCTAACGACTTCTAATCTCTTCAGGATCCCCTTTGTGGAACACCCGAAAACCAACCACCCTTGGGAAGTGGGGCTAATCCTTTCCGATTCTATAAGCTCCTAGCTCTTAAAACCCGTACCATGTGTTTGGTGATTCGCCATCATGAATCGGAAAGCTTTCCGGTTCCCTATTTCTATCCGGTTTTGTTCTTTTTCATTTCCTTCAGTTGTTTCTAAGAAAAACGAATGTTTTCCAATCAAAATATCTTGACACTCATCTATCGACTATCGAGCAATGCTAGCTGTTTCCTATCCCGAGAAGGGACGGACCTGTGGATCAAAGCTATAAATGTCTAGACTTTTACCATCAATAACTGAACAAATTTCCTGACGGTGACCCAAGCCTTAGTCGAGATTTTTGACTCGACAGCAAAACAGAGGGGTAAAAGAGACTGGAATAGGATATATCTGGATTTTCTTTTTTTATTTTGTGTCTTCGTTTCACGCTTAAATAATTTCACTCCCACCATATCATGACGCGCGATTGAGTCCGACAGTCCCTCTGTGTCGGTAACACGTTCCGACTGTAGCTTTTGACCTACACAATAATGGGATAAATAATAAGACGATTCATTCAAAAATTATACGGTCACGATTGGAAGCTTTAGAAAAAGTTACGATGATATAGATACACGGATCTAATGGCGTCCAAATCATTCGTCTGTGGGAATAAAATTGATCCCGGGTTAAAGATTGTAGATTAATACAATCATCCTCTGGTGTCGAAGTAAAGAAGTATTTTAGAGATTTTATTATCATAGAAAATGGATTCGATGGTGATATATGTACTTGATTTCTTTCAGATATGAATCTATTCACAGTATTTTGTTTCGCTGTTTTTAAATAGCACGTAGGCTTAAAGAATAATATTTTAATATCCGACACATAAGTAGCTATTTAAATCTAAAACTTAACTGAGCACATGTCACCAAATATAGTTCGTACATGATCAACGTTATTGAAATCGAGGAAATCTCATCATGAGATGAAGAGCACTCGATGTCGCATGAATCGCTCGTTCCGGGAAGATATCCCGGTATTATTATGACAATCATCTGCAAATCTCGTTCGAGTTCCATTAATATATGTCAAGCCCACATTTGATTTACCGATACAGAACTTGTAAAATGATTGATGAAAGTAGAACTCAAAAAGGATTTATTCATCTCTAGTGCATCCAGTACAGTTACCGACCAATCGACCTCTCGCCCGGTCCGAAGTTGAAGTAATCAATTACCGTCGTATTCAGTTTCGAAAATGTCCAGTTAAATATCCTACATTGGCAGCACCAGCTGGCGGTATAATGAAATAAACCCTACCGAGAAGCTTTCCAACCGACGAAGATTAAATCACACTGCAGTCACGGAGCACCGTTGGAATGATTTACCAAAATCACGGCGTCAATCCTTCACTCGAGAACAAAACTCGGCCAACCATCGACGTGACATTAACTGCCATTACGGAGTGCTCGAGTGCAAGAGACACACTTCAGCATAATTAACTTCATTATCAATTGCCTGGCACCGTCGATGATGCTATTTGCTCGAAAACCATGTTCATACCATTTGGTGCATTGGGGGAGAATTTTAACGGGGTGGAAAATGGTAATTTTCTCACTCACATATTTGTTTGCGGAGCTCGTTTGCGGGATTGATGGGATTTACGGCATTAAGCTTTAATCGGCCTACAAATGAAAAATCACTGTCCCAATTAACAGTTTATCTCGTTCTGTGCATTTCGCTGTCCACCTGAATTTTTACTTTAGCAACACGAACATCCAGTGAACCATTGCCTTTAGCCTTGACACAGATGAAGGACGTGCATAAAATTAACTGATGTAATTACATGGACATAATTCCGTGGTGATTTTGTTGGACAAGTAATTACACACACACTTGCTAGGATGTTTAACGATTGTCGTTGGATCCTTAAAGTTGTATTTTTGCGTGTTAAATTATGATTTTGGTTAGAATACGACCCGCACCGTGAAAATAGAAATAAAAAAATGATATTGGTGACAAAAATATAAAGGAATATGTCGTTAAAATCATTGGGAAAGGTGTCACAGAATGGTTTAAAAATTTAAAGCACCTTACATAAGGAACAATAAACTTTCAAAATCCCGTTAATACTGCAAGTATTAACCATCTAAATGCAATCATGAACTTCTTTTACGACCCCTTTTTGTACACCCTGATAGACAAGTGATGCAACGATAAAAAAAATACACGATGCGCCTAGAAAGATTCGAAATTATACGACGACCGGTTCCTCCGCTGGTGCATGAAACGTTCAACACGAAAAAAATGGTGAAAACGCTTGAAAAAATATCTGCCACTACTAATCACGAAGAGCTTAAAACACTTTCGCCAAAACCACGAAAAAGTAATTTCACGCTTCGTTTCTCTGTTTGCCCAATTAAATCGGTCGAATGTCGGATCAACGTTTCGGTTGCAGGCCGTTCGCATACTTTAGCATCCGTGTGCTGTTTGAACAAAAAAGTATCTCGGGTAGTTTCGAGCTGAAAATGGTCGAATGAAAGCAGCATCATAGAACCATTTATAGAAGGGAACATTCACGTGCGTCACAATGAAATTTTGAAAAGAGGTTATACGTGGAAATTTATGTTCCGGTCATGAATTCATCAAACACTTTTCACATCGGCGATGAAAACGGTTTATTTCATAGCTTCCTAATAAAATGTATGTTCTTTTCATACTGGAAAGCTCGAGCTCGATAATAAATCCTTGATGTATTAAATCAACATGCAAACGATGTCCGGGAAACGTAACTTGGTGGAACTTATGAATCTTTAGAATATTAGAAGCAATTAAAACCATATATAATTAAGCCAATACCTGACCAGGGTTAAAATATTTGCGTAATTTAACAAAGATGGAGGAGGAAGAGAAAGCAGCACATCTTCTCTCTTAAACTTTTAATTTTCTGAAGGCAAAATCCCGACACAAGTAGGAAAGCCAGCTGAAAAGTAAATCGCCAGTACAAGAAGGAGACACAATTTTTGACAATGCATTTGACTCTCAAAGGAACAATATTCACAATCCACTACCTCAGAATCACCGCGTGGAAATCCGTTTTTTTACTGCTTTTTGATTGTGGATTAGCATGAACCAAGCCGCTGACGGCCAAAACACCCAAATACCTATAAAAATGCTCTTTCATACACTTCTCCATCCAAACACACGTTCCGAATCATACACAGCAGGGTGACGTCCAGCTCCAACTGGATGGTTTAACCTGCCGCCACTCATCATCATCAAAAATCATCAAAAGAATCACTGAATGGTTTATTTCATCGTTTTCGTTTTCCTTTTTTTGTGGAAGGATTCGCCTTTCCCCTTCCTCGTACAATCCGTTTCTTCACGCCATCTTATTAAAACCTGGTAGCGATCACCTTCTTTCATCTCTGAGTGTACCATCAGAGGGTTAATCTTGTAGCTCTTTTTCTCGGGAACTCGGGTTGTTTTTTGTAAAGTGGCAAGAAAAATACCAGCACCATTTCAGGCGCTTTGCGAGTCCGATTTTCATTTTTCCTTAAACGACGGGCTTAGACAGACGAGTTGGGCGAACCAACACACTCCCACCCATGCAGAATTAACGTCCAAAATTTCTTTCGAAAAGCAAACCTTTCCTTTGAACCTCGTCTTTTTTATCGTTTAACGGTCCAGAGGGTCACAGCTTGTTGAAATAAAAACAAATTCGACGTAGAGTGCTGAGCAGTATATATGAAAGCTTATAAACCACTCTTTGACTCACGCAACCATTTAAGTCTCATTTTTAAATGTTGGTAGAGTGATAGTCCTTCAGGATTATCATCTTATTTTTCCTCTAATGAAGAAATGCAAGTGTTGTATAAGGCTCACAATGTTTTAGGCATCAAGATTTAAATTTTTCGTTGAAATAAACTCCAGTGTTACATCTTATCGTAAAGTAATGGAAACACAGATTGTCTGCGACGCGTCACTATTCATTCACCTTTTGGAATAAATAAATCATCAAAATGTGCTGATTCTGCTGATTTCTAATGGTTGCCACGAGCGTAGTAATTAAACCCGTAGCGTCATGAGTAGTCATGGTTTATATCCATGGCGAGAGATGATTGTATGTATCTCCACTGGACATTTTATTCACATTCAAATTTAAAAGCAGTTTGTTTTAATTGTCTGTGTCGTTTTTTGGGAGGTATAACTAAACAATTCGGTTAAGGAGACCAGGCATTTGTTTGACTGGCAGTAGTTGTGTTTATATCTGTATCAAATTAAAAAATCACCCATATTGTAGAATCATGTCGAAGGTTTCAGAAAACCATATTCATCTCATAAAAACAAGTTTTAACACTTTAACGTCCTTCCGTCAAAGATCCTTCAAACTCGTCAAACCCTTCAATGCAGAATCTTCTTGCCGTAACATAGTAAATAATGTTCCCCGAACGAGTGTACATAGGCCGAAATTATTCAGCGCCTGCAAAATCAATTGAAAGTTTATATTTTAATAAAGATCGCGGGTTTCACATTACGATGTTAAGAACCAAAATGCCGACGAAGGCAATACAAGGAGACAAGGTACGGCGCACAAAGATGAGAATCTTCTTTTTATCTTCACTCTGCCGGGCGAATGCATATGTGACAAACTCACCCGAACCGCCCTCAAGCGATGGCATTTCCGGGAACGTATGGGCAGATCACACACATTTGTCACCCCCCCCCCTCCCCCGCGTTGTCGAACATGATGACACTGTCCCGATGATGCATCAGCTTCGAAAATCATATTTACCGATCCCGCTTCCATGGCGAAAGAGGAAGCAAGAGCACTCGTCAGTCGGTGAGTGAGATGGCAGACCAGATTGGTTGTCGCTCGTTTGCGGTAAAGGTGCCACTTGATGGGAATTTTCCAATTTATGTAAATTTAATTTTCCCTAATTGAGTTTATAGTGCTTTAGTTTTTGGTGGTTTCGCTGCGCCATTTTCCCGGCGCTGATGGCAGCTGCGGCCGCTGCTCTCGGTTCGGCAACACAAACACGCCTGGGTCGAACCGCTGCTGGTGGTGGTTATGGGAAAACTTGGACCTGGCTAAATGGCCAACACAATTCGGGTTTCGGCAGCATCGTCAAAGTTTGCACAACGCGCTAGTTTTGCATAAAATATTGATACTGCAAACAAACGCAAATGCTCCCGCTGTTGTCGTCGGTGCTTTGCGACACCCGCTGCAGGATCGGTTGGTTTGGGGCGAATGGTCCCAAATGCAATCGATTGGAAACCGGATGCATTTTTTCCCCATCAGAAACACGCGACGCACTAAAACGATGCTGGTTGTCAAATGAATTGTAATGATTCCTAATTAGGACATTGACTTTGGTATTGTGGTAATGGGTTATGTCTGGTTTTCAAACGTAAAAATATTTGTGCATACGACATTCATTAAAATTTTATAAAACTGGGGTTTGAGAATAGATGAAATATTTTAATTGCAACTCGATGTGCACACACGGTATTGAATACTTTTGAGCGGTAATTTAATTTTTTGCCGCCAATAAAGCCGGGATACGGAATTGGACCAGCGTGGCGAGCGACCGTGAGCGGTTCCGGATAAAGATTCGTCAGGCCAAGACCGCTCAGCGGTTGTAGCGCCACATAAGTAAGTTTATTTAAAATTGACTGCGGTTTAAAAGTTTTGGAAGTTTTTTTAGTGTTTGATGATTTATGACTATCTTGCATTGAAAACATTTGTAAATCTCAACCTCATATTCATTTTTTCAATGTTTAAATATTGGAATAGTTATATACAACGTACAAAATCAAAATCCTCCACATTCTTGGCGTTACATATAGCATTACATCCTATAAGAAACTGTAATGCCAGATGATCCTTACTAACGTTTTTGTCATTTAATTTACTTCATACTGGACGTTTCTATCGGCAGTTCTATCCGGATTAAGCTCGACGCGAGATTTTCCTTCGTCGAACTGATCAACCGGGTCAAAATGGTCAAAAGCTGGTGGAAAGAAGCCGTCTGATTTGCTTCTTGCTTCGGGCACCATTATATGTCTAGACGGTTACAAAACGACCGCTTGCAGTTGCAAAATTGAGGAAGATAAAAAGAAAACTAGAGAGACTGGGCACACTGAAGAGATTAAGTGTATCACCCGTACGATAAGCAGCCTACTGGGACATGCTACAGAGCGACACGTTACCAACGGTGTCCACCCTTGTGACGATGGTCACCCGGAGGGAAAAGCATTTTGTCCAAGCGTGTACGATTACAGAACCAAGTATAGTCGTATGATCTTTTGTTATGCTTACGAAGAAAAGGCTCCTTCGGCAGGATTAGTTGTGCAAAATATGTGTGATCCGTCGCAACCAAGTGTCAGGGACGAAGTAAATTGGAATGATTTATTGGACTGGTTAACATTTAAATTCATTAGATTGTGCGACATTGATTATGATTTTAAGAAGACACTTTTAACATCAACTAGGAATAAATGTTGTATTTTGTTTTGTTTGAACGGGAACTCCTAATAGTGCAGAGTTATAAATTCCATTGGTTGATTTTCATCACATGATCGTTATAAAAATCATTTAATCAACTCAAAAACATTCCATTTCGTTAACGATGCATATAATCGATAAAAGAAACTAATGAAAGACCTGTAGCGCGTTGGTAATTGTTTTCTAACAACTTGTTTAAACGCAGAATAGCGAGAAGAGAAATTGTTAACTCAGCCCAAAATCAGGTATTAAAATGAGACTTACCTCGCATCAACCTCCCGTCTGTAGCATCGTATATTCCACCATGTTACGGAGCACATTTTCATCCATGAACTCCACCGGTTGGATTGTTAGATCCATTTTCCCAGCTCCAGATTTTTATTCGAAGCACGAGCGGGCAAATGGGCTGAACACGGCACTGGCACACGTTTTACACACATTTAGTAACAGGATTTGGTATCGTTTGCACTCGACTGCTCCTCAAACTCCTTCGCTCTTCCTCGCTCGTACGTCTCAACCGCCAAAAACTGTAATGAAAACTGTTCACCAACCGCCAAACATTTTCGGCACGACAAGCTGCCGCAACATAGTTCATTAAACACACATTTTGTTTCGCTCCTAGAAAGCGTTACCTTCTCGTGGAGGAGCAACAGGACCTGCAACTCTTTTTCCAGGTTTTCGGATTTGCGGCCTCGCAACTCACGGGCTTAGCGCTTCATTCTCCCCGACTGATGGTTACCCCATGTTTCTTTCATTCGCGCAAAGTTTCATTTAGTTATGATGATAATGTTGATCCCCTTCCCACAACGGAAGCTTCCGTACGATGTTCGTTTTTTTTTTAATTAAATTCCTACCCATCCCTAAAAGTAAGCCATTTTTCATGCGGCTAGCGTAATTAAATTTTTCTCTCCACTCGAAACCGGGTATTAGTGGGGACTTTTCCGGGATCAATCCTGCCACTTCAGTGAGGCTTACGGTGACTCGGCGACACTTTACGGAACACTCTTGGTCGCTTATGAATTCTAATGAAGTGCTTTTCTTAAATGATTTTATTTCACCGGTCGAGTTTATTTCACTTTTTCGACGAAAACGTTGCCACAGTGTTTAAGTTCTCTCAATTGCCACGGGTAATTAAAAACAGAAAAGTTTATGTCAACTTTAAGCATATCAATTTTTTCAAAGCCTTCTTAATAATTCACCAACTTCTTTCCTCAATATTTCCTTGTGTCCTGTAATGAAATTTATCACGAAGGGATGGACATCATCAGCACCATCATCATCATAAGTGTCAAGGATATTGATTTTCATTCTCAGTTGTGGGCGAGCAGATTACAATGTATGCTTAATGCAAGCCATGTCCACCATCATCGTCCTAGCGATCACGGTGGACTTGGTCCGAAAGTGTTAATGTAAATATTGTCTATGCACTTGTATCCTTCTCACCCCCTCCAACCTTCAACTATTCCGTGTCCAGCGCTCTGATGTACCAGCTTGATACAATGCCATGGGCGATTGTTCAAATAAATTAATGAAGTTTCAATCTATGCAAGCGTTTCTCCACGTGGTCATGCATTTACTACGTTTCCTTTTCGCAATGAACCGTTTGTGCCAATCATTTGGTTGAGAGGAGTTAGGTTTTAATAAATACTTTACAAGGGATGACAAGCTTCATCCAACATAAAATGTCAAAATTTTCATTTCGCCTAAAACAAATTGATAAAACCCTACTGTGTAACACTTTTACCCGGTGACTAAACTTTTTCAATTTAGTTTTGATGACAACTTCAACCGCTTTCCGCTTGCACTTATTTTTCCTTCTTGGTGTTGCCGGTGCGTCAAGTGGCCGCGGTATCATTGGTGTTAAAAAGTTTGCCCTTTTTTGTGCTGATGTGAAGATCCCAGCAGGCCGTTAGAGGTTGTCAAATTGTTTACATTACAGCGAACTGTTACTTTTTATGGGCGACTCCTATCGTCGGTAACTTTTCCGTCGCGTGGAAGTGGTTAACTTCTTTTTTCTTTCGTGGATCGCTGCGTCCATCCTTATTCCTGCCACTTCTAACCGCCGAAGGAGACACTGCTCGGTACAAAGGTTTGATTGAGGAGCACTTGGGGTGAACTCTTTTTGATAAAATTATTGCCAATTTGAGTTGGTTTATAATGCTCTTGAACTGCTGAATATTCAGCAACCGAACACAATGAAGATGTTATCATTTTATTTTCGAGCTTGCCTTTGCTGTGTGTTTGGTGAGGGAATGTAATACATTCCATGCAATCAAATTTAGAACCTTTTGCCTACCAACTTTGTTCGCGTTTATTCGAGTCAATGTGAACATGATTTATCAAAAGAGCTGATGGGTAAAATGATCTCCCTGATGGTCAATTATCCATGTAAATGCATGTACGACAGCCTGTTACATGCTGTAATGGTTAGTTCAATCCATTCTGTCATCCCAGGGGAGAACTACGAGATTAAGCTTATTTACATTCCGTAGTTTTGCATTTGTGACGACCTGTTGCAAACTGACACTGTTGCTGATAAGGTGTACAAAGTGGCCAGAAAATTAGTATTCCGTGCTCATCGGCTTACGTGACTTTTCGTGTCCTTTGGTTGTTATCTTTGATATGGAATGATTTATTCATTAAAGCAGAGGCTCTCATATTCAAAAATACAAATGGGCATCGATTCCAACTACCGACATGAGCTGCTCGCAATAATCTTAAAGTTCCTCGAGAAGAATCCTCTTCCAGACAGAAGCTGCTTACGTTTCGAAGCCTAAGTGAAACCACTATTCCCGTAAGAGCATTACTGCACCTTTTGTAAGTGCGCATGTTTTTGTTGTTTCAATCTCAGCATAGTTCGCTGCCGGAAATGAAAGGACGAAAGGGCAAACGGACAACGAAACATGGTATTAAAACCCGAGCTACTCGACATGAGAAAGGCTCAGACTGCTCGCAAGGGAATGACTGCTTTTCTCGGTGCTGTAGACCCGGAACCACTCGGGATGAAAATCAGCTCCCGTCCTTACACGCACATTCTTAGCTATTGTTCAACTTCAGTGGTGTGGTTCCTTCTTGGAAAAACATGGTCAACGTCTTTCATCTCCATCCGTACCATTGTCGTCTGTCATGTTGTTCACATAAGTATTAGCCAGCCGTCAGTCGACTTGGCAGGCTTAAAGGATGTTTATTGGAGGGTGTACACTTTAGCTAATGGGTCTATTTGTCTCTGTTTAGCTGGTGGCATTTTTAATTGCAATATTGAACCGATGCTGCAACATGGTTTTTATTGAAAATGTAAACATGTTTCACTAACGGAATTTCCTGTGTTTGGAAGTTTTCAAACGGTGATTAAAGTTATTGTATTTTCAATGATTTATTCAAAGATACAGTTTGTAATGTCATACCAAGGTAACTCTACTGCGTTCCAAGCCATTTTTTTAACAGAAACGAAAGCGGTAACTACTGCGTTCCTCTCCTCGGTTTCTCCTTTCCGAGAGGAAACCATGCCAACGGCAACGCAAGTATCAATCATCAAGCACACCATCGTCAATGTTTATGCGACAAGGTGCCAGGTTCCCCGGTTCTCGCCGAGTCGGGTTCACATTAATAGCGAAACCGTTTGGCCGCACGCGACTATGACGATGCCACAAGATCCTTCCGCCAGGAAGTACACTGTTGCCGTGCGGTTCCTTTTCCCGCTGTGTCCTTGCGAGTTCCGGAACATCTGATGTCCTCGGCCGCCCTCGGCGAAGCTCAATCAACCGCAAAATCGTATCTCGTTACTTTGCTCGGGAAATCTTCGAAGTCTAAAGCGATGACTGTTAATAATTTGTCAACAGCGTTACCCTTCGAGCAAGCATTCCAGCATCATAGATATGGCAACAGACTATGCGAACGAGGGCTGTTTAAATCACACACATACACACACACATACTAAGTTTCTCTCCAGACTCGGGACGGCAGGGTGCAATCATTATGTTTCAGGTGATAATCTACTTCCTGCACTCGCGGCATGTGTGTTTGGTTCTGCTTCGTGCAAACGGTGCTCGTTGACAGCCTTCCGGGTTGATGGCTCAGCAAAAATTCATTAACAATTTCAGGAAGAGAATGTGGTTTATGCAACCAGTGCCGTCAGTTTTGTCCTTCATAAAAGTATCTCCAAGTGCTGATTGCTTTTGCAAAATGTGTCAATCAGTATAACTAAAGGTTTTAAGACTTATGTATATGTTATGTATTTAAAAGTTTCTTTTGAAAACACTATTATATTCGCGAACATTTTACTGTAGCAAATAATGAAATAAACATTGTTCATTGTGTCGGTTGTGTTTGCATTCCACGCATAATGCAATAAATTTACACGACTAAGTAAACAATTTTGAAAACTTCCAGACCAATGGGAAAAATATCGAGTCAAAAATGAAGTCGAAACGAAAAGCTGGTGACAAGAACCAACCGACATTTATTCGCGTTATTCTTGCAAATCGTTACGTTAATGTTTCGACCCTCAAACTCGAAACCATTGAAAAGGCTGAAAAACGGGTATACGGGGAATTTTGTAAAACCGACTAACCCAACCTGTTCGGAAACGAGTGGTATGCAACACATTTTCGCCCAATATTTTTTATATTGCCTTTAATGAGACATCGGCGTACTACGCGTTTCATCACACGTGACGGAATGAAGTGCAAATTACCATCGTCGATTCAATATTGTATAATTTGGTTGGCGTAACTGCGAAAAGTAAAAACTCTCGAGCTACTAATTTTTTTGGTGAGTAGCTATTAACAAAAATTGGTAGTGTGACAAATAATCAGAATTTTTCAAGGATTTATTCAAGAAACATTGTGTTTTAAAAATTTTAAATAAGCACAAATAGACACCTAGGCGCTCCTTCTGTAAATCGTTCATTGTGAGATTAGTACACCCCTTGAGTGAACTCAACAATTTTAAGGACGGTTATCGTACTGCACACGCAAACATGATTTGCTTATTCAAACAGAAGATCCCATTTTTCCTTTCCAAACAAACCGAACCAATCCTACAGCAAGCATCCATGAGAAAAGCTAGAACGTGGGTTTCCACAAATTAAAGCGAGTAAAAAAAGGGAACTGAAAAACTGTTTTTTCCCTCCTGTTTTTATTAAACCGAACCAACCAAAAACCCACAGTAAAACCGTAGACGGTGAAAATTATCAACTAGACCAAGGGCAAGAAGGGTTACCCTAGTCATAGTTCCTGCGGTCGACATCAAGGAAGACGAGACATCTACTTCGATTGCAAGACACAATCAAACCGGGCTTGGCGTAGACTATCCTGGCTATACAATGATGCCGCTTTGAAGATACCAACGCTGAATGTAGGTTTGGAAAAGGGAATCTGAAGTGTGTATGGATAGTCCATAAATCTTGCGAAATTAATTTTCCCTTAAGTGAACATCATCTAGCTAAGAATATCTTCGCTCGGTAGGGATTCTACAAGTCCTTCGTTGAGTTTCGTTTGTAAACATCTATCCAACATGATTGTCATCAGCATTCCGTGGGTCACATAAAGTACATCATTACAACCTTAAATTCTATCAGGTCCGACAATTCCGACCCGAACGATGGACATTTCTGAACGTTTTGTTTTCACCGAATGCTTTTCCCAGCATTCCCAACACATTTAAATAACAGTGGTGGAGATCCGACCAGTAGTTCTATCGATTTCTTGAAAACATCACCAACGCTGACCATTACTCCAATCGGATTCAGGCTGAGAAGTGTTGCAAGCATGCCGTAGTGATAAAATTGATAATTTGTAATTAACTTTCTTTATCAGCTTTACCTTTCAGGGAGTTCAACCACCTCCGAACTCAACCACCTCGAACTCAGCAAATCGCAAAACGCTCGCTCCATCTAGAGTCATACAGAAGTTGACACGCTATTTGAACGGCTCATACCAGTGTGATTCCGGAAACTGAGGAAACACTGAGCAACGAGATCATTCTCAAAATCAAATGTAGGTAGAGTGGATATTTAGTATGTTTTGGGAAATTTCTCTACCTAAAGCTAGAACAAAGTGATCGATATTTAAGAATAGCTTCGGCACAAACTGGGTCTACTCTGTTGTACATCAAATAAATGGATTTTTATGTACATAATCATACTGCCCATCGTACGCCCATCAATCATATCCAGGGCGCGGGTGATCGGTTCATGTGATAAACATCCTTTTGTTTATTTATATTCTTTTTATCTGTTTTATTGGATGGAAAATATCGTCCATTTTTCCACCTAGTGCTCGTGTGTTTGCTTTGACCACTGTCGATAATAATCTCGGGGCCGTGTCGCATTTCACCCACAGCTCACTCCATTCTATTCATTCCTTTTATGCTTGATTTTTTCTCTTCGACACAGATGTTCCACTATGTGCCACTGATAAGATCGTCAGCATTGGGGGCTCGCTGAACGAAACAATCACTGTCAGCTGCGACATCATCACGCATTCCCTGGCAAGGTACGTGAGCAATCGAGGCGCCATCCTTCTCCTCCGTGTTCTTGTTTCACCCTGTGTTTATGATGGTTCCACTTTCAAGTTTTACTGGCGCTTCGAGAACTCGGAGGAAGTGCTGGAGATTGAGCAGCAGCGGTTTTCCAACAATGGCACGACGAGCCAGCTGCACTACACGCCGACCACCGAGCAGGACTACGGGACACAGTCGTGCTGGGGCACGAACGAGATCGGCACGATGGCGGAACCGTGAGTTTTCCACCTGATTGCTGCCGGTACGGATTGGACCGATGTGAAGCACAACACTGATTTCTGTTTGTTTGTCCCTCGATTCCGAGATAACAAAATGCTTCCGGGAACATTTCGAATGGCCACAAGGTTGCCAATCCCTACGATTACCTTTTTTCTCCAGGAAGGAATTATCACGTTTGCATAACATTTAAAAGAGCTTTACAGGAATGGCATTCGATCCTTTGCTTCTGCTTTGAATGGAGCAATCATTCACAATAATGAATCGCTTGTTTACCATAAAACCATAACCATTGTATCCCGATAGACCACAACAGGCACTAATCAATAGGGATTTTATTCTCCGAGATAAACTCTTTACCTTTGTTCTGGTCTTTTTAATTACAATAAGTGCTTTTTCCAGCCGATTGGAAAACTATTGCCAATGTTGCATTATAGCCGTATGTGTTGTAGGATTTTAATTACGCAAATTGTTTTCGAAGCTAACGAGAAGACTCTACCATACGGACGTGATTTCATAAATCTTCGCCTGGTCTTGCACGTACGTGCAGTTGTGCCCAAGTCGGTCATAAACTGTTCGTGATGCAATTTCACCAATGCACTCGAAATCACCTGCCACCAAGGGTACGCGGATGGTCTTAAGCAATTGTTGGTACATAAACGATGGTAAGCGGTAAGCGAAAGTGGAGAGGAATAAATTTAACCGGACCCGATCAGGTTTGAGATTTTCAAAAGCACAGCTTCCCAAAATAGGAATTGCATCCAACGCCGGACTTTTGATAGGTTCGCATTCCTTTACATCCTACTCCTCTCGATATCTTCGCACGCTTTTTAAGCTGTTCTAAATTTCTTTTGGACCTCCTGGGGCGGAAGTGTCGAAAATAGACGTTCGCTTCCACACCGCTTAATTTATCGATCGCTGAGTAGACGAGCACACATCCCGATATAAAAAAAAAACTTTCCATTTTCGGACGCCTACACCAGCATTAAAAATGACCCTTTCGAAACCGAGCAAAAACGCCACGAAAAGGAAAGTTTTTTCCGGTCGCTACTTCCGGACGTTCTTCACCAAAAGAGTGAGGAAAACATCCAATCCAAAAGATTAAGAAAAAACACCTTTTTGAATTTCCTATCAGGCAGGTTAAGTTTTACGATTCATGCTTCAGAGCCTCACACCATTTGTTGGCGCCCTACGAACCCCAAAAAACCTGTTGATTGGGATCCGAGGTAGAAACGGTGTTTGTAGAAAGAAAAGGACCATATGCCTTCAAGTCATCCTGAACGATTCCAGTTTGATCCCGCTGCCCTTTCGGAATTCATTACTTGATTGGACGATGGTACAGCACGTCATGGCCGGAAAAGGAGGTGAAAGGCCTCCGGGCCGCTGTGTAAAACAGTCCTCAATTACATAAATCAGCCCGAGCGGGAACGGAAAACTCACCCCAACTGCAGGCTCTTCCGCTAAGCGAAAGATTCTCGAGTTAATCAAAGCAAAAGCTGGCCATGATTTTACATCTCCAGGAACGCGACTCGGACCGTCGGCCGAAGTGCCGACCGGAAAAAGTTGAACCCCATTACGATTGGGAACAAAGTTTTCAGACGGAAAAAGTTCGATAAGCACATTCGGAGATTTTCTAACAACTTTCTGTGATGTGAGGTTGCTTCGATTTCACCTGCCGGGAAGAATGAGCGAACAAAAAAACAAGACAAACACACTCGCTCACTTTTTCTTTCGGCCATAAATCTGATCCAATCAAATTTGACGGAAATTGATTTCGAACATTTACTTCGTTTTCCCTTTTTCGAACTCTCGGGGGACAAACGGGAAGCCACGTCGAGGTAACTGATAGCGGCGTGGAAAGCCGTGTGTATGTATGTCCTTGGGAGGTTATGTGTCACATGCTTATCTGTGTGCACTCCGTGAAACTCAAATTCCCTTTCCACATCGAACTCCGCATCCGGTGGCAAAAGTATCGTCTCCGATTGAGGCAATAAGTTAACGATTTCGTAAAGCCTTCGAGAGTTCAACGATCAGTTTCCTTTTGCTTTGCGCGACTTCAGTTTCGACACCAACACCAACCGCCTTCTGGAGGTTTGCCGCGAGGAAGAAAGAAAAACGGTACGCCTCGAGTCAGTGACTGATGGCAACTGAATCAATTGACGTCTGTTTCGATACGTGTTCGCTTTTCTCACGCACCATCCGGCCTCCTTCCGGCCTGTTTGTTAGACGAATGACGCCCGTTGAAAGATGATCTCCTCTTTTCTCCACCCTCCGCCTGGCCACTGGTGTCGCGATGTAAGGATTACATTTCCAGGCCATGAGTGCTTCAAAAAATATGGAAATCCTATACAAACCACATCACATTCACCTCGAAAGTGTAAAGAAAAGTGTCGGTGTCTGATATGGATGATTATGATGATGATCATCACTTGTGCGAAATCGTTTTTCCCCGAGCTGCGAGAAGGAAAATCGGACGTGTTTACGCCACCATCATCGTTACGCATGATGGAGAATAATGATGGAGGCACCAACAATAAACACAGTAAATGAATGATGGCAGACATCGTGCAGAGCAAAAACCACGTGCTAAGTTCGATATGGTGAAAGGGAAACTCGTCCCTCGAGAGTTGCTGCCAGAGGGACGATCTCTTCCCATCTCTTCTGCACTTCTACTCTTCATCCATTATGGAGCATGGAGGATGATGGATGCTTTACCAGTCGAGTGAACAAACAATATTTAGCGAACCCGGCAACAGATTGTAATGCGACGTTACATGAGTTATATGTGTGATTTAACAATACTGTAGGGAACACATTGTCATGGCCATACATTTGATACAACATTATCCATCATGCACGGAACAATTGTTACGGAAATTATAATGTTATTAACCTTAACGGAGAAGAGGAAAACATCCCGGACAAAAATTATTAATAATTATGAAACTAAAAGGGATAACAATAAAAATAAACAAAAAACATAAAAATGTAAGCTTAAAATGTATGTCCAACTCATACTACGATACAATGTCTATATCGATTTCATATTTAAGAAAGATTGTTTTAATTAAAAATGCGTAACCAATTTTACTACGTTTTGCTTGAACAACGATAGGATAGTTTCGTTAACAACTTTAGAATAGTTAACGGAATTTAATTTTCCTAAAAAACATAACCTAACACATTACAAATCTATCTTCATACAAACAGTCCGACTACGTTTCCACGGCGATAGCATCGAGTTCTCCCCAACGTATATTTTTCAAGTTCGACAGTTTAAACTAAATCAAGTATGCAACGCGTACTCAAACTCAAACAGTTTTTTACCACCATACACCACCACAAGTTAAACTAAAGACCGGAGGGCTTGGAGAAGCAGTGAAGCTGGTAGTAGATTGAAACAAGCTACCAGAAGAAAAAAAAAACTGGGTATTGCCCAAAAAGAGCGAATTGATTTGCTAGCATGAAGGAGACGGAGCCAACTGTGAACTTCAACATTTCTTCGAATAATTCCCCTCCTGTCCTCTCGAGCCTGCTTCGGCTGCGACTGCAACGGACGAGAAAGCGTCCTTCCTGCCCGTCGGCTGAAACCAGGCGTAAAATACTTTCGCATCGTTCAAAAGAAATTTTAAGCCGCCCTGGGATTCGAACGTCCTTTCCTAAGGCCCTTTCTTTACTTGTGCGAGCCGTAGAACACCAAACTGTTGCTGTAGCACGTGTAGCCTGCTTAAAGGCAGAAGGTTGTGGTTGTTTGATTTTCTTAAATACATTTCACTTTAGATTTTACTCCATTGCGGCCGGGTATCGGTGGCACGCTTCGGGGCCCTCGATCAGTTCGATCGAATATTCTGATCACGTCGTACGGCTCACGCGGGCCAGGGATGGGCATTTTTATGTCTGGAGGTATTTTTCGTCACATTATAGGTTTCTATACAACATTATAAATGGAAAATCCTTTCCCTGAAGGAAGTATGTAAAAAGAAAAGAAGTCCCAATCCCAAGCAAGGAGGCTGCCTTCGGGCGTCGGAATCGGATAAGAAGGTCCATGGATCAGATGAAGTATGTAAATAGTGTCTAAAAGGCGCCAGAAATATGCTCAAATTCAGATTGCAGGCACTATTACACGATATCGTTGTACCCATCTCCAAGGCGGAACGGAAACGAACGAACCGAACCTGCGTGAAAAGTGTCGCTTCCGGGAAAGTCATTTCAAATGGGCTGCCGGAATGAGGCGCGGACACCGGAAACGACCCAGTCATATCCCGGATCCGCGTGCGTGTTTGTGAGTGTGCGGTGGGCAAATATTTGAGCGATCATCATTTCACTTCGGAGAGATAGGAATCTATTTTACTATCGGCTCGGAACTCTCGGAAGAACATAACCTTCATCGGTGTGTCGGACTCTGTGCTTGTATGGCAAATCTCCGTAGTTTCCTTTGCATGGCCTTCGCTGGCATGTCACGTCCGTTTGCCTTGCCCTGGAGGGCAATAGATGTCTCGTTCGGGATCATACCGATGTCAACAGCTTCCGTCTGTGGAACACACAAGCGCACCCGCAATGTCTAGGGCGGGGCGGGGTGGTGACCTCCAAAGGTAAAAAGCTGGTGAGAAAAGCTCCACCATCCGTGCGCCAACCTAAAGGGGCTATAAATGCCGTAGAAAAGAAAACCATTTGCCATCGCTAACTTTGGGGCGGTGGTAAAGACAAGGAGAATGGATTATGCTCCATTTTTTCTACTCCAAATTTTGTCAAGTTATAACAACAGAATGGAGAGCAGTAGAACCCACCGTTGGACAACATCGATGTCGTATACAAAGAACACAATCATGCTCTATCCGCAGGGTAGACATGTGTATTGAGTTGATTAGGTTCGCATGGACGTTAGTTGTTGTGCAAGTTGTGGTTTCAGTTTCACCAGCAATTCGTCGTTGTGATCTTATTATAAATAATTTAAATATATTGTTTTAGTAATCTGTCCAAGTTATCCCAAGAAATAAAACTGAATCTTTGAAAGCTATCCAACAACAAGTTATCCAACACTAAACATTTAATTTATTCCTCCTAGTCAAAGCATCACCTTCTTCCCCTTCTGGGCGTTGGAAATATACAGTTATTATAATTAGTAGTGAACGAAGTATACAGGTATACAATTATTTTCGCGTAAATGTTTGCTTTTGTTCAGATACCCGTTGTCTTCATGGGGATGAGCTGCGAAGGTTTTTTTGTTGTTGTGTATATTAAAAATGTATTGTATATGCAATGTTTTCTCCGCCCATGGCTTCGCCTGCCACGTAACAAATGGAGGATATGATTCGTGTTTTTTGCTTCACCATTCAGCCTATCCCATTTCATACAAGTTCCATTATTTCCACATCCTGGCGGCGGGTGAGTGTTTTGTATTCTTTTGACTGTTTTTTCAACAATTGATAGTTTTTACCCATTTGGTTTATGGAAAGAGCATTTTTTAAAACCGTTGTAGGTTTCGTTTTTATCTGGTCGTTGTTTTGCTGAGCCCCCATTTTGTATTCCATTTGTTTCACACCAATATCCCCATTGGGCCGTCAACCTTTCCGTGCAATTTATTTTAAAGCTATCTTCCTCATCCTTTTCCCCACAACCGGTACTCTGAATAAACCAATTCAAAAGAATGGAAATTGAATTCCAGCATCGGGATATTTCGATTGGGTGTGAAAAATTAATGCGGGAAAAAACAAACTGAACCTAAAACGCAACGGACATACTTTCAAACAAGTCAACTACAATTTGTGTTTGGACAGTTTTTGTTTGCTTGGGACTTTGGTCCCACGTCGTTTTCCACGAGGCGGTGCTAGTGTTGGTGACCAAAAACTGTTCAATATTTCAACGATTATCACCAGGCGATTAACTTCTGTTTGATGTTGAGTAATTTACGTGCCATGTGCTTACGCGTACCAAACATTGCTGTTGGAATAAGAATGGGTAGAGGGAAACGAGAAATTAATATGAGGATTTTTTTCCAGCCATTTTTAACCACCAAAGGATAGAGGAGAATTTTTCTCGCATAACAAAACTGTTTGATGCTGTTCTGCAATCATACGCAACCCTATTATTCTAATCGTTCGCCTTGTCTCACCAGTGATTCCGGTTTTTACCATTTCCATTCCATTTGCGATGCTATCGGGTGTGATAAAATGCGTAACATTAGTCATCCAGTTTTTAATTTGTTACAATAGAAGTGTTTTCGGCACGATAAAAAAATGGACGGTAATTTTATTGATGATTTGCGCGTGTAGAAAATGTTGCTCAACAAATTGCAGCTTGAACCGATATGGTTGTTTTTTGTGGGTTTTAGGTTTATTTTCTAATTAATGTTCTTAAGGTGTGTACGTCTATAAGGCAAAGATAGGATCGAGTGGATGAATTGATAAACTTAAATGTGGATGTTTCTGTTTTCTAGTACAATACCAAGTAGTTCATCTGAAAATGTATACCATGTAATGTACACCTCAATAATGTTAAATAATATTCATCGGAGATGATTGAAGCTGATGATCGTTTTGGTTTCAATATTTTTTACGAAATATGATAGACGAAAATAAGTGCCGAAAACCAAACTTGCGGTGTAAATTATTACAAAAAGATAAACATTCGTATTTTTGTTACTAATATTTTAAGGATTTTCATTACTCCGACAAGAGAAGCTACAGCGTAAGTTTCCTCAAGCTATCGGGTCCAAAAGGGGTTTCATTTAACTCAATTTGCGCCCAAAGAAAAAGTCAGCTCCACCATTATTAACCCCACGTTCATCCCGCAGTTCGCACCTGATCCCTGGTTCGCTGGCTTTCCTGGAACCGGCACCATCGCTTCGATCACAATTAAACCTAATTGATGGCAAAGTATCTTCCCTTTGTGTATCGGTTCGTTTCCGGTACGCTTCGATGCCGATCCGGTTACATTGCCATCTTGCTTGCCTTCGTCCAACAACTCAACAAGCAACCCATTATCTTTTACCTTTCATCGGTCGGCCTGTCGGAACTGCCTGAGGAGTTTTCTAAGAGAAAATGCAGAAACAAGACAAAAAAAGCTTCAAAATAAAGGAATATTCCCAAATGAAACCCTCCGCTCTAAGTAAAAGATCTGATGGCAACCCAATCGGACCTAAGATCGAGTGAAAAACACTAATTATCTTTCGGCCATCGTTTCTTTCGATCGTTTCAGACGACGGTGCATAAAGTTTAGTTAACATATTCATCAAATTTTACGAGCATGGACTAGGTAACCTCAATTATTGCCCGGTAAAATGAAGTCCCGCTACGCAATTTCTTGCTGTTGGAGAAGTAGAAGGTATTACCTTCTACTACGAGAACGAGCGAGGTCCAAATTGAGAAAGGTATTGGACATTGCTAAATGATATGGTAAAGATGATGGCGCTCCATTTGCACCAGAAGGCACCCTTTATTTCGGAATATTTCATCGTTAAAAACGTACCTTGTCATCATAAAAATAATATTGTTTCCACTATGAAGGATTTCGGTTACGAGCACAACTCTTATGAATCTCTTTTAATTTAGAATGTTGTTGTGTCAATAATATTTAAAACTCTTTTCAGGACAACCGATAATGGTTCAGTCAAACATAAAAAATGGTAAAACCTAACGTCTCCGACCTAATCCGTCTACACATTTGGAACACCATCGAAGATTATTGAAAATTGAAACTAAGTTACATAACAATGTTATTTCGAATGGCATTAGACTAAACGCTCACAAAAGTTGATTGCTGCATACAAAGTATTATGTCTAATTAAAAGGTTAACATAAATTTAAACTAGATAATGCTCGACCGTGCTTTTAAATCTTCCATGAAAAGCCACTTTTCAGTTTGTTAAAATTTCAAAACTTTGCATTTATCAAAATGAATCCGTTCGAATTCAATTATTCAAACTATCTTCACGTAGCACTCGTTCGATATTACGCGATTTACCGTATCATTTAATAAGACTCGCTTTGCTGCAAGCTGAGTTCTTCGGAAAAAAGATACCCTAAACGGATGATCAATGTTACACAATTTTCCGTGAAATCAGCAAATAAGTGTTACCGTGTAAAATCAATCATGCATTCGCAACCGGTACTGCACAGTCACAGGCTCTATGAACTTCCTAAAACGTTTTCCATCCCAAACGAAATGATATACTACTACTACCAACACCTGTGATTAGGAACAAGTGGTGGAGAATATAGTTAACAGACAGGATGGGAAGAAAACCATCCTGAACGTCTTGCAGCGTAAGCGATACTCCTCCAGAAAGGAACTATCTACCTGACGATGTTGGTAGGTGAATCAATTGATCAAATTGAAGCCCACACCAACTGCACTTTAAATATGCATTGAATCCGCCACCACTTTTTCCCGCCTTCCTCCTCAATCAGGCGTCCAGTGAAATCGGGATATGGTACGTTATTCGGTGAGATTGTGATTTCGATGCCTTTTCGAAGGAACATTTTCTTGCGACCAAATAAGGTTCCCATCGATTGCCGAAAAGCAAATCAGGCGTGAAGCAAACAACTGCCTCGTTTCGGCTCATTTATCTCCCAAACTGAGACACATACAAGTGCGCACCCGGTGTGATGGATACGGTAGACGTAAAATGTTTATTACTTCTTTCGGGTCGAAACCACATTCTTCATAAATATAGAGCAGAGCAACACAGACTGGCAGCTGTGGAACCGTCACGTCTAGGTCATCGTCGCCGTCGCCTTGAAGTGAAATCTCGAGACTGCTAACGTGACGAGAACTAGTGCCAATGATCGTGACTTCGATGCCTCGAGCGAAGAAGTTGACTTGTGTAGCACTTTAACCGACTCGCACAATAAAAGGGTCCGTAGTTCTTCTGTGGCGTCTGAGCAGATGCTCTTCGAGACCGAGACCGGAATGGGGAGCAACCAAGGCAGTTTTTGGGTTGAGCAGATAATTTAGCTAAGTGTCCGACCGTCGGACAGGTATATGAAGAATGTGCTTAACACCTTGACGTCCGCACGCAAAGTCACGGTATCTCAACATTGCTGGTGAAAACAAACTTAGCGTTGTTGGTTCAAACCTGTTTATGCAAATTAATTAAATCCCATTCAGAAACTCTTCCTCTACAGGCAACTTCCACTCCTTCCAAGGAACGCTTACTACAAATATAATTTATAAATCATTCACGGCGCCTCAGTAAGTCGGGTGGAGAACGCAAATGGATGGGTTCGCATAGAAGTGGGGAGGAAAATACCCACAAAAACCGGAACGTTGAGATCATCCTTCTAAAACCGAGAGGTCGGTAACGAAAAGCTTCGAACTTTTGCTTTTAAATGCTTCGTTACAGAGAAGATTATTGCCCAAAGGATTGAGCGAATCTCGTTTTCCTTGGGCGAAGGGATGAAAGAAATGCTAATCAGTGGAAGGGTTCTGCACTAGTGGTGGTAGAAACAGCCACATTTTACTAACTTTGGTTCTTAATCTGGGTTTTAGTTTGCGCCGAAAAAGCACAACCAAATAAGAAAACGAAAAGATGATTTGAATAATGTAACAAGAAAACTCTTTTCTCGGGAACGTTTTGCAGTCTAATTAGCTGTTGTTTTCCCCTCCCATGTTTGATAAGGTATGATTTATAACTCCATTGATAAACCCATTCCATTTTGATGGTATTGAGAGGAAAACTTGGAGGCAAATCTGGTTCTAATGACTACCAAAGTTTTCTTCGATCCATAGGAGGGATTGACGCGCTTCCAATGAAGTTGTAATAAATCCGTTATTTTCGGTTTTGTATATGTTAATGAATGGAAGCATACTTCACTTACCAGGAGTTCTAGCGAAACCATGGCGGAACGAGAATAATGTAATTAATTTTTATCGTCCGAGTTGGTAAAAGACTTCCAAGATTGACATCAACAACAACGATACATATTATTGCTCGAAAAAGTTCATAGCGTGCTTTTGCTGTCCCGCGTGGATAAAATAATGTTTTACAACAGTTTTCGCCGTTTAACCCTTTCAGGACCATAAGCTATTCAAGACTAAAATTGGCTAAACAACACAATATTTTGGCTGCTTGGGGTGTAAAATAAGAGAATATCACCAGAAAAACCTAGCAGTCTGCGTAGGTATTTTATAATTTCATGGGAAATATTTTTCCCTCGGAACCATAAAAACAAAATAAAAAATAGAATAGTGATGATATCGGATTTTTTTATTTGCTTTCCAATACAAATTACATATAAAAAATTCTAAAAAAAAGATCCTAGCCATTTCTATAAAAAAAATAATGAATTCATCAACTTGCCAAATATTAAGTTTTTGTTGTTGGTTGAACGCACGAATGGTTTGGTTTTGGAGCAATTAATTTTGATAGTTCTTTTTTGTTTATTCGTTCAGAAAGACATTTGCCGCCTTTGACATAATGTTTTCTTTGATGTTTCGTTTCAAAAGTATCGTTTTTATAATAGTTGAACAAACAGTAGCGAGATTTGCAGATGGGAAAAATATTTCCCTTGGTCGTAAAAGGGCTAATACCGAGATTTCAGCAACTTCCGAAACTGACAAGATCCAAGTTTCTACTACAGTTTGTGCAGTTTAATAACCACCATCATTTGCTAATTTTCATAGCCATAATTTACTTGAAATTGTATTTATTGAATCATAGTTTCGTTATTTTACTAGTTGCTATCCTATTTTTCATTTTTGTTTCAACATCGTCAACTTTTAAAAATATTGTTTTTTATGGAACTGATAATCCCGCAGTGCAATGCATGCAAATTACTAGTATTTAATTGGAACAAGAGTAGGGAAATTATTTTTTCGAACATTCAACCTTTATTGGTATGGCTGTATGACACTTTATTGTGCTACCACATCATTTTTTAAAGTACGTGTGTGGTGTCACACTTTACTGTGTTGTGTGTGTTGGGTACCACAGTACCACACGACCCAACACAGTAGAATGCTGTTCGGTAAAGCTTCCGTTTACGCTAGCTGAGAAGAAAAACCTTAAACGAATCGGTAGAAACTGCGATCCCGATGAAATGAGATTACATTAACATTAGCAGTTTTATTTTTCTACTTTTTGTATTTCTCTTTATTTTCCCATTGTTTCCTGCTGCATTTTTTAACTTCTTTAGGAAGTTTGGTTTTTTTATATCCTCCACATGCACATCTTTTCGTAACTATTGTTGCGCCAGCTGATGCATCCTTTCAAGACAGTTTTACCCGGTAGTTTTTCTGAGCAGTTTTTCATTGTATGCTTTTTTACCTTTTCTATCCTATACTGCATAACAAGAAAATGGTGCAGCTGTTGAAATCTGAATACGATTGAGGGTAATGCTTGCATTCGCGTTTCTCTTTAAGCTGGTTGCCGGAAAACGATGCAACGTCAGCATATGCACATAAAAACCAAACAAAACCAAGTTAAAAATGTTTAACAAACCCGACCAAGATGGCTTGCAAACTGTGTAATAATTTTTCTCGTACTTGGTAGCGGATAAATATTCGCAAAATATAATTATTTATAATAATCAAAATTAAATTTATTAAATAATCGAAAAAATAAGAAAAATGTTACATTCATTTTTGTACGACAAAGCTGTGTTACACTCGCCTTATATGTCATTGATTTGATTATTTTCTTATAGTACTACGAAATAACTTCTTCTTCTTCTTCTTGGAGTAACGGCCTTGTTGGTCATGCCTGCCCGTTAAGGGCTTACGAGACTTGTTTCCCTGTTGTACGTGGATAGTCAGTCCTCTCGTACAGGGGAGGGTCCGGTCTTGGTTGGGATTCGAATCCACGCCGTCTAGGTGGTGAGCCCCGGCGCTCATGGGCCGATTTTCTAACCGGCGCTACCGCTCGGCTGTCGCGGACCCCCCTACTACGAAATAAGTATTCCTTTAATTGAATAACAACCATTAATAAACCAAATCTTTGTATGAATGTCGCTAACTGATAATGGAATAGGTTTGGACATCAAAAAATAAATGACATGCTTTTATACGATCATTAAGCATCTATTGAACGAAATCAAATCGAAACATAATTAAGGCGTTTAGTAAAAATTTAATTTAATAAGATATCAAAACGAGCCCAGATTTTGAACCCCCCATAATGAACATTTTTATTGTTCACCTTTCTACGAATGTATGTAATAAAACCAATCCAACAAAAAGAAAAAGATTGGCTCAATAAAATAATATCAAACTATCGCCCAAAACAAGCATCATCAAATTACTACCAATTCGAAGGAATTTCATAGACAAGGAAACAAGGCAAGTGAAAGGCAGAACAACAGTATCTCTTGAGCTAGATTTCGTTTTCGAAGGAGCAAAGTTATAAAGCAATCAATCTAGGCACCACTGGCAAATGTACATAGGACCCTCCGGAAGTAGCCATCTAAACACCGGATCGCCACCGGAGGGATCCGATCAAAAAATCAAATCGAACTATTCAACGTTCGTCGACTCGAAGAGCACTGAGTTTACTGAAGCTCCTACATTTGCTCAACCACCAGGCGCCTCCATTGGGCAACGGCACAAGCGGCAAAGAGAACCTTACAAGCAGGAAAGAAATGCCACTTTTCTCACTCATTTCCCGTCTGCTCGAGCCGCGGGATGCGTCGCTTCCAAGAGGAAAGCTTCCGTTTCCACTTCTTGCTCGAACAACCCCCAGGAAGCTTCCGGTTTGCTGCCAATGAACGGTGAGGAAACTCAAAAAGGAAATGATCCCCATTTTTTTCACGTCGATGGTAACGGTTCAGAAAAAGAATCTCAATAGAAAAAAATACACACACAAACTGCTTCCCTAGCACCAGACAACGATGACGACAATGCCAATACCAACCACTACAACTAGGGGCAAGTGTTGCGAAAATATCATAATCTATAAGCATGCTTGTTGGCATAAAAGAACTTTTATCCCTATTTATTGCTCCTTCCGGATTTTCTTAGTTATTCTTCCCTGTTCTTATTTTCTAGTTTGACACAATCAGGCCCCTCGAAGGGATCGAACTCCACAATATAACTGCCCGAAGCGACTGTGTTGCCATCGTATCATTTGGCATGTGTGCTTCATAGGTATGCTCCCTATTCGCACGACGATAAAGGTGAAGCAACCCGTTGCGCATCGCGATTCCACGAAGCGGCACAATAAATCTTCGATCCAATTTTCGAAGCTTAGTAGGAATCTGGTACGTTTTGTGAGGAGCGAATAAACAAGCAATCGACTTGCCGGGCAATTGTTGCAGAAGTAAATTTTGTTAAATCACTTTCAACCACCAGGTGTGGCCTTTTCCGAACTCGCTGAGAAGTTCATGACACACTTTCGCAGAATGAAGAAATTTGTGGAAATAGATTTGCTACCACAGTAAGTATTTACTTTTACGGTAAGGTTGCAAAAAAATTGAAATAAAGTTTTGTCCTATATACAAATACAATCTGACCGTTGTTTTGATAATCGTATCTTTTAGGACGTAATGTTTAATGTTATGAAAATACATCAAAAGCTCCTTCGGAAAGACTATTGACATAACAACCATCTTCATGTCTTAAGACTTAAACTCGATATCAGCCTTCAGGTGGTAAGGGGTGCGAAAGAGTGATAAAAATCATTCGATTTTATTCCCGCTTGGCGCGCGTGAGAAGAAAAATCATTGTAAATTTTACCGAAAAATCGAACCGTCCCGAGAAAAGGGTTCTTCATTAAAATTTATTTTACACCGCCCAGGTAACACTCCGAAGCAGTAAAGTTTAATTAGTGGTCAATGCCAGGGGCCGGAGAAAAGGGGGGGGGGGGGGTGATTGGGAAAATTTGTCCCTTTTTCTCGAGTCATTACTTGATGTCGGGCGTGGAGAAGATTACTTTTAGTAGATCCCGACGTGAATAAAGAGCGAAAGAATAGTTGTTTGGCGATAAAGCAAAAACATCAAGCGAAAGAAGGAAGTTTCCTTTTGTGTGCTGTATCGTATCAATCTGATCTAAAAAGAATATCAAACAAGAGCGACTGACTATTAACCTTTATGCTCGTTTCTGCTCGTAACAAAAGTTTTGGAATATGAGCGCAAGTATTATGAAAGTAAGAAACACTTCACCAGGTCGAGAAAATTTCATCCAAAACGGCAAAGTGCCCATAAGGCTGGATTAGAGCATATCTTTTGCATCGAATCATGTACTTTAAGCAGAATCTTCCATTACACTGCTGTGTCATCTTATATAAAAATAAAAAGTTGCAACGAATTGCGAACAAATTTGCTTGTCATACGCATTAATTTCAATTAAATGTTGATTATACATACATTTGCAACGAAATAAGAAACATTTTGTTTTACAGTTTTTTAAAATAAAGCTAAAATACCATACTTGTTAATGATGATTGTCCACAAAAAGTTCAACAGTAAAAAGTCAATAACATAAAGCTCGAGGCAACAATACATAAGAAATGTGTGATATCAATGATTTTTGTTTTCAAACATCTTTATGGTTAGTGAATGCTCTTCAAATTAAAATTAATGCTTTGAAGTACGTTTGTGTACTCCAAGTGATACCATTCCTCGTAAAAGTGCGGACTTTTCAACTTCAAAGAAGTCACCCAAGGGGCAACTCATAAATGAAAATGTCTAGCGTAAAAGAAATGAAATGGAAACGCACGCGTTATGTATACGCGTGATCAACTGATGAGACTTACTAACAATATTCTCCACAATAGGGAAAATAGAAAATCAACCGGACTAGTTCTTTTAGACACTGAAAAAGCCTTTGATTCTATCTGGCATCAAGGTTTAATCTACAAACTTATTAAACTAAACTTTCCAAACTACCTAATAAATATTATAAATTCATTCAACTCAAATAGGCTTAACAGAATTCATATTGGAAACTCAATATCTGATGCTTACACACCATCAGCAGGGGTTCCACAAGGAAGCGTCTTATCACCCTTATTATTCAATATATACGTTTCTGATATTCCTCACATGAGTAACTGTATACAATATCAATATGCAGATGATATTGCTCTATCGTCAACAGCAAAACTTCCCAAAACGATAACCAAAACTTTAAACAGAGCTCTTGCAAAATATGCGAAATATAGTATAAAATGGAAGCTAAAAGTAAACGGCGACAAATCTGAAGCTATTTTCTTTACTAGAAATACAAGCCAACGCAAACTACCTATTAGCAATCTAAAAATACAAGGGAACAGAATACCCTGGAAAAACACTATCAAATATTTAGGCCTTCATCTAGAAAAACGAGTAACATTTAAAACGCATATTGAAATACTGCAAAACAAAAGTGAAAAAATATTTAAAATTTTATACTGTTTTTTGAATAAAAATTCAAAATTAAATTTCAAAAACAAAATCTTAGTCTACAAAGCACTAGTTTGCCCAATTTTAACCCCAGTATGGTCAAATTGCGCTTACTCTCATAAGCTAAAATTGCAAAGAGCTCAAAACAAGTTCCTAAAGGCTATACTAAGAGTTCCTCCTTGGTACAGAACGTCTTCACTGCATCAGGACTGTGGTATAAATACCTTATTCCAAATCTTAGCTAACCACAAAACCAGGTTCTTTGATAGATGTGCAACCAGCACCTATCAAATGATAAGGGAACTTCAATCCATAGATCGTCATATCTAGATTATTAGTCAGTAAGTGTTAATTTAGTATGTAGAAATTATTGTATTATTTAGAATAGATGTTAGCTTAGGTTTAGATTTAATTTAACAATTACTCCATTCGAGGGTTTTTCATTCCATCAATTTCTTTTTCCCTCATACACATCAATCCTCTCTTAACAGTAGCTCAAATATGATACACAGCAAATAGCTAGTAAACCTCAACCACAATGCGGAAAGAATACTTCGAACCCATTATCTATAAAAATCGAAAACCCTCAAATGATGTATGAAATGTAAAGAATGGAAATAAATGTATACTACTACTACTGAAGTTGCACGACAAATACAAAAAAAATGTATACGCGTGCAAAACGCCATAAACTTATAATACTTTGGCACATACGAACAAGAATTGAAATTGATGAAGTCCCTGAATATGGGACATTTCTAAAAACCTGTTTTTTTTGCTTTCACTTGCTCCTCTTTCTCTCTCTCTCTCTTCTTGGAAAGAGCCCTCGAATGAAACGTAAAAACAGATCCCACGTAAATCGCTGAAGGTACCTAAAGCCACCTTGCACCTTGCGTTGTTCACTGACTACTTCCGAGAGAACGTGTAATTCATGACTGGCTAAAGAGAGTGATTTATACTCAATCGGTGTAGTTTCCACGGAAACTGTGTGCGAGGTGAAAATTCTTACCCGCTGTAGGTAGTATAGCATCGCACTTTAGTGTTTATTGAACTCATCATATAATATAACATACGAGATGTGGTTCTTCTTGGTATGTGAAGTCTTCAAGAAAAACAACCGATGAAATCAAGTGTAGTTGTTATTTCACCCTGTATTCCGTGGGAAATCAAATTAATCTATAAAATCAATCAAGAAGTAATGTGGTCAACGAGAGAAATCACAAGGAAAATTGTATTACCATCTCGGTATCGCATTTCACATTCATTTCAAATGTTATTCTCACCACGATTGGATCAAACAATATACTTCTGTGTCCATCCCTGAGTGTCACTTCCGATTTCATCATAATACACTGGAGGAAACAAGAATAGCACCACCCTGTTTTTTGCCAATATTTTTATATTTCGTTAAAGTTGGAGCTTTTTCGAGTTCGGTACGTTATTACAATCAGTTTTACAACTTTCCGGTGGACTACGATCGTATTCATGTGGGCTAATAACGTTAAAACCAAATAAGTCATGAAAACAGGGAGGAAATAAAAATAGCACCACTTTGGTTTTTTGTTCAGCAATTGAAGATATTTAAAAACTAATAATTTTAAATGGGTTTTTAAGATATTAGTAGTTAGTATGGAACCTAAACTATAGAAATTTAATTTTATTAGTCGTGTGTTATTTGATTTTCCAAGTCATTCAGAAAAAATGGGTCAGGAACAGCATATCTTCGTTAAAACCGAGCTAAACATCAAAACTGACCATGGTAGCAGAGGGCTGTTCCCTGAAAATTGGTCTAAAAACCTTCCGATTACATATATATTAGTAGGGTTGATGAAACATTCCGGTAACGACGACCACAAGGACCAACTCGGGAGTAAAACCCAGCATTCGGAGATGGATAGGTGAATAATTTATAAATAAGGAGGAAACCAGGTACGAATAATGATTCTAAATCATGCAGAATTCAACTTAAGATGCCAATAAGACATTTAGAGCGAATTACGTTGAGCGGGGAAAACTACAAGTAGCCACAAAGATTCCGCAAGCTCAACATGACAGAGCGTAATGCATTGAAATGGTTGAAATTTGCTGTTAGTTATATTTATTGTTGCGAAGCATAAAAAACAGTTTTTTTCAGGCGAAATAAAGTTCATTCTTTGTTTTCTACATGTTTGGCAATACTTTCAGCTAGATTTTCAACAAGAACCTGGTGTTAAAATGAGCCGCAACGTTAGTGGTGTTAAACCATCGATATGGGGAGCTCTCTCCCTGCAACGAAAGCTTACCTTGCCTTGGATCTAAGTGAGAATGAAGTTGTATGTACTAGAAACAAGATTAATTGAACAAAATTAGCTTGGCTGGGCTTAGACTTCGTTTTCCAATAAAAATATACCGGATTTCACGCGTTGATATTGGCTACAGGTTGGATTCCTGACATAAGAATGGAGCTATCAAGGTGGCCAGCAGGCTCTCTGTATCCTAATCTCATAAAAAACCTTTGGCCTATTCATGGTCATCGTGGTTGTCTTCAAATGTCAAACAATGAAGCAACAATTATGTGCTAATTCGTATTCGTGAATGCTGGGAGCGCCATGAGCAGAACTCCCTAAAAAATATTATTTTGTACTTCCAAATCACCACGTATTGAAGAAATTAGATACAAATACTCTTGTATTTACTAATAAAATCATTAAATAATATTTTAATTGAGGTTTTGTAGAATAGCTTCAATTGCTGAACAAAAATCCAAAGTGGTGCTATTTTTATTTCCTCCCTGTTTTCATGACTTATTTGGTTTTAACGTTATTAGCCCACATGAATACGATCGTAATCTACTGGAAAGTTGTTAAATTGATTGTAATAACGTATCAAACTCGAAAAAGCTCCAACTTTAACGAAATATAACAAATATTGGCAAAAAACAGGGTGGTGCTATTCTTGTTTTCTTCCAGTGTATGTCATCTAACAATAAAGCAACCACTCACCTATCGATAGGAAGCTTTCGATGTGATGCGTCTTCGATGTATTCTCCTTTCCAAGAGCAACGGCGCCGTGACTCGTCCTGATTGACACCGATCACCCAATAATGACAATCATCGTCACTGGATTTCAAGTTAGACAGGATAAGACAACATTTTTGCAACATAATACCCGTGTTGTGTTGCGCGAATGCGTCCAGAAAACTCGGACCCTGTGCGTGCCGGGAGCACACATTCATTTCATCATCAGTTTGGTGCCAAACATATTACGCCTTTGGCCATTGCCAAATTCTAACAATCAATATCGCAGCCCCAAGCAGAGAAGGAATTCTAACCTCCCATTCTCGAGTTGGATGTAGTTCGTTTTGCGAAAATGGACTACCGAAAAGTTGATTATCATTTCAGACCACCACTTTCTCACTGCTGCTCCTGTGTCGTACGCAGAACCCGAGGGTAACGGATTACGAATACGGAATCCCAGAAATATTAAGAAGATCTGTTACGCCACCACCTTGCTATCGTTTTCAGACACTGAACACTCGGTCCAATATTTTGTCCGAAAGCCGGTCCACATTTTTTCGCTGACCGTGTCTTCATACCGCTTCATCTGGAAGGTAAATCCGTCGATTGCAACTTTGCACCCCGAATGCCACCAGCATGATCCTGTCCGGTCTTAAACAAAGACTTTGTGCAAACCAAACATTAAACAATGACCGCATCCGCAAAGTCAACATCATCCACCACCGGCATCGAAGATATCGCCTTAAGTTTTCCCAAACTTCTTTCTCTCAACAGGGTTGACGTTCCAAACCCAGACAGCATGCCCTTGCAGAGTTATCACGAACGCTGGACGAAAAGGTTGCCTGTTTATCCCATGCACGATTCAAAGCTAGCGTCGCAAAAAGTAAGCACGGATGTGGTACTCTGTCTTATCGGAATTCTAATCAAATGACCACACGAGTCCCACCCTCTCCAACACCCTACCTACGGTTAACTGAAGGTGCCTTCGCAACCAACCCAGACGTGTCACACCGAACGCCGACCTTTTCTTGGTAACTTACTTGTTTAGCCCGTGAGCAATTTTCAGTCAGCTTAGTCAGTTCGAATGAAAACTCCCTTTTTTTCGTCGTCCTGCAGACCAGCTGTTTGGTGTACGCGTGGGTGAATTTATCCTTTCGTCCCCGGAACCACGGATTTGAACTTAACGTTTTATATCACCAACATTTATCGTGTCGGTGGGTGTTTCCTGCCATTCGTTGGGACCATTTAGGTGTGTATTGGCATGGTACGCATCCAAACGTGGTCTACCACGTATGGAAACCCCTAAACACTGGTGGAAACTGTTTTACTGAGGCTCGTAAATGCTCCCGCTGAGTCTCGTTGGTTTTCGAATTTATTCCTATTTGAAAAATCGGCTCCCACCTGCCGTTGATTTAATCGCACCAATAGACTTTGACCTCGTTTTTATCGAAGTCAACTGAATTACCCCAAAAAAATTATTACCGAAGTTTAAGAGGAATTGATGTTTCCACGACTTAATTAAATAGACACGCTACACTAAGAACACCGTGACGCCTACTTTGTTCAAACGAGTGAATCTCAGTGAACTTGGGAAAATATGTCCATCAGCTCGTCAGAGTTAAAACACATTAAACAAATGTTGCAGAATAATCGAAATTGCCCTATCCCACTTAAACACACTCAACTAATCGCTATCCGTTCCGGTGAACCTCGTTAATTTATTAATTGCCAGCTTTCTGGAACCATTTGTACATTTCTAGCTCGCCCGCGGGTACTTCAAACTTCCAAGTAATTCATTTTCCGACTACTTTTGTTGTGAGGAAAGGTGTTGAAAATTTAATCAACGCAACAACAGCGGGAATAGAAATTAATCTTGTCTCTCGTTTTAAAAGGCGTCAATTAAACCCATTTGTCAAGGTGACCATTTCCGGTTCCGACTAACTCGGAGCGCGGTGTACTGGAATCCACACAAATACTTTAGCTTCATCGATTTTACAAAGCTTTGCAGTTGGTGGCAAACGGCCCTCCTTGGGCCGGGGATAGCAAGAAAGCATAATTGATGACCAGCGAGAAAATCATCTCCAACACGTCGGGTGTCCTGGAGTTCGACGTTACGGTGGAAACAACTAAAATGGATCCCGCGTAGTTCGCACTCGATAGGTAAGTTTGCTTAATTCCAACACAATTAATTGTTATCAATTTATTAAAAAGTTCCGAGCATCCGAATGCTCTCCTTGGTGGAAACCAAGGAAGATAAACAATGGAAAACATCGGTCCATCTTGTTGGAGTCAGGATCACGCAAGGGTGCTAATCAAAAGTTGTTCAAGAAGTAGGTTCCGATCCCATATCGGTTGCACACTTGATAACCCGCACACATCAGTTCATGGTACGGTGAATGTTTTTTCCGCTTCGAACATCTTTTCGTGCGATCCACCTCCTCCCACAAGAAATCCACGAAGAGTTTTCCCTGAAATCTCTCCGACTTCAAAAACTTCTCCATCGTTCAATATTCCCTCAGGTGCAAATTGGCCATCTTAAAAAGCTCGAAAACCTTCGAAAAATTCGCACTATTGCATCCCAGCTCGACACACACGTTGCACAGCGCACAATCACACAAAACTACCGCAGCATATTGGTATCGTTGGTCCATAACCATTAGTATCGTTCAAGAAGAACAGTTAAGCGCTAACTCAAACAGGTAGTGAACTTAGGTAGTTTCCATCCATTTTAGGGAAATGAGGGAAAATAATCACCTCCTATAAAACTTACCACCACTCATAGAGTAAGAGCATCCGAAGGAAAATGAGGTGCTAGTCTGGGGGAAAATGAGGACACCAAGAAAGCACACTAAAAAGAGACAGTGTGGAGTGCTTTATCAAAATAAAGGCAAAATCCTGACAACCCTCGTTGGGTGTCGTAAGACCACATCACGCACACATATAAACACAAACCCAAACAAACACTAACTTTTCTACTCTCTGGAACGTGGACGACTTCTGTCGAAGTTCTCGAAACAACTTCTAAGTAAATTACGGGCACCGAAATTTGGAACAGCAGGTAATACTTCATCCAGCTTTTCCGCGTGTTCCCGAAACTCCATTTTGGTTTGTAAGATAGACAACTTTTCATCGGTCGTGTAAAACTTCGCGGCGGTCATCGCGAAAATGGTTAGGTGCCGTTCGACAAGTGGACTTCCTTAATGGAAACGCATCTTCTACTTCCACCAAAACCATCCGCTAAAATGGTACCGAAACGGACAGTTTTTTGATGAAAACTTATAGCTTGTTAAACTTTTTACCCCGAGTCCCATCCAACCAGTCCACGTGATCAACGAGGATGGGCAAAAGACAGCGGATGTTTGCCCTGTCGTTGGTGTTCTTTCGTTGTTGGTTTTCTTTGACACGTTTCCCTATCACCCACTTGAGACTTAGGTCGGTCTCGACCGCAGATAAGAGGCCGAAAGGTACATTTACTTTCACCGCGTGACAAAAGTGCCTCGAACTTGTCCACATCGTCACCAGAAAGCGTTGCGTCGCCGGGCCATCAGGCAGTCCAGTAAATCATGAATTACTGTAGAGTGATTAAGATGGTCGCGCCCGGACGAAAAGGCATTTTTCTCTCAGTTCCGAGACCGCAGGTTCCCATACCTGAAGAACCATGGGACGAATTATCGTTATCGTTGTCATCATCACCATCGCCGGCGCTGGCCAAATTTTTCGGGGTGACATGGAAACATAAATTTTGCTGGGCAATTTTCCATCGTTTCTGTCCCTCTGTTTTAGGGTCGGAGATGAACGTAATGGAATGGAAAACAAACAAAATAAGTATAGATCTATCTCTCCATCGTGACCGAACGATTTTACAGGTCGTACTTTTTTCGAATATGTTCAAAGAAACATAGGCGAGTTTTTCTTATTATTTTTTCCCACAATCATCTGCCACTCGGGAGAAGTTGAGGCAGATAGCAGGGTGTGAAAATGAACAAAAAGCAGGAGAAGCCGCCCAAGACATTCAAAATGGGAAAATAAGCATAACGAAAGGAAGTTCACAGCTGGTAGTGCGCCCTTCGAAAAGAAAAGTTTTTACAAAGAAGCATAATAAACTTAACTTCGACGATGGTGAAAATTTATAGCAAAATGTCAACTGACTGTGTTACTGGACTTGTCACCTCGGACTACATCCATTCATCCACATTATTGTATTTTCCTTCAGAAAAATGCCACCATTTCGCCTTTTTTGTGAAAGGAAATGAATGATTAACTAAATTCAGAATTCATAAATCACAACTTTTACGCAACTTTTACGCAAGATGAACACAGTCCACTTAAGGATAAAATATGTTTCATGCCGAGCATTATTTCGAATTTCTTTACGCTCCGCGTTTTTCATCAGCGGGTGGTGTAATTTTTACTTTTATTTATGGCACTAAATAAAACCCTGATGATAAATACCTTTCGCCACCGAACTTAGGTATAGAAAAGGCAAATTTAATTTATCAGCACGATGTATGATTTGTCGTCCCTTTTATCGTTACATTTTTTTAGTTTTTATTTTTTTCTCTGAAACCATAAGTTCTCTATTGAACATAAAATATAGATAAAGATTTATCATACATTTACAAGAATTGTATGGTCTTACGCCACAATTAAATTAAATTTACATCAAAACATCAGCTGCAGTAGAAAACTACTGCAATGGCTTATTGAGATTCACATGAATATGATTTAATTTGATTTTTTTACTTCAAGATATAAAATGAATTTACATCCGGAGTAGGATTTTTATATGGCCAGCGTCCTCATTATCTGCTACTTCAATCCAAAAGATGAAACAGTTTTCGGTGGAAATTCTACATATTCCAGCCTTTATTTTTATTTATTTTTTATGTAGCACGACATCCCCTAGTGGGACAAGGCCTCTCTCCGAAGAGAGTTTGTGTGACCGAAACACAGTATATTATAGATCGGTGGTCAGCCGTTCGTAATACCGGAGGGTGCCAGACCCGAGATTCGATCCCACACCTGTGGTGTGGTGTTTCCTAGCGCTACCGCTGCGCCATGGGCACCCCCAATTTCCAGCCTTTATGTCCCACCGCAATGGATTCGTCAACTTTCCACAAAAAAAGTCTCACAACAGTGAGCCACTGGAGCTGGTAAAGGACTCAAATGACTCCCAGAGCATAGGAATAAAACATTGTAACTGTGCGTGAGACTACCACTTCATAACTATCCGATGACACATAAAGTGGCTTAAAACCGGTTTTTATCGCTTTTCACCGTATACATTTCCCGGTGTAATAAAGTTTCAGATGAAGTGTAAAAGGAAGGAAACTGAGCGTGAAAGTTCTTAAACACCCGCTTAACTCGCCACCAAGGTGGTGGAAGAATGGGAAAGAGCAAAAAACAAAGGAAAACACTTGCGACAAGCATTTTGTTCCCCCACATAGTGTATGTGTGTGTGTGTGGTTCGGTATATGAATAAAAAATAAATTTGAATGGAATTTCATGAATATCAAATTCTCTTTATGCAAATTATGGGAAAATGATGAAAGGATAACTTGACGACTGTGTGTCACCTGGCAGCTTCCCGTACATAAAGCGGAAAAGGCTTTCTCGAGGCATCGTCACGGATCGAGGCCGGTAAGAAAAATGGCCCGATTTTATATCATTTCACGGATCACGCGCTCGTTCGTTCGTTCAGACATTTTAAGAGAATGATAGACCCAGATTAAAGCTTCCGTTTATTGCACCTGAATCTAAATTTGCTTTGAAGCTGGCTTTTGCGACGCTGAAACAAAACAGCAGCATCGAAATTCATCCGTCTTCATTTTTGAACGAAAGCCAAAGGGAATTCTTGTCACACATACATCCACATACTCTGGACAAGTCACAATAAACCGGGGCAGCGACTTGTTCCTCCCGGACAAGAAGGAAGGAAAACTTTTGCCATCTCCGTTCCTCTCACATTTACCATGTGACAATCCACGATTTTCTTCCTTAAAGAAAAACCCCATCCAGGATAGCTCCACCGGCCATAGAATTGCGTTTCGGCTTGAGACCAAAATAAATAACTTTGTTATAACTTTAATCTCGCCAAGCGTCAAAATTGGCCACCCTTACGTGTCATTCGACTTTTATCAGGAAACAGGGAAGAAGCAATTCTAACAGCCCTCAAGGAAAAACGAACCAGATATTTGTGGACGCTCAAGCTCCCATAAAGACAACACCTTAGATATCCACAAGAAATAGATCCTCCCTATATTATGCTGGAAGGAATCACTTAGTATTTCTGTCCAGTCAACGGTGTCTTATCCCAATGTCATTACCTGCTGGGCCACCAAGTTACCAAAGGGTAAGAGCATACCCATCGCTTGCTCCCGTCATTTGCACGAGGGGTGGAAAAATGATGTTAATTGCTAAAAGTTTTCCAACACAGCCACCAGTTCAAGACAGCCAGCCAGGTTTAGAAAATTCACTGGAACGTTCGTAGAAAACTAAGTTAGACACGTTAAGACAATGGGGGATAGGGGATGGCCCCTATCAACTGTCCAAGATGGTACTAATGGACGTGAGTAAAACATTAAAACGTCCCGAAAAACGGCGAGAGTTTCTCAAGAAACATTCGCCAAACTGCCAAACCAACAACAGGGGTTTTCCTAAGCACCTCAAGAGAATATTTACGAGGCATTTTCAGACTTTCTGCTAATGAAAACCTGTTATCACAACGGAAGTTGAATTGGGCAGCGTTAAGGCAACATTACGCCAACTCAAAACTTTTCCTTTCCCGGTGCATCACAGTCCATTGGGACCGAAAAGAATGGTGCTCGTTATGGCAACTACTGGTCGACAAATTTTCAATTTAATAAATGTGTGCTCATCGTAAAATTTAGCTTTCCCTAATCTTCATGAAGCCAATTCTTTTCAAACAACCATTTGTTTCAGGATCCTCAGATTAGCCCAGTCACCCCCTCGTATTTTCTTAATTGTATACGAGACATTTTCGAGACATTTCCATGTTGCGTGGCAATTGTTAACATCGACGGCTACTTCGGAACATTTTTTGACAATGGAGCCATGTAAACGCCTACTACTTTCTTGACGCTTTATCCGCTTAAACATGATAACTAAGAGTTCTTCACGAATAATAATTCCTCACGACCATTTATTTCTAGTTTTATTTCAGGAGTTTTATTCAGTTCACACAAAGTTTGTACACTACCACACAGATTTACTTGATGACAAGTTGGATGAGCGATAAAAACGCAGCCAGCCAACAAGATTTACGAGATTACGATTTCATCGAGAATTACTGGAGCACCAATGATGGCGGAGGTTGTCGTAATCAATTAAAATGTATAGTCCCTTCGTTACATGAGCTGATGAGCGTCTCGTTTAGAAGTGAACACACTTTTCCTACACAGCACACACATCGTCACCCACCGGCTATAACATGCTCCTTAAATTTCTCATTAAACGGCAAAAAGATTAATTTTCTTTCACGCCTGCCGAAAGGGTTGGAAAACAAGCCGAGGAAATCCACATCCACCCACTCGCTAACGATCCATTTTACCTAAATTCAATCATTTTCTTCCTTTTTTCTCACCCATCTTTAGTCAGAAAATTTAAGCAAATTGCAGTTCATTCACTTTTTTTTGTTCGTTCTTTTCTCTTTTTGTGGCACGCTTCCGCTTCCTGAACTTGAGCGCCATTTCGCACATTTTTTTTCATTTCGAAGGTGATGTGAAAAAAGTAGGAAAGCCCCGGAAAGCCAAGCGTCATTCGGTACGGACCTGATCAAGCGAATCACTCACACGTTTCAAGCTTTCCCTCCACTCCTTGTAGTTTCCAAACTTTCGCTCAGTTTTCGTCTGGATGAGGGAAGGATTTTATTCGTAGAGCGGCAATGACCTCGTCTACCGCATGTTGATGTGAAAGATCTACCTCTCTCTTTTCCCGGTGCGTTAAATTCCCTCTGGATCCGGACGTGTGAGCTTCACACGAGCAACTCTCAACAAAATTAACGCCAGCAGAATCGTACTCGGAAGCGAAAATTGGTGGAAACTCCAGGAAAACATAGATGGTAACGTTTGGTTTCGGTAGAAAGTCGCAGGCTTAAATGAAGAGAAAACGTTGGAAGCACACACTTTTCACTGTTGGAAAAGTAGGTGCTTCCAAAGTTTTCTCTTTATTGTCGTGTGGATGACTGGAGTGAATAGCTGCTACCAGAAACCAACGGGTTCCGGCCGAGTGCGAGGGACCTATTGTTTCGTTAGCGGGAAAACAGGATGCCTTCCCTTCCAAACGCTCCTTCAGCTTTTCGTACTCCTTTCTATTTCTGTTCTTGTAGTGTAAGAAATTAAAAAAAAACTTAAAAAAAAAAGAATATTTATACGCACATGAATAAATGATCATGCACCTTCCGTACGCTTCATAAATATGAGCCCATTTTTCATCGCACTCCTGGTTGCTTCTTGTTTTAGAACCTTTCCAATCCTTGTTTACGCGTCACGTATACTACGGTGCCTTGGTATAGTCTACGCCAACCCAGTACACGCATAACCCAAAGCGACTTCGGCATAGGTATATCCCACCTGTGAAGTACAAGGAGGTAAAATGGTAAGGCTTGTTCTGTGGGGAAAGGGGTTAGATATCTCATTTCTGACTTCATACAACAACATTTCGGATGATAAAATCAGTTCAACCGCCTACCAGACCGCGGATAATTAACCCTAACAGAAGTAATTCCAAAGAGTCCAAATATGTACACTCGAATTTGTATTGTGTAAATATCAAAAGCTCGTTAAGATTCATGTCTCAGCGATACGGATTTCCAAGGCTCAAGGGGAATGCACTACAAAACAAAACCCAAAAAAATTATTCAAGCATATTGATGATGGGGGAAACAGGAACATTTAAAATAAAACCAAAAAATACTGAAAATACTTCCGTACCGTGTATGAATCTGACATCTGTCACCGAGAGCAAATATGTCACACATGCCATAACGTACTAATCCAGATGAAATTAATTTGCCACCATTCAACCATTCCGGCTAATTTAAATTTTGCTAGTATGTCGCTGCTTCTCTATCTCGGGTCGTTCATTCTCGCTGTTTGTGAACAATCGCTACAACGTAGCAAGGTTCACTACTCCATTGGCTTTGATACCAGATTGCCCAACTAGCCCTTCACTTGAAATAACAATCCTGGCACATTCAATTCCATCCAACCATTGCCAACTCTGAGCAAATTTATGAGGCCTCCGATGGTATCGCTTTGGGCAGGAACTCAAACAGGCGCCGGTGAGGTCGATTTCCACGACACAGAGCGAAGTTATCTCGAACGTGACTCCGTTATCTCTGTTTCACCTTTCCTTCGCTGATGTACTCTCTCTCTCCCACTAGCTTCACGTTTGCATATTTCGTAAACAGATTAACTCACCCATCATGCTAAGGAGATTCAATTTCCGTGCCATAAACTGACGTTATCTTTGATTTATTATTATATGCCCCGTACGACCATCCATAGGATGCAAAAATGAAGGTACGAGTGGGTGGCATGAGTATAAGCTGTCGTCAAACAAATGCTTTATCGAAACGGGTGCATAAATCGGTGGGCGGGTAAGTTATCATCACCGATGCTGATTTTCTTTTCCAAGTGTCATATTGTGAACCCACTCTATAGATGTTGCTGCATAGGCATCCGTGCAGCTCAGATGGGGAAACAAGTGTTCGTATATTAGTTCACAACGATACCACCGTAATCAAGCTTGTACCGCCCTCGAAGGATGTTAATACACTGACCTTCGCGTCATTCAAGATCGGAATGTCAGCTGAACATAGAGAGAAAGCACTTCAGCGATCCACTTGGCCTGTAGGAACGGTTTTTAAGGAGTTTGTGAATCGTAAGCTGTCTAAGAACGCGGTGCTTGCGGTCACGGACGATCGCCACCCTCCATCTTCAATCACAACACCAGTTAGTACAAGAACCGAAAATTCCGTACTATCCCAGAATATTACCGACACATTGACCACATGTAGCGCGAACCCACAAACACAGCAATAGCTGTTTAGTGCCACCACCATAACGTATCCTTCCCCAGCACCGCCTTCGATACCGTTATTATCCAACGCACCACTAACACCACCTACCGCCTCTCCTGACACGCCGCTTTCGTCGTCGCTAACGGTTTATTACCAAAACGTTCGGGGACTGCGCACCAAAACTACCGATTTTTTGCTGGCCGCATCTGCTGCCACCTTCGATTTAATCATCCTAACGGAGACATGGTTAAACGAGCAAATCCCGACGCCGCTCCTATTCGATGACCACTACAACGTGTTTCGGACTGACCGGAATGCTGTTAATAGCGCATGTACACGAGGCGGAGGTGTACTAATAGCGTGTACAGCCACACTTTTGGCACACGAGGTACCGGTTCATTCCAGTCTGGAGCTTGCAGTGGTGGCTGTGAAACTACCGGATCGTTTGCTCTTCATTTGCGCTCTATACATCCCACCTACACATGCTTCGTCAACGGATGCCTTCACCCAGCTAACAAATGTACTAAATTTGCTAACTGACCAGATGAACACAAAGGACATGCTTCTCATCATGGGCGACTTTAATCTCCCGGGGCTTATCTGGTCGATGGGGGATAACCATCCCTTCAAGCATTATACGGCCACGTCGACCTCTGCATCGTCATCCTGTTTTATTGACTGCCTGGCATCGAACGGTCTATTCCAGCTTAGTTGTGTCCGCAACAGCCTAGACCGTCAACTCGATCTGGTGATCGCCAACGAAGGGTTGGCCGAACTATACCCAGCAATCCAGAAAAGCGTAGTTCCACTGCTCCCTATTGACCCTTATCATCCAGCCCTCGAATTAACCCTAACTCTTAAGATTAATGTAGCAAGTAATGCAAGTCGATCTTCCCATTCTCGTCCTAGTTTTAGTCCTGTTGGGCAGTTTAACTTTAACTTTAGTAAGATTAATGTTCCAAGACTTCGTTCTTATCTCTCAAATGCTGATTGGAGCCTGTTCCAGGAGGCCACCTCTGTCGATGTTGCTCTACACTCCTTGAACCACATCATCACCTCCGCTTTCCCAATGTGCTGTCCCCGCCTGAAACCCCCTCCCAAGCCACCGTGGTCGGACCGTATGTGGCATGTGTTGAAGCGTGACAGACGGCGGGCGCAACGCGCATGGAGTAGTTCCAACACGCCGCATAGGAAACAGGTGTACAAATACGCCTCAACTGCATTCCGCATACATAACCATGCTCGCTATGGTTCTTATATAGCCAGAGTTCAACACCAACTATCCCATAACCCCGCATCTTTTTGGCGATTTATAAATTCCCGTCGGAAATCCTCGTCCATCCCGTCTACAATGACTTTGGGCAATGTTAGCGCCTCTTCACCCACCGAAATCTGCGACCTTTTCAAAATTCATTTTTCGGATACCTTTGCGAATTCCTCTGCAACCTCAACTCCTCGATCTGATGGTTTGTCTAACGCGCCTGTGGGTGTCTTGGACATTAATAGTGTGGTGCTTGACGAGGCCTCGATACTCCGGGCTATTCGCAAAATTAAGGGAGGATGCTCCCTTGGTCCTGATGGTATTCCTGCCATCATATACAAATCTTGTAGCGATATCCTTGCCCCTCATCTCTGTAAATTGTTTAACCTTTCCCTTTCCTCCTCCTGCTTCCCATCCTTGTGGAAGTCTTGCTGGCTGGTACCAATCCTAAAAAAAGGAGCGCGTAATTCGGTCTCTAATTACCGCGGTATATCCAAAATTTGCACCTGTGCCAAGATCCTTGAAACTTCTATCCATTCCCATATCCTCTCCCATACCAGCAGAGTCATCTCGTTCAACCAACATGGCTTTCTGCCTAAACGTTCTGTCGTGACTAACCTTATGTGTTTCGTCACTCGGGCCTCAGTATCAATCGATGCTGGTCTCCAATTCGACGCCATCCAGACGGATTTTAAAGCTGCCTTCGACAGGCTCCCCCACGATCTGTTGTTGGTCAAGCTGGAGAGACTGGGATTTGGCAACCCGATGTTGGCCTGGTTCGAGTCGTTTGTATCAGATAGGGTATATCACGTCAAGTTGGAATCTGCCTTATCCGATCAGTTTTCTAGCGGCTCTGGTGTGCCTCAGGGTAGTGTCCTTAGCCCTTTGCTATTCCTCTTGTTTGTAAATGATGTTAGCCACGTACTTCCTCCTGATTCATTCCTTATGTTTGCTGACGATCTAAAACTGTTCAGTCCTATATCCTCTGTAGCTGATTGTCTTGCTTTTCAACTCCTTATTGACCAGTTTTCCATCTGGTGTTCCGCTAATGGATTATCCCTGTCCCTCCCCAAGTGTGCTTCGATCTCCTTTTGCCGATCTGGCCGCCCGCTGCAGTATGAGTACAAGCTTGGTAATGAGCTATTATCCAGAGTGTCCGTCATCAAAGATCTTGGTGTCTGGATTGACGATCGGCTTTCTTTCACTTTGCATCATGACAAAGTGATAAGTAAGGCTTATCAAACTCTTGGACTCATCCGACGCATGGCATCTGATTTCACAGATCCCATGTGTCTCAGAACCCTCTACTGTAGCTTGGTCAGGTCCCATCTGGAGTTCGCGAGTGTCATTTGGATCCCGTCCTCTCCTTCTGTCATTGCAAGGTTTGAAAGCGTCCAGCGAGCTTTCACGCGCTTTGCGGTTCGTAGAGTGTTTGGTCCAAGCACCCCGTTGCCCCCCTATGCTGTCCGTTGTCAGGTTTTGAATCTTGAACCATTGGAGCTGAGGTGGCGGGCCTCTCAAGCTCTCTTTGTAGCCGGCCTGCTATCCCAATCGTTGGACGTTCCCTTCCTTTTATCCTCCCTAAATTTTTACACCCCATCACGCCCACTTAGACCTCGTCCTATCCTCTCCCTGGCTAGGCGTCGAACCCAGTTCGGCGCCAATGACCCGTTTCTCCGTGCAGTGCGGGAATTTAATGAGTCTGCTGATTTGTTCGACTTCAACACCTCCCTCTCCACCTTCCGTGCCAACCTTCGCCATTCTCCTTCCTCATAAACTGTATCCGTTCTATTCCTGTTCCATTTTTGCAACATCGCCATTTCCATCACTGTTCTGTTAAACTGTATGCCCCCGCTAAGAATTTATTAGATTTAAGACTTTATAGAGTGTGAAGCTTGATGCAGACACCAGTAAGCCAATAAATACAATACAATACAATACAAGTGTGCACTATCGTAAAAATGTCTCTGTATACAATCCGAATTCAATTCCATACCGGAGCATAAACTTGGACCTTATATTTTCATAGAGCAAATTTCCAATACTTTTGCTTTATCACGCAAATAAAAAGGAACTCTATCACGACCCGCTGTAACAGCAATAATGCTTCAATACCAATGTCTCTAACCTACCTGTTCCTGCAGGGCGCTTCCCCAACCTTCGTAATGTGTCTTCTTCCGTCGTAAACTTGTCCACTCACAATTTTGATACGGAAGCAGCAAGAGATTCACCAAATTCTAGTTCGTCAAAGTGGAAAACTGTAACATCCAAAACAACTCAAAAAACCAAGACAACAGAAGTAAACACAAGGAATCACGTTGCACGAATTCACTCTTTTGGTTGCAACTCATTTTTGAGATAAATTTCGACGAAACGGCAAAACACCGAAAGTGAAGAAACAACCAACTCACCGAATCAAAGCGTACTTTCAGCGCCCTAACGGCTGGTAAAGTTCGAATAAAACCAACTACCTTTTCGAAAGAAAATGTTTCAAATCTCGCCCTTTCTCGTTCCACTAGGAAGTTGCGAGTCGCTCCGTCTGACTCCAACAATGAGGTCGATGGCGTTGATGGCATCAACTTATGCAACGTTCATGTGACGGTTGTTGCTTACGTTTAAAAGAGCTTAACCCTTTGCTGCCTTCTCCTATCGAATGTGTTGAAACCTTTTCGAGCGCGGTGGAAAACTTCGTCAACTGGCTCGAGGAAGACTCGCTAAACTATTCCAATCTGGTTCTCTTTTGCAAGCCACTGTTTTTGTAATCGATTTCCTGAATGGAGTTGGAGGCTATATGATACAAAAAATTGAAACTTAGGGAACAAACTTGATATGCAGTTTCTTCACTTCATTGATTGTAACAATCTACGACATATACATAAATTGAAAAAGTGATGCTTCAAAAAACTTCTAACATCAAGTATTTGATTGAGCGTGATTTAATTAATTGAAGAAAAAGTATGCCAAATAAGAAACATCTCTATACGGAAATCGTTAGTTCCGCATCTTTCAAATCCAAGCCTCTTCCGACAAATTGATCTTTTTATTTCTCTAACTTCCCTTGTTTGTTGTTAGAAAATTTACCACACAAACAATCCCTTTCATCAAAAATAAAGTCTCTTAAGCTTGTATGTTTGATAATTAGCTTATAGAAACTTTGACCTTCTTGGTCATTCGTCTCTAAAAGTCTCGTAAGCGACGAGGGAATTTTTCAACCCTCGTTTTTCCGAAAAAGGAAAAAAAATGCATGTTTGAAAGGCGTGGTTCATCTCCTTCTACCGGTTACTGTACAGTCTGCCAATCTGTTTGAAAATATTTACAATTACTTAATCTTTCAATGCACGTGTACTCAATTTCTACCCCATGATGTAATAATAACTAATGGCTTAGGTTTTTGCCACGATCCAGCACATAAAAATGGATTAAAAAAATTAGAAACAAAGAGAAACGAAAGAATATTAAAAATACAGTAGAACCAGTAAAATGATCAAGCAAAACAAAAAATCATTAATGTTTTGTCCGCTAAAAGTAACGTGAAAAATGAGCAGGTAAATTTTTTGCCACGGTTGGTAGCAGATGGTGGAGTTTTTTCGTCTTCTTTTATGTTACTTGTAAACGCAATCTTGCGATGAGAAATCTACACTTAATTAAGCATCGCCATGAATCCAAGATAGGCCAACAACTGTTACTGATGAACAACAAACCGTTTGTAAGTCAAAAAAAAGCACTTAGGACTAGTTATAATTTATTTTTCAAAAATGGAAGAGTCTCCATTATTTTACGAAGACAAACTTTAGAAGGTACAGTCCAGTGAAATTAGCTCGCAATCAAGAGTTATTTAAAACGTAAACACCTGCTTGAGGTTTAGTGTCATAAAACTTTGACTTCACTAAGCCCGAATCAATTTCACACACTAATAAGCGTTCCCGATTGATGAATTATCGTGTAGCTTCGCATATCAGCCCGTCATCAACTTGCGGCCACCATTAGCATAGAAATGGGAAAAATGTTAATATACGACTTTAGAACATCACGGGACTCATCCCAACGATACAAGGGTGATGCAAGAACCGGTTGTATAGTGTGTCGTTATCATCCCGATTCCGACAAGCGATCCGATCTGCCGAAAGTAAAATGCAGATGTTATTTGACATATGCCTAAGGCCATCTTTCAACGCGACCAAGGTATGAATTAAATGAATAAAGCCAATGAATTCCGTTCAAGAATAATTTTAGCTGCAAGTTTGCGGTGATGATTTCGAAGTGTATTGAACCTGTGGGATGGGAATACCCACAGTAGGTAGTTGGTCATAGTGATGTTTTAGTTATGGGGTTCATGGAGTGTTTAAACGATTCAAGCAGGAGATCAAAATTATGGCCAGATTAGTGTTATCCCGAATAACGCTAAAATGTCATCGGATTTCTTACAGAACCATTCAAGGAGGCACTAGAAGGTTTCCGGATTTCAATCAATGCTTTTCTTACAAACTGATTCGTGGTTAACCTTTTTTAAAAAAAAAGCAAAGCATACGTTCGTAAAAAATAAACAACATTATTAAAATATAATATGATCGAAATGTTAAACACGTCACGTTTTCAAGCACAAAGTAAAACTCTTTCAGGGCGCTGATGTTTGTCCGTGGCACGAGAGTAAAATGAACGTCATTAGTTGTTTTTAGGAATTACATTGGTTTCATTTCTACGGCTAAACAAAGGCACACATGCGGTCTCATCTTTTGTAGAACCCTAACTCGTGACCAACGCGCTTGGCACGTACTATATGGTTGATTTTATCGCCTTTTGCAGCAGCAGCATTTATGTAGACACTCTTCTGGTCCTTCGCTAAAGTGTGAGCGAGAAAAAATAAATTGAGCTTTAACTCATTTATGATGCTTACGTTCTATTGAATCTAAATTTCTCGTGCAACGTTAATGGAAGCCAACGGTTGAATATCCTGCCTCGCTGCGTTTAAACAAAACGTCCACGAAAAGGAAGGAATCAGTCAATAGATAATGAAAGACCAAAATGAAGTTCAAGTGAAAATTAAACAACCATCACAAATAATTTTCCCCTTCATTATCTTCGAAGATCATAAAATATTATTGTTTCTGCTTTCAACACTGTCAGCAGATGAATTAGATGGGTCTAAAGTGGGCAATTCATTCGAAGTGCCCTTTGATAGTCGATCAAAGAGCGCTCCATCGATGTGTCCTATTCCTATCACTAAAAACAGCATCCTCGGCGAGCTTGTAATGGTAGATGTAATCTCATTTTCATCATCCACCCTTCGCACCATGGTTTTCCCCCCAATTCTACCGACCGGTAGCGATTCTAGGTCAACCGTGAAGTTTTCGCACGACCGAAAATCGAAACAGCAGAAGGCAGGGAATGAAAAACGGCCAGAAATTTCACACCAAACCGCACCACACACCCGCGAACGGCACTCGTCCGTAAACCCATCCGGTTGCAATTAATTTTCTCATTAAATCATTCATCGTGTCGGTGAGAACCTTTTGTCCGAAAACCCCTCCTTTCAAATTGGAGCCCCCCGAGGGGGAGGAAGTTGAAACCAGCTGTGCGTGCGACACCACATCGCACATTCCACCGAACGTCCATCGGCAGCATTGTCCAATGAGGGTTGCTCGCGAGTCTCGAACGCTCCGTTCGGTTGAAAAATCCACGAATGCCTGATGCACAAATCGTGACGGTACGTTGAAATTCAATTAGATCCGAGATCCTGCGCCGTATTCCAAGTGCGTCGTAGCCCTCGGCGGAAAAGAAACCACAAGCAGGAGACGATGAAACTGGGCACAAAACGCCCATGGACTGATGAACGCCACTATGAATTTTCCTGTTTCGATGCCCTGGGACGGAGACACACTTCAGCCGGGAGCCATTATAATGGAAAGCCAGGCTAACTTCTGAGACATGGCTAGGGGAAAGCTGTGAACAGCTTCGCAACAAAGGTGTGAACAAAAAAAACCATGAAACCGTTCGATGCCACACGTTTTGAAGGATCCGGTTTAAGCGCATTTTTGACTTCATTTTAACCATTTTTCCTTCTTTAGGCTATCGTGTTGTAGAAATTTGAGATCCTAGGAAAATATTTGAGAAGGTAATTAATTAATGTAAAGTTATTAATTAATTTGCTTTTCCATTTTCAATGAAAAAAATGTCTGGATGCCTGGTTTAAAAAATGTGAAGAATTTAAAATAGCAAACAATTTTATTTGAAATACCACAAAAGCCAAAATCAATAGTTAAATAAACTGAAACCGGCTACAGACTAACGTCTATAGGACGAAAGCAACCAGGCGTCTCCATCAAAATTAAAAACATAAACATAAAAGCACCATGTTGGTTCACATATCATTAATTAATCTATTTTTCCTCAAAATCAATGAACGATGGTGGGGTTTTTCCCCTTTGCCATCCTTTTTCCATCACTACCGAACAAACCGAATTAACCGAGTTCACCAAAGATTCATTCAGATTTACCTTTTGCCAATCGAGCCAAGCGTCCAAGATAAACCAACTACAAAACCAGACAAGGAACGTTTTCGATGGATGCCTTTTTGAGCTCCAAGAAGGTATAACAAAATGAATTCTTACCATTATTCTCTTGACGCAAAAGGTAATTGTTCATATCGAAAAAAAACTCGTGGAGAGTAAGATGTCGTAATTCCAAACGAATAATATTATGATTGAACTATAGAATAGTAATTGTAATTTAAGTAATTTTTCAAAGTCAAACGAAATCTTCTTATTATTGAGTTTCAAATCATGAATCGTCGCGTATTACGTTGACCAAAAAAACACCAGGCGCCTCCATTGACTCAAGAGGTTTTCAGTATTAAGGAATGTTTTAAAAATGGGCAAAAATGATAATGTACGTAGTTTTTTTTCTCTATAAGCAATACGGCCAGGCCGTTCTTTCTGAAAAAATAAATAAAAAGTTTTTTTTTCTTTTCTGAAACGACTTTTGTTTAATTTTTCTCGCCTTGAAACATTACCCAAACATCGCAACCAAGATGTAGTAATCTTCTTTACTATTTACCTTCCCACACAAACACACACGTAAACCCATCCTACCAATACCCACCACCAGTGTCACCACCTGGCAGCCTTGGAATCAAATTCACCCTGTTTACTTTATTTCCCTCGGTGTGCGACAGCGTCCCAGAGTGGAAAAAATTACGACCCATGTCCTCGGGGCCTAACTTTTATGATTACATTCTTCAATAATTGATGTCCGTCGATCGGGTCCAGGGGATGCGGCTGGTATCGGGGCAGGGTTTGCGAGCTATGCTCTCGGTTCGATTCACAATCCTCGAAGGGATTCCTCCATTCCTCTGAGACTTACACTTCCGCTTGTGTAATACCACTCCGAGTTCCAGGTATCGAGTCGATATACTTTTCGGTGTGTTCGCTAAATCGCCGTCAAGTGAATGTCTTGAGAACCTTTTTCGTTTACTCCTTTCACTCACGAACGATAGGAAATTTACATCATCTTCCGTTACTCACAGAAACGGTAAAGTTACTATGAGAAAAAAGAGAAACAGCAAAAGTTTGTCCAATAAAAAGTACAAATTCGTAAACGAGCAAAATAATTATCTTTATCACCTACATTCATTGTTGCTGTGATTGACGGGTTTCACTGATGGGGGTGTTTGGGTTTGTTTGAATAAAAAAAACCAGAAGGGCAAACAACTCGGTGGTCCATGAATGACACATGAAGACAGAAAATAAGGTCAACGTCGAAGCCATGTGCTGGACGTACAGGAATAATGCGACAAAAATGAAAACATTCCAAGGATCAGAGCGGAAGTAAAAATGACATGCACAAAGCATGGGTCGGTAAATTAAGGTTTGTAATTCTGATGTCGGTTCATGAAGTATTCTCAGTACTCATCTTTTAAAACAATTTTATTTCAAAATGAGTGACATCTGCCACTGCTGGGGAAGAAAGAAGGCAAAGGGACCCATTACAGGACATCAGAAGATCCCAAACTGCTCGTCTATTGCTTTACCATTCGTGCTACGCCTTACAAATTAATGAGTTTCGTTTTTCGAACCACTGGTTCCTTCCAATTGAAGGAAAGGAGCAGGAAAAGCTGGCTGAAGGTACGTTCCAAGAGTTGTCGTTAAATTTTATGCTCGGTTGTTAAAAAAAAACCCGTACTGCAATCTCATATCCACGTTCCACTTTCGTCCGGTATTGTTAACCAATTCCTACCAGCGCCATATGGAACGTAATTACGACACCAACGGAAGCCGTCAAACCCGTGTGCAAAATGAGCTCTTTATTTGCCGCGGCAGAAATAATGAGCTTCCTTCCCAGCGTTCTCGGTTTAGTGGCCACAACACAACTACACAGAGAAGACAAACAAGTACCCAACATTCGCACTCGAAATGGGTCATTTCGGGACGCTTTAACGAATGACGACCTCGTTTATCATGATCGTCCTAGCACCTCCATGTCGACAGCTCTATTGACAGCACGTCAATGAGCGGTTCCGGGTTGGCCGGAATATTTATCTTTTATTTTTTACACCTCCAACAATATCCCTCTTCGGCTTGGTAACATCTTAATCATCCACGGTGGAAAACTTCGACCCATTGTGCTACTGCCCCGTTTTGTACGCGGTCCTTTCCTGCTTTTTGAAAGGCAACGTCACAATCGATCGTTGAAACCGACATCAAACTGACGCTTCCCCCAAGCCGACGTTGGTGTTCTTCGAACTTTTGTGCAAAGTCCCTCAAAACCCCCGAAAAAGCGGCGTTGAAACCTGTCACAAGGACGCCTTGTTAATTGACTTTATAATTATTTCACGGTCAGCGCAAATTTTCCCTACTTTCGGATGAAATCGTGAGCGCAGAAACTATAGTGAAATAAAGTCTTGCTTTACTCCTCCCATTGGAAATCAATTTTTGGAAAGCAAACTTTGACGTCCCGCGCGCGAACGTCACCTTGAGGCTCCCGCAAAGCCTCCGGTTCCGGTGGAAACCGTAATCAAAAGTCACGCTGACATGAATATAACACTTTCTGACTTCTCTCACGCCCAACGTCAATCGATTCTTAATGGGATTATAAAATTAACTGAATAATTGATGGCCGCGCTTGGCGGTTCGTGCTGGTGACGATTCATTGGTAAAATTGATTTCACATCATGGCAGTATGGGGTATTTTCCAAAGTGTGATTGATTGCTTCCCGTAAGTGTGTATTTCGGCGAATGCTTAGTGTGTGTATGTGTGAGTGTCAGTGGTTTTTTCGCTGTTTTGGCCTTTAACAGAATGCGATCAACATTTCCCAACAATCAAGCAATTTGCAGTGCCCGTCGACTGCTAAAATCGTCCGGATGGTAAATCCACTCACACAGACCGAAAAAAGTGATATTTATTAAAAGCAGTAAAACGAAACGATCGAAGGACATTTAATTTTATTTAGAGCGCGCCTCAAAAGCATGGGTTGCATCCACAGTGGGAGCAATAAAAATCAAATTTAATCGTCGTGTGTGACCTCGTTTGCATTTCCATTTTCTCGCAAGCGCGCCGCTTTTTCAACTGATGGTAATTTTATTTATTGCGATTGATTTGAAATAGTGCCGCTATTGCATTTTACGCACCACAAATTGAATACGTACAGGGTAGGTCGGGGTAGGGTCAATCTACATTCCGTTTAATTTGCTTACTCATAAAACTAGCTAGTGTTTCGCAATCGCGATCATCAATCACAAGAAAAGTTTAGGCCGAAATCGAGAATGAAAATAAATGAAATAAATTTTTGCATAACCTTTTTCCTAACACACTCATCAATCAATGAACATTCTCCCATGTCAAAGTCAAATAATTGTCTTTTCAATTTATAAAGGGTGACCGGGGTATTCCTATCTTCAAATATTTACCCCCAATTTATTCATTCTACACGCCACTTCTGGTGCATGCTTTCGCAGAGCTTTCTGACACCAGACATAATATCGTCATATTTGAAGAGCGAAAAAACCGCCACCATTCTGCATTCCGTTTTACCATCGAAGCCATCGTTTGAAGCGCTCCAGTCGCGAATGTTTGTCAACAGTTCGAATTTGTTTCCCCAGTTCCACCGCGGGGCCATGCTTCTACTGTTTGCCATTTGCCGCGATTCGAAATTGGATCCATTTCCTGTCAGCGCCTCGTATCGAAATCTTACCGTTCGCGTTATGCAAAGGCATTTCCGTTCCAACGATTCGTTTGATGGTGCCATCGTATCAATCACTCCGAAAGCGTGATCTACCGTGCTGGTAGCGTAACGCCAGGTAACGTAGAGAATCCATCGGAACTCGCTGCCGGCAGAGAACTCGGTTGCATGGATAGCTTGGATATACATATTTACCAGCTTCGAACAGATGCCTCCGCCAGCTTCCGCCGATGCAAGCGATGCAAAATACGCCTTGTGTGACGAAATTTTCAATTTCCGACGGCACTTTCCATCACACCGCCACGTGACTCCAACATTGTGCCCCGCGCGCTTGAAGTATATTCCAATCAAATGTGTTTACATTCGCTACTACATCTTGCTGCAGGGTGCGATGGGCAAATCCGGACGGTAGGCAGTCTCGATGGCGTGTTAGAATATAACGAGTGGGAAAAAGAGTCGGCGAGTGGATGAGAAATTGTGTTGAGATGCCCGACCGATGTGATATCGAAACCAATTTGGACACCGGAACTGTCAAAAAATATTTGCAGCGTGTGCAAATAACACCATAAATTCAACGAGAATTATTGTTGGATATAGTTTTCGGCACTTGGTGGAGTATTCCAGGTGAGAAATGCGTTCGCCAACATGCGAATTCCGCGGAACATGCCCAGAAACAAACTAAGAGATAAAATGTTTTACCCTGTGGCTCAATGTGGTTTCTTTCTCCTGATGTTGACAGGTACTAAAATGTAAATGGACACATGGACACTCACACCGGCGTCCGTTGGTCGGTGCGCTTATTTTGTCAACAATATATAGCCTAACACCACGTCCCCCATCTTATCTCGCCGACAACAAAGTAGTGGGGAGGGTTTTGGTGCACGTTTTTATCGTAAAAGTGGACTTTGCAGTGGATAAATCCCCGGAAGCCATGTTGAGTTGTAATGTAAAAAACCCAGAAAATATTACTAAAGATAGCAGTGTTAGGATGCAAGTATCCGACTGCTGCGTGATGTGCACCCCAGAGGGTAACGCACACACATGGTCCTGTAGCTCGGACATTGTAGTTGTTTTACATGTAGTCTCATTGTGCTAAGCCATGGCCACAAAGGAAACAATACGTCGGATGTGGACCAAAATCCGTGCTCTGTGTGCAGGTTGAACAGATCCGACCGATTGGCCGGAAGGTCGTCGAAAACATGCTCCACGCTACTACAAACAGCCCGCTGGTTTCGCTTCCGGCGCTCGCTAATGTAACAAATCCAGACCTAGCACACCATTTGCTTCCGGAGGTAGAGGCTGGAGAAAACTGTAGTTGATGGTAGGGTTATGCCTTGCGGCAGAAATGTCAGTTAATTAGTGTGGCTTTCCGACCACCCTATTTCGCATTCAACGGAGCCCTCCCTGTCCACGTGTTTGCCGTATGCGGGCAAAGATAAGCGGAATCCTGCTATCGAGGAACCAATCTAAACCACGCCTTTGTCTCACCCTGCCTGTCCCTTTGAGCAACAGTGAAGTTAGCCGGAGTGTCAATAGGAGTTTACTTACCCAACTAAACTATCGAAACAAAATGAGAAAGTGAGATCTGTCGGTAATGCTTTGATCATTGCGGGGAAAAAGGTGTGCCAGTTAAGTGATAAAAATGGGTTCCTGCGGCAAGTAGAGTAAGATAGCTACGCTGTCTTGGTGTCGCCCGTAAAATAGTTTTATCGTAATGGTACAAACCCCATTGTTGGGCAACCTAGATGCTCCAACACCAACACAGCAAAACAATTATGCGTACTGCGTTAGTAACCGAGAGCCACAGACTGTTACGGAGAAATTATTTCAATTCAAACATCGTTTTCTAAACGGTAACTCTCTAAGCTTAAGCCAGACAACAATGTTTCACGACGACTGAGCATTTTAATAATCGGTGTGCTCGATTTTCGGTTAGTGCTGGTATGAATCTTAATTACTGAACTCTTATTTTACTATTGATTCTAGTATATTCTCACATATTCTCACATCTTTTAAGTTAAATCTAATATTTTGAAGTTTATCTTAAAGCTATCTTAACCTTTAAAATTACCCTTTTTAATGTCGATTTACCTAAATCAAATGCATCATAGTTCTGTACATCATAATCTTTCGAAATCTGTTGCTCATGATATGAAGTTCATAACATAAAAATAGTTTCTATAAATAGTTTAAAAAACGTATTTTTACATATAAGGTTCTCCGAATGATCTCTGAATGATAAAAGACTCTAAAGGATAGAATAAATTTACATTCTCACAACTGTGAATTATTAAAAAAAGGAAACCAACCAAACGATAAGTCGCCTTTAGTTGATCGAAAATCCATGCAGAATGAAGTACCGGGAAGATGACTTCTGCAAAGTATTGACACCTGCGGAATTCATAACATAAAATATCATGCGCCCAATTACTCCATTCATCTTGCTGAAGCCATAAATTGGCGTCCATTGTGTCCTCAAGTCGTCGAATTTCAATGCATAAATATGCGTACGAGGAAGTATCCACTTAACACGTGGTGCGTAAAACCTTCCGCATAAATCACGCAGTCAAATGAAAAAAATGTTTTCAATAAGTGGCGAACAAAATGAAGAGACAAACGATGGTTTCAATTATAAAAAATGGTTTCACAAACAATGTAAACAGCAATTGTGGGAGTTCTCGCGGATTTATTTCCAACTCACTGCAATGAACAAAAGGACCGTTGCATCCGTTAAAGGAAGCAAGCACAAAAGGAGGAAAACAAAATAATCCATCTGTCTTTAACGAATCGATGGAAAAAAGGAGTACACAGTCACATGAATCATTTTTAATGCAGAAGCATTGTTAAAACTACGCGATATTTTTTGTGAAAATGATGGGCAACCAGTGGGAAAAGCTAGTATGGTTAAAAATTAAACAGACTTAAAAAGGATACTTCAATCCGTACGAATCATGTTATACATTTTTCCATGTGGAAAAAATTAAGATGAGCTCTCTTTTCAGCTAACTTTGTGGAAGTGGGTTTGCAGAGTGAGCATGAAATGAAAATTTATTGCAAAACAAAAGAAAAGGTTACAAACCACAAGGTAATACGAGGTTAAATATCAACACGGATTGTAAACGAATTATGGGAAACGAAAATGAAGTAAGCCTTGATTATATAGAATAGATTTTTTTACTTCCTTGACATCAAATAAGCTTCATTTTAGCAAATCCTTCACTTGCAAACGTTTCAACGAACTACCCCAAGAACTTGTCCATGCAGTTGCCTTCGCTGCAGCATTTTGAAGAAAACCTCAGCAGAAAACATACAAGAAACGAACCGCTTCAAACAGTGCCCCCTGGAATGGCAATGGAAACCTTATCGCGCTCGTCCTGCCATTTTTGGTACTCGTCCTTCCTTTGATACTCTAGTCGTCCTAACGAACAGAAGGACCCCTAGTAGCGTTCGCAGTTCACGCAATTCGATGCTTCATTATAGGGATTACCATCGTTTTTATTTAATCTACACTTTGAAGCTATCTGTTGCCCCTGGTGTCGCATTGGACAGTTCTGCTCATTTCGGTGCTTGCACAATCACCATAAAAGCACCACTCCAAACCTCCATTCCACTCGTCATCGACCCATTATCAGTTAACCATCCTTCGTGAGGACGTTCCCTAAGTGTGTATGTGTGTTGCTTCACTTCATGAATTATGGTTATTAAAATCATAACTCATCCGCTGACGAACGAAACTGCAGCAACCGAAAACGACTCCACGAAGGACCGAACCGCGTGCGGTTTGACATTTACAGCGACTTCCATGGCCTGGGAAATCACGGTTCGTTTACTTGATTGCTCCAATGGTACGCGGTGGTTGCGCTGGTGGATTAAAGCATAGCTGGAAAATAGTTCCCAAACCGCCTGATCCCACACCGTCAACCATGAAAATGCATCCAATCGTACGACCCCCGACTGCCTGGCCCAACGGGTTTGTGGTGGTCTTGGTTGCTTCCGCTGCTCCAAATGTCATCAAGAAGAGCCAAAATAAATTCTGTCAACTCGCTCAGTCAGTATTGCGACAATTTTTTTAAGCTGAATAACTGGTTGGATGAATGGACAAATGTAGTTTCTACCTCTCAAGAAAAAAATAAGGAGGATTACAAATGGATTATGCTATCAAAACCTTCCCAGAAGTTACAAAATAAATCTCTACTGCTGCTGAAAACGGCTGTGATTAGACTCATCGTAATTGTGAATATAATTACTGTATTTACATTGCTTCCTTTGTATGACAAAAACCCCATTTGTTAGACCGCTTTTTTGCAAATGTTATAACTTCGTCAGTTTTGAAGATTTATCAGATCTGCAAACGGTTACATTTGAACATATTTGTCGATTAAATTTTGGTGTTTTTGGTCTTTTAACGCACCTCTCCACCATTCCTTTCCATTGTGTGCTAGATATCATATACATTTAGTCACCTAAAAAGTCAATAATTTCATATTTTCATAAGTAAAAATAACGCCACCAAATGACCTGGAATTAATTATGTCCCAATGGTTACTAAAACAATCAGGTTGGATTACTGAATTAATTCAAATCACCTCAGCCGACAGGAAGGATGCAAGCACGTGTAGCACCTAGGAATGATCTGATCGATAATACTCCACTGCGTTCCATCGCACTGACCGGCTTCATTACCGTCGGACAATGGATTCCTTGAAGTTCGAGTCTATGGTAGGCGAGAGGCTCATACATTTCCGGTTCAAGTATGTCACGCTTGAGCGGCTCGGGGAATGCATTTCTCAGATCTCCTCAGTAGATTCTCGGGTTCATGAATATTTCGGCCTGCATTGGGTAAACCCCTTCAGAATGATTTGCAGTGGGAGGCAACGAAGAGTAATGGTGCATAGGGTATGTTCTACCCGGAATCGAAACATCGTCGAACGCGTGATCAAAAACATTCCCATCGTTTTTAGCTTCAACTGAGACAAATGGAGGACCGTAGCTCGCCTAGGAAGTTAATAGATTAAAACTATCTTACAATAAGCCGACATAAAGGAAACCGAAAGTGAGAAACCGAAGCTCGTAGTTTCTATACACCAATGGCAGCATGTGCGTACTTCATTAGGAAAATGTTGCTACCATCCTTTTCTTTACACCTCCTTTCCTAATTGCGGAAAAATAATAAGGCAAAATCTGAAACTTTACACAACAAAAAACGTCATTCTACTGAACGTGTAAGCTACTCTTACCCGTGTCATTCCGGGAGATCATCATTATGCAACATGATCCCTAGGTCCTGCCAAAGGTCGACCGACATCTCCCAGGCATTCCATCTCTCCAGAGTGAAGATAACATCAGAAACCACCAACGTGCATGATCTCACTTTCGTAATGAGCAACAAACTGGGTGTCTTTTGATGGGGATATGCGTCGTAACCCGTTTTGTGATGAAGACCCCCGGAGTTTGCTAGAGCACCCTTTACAATCGGCACCTCGAATGATCGCAATTAGGAAGTGAAATAATTAAAACTGCTCTCCTAACGAGATGCTCTATTTTAAAAGGACGTGAATTACAAAAAAGTGGGTGAAAGAATTCAAAGTCGGATGTGTAAAAAATCGGAAAAGGAGAGTGCATACAGGAAGAGGAATCAGGACGACTTGTAGTGAACATTTTGTGTACCCTTCCGTTTTTTTTCCGGACGTTAGTTATGTTTACAGAAATTCACTAAGGATAGTTTCTTACCGGTTGTATTTGTTATTATTATTATTTTTCCTCTCCTCACATTCACATAACTTTGTGGAGTTCCTCGTGGAATGTAAGTTGTGTACTTGTGTACCAAACAAAATTATTACAATTAAATTTGGCCCACGACACGTTCGCTTTTCATAGTAATTAATTAACTGGCGTTGGATTATTGCATAATCCCCTGCTTGTGTCATCTTCAATTGTTCGTACCATAACACATATATGCTCCTGAGTCCTGATAATATGCTGTGTCCTGTCTGGAACGAACACTTAAATCCACCTAAAATTCGTCCCCAAAAGCGAATATGCGAAAATCTCACACACGGTGCGGATGAGGACTTTCCGGTGTGGGAGACAAAAGTAACCAAAATATTCGACAATTAAGACACGAAGCACTAGGTTGTGTTGGTGGTCCGCGATCAGCGTAAAAAAAAGGAAAACAAGGGAAATCCTATTTTTCTCGACCTCGAACGTACTTCGGTCTTGGCTGAGCTTAGCGAAGTTTCAGAATCGAAACTTTTCACGATGGTTATACGTTCTTTGTTTCTTAGTGAAAAGGTAACTATTTTGTCCCCACGTCAATTGCGTAACCTTTTCCCTCCACCCCCTTTGGAAAAGTTCTATTTGCGCAAGGTGAAGTACAAGGCCTTGGTTTGTTTGTTCGTTTTGCGAATCAGATTGTTTCTAGCCATAATGTGTGCATTGTTGCGATGTGAATGCAATTTGTACAAGTTTTAACTCAAATTTGCGGAATTTTATTAATCCTGTGGAAATCTGGGTGTACCATTCGAACGGATTTTACCGGAAACAAATTAAAACTTATTGACGCTTTTCAGGAAGAGAAAATTTTTGAGTGTTCCATTTTTTCACAGGTCGACTGGAATTCTACCCTTGGCACTTCGAACAGCTATGAGCTGTGATATTTCGAGAACTAAATCCAAAGTTTCATTCGTGTCAATAAAAAATAGCAGAAGATACGCTTGATTAATTGTGCCGCATGGAAATCAATTGGATACCGCCATATTGCTACAGTCTAAATTATTCGAAATTTTAATAACTGACGCTCCGGAACTACCGACTAAAAGTTTCGCCGTTTTCCAGTTCAGTGTGAAATGTTTGAAGTGAAATTTCCACCTAAAGGAGACTCTAAAAGCCCACATCCCTATAGCTCACAACACACACACAAACACGCGCAAGTCACGAGTAGACCGCATTTCCAATTCCACGTTTATTAAAAATTCCAACATAAATACCACACTTGATCGAAAAGGGGATGAGAATGGTTTAGAGCCACGTGAAAGTGCATCCCCACGTGTGAACGTACCCGACTCGGGGTTCCGGTTGAATTGGTGTTGTTCGCTGCGTTCACACCACGATTGGAAGCTGCTCAAAATGGTGCCGATGCCGTGGTGTCGGTTCGTCCGTTGTTGACGTGTCAAACTTGCAACGCCGGAAGTGAGAATGCATTCGGTTGCGCTGTGACTCGTTGTTGCGTTTCTGGTTGCATTTCGAATCCGACATGTGCATGCGGGTAAAATGAAAAACTGATGTACAGACAATACTGCAAGGATCTCTGGTCTTTCGGTGAGTCCGTAAGGTAGGTCGACAAAGCGAAGGACTAATGGTTGTTCCCTTCGGAGGAGGTTGTAAAACAAGTAAACCACAAAAGCTTTTTAGCGGTCCTTTTAACCGCTTTTTTTCAGCACGCTACGCAAATTTTTGCAGATTTTTCAAATTCGTGAAAAGCTACTTTTTAGTATTTCTACGTTTTTGGTTTTTTGAGCTAGCGGAATGATGAAGAGGTGTACAAAAAAAAACAAAAACGTCAAAAGATAGTCAACAAATATACTAAAAAAGCCGTTTACGGATTTGAAAAAGTGCGTTAAAAAGAGTAGTCAAAAAGACCGATAAAAAGCGTTCGGGCAAGATTCTTAAGCAATGTATTGCAGTGTTAACTACTTAAGGTTTATCGGAAATAAGGTTTTAAGAGATCGAAAGAGGTATGATTGCAGTTATTGAACCTTTCCAAATTGTTCAGCTGTACAACTGCTGCTTGTTCTCTTTCTATTCTCTTGCTTGTTACTTTCATCAAACTATAAATTAAAGCGGTTCGCAACAGCCGAGCTGTTTTGCCAGTTAGAAAATCGGCCTCGACCGAGACCCTGTACGAGAGGTTTATTATACAAAAATATGGTTGTACTTTCAATGTTGGTATTTCAATAAATTACCACATAAAGCTGATCATTTTCCCACGAAACAACACCCGGATTCGAATTATGTGCTGCTCGATTTATTCCATCCAACAAATCGCACCAAAGCAAAGAAGGAATGTTTCTTGGAAGGGTGAATCTTTTGTGCGCAAGCGATTTAGATAGACCCAATTCACCCCAAAAAACACCCCCCTGGTCAAGCTCTCCACATGCATCTCTAAACGAACCCTCAAACGATGAAACCAAAAGATTGAAGGGATCATTTTTCTTCGATTGGTCGATTGTTATTGGGTTGCGGAAAAAGGTTTCCACCATTCCTGTGCATGAATATTGATGGTGACAAATGATTTCGCCTCATTTATGTCTTATTCGAAGGGTTGAAGATTTATGGTGGGTATTGAAATTGATTATCTCTCGTTGGGTGGCAGATGGCCAGTAGTTTTCCAGAATTAAACACTAGTTTTTTAGCTTTCCTTCCGGTGGCGATGCTGCAATGTCCCAAAATAAAACATATCCTTCGCGACGGAGCGCCATTGAAAGTTAAGGCTATCATTTGTAAAAATTGATTGGAGATCAAGAAACATTAATCTCACTTACTGAATGATGTATTATTATAGCAAAAAAGCTTAAGAGTGTTTTCAAAAGATTTTTAGTACCTTTGAAAAGATACACTTCCAGTTCACCAAAGTTATTTCTATAGAAAATACCTAACTTGGTAACGGTTGGTATACAGCTTTGGTATTTGAAGCTCAAATGAATTAAAAGTACTGATACGTCCAAGCGAAGTGATTGCCGTTTGTAAAAAAGTAGAGAATCGTTCGGAAACATCTTCCGTTCAGTTTCATTATTATCAGACGATGCTCTTGTAAGAATTCGTCCGTCTCTCTACTCGCCCTAACTAACCGTCCACAGCCGGTTCCGCTTCGTTAGTACCAACAGCTTAGTTTCCAATTTTGCCAATTTTCTCCCAACGAACGACGAATCCTCAATAGGACGCAGATTTTTGTTGGATTGCACTGTTGCGAAGCGAAAATTAATGCCTTATCTCGCAATTCTTCGACCGAGTGCCAATAAAACCGAATTGAAGCGAAAAATGAACTATTTCAAGCCAAGCATAGAGCCATTGTTCCCGGTTTCCATTTCCCATCCTATTAAAGAATTCCTTCTCGGTTTACAAGCGTGCATAAAGTCAGTCGGAAAAATGCCGAAACTACACTTAAAATGCCTTTCGTTGTGGGACGTTGACATCATCGACGGCGTCGTTAGCGTCCTACCGGCGCAATCATGATCGAGAAAAAATCCCCCGTCCTCCACACAAACACACACAAAAACATTTCAGAGGCCATTCCAGATACATTTTCAAGCAGTCTGTAACGAGAAACATGTTCTATGCCTCCCTGTCTGCAAACTTTATGGAAAATAAAACAAAAAATGAAAAGAAAACTCTACACTTCTACAGACTGTCTGTTCGTCACGTTCTTCCGTTGTGAAGAACGTTGCAAAAATTTGCTAAGAAAAACACTACCTCTACCGGACGTTGCTATACTCCGTATGAGCCGCCTCTCGAGGTTCTGGCATTGTCACTGGGCAAAAAGCACAACTTTCTTTAAAACAACGTCTCGTTAGGCTGGTCGAACCCACAAAGTCTGTTTATATATTTAACAACCAAATTTTACGAACGACTGCACAATTCAACACCGAAAATAGTTTTACAGATTTTTACTACAAGTGTTCCCAGTTCCAACCAGTGTTCCAATATTTTTGTAACATACCCGAGCATGCTGCTGCTGTTATGATATCATCTGAAAAACCCTGTAAGCAAACAAACAACGCTGAAGCTTTAAAGCATTCAATCCATTATGTTTTGCATCTCTTAGTCTTAATTTCATTAGAAACATAAACAAAACCCATGCATTTATTTAGTAGATTGAGTATTTATTTCAAAATGTGATGTAAAATATCTAATAAAAGAGTTCATTTAAAGAAAAACATGTACGGTAGTATTGTGCTCATATTAGAATGCTTTTCAGTTATTTGGTACGGCCATCGCGGTTCTGATATTTACCGTATCTAATCATTCTAATTTTGTAATACTCAGTGTATCCCGCAATCTATATAGTTTTGGAAATCATTTTGCAAACAGTTACACCGTTGGCATCATTCACGTTCAATTATAAATTAAATATACCAACTTAATCAGGCCCATCGAAGAACCTTCCACTAACTGTCCTTTGCCTGCTTGTCACGCAAACTAAATCAAGCGCACGTGTGTTTCATATCAAAACGTGATCGAGATACCGATAGTCATGTAACACACCGCACCCGTCGCCTAAAACATATGTTAATGGGCCTAACATGATGCCCGATGACGGCCGCACTGTGTTTGCGTTTCCTGGACAGGTCAGATTCGATTACAAATTTCCACCTCGACCGACACTACATACTCTCCTCAAGAGTGACGAACACTCCCAAACTGGAGTAACCTCAAAACCGTACGGTAGGTCAAGGAGCAGGTACCTGTTTTACCGTCACCGGTAACGGGTTTCCTTCTCAACGCTTCACCTGACGAAGAACTTTGTCGTTCGCGTTGTTTCCTTGCTGAAGCTCCTTGTGTTACCATTTAGTTGAGTAGAAAACAAAGTTGTCGAAAATGGAGCCAAAAAAGGTAGCCATCACTGTCGCCAGAGACGACAGAAGAATGGCCGCTGAGGGAGGAGGCAGTGAACAGGGAACGTTGTTGACATTAAGATCCTTTACGTAGAAGCCATTGACAAAAAAAATCAAACAGCCAAAAGCCGGCTGATGTTAAAGAGGGAAAGAAAAATCGAATCGGGAGGATTTCTGCCTACGCACAGCGTGGTGTCCTTTTATCAGACCCTCCCATGACCTAAACACACACTGAGGAACGCGCATCACAGCGAGCACAAACATGCCGGGACGTCTTTCATCTGTCAACTACAGGAAACGATCAGAACGTCACCCGGTTGCCACACTGTGTATTTGGTGGTGCGTTTTTCCCATTCGGTTCGTTGACGTTGATCCACGCCGTCGCTCTGTTCGAGAAAGCTGAAGTAGGTTTACGTGGCTCACTATCCTAACTGAAGCGTTCATTTGCGACAAGGACCGGAAGGCAAAAACATAATACCAACAGAACAGCCAAAACGAAGCAATCCGACTAAAATACCGGAATAATCCCAACACGGATAACTAAGAAGAGTGATTGAAGGGAAACCCCAGGGAACAAACACCCTGAGAAGAGAGAAAAAGAAAACACTTGAGCCCGAGAAAGAAAATTGAAAGTGAGACAGGAAACGTCACACCAAACAAAGCGTAGTGCCGCATATGTTGACCAGGCCATGGCCAACGTCGTCGGTTTTGAGGATCCAGAAGATGGATCAAGGAGTAGACGACACAATGAGGGAGACATAGATGCTGGCGAAAAAATAAGTAAAAGAGAACTCATAACAGTCAGGCTCTGTGACGAATCCATGTTCCACTCAGAATTCAGGGAAGCTGACAGGGGTTTCACCCAGGCCACTTAAGCTCCGTACCTAAGAAACACATGGATGTCACGAATGGATGATATGAGGATGTCTTCTTTCAGCCTTCTCAACTTTCACTCTTTTGTGGTTTGAGCTGTGAAGTTCCTGACACTTCGCGTATCATTTTCACCGGAGGAGGCAGTGAGCAACCGAAAAACGGAAAACATGGAAGGGAAAATCCTTCCCCGTGTTATAGAATGCAAAAACAAAAGTTTGCGACGATGACACCCACTGAAAGTGGGCTTGGGAAAACATTCAAATATACTACCATCGCAAAAAGAACACACATGTCCGTTTGAGGATGCATCTTTGCTGTGGGTTGGAAACTGTTTTCACGAAGCTGTGGAAATTTTTATCCTTTTTCCCAAGTGTCACTTGCTAAGTGCGAGTGCGGCACAATTAAAATGGAAGCCAACCCGGTTGACAGAAATTTAAAATTTTTGCTGGTATCATATAGTTCCAGTGAGAGTCCGCGCAATCTGCCATGGAAAAACTTGCTGTAACTACATGACAGCTGCAAAAATTTTTTGTCAACCGGGAACAGAAACACGGTGTCAGGGAACTGTTGGGTGTTTTTATGTTGGTGAGATAAATATAAAACTAATTTGGCAAATGAAGATTTCACCAAACTTACTCCGTGATACGTCTTTCTAAAAATCTTGTCTTGGTTTAGTAACCAAGTTAGCTACATTTAACTTGGAAATAATCCATAATGAACTGCTTGGATGCTAATGAAACAATTGATTGGCTCTCGGGCACACATATCCGGCTCCCAGAGAATCCCTCTTTTTAGACATGTACGCAAGCCAAAACCATACATCCCGTATTTGGGGAACCGTATTGCTTTGTTGGGAGTTTATTGCCAATTAAACAGACATGCAGTTCCACCTTCATAAACGACATGCACTCCCACACGTTTGATCTTTAATCACGAATACCTTCCCACTTGAGAATACGAATTATATCTCCCTCGGTATTATTCCTTGGAAAAGCAATGCACAGTTTAGCAATGGGGAATCTCCTCACACAAACTAGTGGATTAATTAAGTTCTCGCAATACGGTCTCGACCCGGCTTTCCTCCGATATACGATGGGCCTATTTTAAGTAGCCCGATGCGGTCGTCCAACGCCTCTGCTCGACCGCTAGACGTAGATTCAATTTATCGATTGGCTCAATTATCACAATGAACCCATCGGTGTTCTGCGGAATCGATAATCGAGACCCGGAGGTCCGATAATGCTACCAAACCGAAACGGAAGGGAACGGGTGGAGTTGATTGAGCTATTTCGGTACATATGTGTGAACGTGTGAGAGAGTTTTGCTTGATTTTAATTATTTATTCCTTCCCGTTCTAATTATCTCATTCTATACTAACGAACGAGAATGCTAATGTGCTCATCGAACAGTTTGAGAATTTATAAAACTTTTTACATTGCCAGTGAGCCAACGAAGTAAACATTTAAACGTAGCGGGTAATTTCAAACTATGTACATTTGTAGGGTTCTGTTATATAGACGGACAGCGCCACCTATATCTCACTATTCAAACCAGGTTTATTTTGAATTTTTCTTACACGCGTACTTTAACGGTTGGGGGTTCGCGAAAGCCGAGTGGTTACGCCAGTTAGAAAATCGGCCATTGAGCACTGGGGTTCACGAGAAAACTGACTCCCCTGTACGAGAGTATTAACTTTCTGAGAACACAAAGGGAAAAAGTCTAGTAAGGCCACAACGGGCAGGCATGACGCCAAGATGAATAAGCTTTTAATAGTTAATGTTTAAGAAACAAAACAAAAAGAACTATTAAAGACAAACATCAACAATCAATTTTACTATTTTCATTCCATGATCCAAAAAATTAATAAGACAATACCACCATATATAGCTTACACGGTCCTAGTTCTTTATTTCGCATAACATATAAAATCCGATGAAATGCTACAACAAATTTCATAAACAAACATTTGACCCCATTTCTTGTTTTGAAGGTATCGACTTACATTTAGCAAAGACTTACAATAACTAGCATTTCGTAAATGGCTCGAAGGCCTCCTGCTAACGTCTTCTACGATGATCGTTCACAACTAAAAAGGACGGAAAAGCGAAATAAACATAAAGGTGAACAAATAAAACTCATCTTACGGGTAATGTTTTCTTAATTTTTTCTTCTAACAAATACCTTTATCTAAAAGAGAATAGCACTGCAGCTGCTGCAGTCGGCTTTCTCCCTAACTCCCTACCGATTTCTGATGAGAAATAAATCAACTGACGAAAGTAAACGGACGTATTCGACTGATCTTAAGCACTAGAACAATACTACTACTAACATCGAAGGCGGTTACACGTTAGAATAGGGGATGGAGCCGTGAATCCGCGTCTGTATTGATAGTCAGCTTGTCGGCAGGTGCCAAGGCATGATTGTTTGTGAATAATATGTTGCCCAGATGTGCCACATCCACTGTGGACGATTTAAGGCGTAGTACCGAGCGTATAGCGCGAAGGAGAAAGGTGTTAACATTGACGACGTCATGCACGCATTTCCGTAAGGCATACTGGAGTGTATAGAGTTTTCAAAGGTAAAGACTGTAATTATGTGGCGCACTCGCGTTGCGCGTGACAATGAAGAATACCGATGCTATTGCGTGCTGTGCTACTGTAGAGTGCGAGCGAGTGATCCGGCTGAATGCATTCATGTATGGCTATTTGAACTATTTGAACGTGGTTCTGTGATCAGCTCGTCGGTTGATTGATTTGAACACATACTTTTTTTTACTCCGTGCACGCACAGGCCACGGTGCTGCACGCACTAGTAGATCCAGTTCACCGGAACCCACTGATGCTCGTGTGATAGCTGCTCCAGTGCTTCCGTTACCTGCCGGAATGTGTCGTCAAAGTCCTCGTTCACGATGACCATGTCCAAGTACTTGTCGTACTTCCGCTGCAGCAGTGCACTTTCCTCCACCGCCGATATAAGATCGTCGTCCTAGGGGGTCACAAAAGGATTGCTTGTGAGTAAGGGAAGCTTAACAGTGTGCCAACAGGCTCGCCATGGGCTGTTTTCATGCACAACAACACATTAAACATCCATGCAGAGCTGCGCCGCCATTACCTCGTACAGCGATGCCAACGATTCCAGGGTCTTTGCACGGCGCGAGCTGAAGCGAATGGAGCTCTGTCGATCGAACTGTGGGCAAAAATACGCGGCACATATAGGGGAAAGAAAAACAAGGCCAAACACAAAAAGTAAATAAATTATTCTCCATGCAATGTTAGTTTTGTCAACCGAAGTTTCGTTTGTTGCATGTTTCCGAGTGGTATATCGTGGGATAAACAACCCTGAGTCAATATTAATGTTGTAAACAGATCAACAAACACACACAACAAACCGGAAACAACATACGATCACGACGTCTTTATCTTACATGCAAATTCCTCGTCGATCCATTCGCGGATCTACGCTCGGAGTACAGAAGCTTCAGCTGTTCCATGCCCGGAGCCGCAATGAACACCACGAACGGCATAAATTCGGGGCTGTTGTGTAGTGTCTTCAGGGACGCCGGTGAACAGTCGAGTACGCACATTTTGCCTGCAAACAATTATCGAAAATTGACGGTAATGGTAATGTTAGCCCAATTTGCCACTCGATTCGCAACCTACCCTGCCGAATGACGTCACGGATTGAGTCGAGATGGGTCCCGTACAGGTTGCCGTTGTGCTCGCCGTACTCCAAAAAGTTATTCTGCCGAATTTCCTCCTCCATGTCTTCACGATCGGTAAACCAGTACGCTTTGCCCGATTCCTCCAGTGGACGCGGTTGGCGAGAGGTATCTGGAAATGGGACGGCAAATCACAATGTTATGCCAGGATTCTCGAACGTTAGGTGCTGATGAGGGGGCACGATTCCTTACGTGGTAACACAGAACCAAACTTATCCGGATCGCTGTTGATCAGTCGGTTCTTGAGCGTACGTCGCCCAACGCCGGCCACCCCAACCAGGACCAGAGTCTTTCGCTTAAACGGGGGCATTTTGGTAACTTCCTCGTACAGCATCAGATCCGCCTTATCAAACTCACTGTTTTGCTTGGTTTTGTACAGAATCTTTCTCTTCTTTTTTGAAATCTGTTAAAAAAAAAAAAAGAATAATAAATGTTGAGTTTTCAAAATACCGCATCTGCCTCGACGTTATGCCTTTTACATACCCTAGTTCCGCAGATGCCAATCTTGTGCACGAAATCCGCCTCCGGTGGGACGTACGCCTGCCGACGCTCCTCGAGCTCCTGCGACGGAATCAGCCCGGTCGGACCATCCTCTCCGGCGTGCTTCGCCTGCCACCAGTTCGGGTCCTTCACATTAATGATCTGCAGGATGTCGCCGCGCAGAAACGACAGCCCAATTTCCTTGCACGGCAGCAGATTGTCCTCGTTCGGATCGTAGTCGAACAGGGCGCGCATATAACACTGTGGGGCCGAACATAAAAACAAAACAACCAAACCAGTGTAGAGCTTTACTCCAAACCAAGCGGAAACATCTACGAGCTACATCTACGAGCCTAACAGTCGCCTAACGATCCTAGCGAGCACGTGGAACTGGTTCTCCTCCTAACCCTGAGCCATGGGGCTATAAACTACGTGGTACGTACATACATTGCAACATCGATGAAGTGCACTTTTAGCGTGTGGTGTTGTTGTGGGGGCGACACGGTGTCACACTATACGTTTAGCTCGCGTACTTCGCAGCAGTGTGGAGTGGGTCAGCAAGAAAAACAACGGAAACCAACACAGAACCAAAACTACAAGAAAAAAAAGCCAACCACGCCAACGGAACAGGAATGTTGATAAACTCGGAACGAAGGAAAACTTCAAACAAGATATGAAGGGTGAATTGTAAACGGAAGCGGGAAACGCCCTTAGAATGCGTTCTTCGTTTCGTAACAGATAGGTTTTAAGTTGAGTTAATATGTACAAACAAAACTAAGGAGAAGGAAAAGAAAAACAACTCACAAAACTAAAACCACACTTCAACGACAAACGCAAGGTTAAGGGTGAAAACAAGGGTGGCACACTTAAATCACACACACACAAACATACAACCCCTCGGATGGAGGGCGGGAACTAAACCAAACCGAACTAAGCTACACAACGAAAGTGTACTAAACGATACAACATAACTTAAACGAAATAGAAAGCCAATGAAGGCGGGAACACTCCACTTACCGTCAGTTTCTTGCCCGTGTCTAAGTTTCGTCCATTCTTTACCTGTCCACCGGCCATGGTGATGCGGGCGGATTTCATCTCCTCCTCGATGCTCGGCCCAATCTTCAGCGTAACCGACTCCTTCGCCAGCGAGATCTCGGCCTGCAGCTCCTCGGGCGTGGTCACGGGCACACCGTTCACCTCTAGGATGACGTCGCCCGGATGCAGCAGTCCCTGGCGGTCGATCATGCCCCCGGCAATGATTCGGGCCACCACCAGCTGGTTGTGCTCGTCCACCTCCACCGTCAGGCCGAGCGGTTCGTCCGGGTTCCGCCGGATGCCGACCATCTTGATCGTTTCGCCTGGCATCGCGCCTGCCCCACCGTCGTCCACTGCGTCAAGGTCCGTGCCGTTGGTGTCCTTCGGGGCGCCGTTCAGCGATGGGCTGGCCGCCGACGTGTGACTGTCGAGACTAGGGGAGCTGGTTGATCGGTGCGGCGTCGGTGGATGCTGGCTCAGCTTCGCTAGCTGCGACACACCGATCTCGTCGTGCGCCTCGACCAGGGCCCGGACGTGGGGATAGCGGAAGATCCGGGCGAGCTCGCGGGCGTGCGGGTTCCGCGAGAGGCTACAACGATCGATCACTTCCTTCACCAACGGTGCGTTGTCCACTCGCACTGGACGTAGGGGCGCTGGTGCTTCCTCGAGTTTGTCTTGGATCTGCACCGAAAAAGGAGGTCGAACGTTAGTAAGGATTTGTCCACGTGCAACACGAATTCAACACAACCACCCCGAACGGCAGCAATGGTAGTACTAGGGACCGCGGGCGCAATCCAATCCTGCCTAGAGTAGTTCCCCCCTACCGAAATCACCAGACAAACAACCTGCGAACCTTGTCTCACTCGCTCGGCACCGTTTTTCTCCAACCACGGATGCGAGTGTTCGTGTGTCTCTTTGCGCCAGCGCGAGTGATCAAGGTGACGCAATGTTGTGTGGCATTCATTGACTCCCTCCCCGCATGTTCCGCCTAATTCCAGCGTGAGCACAGTGAGGTAGCATAGCACAGGTCCCCTCATTACTTTAGGAGCATTCGTTCACGAGAACAATGAAAATAGCTGGTGAACTATTGGTCAAATGTTTGCAACAATATTCTCGAAAGGAAATACCCATTCCTACATAAGTTCTGCTTGTTTTGAATTTCAGTGAACGAAAAGTGCATGAAATTAAATTCAAGATTTTTTATTTAAAAATGTTAGATTTCTTGCTACATAACATTTTTTAAATAAAGGAACAACATTAAAACCAGGCGAAAACCCCACATGAAAACGAAACAAAAACTTATCAGTGAGCGATAAACAGAAGGGAAGATGCGTTATTTCAAAACCAGAGCCAACCCTGGAGTGAAACATAAGTGACATAAACTGTATTTCGTTCTAAAACCAATTCTTACGATATGCGAAACGACCTATTCACGACCGTTCAATTAAATGTAATTAAAATTAATGTAAAAACGTGTCCTATAAGAAAGATCCTATAGAAAAGCGACTTTTTCAGAGCTGTTGGTAATTAAATTTGTACATTCCTGGTGATACTCGACAATTAAACTGACAACGGACTGATTTATCCACCTATATATACTGATTGATATACCTGTTTATATTCTGCGATTTCCCACCCAATTCGACAAAATATTGGCAAACATCTTTAGACATTTAGACAATTTAGACAGCCCCGTCGGGGGGAAGATTATGAAAAGGTTTTTAAAAATTGTTTTCCGTAATATAATACACAAAGGATGTTTTATTTGTGAGAGTCTTTTTTAGGAACATATTTTTTATATTTTAAAAATATTTTTCAAATGGTGCTGTAGTTACGGCAAGCACCGTGTATGACCGCGACACGAATGTGTCGTAGCGCGCGCACGTTGATCAACCACAGACACACGTACGATCCTCCGCACGTATGGTATGCAGCAGTCGAACAACGCGATCGCTCCGAGGTCGTGTTATTCGTAAATGCAATTATTATCTCCGCGCGCTACTCCGGAGTCCGGACACGTCTCCACCGCCGCCGTTGCAACAGATTGGCCAATGAATTTACAGCGCGACGCGGTGTTAACGCTAGAAAGCGAACGTTCGCGGCAAAGATCGACGATCACATGGGGGGAAAGATCACAAACATTAAACCGGGGCTTGGTAGTGCGATGAATCATCGCAGAGCGGAGACACGTCGATTGATCCGGCAAGTTCTAACGAGCAAAAGGTTGTGATCTTCACGTTATGACGATTCCATCTGAGGGAATGGTTCTTCTAATGGGCTATAATGTTTCTCCTAGTTTACGTCGCTAGTTTACGAAACCGCCAGTAAAATGTACCGTATGAATAGCAAGTTGAAAGTTTAATTTTCACGATTGCAAAGACCGGTAGGAGTGAGATTGGACCGAAAGTGTAGCTCTACACGGCATTAAAACGATGATTATCTGCCACTACCCGCGAAAGTTTAATTAATATTCTTACCGAACTGTTGATTGTATCGCCAGTACAAAAACCCCAGCCACAGCACGGTAAGCACACCTTCCGGAGGCACATTCCACCGACCGACTAATGGTGAAGCCGAATCATGCACCTCGGTTGGGAAGCAGCACCGACTTACGGCGTATATCGTGCACGGGAACTAAAAAGTATTCGAAAACTGCAATCCAACTTCCCTCCGAACAATTCGTGCCATGTTTGAAATGGCAATTAAGCACGCGATTTACAGACATTTAATCCTCCCGGGGTTTGTTTTGCATGTCACTGTCTGGACACGGGCATTGGCACGAACTCCAACAACAGTTCAACCTCATTACTCACTCGAAACAATTTCAATTATTGTGCCTAGAAAAACCCGAGGTACAAGTACAATGCGTGTGTGCGATACGCCCTGATCTGCCGCACGAACATTCAAATTGTTAGTTGTAAATACTACTGGGATGGGCAGTGAAAATCCCTGCTAATGAGTTCATTTGCACCTCCAAATCCCTGCTCCCAGATAGGCTCTATCGATTGATTCGGAATTGCTGTTCCTGGGCCATTTTAAACTCCCTTTCCTGGGACTCGGGCTTTATTCATCCTAAGTGAGGACCAACAGTAGCAAACCACATTTAAAGCCCACTGTTACAGCTTCCATTTTAAAGCCCATCGATGCATCATTTTTAAATCCCTTGCCCTTTTAAAACCAACAAATTAACACATCATTGTCAATGTTCGTTCAACGGAAGATCATTTCCGGGCGGAAAATATTATCCTAATTGTACGACGTTCCACATCGCTGCTGGGACCTTTGAAACGGCGAACAGGAGTGGAAAAGAAACGGACGAATATTTACCCCTCACAGGACACCCATGGATCGCACAGGATGGGCTTCGGGTTTGGGTCTAACGACGGGCACAAATAAATCTCTCCACTTTCCACACATTTGTCTGCCTTTCTTGATTCATATTTTAACACCTTCTTCGTTCCTTTGTTTTTCTTCCAATGACCCTTTAAAAAAGGGAAAGAAGGAAGAAGGGCACACGCTAGCTGCAAGTCATTTTCTGTAATTTCTTTGACCTTCGTGCTTTCCACTTTGTGGTGGCCCTTCGCTGCACTGCGGAGTGCGATGATGGTGCGGTGAAAAACGATGATCCATCACGTGAGGGTAAGAAGTTGGTAATAAAATTCCATACCTTGCGCTGGGATGAACTTTCCTTTGGCTTTGGGATGCGCTTTCACTGTGAGTTAAACCGAACACACCGAGACTAGGGCCGGGTTTATTTATTTTGTTTTCTTCTTGAAGATCTCCGAGAGCCCTTGCAACTGCACGATCGAGTTCCAGGGGGTTTGCGATTGAGAAAGTCACTTCCACCGGATAGTGATTACCATCGCAAGTCTGTGTGTTGAAGTTGTAGGGCGCTTCAACAGCGATTTCCCTGCACACCGAGCGGCCGGTTTGGTTGTGCTTGCGTTATACTCGACCAACCACAGGAAACTGGACCTTTCGCTCGCCGGTATGGGCGGAATAAAGTCAGGGTATTATTGTTGTATTATTATACCACCACCAGGCCCGAGGGACGGGTTCTTGGCCCTTCGGGGTTTCTAGGTCACGTCAAAGCGGGAATACACACCCTCGGAGCCACGAAGACAACCTCACTCGCCGACGACTATCGACCAGACAAACCACACTCAGTGGGGTGTTATTTTCGATGCTACCAACGTTGGGCGTTGGTTGGATTTCACCACCCCGTGGGGGAGAGGGAGGAAGACGTTACATCGACTTCGGTTTGTCTTCGCGTTTGAACTGAAGATGGTAGATCCGAAGTGGCTTGTAGTCATGGAAGCCAAAACATGGTAAAGCTGTTTGTCGTTCGTGACTGCGTAATTCAAAACCATCGTCAGTGCGGGAAGCACGCGACCAGAACGTTTTTCCACCACCACGACGTTCCGTAAGAGTGTCCTCAAAAATACCAACCACAGGTACGACTCCAATGCATTTTCAAATCCTTTTATATAGAATTTTTATTCCTTGAAAACATAAAATATATCATACAATTCCAAGTACGATCCCATCTGTTTGGAAGGCACTCAGTGACATTGAAACCGTAAGTCATGATCAATCCCACACTATAAATCCCTTCGAACAGGAAGCAAACTGGCCACCACAGAACAGTCGGTCTTTGCGGTAACGTCACGTTTGAAAGTAATGCTCCTTCGGAACCGAGTCGCACACACCTTCTTAGGCGCACTATTAAGTAACCGACCGGTATGCTAATGGACGGCACAACCGGTGCTGCACAAACGATCCGCATTAATTGGCCGATCGCTTAACATCGCCAGGCGGACGGAAACCAGAGCACCGCACCAGAGGGTTCTGGCTGACGTCCGGACGACGTCCTAATTGAAATGCAACTGAAAATTCCATTCTCTTTCTGCAGAGCGCAAAAGGCTTTCGGTTCCCCATGTTCTACCTGTGCGCTCTCCGTGGTTCGCCCTAATTGAATGTGTCTTTCTGCAGATATATCGGTGACTTGAGTCGTGGGCAGTGCACGATCGGAAAGCCGGCGTTCTGCGCCACGACTGGACGGAACAGAATTGTTGTTTTCGCGTCCGCCACCCTGACCGTCACGTGACGTCAGAACGGTAAATGACATGCAATCTAGCGTACGGCGCCATCTAGCATGTGCTCGCTTTGGTGACCATGACAACCAGATGAAAAAAAAAAACGCGGGATTGGATTCATTTCACATTTGCATGACACGCGGGAGACAACCACTTGACAAACTTCATGACGGTATGAATGAATAAACGGGATTTTCATAACAAAAACAGAAAAAAAATTGCCGTTGGAATGTTATTCTTTTTCGAGGGGAGAAAAAATTTGAGCTCATGGTTAGAAACCTCCAGATGTTCAAAACAGATCTTAAATGGGAGATAAAAACACCTAGGGAAAATTATCGTTCTATTTCGGTTCTGTTTTCACGCCCGCGGGTCAACGTACGCCGAGCACGGGTCGCTTGTTTAGGTACGCTTCCCGCTTCCCGGGTACAAACCTCTCGTGTGTGAGATAATAGTTTCTTGGTGACGGTGAAGAGATAGATGTCTAAAGAAAAACTCGGGGAAAAAAGAAGCTATGCTAGAGAAAGTCACCGTAACAAGGGCCGGGTCTTTAAAACTTCGACAATGCGCGCCTACGATAGGGGTGAACGACCGTTACGGTGGAAGGTCACAAAAGAGGAATGGGAAAAAAAGGTCGAACACCAAAATACCAAAACGAAAGAGCTATGTGCACGTTGGGGAATCTTTCGATCAAACGACACCAAACAACGAACCTACGAAACACAAATGGTGCTAGAAAAATTACGAAAAATAATGTGTTAATAAATGAAACGGAAACAAATTATAATAATTTTCTTGACAAGAAATCAATAATTTATTGATCACTGTGGAATGCGTTAAAAAAAGAGTAAAACTCGACCGGGGCGAACGAAAAGCGTGCTGGGGGTTCGTCGCTTGCACGCGTTTTCTTTTTTTCCTTTCCACACCGGCCACAGCTTTACCACAGTAAAACGGTAAACTTAAGCACTACGCAATACGATTATGAAACTAAACGTTACTATTTAAAAAAAAACTTCGATTTCGAGATTCCGGAAACGGAACGAAGGCACCTTGGCAACGATGGTGTGACCGCTTTCGTGTGCGTCGATAATTTGCTTCGATTCGATTTGTGCTCGTACACTAAAGGGGAGAGAGTTTTTTCTCCTCCCCCTCCTCTCCTTCCCTTCCCTAACGACTGGCGTTTGATCTTCATCGTTTGTTTGTACGATTTTGGTAGCAGAAGAGAAAAAAAGCTTATAAACGATAAGACCAGCAGGTCCCTTGGCTTGTGGTTGTGGACGGATTGAGTGTCGTGTGAACGGCAGGAAGGCTGGCTTGCATGGGGATGGCGTCTAGACGAACTTCGTGTCGCCAACCGGCATCGTGGACACGGTACTGTGCGGGGTCGTTGGCCGCGAACCGGCCAACGAGTGTGCCACGGACGCATTGAGCGACTGCATCGTACCCATTCGCAGGTGCGCCAGGTCCTCCAGCTTGGTCAGGTCGGCCAGCTCGAGGTAGAGCGAGTACACCAGCAGCCAGCCGTAGATGGACGCGACGATGACGACGCTCCAGATCAGCGTGATGAGGATGTTGTACGCGAAGATCAGATCGTTCACGATCGAGAAGAACAGGAACGCCAGGAAGCGGAACAGCGTGAAGATGGCGAACGACCAGAGCCACGGTACGATCTTCGACTCGTACTCCTTGCGCAGGGCGTGCACCAGCATGATGCTCGTCACCAGCACCACCAGGCCGCCGATCAGCGAGAACAGGGCGGCCACCATCAGCGCGTTCCGCACGTGCACATTGCCGACGTACACGAACTCGTACGAGATGATGTAGTAGCCGTAGTGGGACGAGCCGGGGGCGGCCAGCGCCAGGCAGTAGATGTCGAACACGGCCGTGCCGATCGTGAAGATGGCGACGAAGATCGCAAACAGGCCCATGATGAACGCGCCCCGCTGGATGTCCAGATACTTGTTGTTGTGCAGCAGCGGCTTCTGGTACCACGGTATCCGGACGGACTTCATCGAGCGCGAACGCTGCGAGTGCAGGTTGGACTGCGATCGGCTGGTGATGTGCGAGTAGACGGACGGCGTCGACCGGTACGTCGACGGCGTTTTCCTGCCGTAGTTCATCGTGACGTCCGTGGACCAGACCGGAGTCGGACTAGAGAAGAGGAAGCGAGTCAGTCCCGAGATTCGTTCTGCACCGAGGGGGTAAACAAAACCAACTCAACTTAACCGGGACACACCGGAGCCGAAAGGACGAACGGAAGACGACGACGACATCACAACAACGAGCGAATTTCACACCATGAACTTGACACTTGACACACCGGGGCGCATATATTCACGCCCTTGACCGAGAGTTTGACGGAGAATAACAACAAAACATTGCAAAATTCTTGAATGGTTTAAAGCAAGAAACATGTAGCACGTAGACAAAATGGCACAAATACGTTGAATCCGAACGAACGAGGCAGCTTCGAATCGATCAAACGAGAAATTTCAAACCAGACAATGGACAAGTAAGTAAAAAACAAGCAAAATGAACGAAATAACCAGACAGAATGAAACGAAAAGGATACGAATAACAAATTGTGTGCCATTTCATCAGGACAAATATAAGCCTTCGCCCGTTCTACATACTTCTCCCTCGGAAGAAACGAAGAGTCACCACCTGTTGTGTGGATGGTTCTCTTGCAGTGAATTCCATCAACTAAGCCCTTCGTTCAAACGCGGGAGGGGGTAGGATTTTTCCATGTTTGCACAAACACTCCAATTTTGTCAATGTTCAGGTGAAATTTCTCGTCATCGAATTGCTGTGTCGTCGTCGTTCCGTTTTGTTGGTTTCATTTATATTTCGGTTTCAGTTTGTGCCATTTTAAGTTGAGGTACCCACACACACACACACATACAGTCGAAGCATAACAGACACGGGCGTCGTCGGAGACGTGAAGTGCATACACGAGTTGGAAATTCGAGTTGGTTGGAGATCATCCCAAGCCCAAGTTAGAAATATTTACCTATCTGATTTTTTTTTTCATGCGTCGTGTAAACATAAAAAGGTGCTAATAAACTTGCGAGTTAACGAGAAACATGTTTTTCATTGGATAAAAATTATCACGTTTGGCTTTTCCAATAAAATTCAGTACCAAACCACCACCATCGCTTATCGAGGGGTGTAAACATTCACATGCGATACGCAAAAAACTCTCGTCTCATTCGAGATAGCAATAACTTACAGTCCGCCATTCAAACGCGCCCCATAAACGCATCGAAGGCGTACTGAATTAAGCCGGAGATAAAATTATCTTTTCAATGCACCTTTATCGGAACATTCTTCACCCACGCTATAAGTCGCCCATTCCCATGCATCTCAATCGAAGCTCGAACGGTGGATGATGAAAAAACACACACCTCCTCGTGGTAGAATTAATTTTATTCATCAGCCGGCTTCAAAGGAAAACGTAACTACTGGCTTTACCACAACGCGCACACTCGTGTCACCTTTTAGCGGATGAGGTATGTCGTAATGAATGCGAGAAAGCCATATACAACAAGTGACTGCTTCAAATTGTTTGCCTCTAAGACCCACGCGCCTCGGGGGAGGCGGTTTATCCCATTAGGGAAGTGGTCTGGCGAGGGCAGATAGCATGGAAAGGGAAAACTTGTGATTATTTTATCATTATATAATAACGCCAGCGGTAAGAAAAACACACGCCATTGAACACCATGTTGGTGAAAACGTGTAACATGTTGGACGGTTTGTAAGTACTTCGGCGGAGGGCTGTTGTTTTCACTGACTCTCTGCTTGCCGGTCTCCCTCCCTCTATTTCTATCTCTCATTCCACCCAGCTTCGGTTTTCCCGGTTGTGAAGAATTCCAACCGATGCAAGACCGAAACCAAAACCAACCATTGTGGCAGCATAAAACATCTCCCCAACACAACGATGCGCAGCGTGTTGGTGTGCGATGGAGCACAAAGAGCGCCATGGATGACCGCCGCAGTCCGGTTGGACTCCAAAACAGGTTTTCTCATCGCCGTGCGCCTCCCCACCATGCCACCATGCGTCTCCACTCGCTCACTGAGTGTGACTTCTTGTCGAGCGTTCCTTCGCGCATCTGTGAAGGTTTCAGCGTCTTACGATTGTGCTTTGTTTGCTCCATGCCTTTCCATGCCCTTCCTTTCGAACCCCATCTCGCAAACAGCTCCCCACCCCACAGTGTCCTCCCCACATTCCAGCGAGCGGCCCGCCACCCCTAGTGAGGCGCTCCATCATGTCAACGTCGTGAAGACGCTGACTAAGACAACGTAGGCCGCCGCAATCAACGTAAACAACCACCGGCAGGTTTTGTCTCTCTCTCACTCACGTTCGCTCTCCCTGTATATTTGTACCTCTGTTTTTTTTTCGATTCGATTCTCGTGAACGATGATGAGAACAAAACTCCGCGAAACTTGCCTTCCAGGGGGTTAAAACGCACCACCACACATACAGCGGGAGGCCCCGTTTAACGCGATCTTCGTCATGATCGTCGTCGTCGTCGTCGTCGTCGACGGGCCATAAAATGATGCGATCTTTCGCGACGCACGACCACTTCCAAAAACAAAACCCACCTTTCTCAAAAAGGGGGTTGTAGGGTAGGCAGGAAGATCGCACCTATGTGTGCGTAAGCCCTCTCGCACGTTCGGTGTGGTACCTCCGCTAATGATGGGTGGATACCTTTTCCAACATCGCGTAACCTCAGCACCGAAACGGTGAGTCAATACATTTTAAAAAGCTACAATTCTGTGCCCTTTTACGTTTATAGATTAACCATTGGGTCGGAAAATCCCAATGAGCGTTCACTACTCACAGCGTTTTGCGTTTTGGTTGCACGGTGTGCAACAGATTTTTTGGGGAGGAAGCCATTTTGAATTACAATCTCAACGCTTAACCTGTTTTCTTCCCCCCAAATAATCACTTCAGGCCACGGAATATACGAATACTTTCATGCTGCAGTCACTTGGTTCATTATGTTTTTTGAAATAGAATTTCCATCACTTGCTCCAAACCGATCGTGTATGCTTTAACTTCACCGTCTCGACGACGCCCGATGTACCTCCCGTGAGGGGTGGCGTTTTCCTTTAGCCTCCGACAGTTGGCCAAACACCCCACCCAGTGGGGGGGAGAGGAAAAAAGGTTGGTTCGAAGCCGGGGCCAAAGGTAAAAACGCATTTCCCTCACCCATCGTGGTTGACGCAAGGCAAAAGGGTACACACCTTAAATTTAACCTCCTTTCTCCGTCCGTCTTCGGTGGCGCTGCCGTCGTCGTCGTCGTGGTGGACGCCGTCGTTGTTGTTTGCTGGACGAAAGGTTCCTCCCCTATGTACCACCGATGGTATCGATTTTTCGTGCTCGGGTTTTCCACGCTCTTCGTTCGTCCTTTTGCCGCAATTTATGAATCACTCGCGCCGCGATGGCAACCGCAGCGGTTAAAACAACGGTCAACACACCACACTACAACACACACCGGCCCGGACGACCGATTACGGTGGCTCCCAAGGTGTGACTGCCGCTGATGACGGAGCGACGTATGCAAATCCCTCGCGGAATGGATCCACACATCCACCGGTGTGTGGACAGACGTACCGTACCCCGAGACTGTATGCGACTCAAACAATGTGGCTAATAACAATAAACACACCCTCGCTGATGGGGTGCACAAACACATACACACATACACACACAACAAACGGACAGGGTAGCAGCAGGGAAGAGGGTTGAAAAAGAAAAAGCGCAACGGGCAGCACAACCCCGCGGGACACGGTTCTCGAGCACGCAACTGGCAACGCAAACGGTTCACTGGCAACTGAAAACCCGCGGCCCGTCGCTAGCATCGAAATCCTCGGTGATGCGATCCGGCGGACGGCGATGGATGAACATCAGGCGAATCATGCTCGCAACATACTCACCACTCGCTACCCTTGGGTGCGATTCCACAGCGCGGGAACTCACTGGCTCGATCACGGCCGGCGCACCGATCGATCGGCGCGTGAACACGGCGACGCCGGAACTCACCCGTGTGTTTGAAGGGAAATTCATGACGCCGGTCATCGACTGCGCGGCGTTATGCTCGCGGCTTGCATCGGGTAGCATTGCTGCAGCAGGTTGCCGAATGTTTGCGCTCTGTCATGCGGCACGGAGGAAGGAAGGGCTCGCTCAAGAACGGCACGGAGGGAGGGAGAACTCCGTGTTTGTTCATTTTTGTTTGCTCCGGAGGAAGCTGAAGCCATAATTTGTGCCGTCTACGTTTTTCGGAGGGGCAGATGGTCGACGGATGAAATGATCAAAAGATCTTGTGCCTTACAAGTGAAGGTATTTCACAGCAGCAAAACACACACTACATTCACCAAACTTTTTTTTTATTTTTAAATTTATAAAATTTTAATCAAGATTAAACCAAAAACAGTATTGTAGTTAAGATTTAATCACAATTTACCTCAACGGTATTTCATTCAAATGTTTTTTTTTTGTTTATTTCATGCGATGTTATCAATAACTTTCTATTGAGAATACATGATATTAATTTCTATGAAGAAAGTTGACTAGTAATCATTTTTGTACGTTCAAATAAGACAATTTTTCAGTCGTTTTAAAACTGAAAAAGTGTTTTACTGTGAAACGTTTAAAAATCAAAAAGTTCAGATAATTTTAAGCATTATTTCAATGTTTTGGAATATGCAAAACACTACTTTTGCTGATCCATTGATGCCTATTATACCCTAACTATTCAGAGAATTTTCCTTTTTTTATGAAATGTTTAAACCGATCACTTACATATACGTTGGATCATAATTTTAATCATTTTAACCCCTACAAAAGCAAGGAAAATCGACGTTTGGTGACGTTTTCTAAAATAATTCTGATAGTTCAGTTGCATCATTCTCACATTTTTACATAATTTTCTGACTTTGATTCGGAAGTAAATCCACAAACTTGTTACGCATGTGATAAGACAAGCAACTATTTGGCACAATAATTCTACAATTGAAGTTTGAAAAATATATTGGAGAAAATTACAATTAGTTTGTTTATCCTATGATCCACCTCTGAATTAAAAAAAAAAAATAATTTAGTTGAATTTTGTGTTAATGTAAAGGTTTCGGAGTTGTAAAGAGTTACACAAACCCGTGCATATTTAATGCAATCACATTCAAATAACTTTTAAACATTTTGATCCGGTTCTTAACATTAACAAAATGTTAACCAGTTGCACCACAGCAACGAAAACACAACATTGTCGCCATAAAGCAGACCTGTACGTGCTCTCTTCAAATACTCAAAACGATGACGAAATGCATCGCCGTGATGCGTTCGTACGTTTGAAACCGATGAGCAGAAAGATAAATAAAGATCTTCAACCCCCAGCGGCGCACAAAGTAGAACAACGCTGGCTGGCTGACTGGCTGGGGGGGGAGATGATCGTGATAAGCTGGCAAAATCCGCTAAACAGTCGTAATTTACACGAACGCTCCGCAGATGATGACGATCGTCGTGATGATGATGGTGATCATGAGAGCAAGCGTTATATGCATTCTCGGTTGGTTTCATCGACGGTGAAACGATAACGTTCCCCGGCGAAGGGAAACGATCGTTCTCCGGCCACTCGAGCGAGTCGAGACGAATATTTCCTCCTCCTCAATTCCGCACACACCCATCATCCGTTCCGCTGCAGAGGTGGCGCAGGTCAAGAATAATGTTCCCGCCGGGACGGACGGACCACGTCTCGAGAAACGCCACGTATTTATGACGCCGGCAAACGATGACCGAAGCCGTACGCGGCGTGCCGTGCCGTGCAGCTCGCCATAAGGGCGTGGGCATGAAGATAGTGTGTGGTTGTGAGAGAAGATGTTTTTCCCCCCGAACCCACGGTTTTCGTGTCTCCGTGAGCGAGTGCGAGGGCGTAGCGCACAATATGATGGCCAGCTAGCGTAATAAGTGAATTGCCGACGGCGATCAATCGCGGCTATAAAAAAAAGATACAGATGCCGCGTGTCCCAGCAGCAGGTGGTTGCTCAGTCGGTAGTTTTTCCACCAAGTTTTCCGCCAACCCACCACACACTCGCGACTCACCCAGGAAAACGTCACTCCACTTCGGCAACGTAATAGGGAAATTTTAATCGCGCCGATGCAAACGTGGCGTTAACTTCGTCACCTCTCGCTCCGAGAGCGCGTTGATTAATTGTTTTATAAATACTCGGCGATCGGGCGCGTGTGTCTCCGATGGAAAACGGGCGACAAATAAACACGACCAATTTGTTGTTGATGACGGAGCTCTCTCCTAGACGGGTGCCTCTATAAGTACAATTTTTTAAACGGTCAAAATAAAATTGTGAAACATATGTGAGTCGGAGACAATGATTCATTTCCGGAAAGCAAATTTGATCTGCATTCGCGACAATAATTGGCTAAAAATATCCTTATGTTGCCCGTGCATAAGCATAAATTTACTTTTCAAACGTCAAGCTAAAGCCTTTAAAGGTTTCCTTACTTCACGCCGGTCACCGGTGAAAAATCTGTAGAAATAAATCTCAGCACAGATATGTGTCCAGCTGCAGCGAAACGAGTGTCAACACAATCGATTGCATAAATAGAAATCTGTGACTCCGCAGCATAGTTTGTCGTTGCGCGCACCCCAATCTCCGTGACCACTGGCCGGTTTGCGGGCCACCGTGTAACTCAATATCGACATGCAGTTTTCACAGCTGCATAAATGCTCCGGCAAACACGGATCCGTTCGGTTTTCCAGGCCATGGACGTAATGAAACACTCGCTTTGTGGTGACAAGCACATACCTTCGGCGTTGGATGAAGCGTTGAGTGAAGGGCGGGAAGGAGTTGTTGATACACTGCAGGAGTTAGTTTTTTTTTTCGACAAAGATGCTAATAAGTTTCTCCACTTAATCCCTTTCGATCCTTCGAGTTGGAGTTTCACTGGTTCATTCGCTGATCACACAGAGAGGACTGAAGTAAGCGCAAGAAATAACCTAAGCGAAACTAACTCGCATTTTCTTCAAGACCTCAAAAGACCGAAACACTTCTTCTGATGTCATTGCCAAAAATTGCAGAACGTTTCCCCGCCAACCGTCCCTCGCCTCATATAAGCAGCATCTAACAATCATCCATTCACCTTAGTGTGAGTAAGATCATTAAGCCACACATTCCTCCTAACCACACCACGTTTCTCCCTGATGGCTTCTCGCACGGTGTAGGCATTTTTCGGCAAAACCGCTGCAGCAACCGCAAAGCATAAAAGCTTATGCTGGGCCCCGAGACGCTTAACCCGAGTAAAACGGCTCAGGAACCGGTTTTAAAAAACTACCCCCAAAACACCAACACCAACACCAAACCGGCTTTACCACCGGATTGGAGCTCATCAGCGATGAAAATGAGCCGCCCGTCGCCGTGTCGTTGTGTTTGTTGATTCCAGCCGGAATGCTTTTCTTCTCCTCCAAAAAAAAAACCCAACTTGGCCCAACGCTAAGGCAAGCAAGCTGGGTGCGTGTGTTTATAAATGTACGAACTTTCTCGGCTCCGGTGTCTTCGGTGTCGAAGCCTTCGTTTGCCACATTTCGGGTTACACACCAAGGAAGACGGCTCACGATGGAATCCCCTTAGTGCGAATAAATTAATGCGGCTTTTCGTGGTCCTATTGCGGCTCGTGGGGGGAAAAACAAAACTGTACGGAATTAAAACAATCAACGGAAGGCTAAGCCTTCGCACGTTGAGCTTAAGGATTTTCCTTCAGCCGGGGCTTGGTTAGAGAAAAACGTATGCTCCGGCACTGATGAAGCTAATTTAAATTCATTAGCGTGTTTAAGATAGAACATCACGGGGTCAAATGATTTTTCAGGAAATTGTACATGTTTGGAATCACGGCGAGCATGAGAGAGAATGTTGGCGAATTTCTACCGAAAGGACGCGGGATGGCAATTTAGTAACAAATTGAACAACACTTCATGATTCCTGACGACATTGGGAAATCGTTCCGTTGTTACAAATCGGCCTAATTTGTCATGTAACGCGCTTGTTGTAAACCTTCTTTCGTTCAAGGGCAAAACCACACACACGCACACACTTTTTTCCTGCGCATTGAGTTTATCGCTTCAATTAAATTAACGCCGACGTCCGAGCACCCGTTCGCAAGTCTTAACCAATTTAAAACAATCTGATTTAATTGCAGTTCATCAATGTAACTGTGGCCCGGGCCATAACCTCCGACGAACGTATGGCCCCCTCCTCCTCTTGTCGAACAGCCGAGGGTCACTGATTCACGACCAATTAGGGTTTTCCGACGCATCAACAGGCCAACGGTCAATTTACGGTCCCTCCGGAGCGAGTAATGGTGTAACGACGCGCCTATCCCAGGGCGACCTAACCTAACACAGGCGCCCTCCTCCTCCTCCTCACTCAAGTATTGCGCACTCCAGAAGACCCTCGAGAGCGTGGAGTGTTGCGGAAAGCGGAAGAAAAGCAGCTCGCTTGTTTCGCATTTGGGAAAATATGTGTCACTCGACCAATTAACCGCGCAACACTTTAGTATGTGTGCACCGAAGAAATTGGCTCCGCCGCTCGGATCCAATTAGGTGAAACCAAACAACCCATTTCCGCACGCGCCATCAACAACGTGCCACGACTCACTTTCCCTCCTTCCACGACAGAGCCGATCTTCCGGTCCCTCGGGAGGGTAACATTGTGGTTCGAGCGAAGGTAGTGCAGGTTCCCAATATTTCACGTCGAGTACGGAGTACATCATTCCTTCCACTGCATCGTAGGGTTTCTTGTGCGCCCGGTCGAGCGTGTAATGGGTGCTAAATTATTCAATTAGTCATCCCTTGACGGGGATGAGGACCGACTTAATCGATCGCGCCGACACTGGCGTAATAAAGTGTCTCCACTTAATAATAATAATAGTGACAACAATCCCCAAAAAAAAAACGAGGTGGATAAACCTACCTTGATCAGCTGCGTGACGGCCGGGTTCGCCAGTATTCCTTGTAGAAAGACGAGGTCCGTTTCGTTCGCTTCCGGGCGGCCATTGAGATCGGAGAGATTTTCCCGCACGTGCTGAAATGCAGCTGCAATAGATTTCGAAAGGTAGGAAGAGCATTAATTCACAAGTCACATTAATCCCCCGCCTAAAGACTAACGAGATCGTTTGCGACGGGGGATGAAGTTGTTAGTTATATTTGATCTAGAGACACACACACACAATGGACCAATCATAAGTAGTACCAGCCTGAGGCAGAGTGTCAGTTTCTCAACACTAATGGGGTCGCGGGTCGAGACGGAGAGCAGATGTTGCCCTCGTGTTTGCCCGGGGGAGGGAGGGATGGTTCGAATTTTATTGGGGCATTCCCTGCATTATTTTATGACACCCTTGTTCCGTCTAGATCGGAAGTTACGGAACGCCTAAAGGTAGGCAATATAGTTTAGATCCAAACCTGTAGAACAGAGTACAGAATAGAACTGTAAACCACGAAACGATATGAAAGACGTAGCACAAACGATCAATAACCAAATTACAGCGATAAGAACTGTTCATCGCTAGCCCAGCATTGTACAGAACTAGGATACAAAGCAGTAGTTAGTATTTAGGTATCACTATAGTAGCATCGTATCGTGGGATGCCTTGAGGTTACGAAACTGTTGAAATACATGGAGAACTTGGAATAAAGAAGCATAGGCATTATTTATCAAGGCAATTAGATCCGAAACGGAATCCGACCCACGGTAGTTCTATTTGGACACCTTTTTGCCGTCTAAGTCTCCATAAGTTGGAAAGGAAGAGTACTAGTCTGTTGGCCTGCCCATCGACTTTACTGATATTTCCAGAGCGAGTAACCTCAATCCGCGGAGGTTACTTCCGAGCTCTTTCCATCCAGGCAGTGGTGGCTTCCATCCGCTGAAGTCACTCCCTGGATCCTTCCTCACGCCACGAGGAAGGTCGGTGCAAGTCTGTGTGTAAGTTCGTTCGGCCGCACACCGAACATATGGTCCTTCGAACCGGATCCATTGTGCTAGTGAAAAGTGAAAAGACAACCCGATGCCACGAGTTAGGCACACCCCATCCAAGCAAGCGGATTCCCCTACGAAGACGCCGAGTGAGTCAAGTGAGCCGACAGCGAGTACTTCAACAAGTGAACCTCAGGACAGCGAGAAGATGGAAAAGGCGCTGAAGACGGCAGTCCGCCAACGAGCGCAGATCAACGCCAAATTACTGAGAATCGAGCAGACGCTGCAGGAAACGAAAGAGCCAACCGTTTCCCAGCTGAAGGTGCTCGCCAAAACCGTCGCGACTGTGTACGCGGAATTTAGTGCCATACACACCACCATCGTAGGCCTAATTCCAGACAGCGCAATGGCAGAGCAGGACGGCGTCTACGACGAGTTCGAAGAAGTATTCTACGAGGCGTCCAATAGAATCGAGGAGTTGCTGCTAGCCGCGGAATCAAAGACAACGAACAACAAGCCTGCCGCGGCTCAAGTTGTCATCCAGCAGCAACCGCTCAAGGCACCGATCCCGACTTTCGACGGCACTTACGCTGCATGGCCCAAGTTTAAGGCCATCTTCGAGGACCTGATGGCCAATGCCGGCGACAGTGACACTATGAAGCTGTATCACCTTGAGAAGGCATTGGTCGGCGAGGCTGCAGGTGCAATCGATGTCAGCATTCTCAACGCTGGCAATTACAAGCAAGCCTGGGAGATTCTGACGGAGCGCTTCGGCAATCACCGAGCCATAGTGGACAGCCACATCCACGGATTGCTGAACCTCAAAAGGATGACGTCAGAAAATTTCCACGAGCTAAGAGCTCTGGTCCAAGAGACTTCCCGGCATGTGGAAAGTCTCAAGTTCCTAAAACAAAACCTGGAAGGAGTGTCGGAACCAATGGTGGTCCATCTGCTGGTTTCGGCTTTAGACAAATCAACCCGAAAAGCCTGGGAAGGCACGCAGCGGAAAGGTGAGCTGCCCCGTTACGAGCAGACGATGGCATTTCTAAAATCCCGATGCCAGATTTTGGAAAATTGCGCAGCAGCGTCATCATCAGCTCCTGCGGTCAAACTAAAGGGCAACCATCCGCTTTCTCCGAGACATCCAGCCCAGAAGAGCTATACAGCAGCGGTCATTCAGTGCGAAATCTGTGGTAAGGACCATCCTAATATAAATTGCCCAGAACTGCTGAAAGGGACACCACGAGAAAGGAGTAACACCGCACAAAAAGCAGGACTATGCTTCAACTGCCTGCGGAAGGGACATCAGTTACGGGAATGTCCCTCCAAGAGAAAGTGCTACAAGTGCCAGCGTCGCCATCATACGCTCCTGCACGAGGACGTAGCACCCACCGGTCAGCCAACTATTTCCATGGCAGCAGAAGTAGAACCTCAACCTCCGACCCCAAGTGTACATCCTCCATCGACAGCGGCAGAGTACGGCGGACCAGTGGTACGGGAACAACTTTCGACAGCATGTGCATCGCAAACCATCAAACCCAGTAAGAACGTCCTGCTGTTGACGGCCGTGGTCAACGTACTGGACGCCAAGAACCAGCCACATCGCTGCCGCGTCCTCCTAGACAGCGGTTCTCAGGTCAATTTCCTTGCTGAGGAAATGGCCAACCGTCTAGGACTGCCAAAGAGACCGGCAAACGTTCCGATCGTGGGAATCAACGCGTTGCGCACGCTCGCTCGCGACAAGCTGACCGTTACAATACAATCCCGGGTGAACAGTTACCAAACAAGCTTGGAATGCTTGGTAACTCCAAAAATAACTGGCACGATCCCGTCGTGCAACATCAACATCGACAACTGGGACATTCCGGAGGGAATAACCTTTGCTGATCCAACGTTCTACACGCCAGACAAGGTTGATTTACTGATCGGGGCTGAGTTATTCTTCGATATACTCAAGCCAAGCCAACTCGATCTTGCTGATAATCTACCTCGTCTGCAAGATAGCCAGTTTGGTTGGATTGTGTCCGGAGCCATAGTAGAGCAGCAGATTACCATCCCAGCCATATATTCCCACCACGCTTTGGTCGACATCGAAAAAATGATCCAGCAGTTTTGGCAAATTGAAGAGGTTCCAGACGTCCCGGAACGATCCATCGAAGAACTGGAGTGCGAGAACCATTTTCTAACTACATATCAAAGGGACGAATCTGGAAGGTTCATTGTGCGACTATCGTTTAACAAACAACAAACCCTGTTGAACAATGGTCGCACGGTAGCCCTCAAACGGTTTATGATGTTGGAGAAACGACTGCTTCGCAACCCAGAGCTACAACAACAGTATGTGGAGTTCATCCGAGAGTACGAAACTCTAGGGCACTGCCGACAAATCCGTGAATCCGACGATGTACCCAACCAGCTATCCTACTATCTGCCACACCATGCGGTTTTGCGGCCATCTAGTTCGAGCACGAAATGCCGAGTCGTGTTTGACGCCAGTGCAAAGGCATCTCCAGCCGAGTTATCGCTCAACGACGTGCTGCATGTAGGACCAGTTGTACAGAACGATCTCTACTCCATTGTTCTGAGATTTCGAATGTACAAAGTAGCCTTTTCGGGAGACATCGCCAAAATGTATCGTCAGATTCTCCACGCTAAAGAAGATCAACGTTTCCTGCGGATTTTCTGGAGACCACACCCTTCCGAGCCACTACGAGTCTTCGAGTTGTGTACAGTTACCTACGGTACAGCATCAGCACCATTTCTTGCCACCAAATGTTTGCTCCAATTGGTCGAGGAGGACGGGGATGCCTTTCCGATTGCATCCCGCATAATAAAGGAAGAGACATACATGGACGACGTTCTCTCAGGTGCGGACTCGGTTGAGGAAGCTATAGAAGCCCAATACCAACTTAAGCGGCTTCTCAACCAAGGAGGGTTTCCCATCCGCAAATGGTGCTCAAACTCGCCGGAGTTTCTTGAGCATATTCCAGTAGAAGAGCAAGAAAAAGCCATCCCAATGGCCGAACGAGGAGTGAACCAGGCGATAAAGGTGCTTGGGTTACTCTGGGACCCAAAAGCAGATCATCTATATATCGCGCACCAGCCGAAGCCAGTCGCAACAGCTGACCAAAGGGTTACGAAGCTCATCATTTATTCGGAAGTAGCCAAATTCTTCGACCCTCTGGGGTTAGTGTCTCCGGTCATCGTGTTGGCTAAGCTACTCATTCAACGTCTTTGGAAGCTGAAAACTGACTGGAACGACCCCATCGACGAAGGATCGATGAAACAGTGGCAAGAACTCCAACCATCCTTGCAACACCTGCATCGCATCCAGACTCAAAGGTGCGTCACATTTGAGGGAGCAACGTCGTACGAGCTGCACGGATTTTCCGACGCCTCAAATGTGGCCTACGGGGCTTCTATATACCTACGAAGCCTGTTTCCTGATGGTTCAGCGAAGCTATGTTTGCTCACTAGCAAATCCAAACTGGCTCCACAGCACGACGTTTCCATCCCACGCAAAGAGTTGTGCGCCGCTCTTCTCCTCACCCGGTTAGTACAAAAGATTTTGCCAGCCATGAATTTGAAGTTCCAAGAAATTGTGCTGTGGTGTGACAGCACAATTGTTTTAGCCTGGATCAGAAAACCATTGAATCAGCTGCAGCTATTCGTCCGAAACCGAATTGCGGTAATCCAGAAACACACGGAAGAGTGTCGATGGGAATATATAAGGTCTCATCACAACCCAGCTGACATCGTTTCGAGAGGCATGCTACTAGAAGCCTTCGAAACCAACAACCTTTGGTGGAGCGGACCCAATTACCTTCATGAGGCGAACTATATGGTTAATCCAGCAGATCCTGTTCCTGAGGACGAACTTCCCGAATTGAAAGGAGTGATGGCCAACCCAACCGTGACTATTGAACCATTTTCATTTTTTGAACGGTTTAGTTGTTTTCGGACGGTTCAGAGAATCATGGGATACGTTCTCCGGTTTGTGGAAAATTGTAGAAGACCGCCAACCCAACGAAATACCTGCCAGTATTTAACGATTCCCAAGTTGCGCCGTTCTACTGAAGCCATCATCCGTGTCACCCAACTCATCCATCTTGACGACGAAATCCAGCGAGCAGTGAAAAACGAACCCTCGAAGAAGTTTGCAAACCTTCGTCCAATCTACTCTGAAGGTTTGCTCCGTGTGGGAGGCCGTCTGGATCGGTCTCTTCTACCCTTCGAAAGCCGCCATCCTATCATTCTACCAAACAAGGATCCAGTTATTCGTCTTATGGTTCGACAAATGCATGTGGAGTTACTTCATGTGGGACAAACCGGCTTGATGAACGCCCTACGTCAACGATATTGGCTGTTGAACGCACGCTTCACGATTCGGTCTATCACCCGAAAATGCATCACCTGCTTCAAGACCAACCCAGCCCCCGTAAGCCAGTTGATGGGTAACCCGCCAGCCGTCAGAGTGACGCCATCACCACCGTTTGCAGTTACCGGAGTGGACTACGCCGGTCCAATTTTCATCAAGCAAGGTGTTCGTCGTCCAGCAATGATCAAGGCATACATAGCAGTCTATGTGTGTATGGCAACAAAGGCAGTTCATCTAGAAGCAGTGTCTGATTTAAGCACAAATGCGTTCATTGCATCTCTCAAGCGGGTTATCAGTCGACGAGGAATGATGCAGCAGATTCACTCGGATAACGCAACAAATTTCCGAGGCGCAAAACACGAGCTACATGAATTGTTCCAACAATTCCGAAACCAGCAAACCCAGGACACCATCCAAAGTTTTTGCCAGTCCCGAGAAATTGAATGGCATTTCATCCCGCCAGATGCCCCTGAGTTCGGAGGTCTTTGGGAAGCTGCGGTGAAATCAGCAAAAACTCATCTCAAACGCATCGTAGGCAACACCAAACTCACCTTCGAGGAGTTATCTACCGTCATCACCGAGATCGAAGCTGTACTAAACTCACGACCACTCTTCAGTATTTCTAACGATCCCGCGGACCCCCAAGTGATCACGCCCGCTCACTACTTAATCGGTCGACCACTCACGGCTTTGGCGGAACCATCTCTACAAGACACCAAGGCGACTCGACTGACTAGATGGCAACACCTCCAGCTTATGCGTGAGCATTTTTGGCGTGCATGGCAGCGAGACTACTTGAATACGCTGCAACCGAGGAAGAAAAATCTACGCAGCCTGCCGAATGTTCGCGAAGGAATGATCGTCCTCATCCATGATCGACATCAGCCGCCGCTCCATTGGAAGATGGGGAGAGTGGAAGCAGTATACCCTGGTGAAGACGGCCTCGTACGAGCGATTGATGTATTCGTAGACGGAGCAACATATCGGCGACCCATAACAAAGATTTCATTATTGCCCATAGAAGAGTAAGAGTAACCAAGAAATATTGAGTAGCCTCAACGGGGGGTGTATGTTCCGTCTAGATCGGAAGTTACGGAACGCCTAAAGGTAGGCAATATAGTTTAGATCCAAACCTGTAGAACAGAGTACAGAATAGAACTGTAAACCACGAAACGATATGAAAGACGTAGCACAAACGATCAATAACCAAATTACAGCGATAAGAACTGTTCATCGCTAGCCCAGCATTGTACAGAACTAGGATACAAAGCAGTAGTTAGTATTTAGGTATCACTATAGTAGCATCGTATCGTGGGATGCCTTGAGGTTACGAAACTGTTGAAATACATGGAGAACTTGGAATAAAGAAGCATAGGCATTATTTATCAAGGCAATTAGATCCGAAACGGAATCCGACCCACGGTAGTTCTATTTGGACACCTTTTTGCCGTCTAAGTCTCCATAAGTTGGAAAGGAAGAGTACTAGTCTGTTGGCCTGCCCATCGACTTTACTGATATTTCCAGAGCGAGTAACCTCAATCCGCGGAGGTTACTTCCGAGCTCTTTCCATCCAGGCAGTGGTGGCTTCCATCCGCTGAAGTCACTCCCTGGATCCTTCCTCACGCCACGAGGAAGGTCGGTGCAAGTCTGTGTGTAAGTTCGTTCGGCCGCACACCGAACAACCCTTTTCCAACATCTAGCACCGGTCGAACATTTTGCCGGGTAATTGCCACATTCTTGTCTCGGGCGGGGTCTTAGAAATGTGACGTCCGGCGAGCGGTGAGGGGGTGTGTTGGGAAATGGCCCAGGGAAGACAAAGACTAAGCAGCTGACGGGGCAGGACCGTGCTCGAGGGATTCCGGGTGTCTGCAGCCGCAAAAGTAACGCTTCGTACACGTGGCTCGTGTGAGGGATAATAAAATGGAATCGAATAAAACCCTAGCAGCCGTTAGGGCGCCCGGGGGTGGTGACATGAAAACTACCCCGGGCTACATTTGGCGACACTAGAGTGCCACAATGTCACACAACGTGTTTCTTTGCTGATACTGTTACTATCTTAAATACTTGGGAGAAGAACACAGTGACATCAGTGCTGAAAATGAGATAGTGTTTAACTGTGTCTACAGTAGGGCATAAACCTCTCCACGCCAACCACCAACTCAAGGTTCCATAAATCGATTAACACTTTGAAGATGCTGCTGCTTGCAATAATATTTATCTTCACACATAACCGCATCCTTTCATCTGCATCATTTGCGCGTACCTTCATGAAGCGAGCGGGTGTTACGATAATAATAATCGCTCCGAACCGTTTAGTTGTTGTCTTTAAAATGCAATATTTCCTCTGCACAAATAAACATCCTTCGGTGCCCACGGTTTCCTCGGTACGCACGGGAGGGGGGTTTATGAATACATTCTTCTTCATTGCTTGTGTATCATAAAACACCCCTAACCCATAATTGTGCCACCGAGAAGTTACTGCAATTGGGATTAGCTTTCCCCGCGAACGGCTTCATCCAAGCGGCGACCACCAAGTGGCGCGCGATCCGAACGGCAAGTGATGGTTTGTTTATAACGTTTTTCATCTTTAGAATTTTCGGTGTGGGAAAAAAGGAAAAGAGAGGATGAAAAAAAATGTCTACACGTCGTACAACAACGGGGGGCAAGATCCGCGTGGAAATCCATCCGCTTCTCGAGAGGGTGGGGCGTGGGGAGAGGGGGAGTTGCGTACGGTCGTGCGGTCGTAAAAATCTTCTCCGACGATAATCCGTTTTGCACATTTTCCGGTGCACATTACTGTTCCTTTTTTTTCTCTCTCTACCCATCGCCGAACGGAGGAAAGCTGTCGTACAATTTACGATTTACGAGTAAGCCGAGCTCGTTTACAGCAAGCACGAGGTGTTGATGGTTGTATATTCTGATACTGGTGAGTCCTGGCCCAGGCCACACAACAATATTGAGGCAGCGAACGAGTCCCATGGAAGGATTCGGCTGACACTAATGCTTTAAGTTATACGAACATACGAATGCACTCGGGGCGCCGGGTGGATCTCTTTGGTGGACGACCGGGAATTAGAGTTTATGGATTGGCCTAAAGTGTTCTGGCAACTGTGGATTGAACGGCTCGGTGATGGTAAAATGTCATTTTTAGACAGCCCTCATCATAAAACCTTTTCAAGTCTATAAACATAGAACAATTTTCTTCGCAATTCTTCGTCTCTTCGTACCGAAGTGGCATTGACATAAGGCCAAAATGGATCAATTTTATATCTCCAAAGTTGTGCTCTTTTGGAAGTTCAGCCGAAAGTTTTATGCTATTTTAGTTTTAGAGCAACATAGTTTTTTATCATTTATGCGGGTCCTCGATTTGGTGAGTTATCACAAAAGGTTAATAAATACTCAGTTTATGCATTTGATTTCCTCTTTTGAGAAATTCCGTATTTTTATATTAAACTAGCAATTGGTTTGCAATCTTGTTTGAAGCTTGGTTTGCAAGAATGTTTTTTACCACATTACCAAAATTACTATACTTCAAAACATATTTTAATTTAATTTCAATCATTGCTAGTTGCACAATGAATGGTCTCGTTAATGTAATGCTAATGTAAACATTCACGGTAATTTATGTTAAGTTCTGGTCAGTTAAATAACAGTTTCAATTCAGTTATATTTTGCTCTTAGGTTCATTCTTTTGACGATTCTTCAAACATAACTGCTTTCGTACTTCATAAGTATTGAACAAACTTGAAATTAAAAACATTTGTAAAAATTACAACATTGATATCTTCTGAAGATATCTTGGTATTTTTGGGAACAGAAATTGGTACTGTAAAAGTATGTGTTAGAAAACCTTCTTTTTAAAGACGGTTTCATGATACTAATTATTTCTATCACAATTAAGATGGTGTTTGTCTTCCATTGCAAATTGGAATGCCAGAAATTGTTTAACAAATCTGTTTAAGCGAGTAACGCGAACAAAAGCAAATACAAATGTTTATTTTAGCAGGAAACATTTTCTCCTCGCCACCTTCAATTTCTCTCGACGAATAAAATGGCGTAAATTTCCTTCATTAGCCAACCTAATCGAATCCATTAAAAATGGGGTATCTTAAATTTACATTACCTCTGTAAAAACACAAATAAAATGCACGCAACGAGATGACCAAACTAACGCAACAACAAAACAACACGGGCCAAACATTATTCACAACCAAACCACTCAACTCAAGAGTGCGGTAGTAAAACCGTATTTTATACCGATTTAATTACTCGCCCATCAATTGCACACGACCGCACGGTCGACTTAGACTTTACCCTCCTTGGCCGCCGGGAAGGAAAACTAACACCCCACCGCAGCATTCGGTATTCCTTAATCAATTAAATCAAATCCCACCAGTGGTGAAAAGAAAAACAAAACCCACAAATTAAAACAAGATCCCCCCGAACCGGTTGGCCGAACGTTAAAGTAACACTTGAAAAATTGCAGATCCCAATCCGATCGGACGATCATGATGCATGATTGAAGTATGCCAGATGACGGGCCGGGAGGAAGCGGGAACGTTCGGCGTATCCATCTTCCCGGTGCAGAACAACTAGACCGATCACCGCCAAAAGCGAAAGCCGTCATCATTAGTGCGTTTTCCGCCGAAGAGGTTTTAAAGGGCCGTCGAATGGGGAGGGGGGGGGGGCGGGAAATGGGCATGGCAAGCCGTCGGTAGGTGGGGAGACATAGACTAAGCCGTCTTAGAAACGGCCAAGACACAGCAGAAAAATAGAAGTGTGGCACCAAAATAACGCGATGAATTTGTAAACGGGAAAAGTGAACCAGTGTCGGCGAATGCCAGAGCGAGACCGGATGGGGTTAGGGTCGCCCGGTGAGGGAGGTAAGAGATTTTGACCGGCATAAATTTACTTTCTATTTTCATTTTCACTTTCCTCGGACTTCCTACACCGGGCCAGCACGCAGAAGGCTTGTGAATGCGAAGAAAAAGGGCAACTTCTTACGCACGTCTTGCGAAAAAGGCATCCACCTCCTTCTCTTCGGCGGCGGGAACTTGGCCACCTCGATGGTGCGAACGGTGCAATGTGAGGTTTATAAAACCGAAAATTACTCGCGCTTCAGTCCGGACAGGTTAAGGTGTTACCATTCTTTACGCGCGGCCTTTAGTCCCACCATCCACCCATAACTTACCGTTGTCGATCTGCTTCGAGCTGTCGTAGTGCATCGAGTTCATACTGGCCAGCAGTTGGCGCTTGTCGGTGGTTTCCTTTTTGCCAAAGCGAACCATATCGTCAAACCGAGCATGGGAACGTGATCGAAGGACGAAAAGGAAGACACGGTTTGGCTTTGTTTTTAAAGGGGCACGACAGCGCTAAAGAAGTCGTATAATTGCAGGACAGGGAGGGGGCCAGGCAGCACAAACAGCCAAAGCGCACGGATATTTTTGAAAAATTATGTTTTTAAAACACTACTTGAAAATAAAATTTACACACACGTCAATTTTAATTAGCACGGCGGAGGAAAACAAAATATAATTCAAACAAACCACTAGTTACACACACAACACTGCAAATAAAAGCACTAATTTTGGGTTATCATATCCAATTAAAATGTTCTCGAAACGATTCTCTTACAAACAACCTAAAAAAAATCCACTACGATGCACATAAAACACAAAAATACACAACACCAAACGTATACAACTGTAAATCATGCTTGATATCACGAAGGATGCAGGAAGACGACACGCTCGAACCTCGCAAGCAGAACCGCTCAAAGATTAATAAACACTAATCCCGGCGAATGCTGTTGTTGAACAACTTGTGAATGTTGTTGCACCCCCTCCGAAGGATGAAATGTTTGCTTCCACGGACACGACACGACAAAGTCCCACCACCCGCAACGATCTTGATGGAAAACATATGTCCGACACACCGAGCGCTCGAACCCACTGCAGGTCACCTAAACAACACGATACACTTTCCCCCCGCGCTGTTGTGCGTATGTGTGCCAGGGAGGGAAATTGTCACCGGTTCATCTCGCGCTCAATTGAAAATTATCACTACACGGTTTCTTCTTCGTTTCTCCGCCGGCACCATATTCGCGTGCCTGTGCGTGTGTCTTTTGGCGATGAGTAAAACCCCTTTGGTGTTTTCCTGTTCCACTGCGAACTGCCCTCAAAATAAGAAGCGATTTTGTTTGCCGATTGGTTCGTTTTTTTTTTTTTTTGTTGCCCAACACCGAGACAGTCTCGAAGGATGACTTGTGGCGTCGGGCGTTTTGTGGAACCTAAAAATAAAGGAACCGTCGTCTCGCCGTCTTCCCGGTAGCGCGAATTCCCCAACGGGAGGAAGGGCTTGTGTCACACACTGGTGGTGGTGGTGGTGGTGGTGGTTGGGTCGTTCGAGAATGGGATTCCGTTAATGAGGGCGCAGTTGAGAATCGTTAACACCAGGCCACGATCGTTGTCATGGCCGCGCGGCGATGTTGATGCGTTTCTTCCCGGCGAGGATCGCGAAACCGAAGAAAGTCGACCAAACCGTGCGCGCGAGTCCCTTGTCCTTGTCTTTCGGACAGGGGGAGGGGTGGTTGTTTTTTCTCGACCTCTCTCGGTTTCGAAACCCCCCGCCCCCATCCAACCGGTCTGAGGGAAAATATCTGACGGCAAGGAACCCATCAAGAGAACAAGTAACAAATGTGCTATTCGAAACATGCCTAAAGTATAAAACAACACAATCGCATACGTCGCTAGGTGTCAAAAAGCAAAGTAAATCTCTACACTTTGCTTGCGAAAACGAGGGACAGGTTGGCAGCAAGCAAACAGAAGAAAAACGGATGCAAAGTGGGAGGTTATGTGGTTCACAACAGAAACAAAAAGGGAAGCGAGTAAGCAACCAACGTACTTTGCGCGGTGGGGGGTAGCGTATGCAAGGGGGAGTTTGAGGGGAGAATTTTTCACACTCCCGCGGCGATGCTTTTCACGCGCGAAAGCGCCACTTTAGCGCCAGCGAGGATCAAAATCACCACCGGCAATTGTGTCGTTTCCGCTTTCGGTAGACGCCAGCGGGCGGGGCGGGGTAGATTTTCCGACACGACACACTCGGCAACGCACTTGCACAAACAAAGCTTACACGAACTTGTTTTCCCGACCGCGTACTATCGTCAACTGATCGCTCTCGGACGGCGGGATGTTGTTTGACCGGCCAAGAACAGACCACCGAAAATCGCATATCCTCATCCGTGACGTCGTCACACGGATATTACGGAGAGAGTGAACGAAGGAAAACCGAGACGGAACGATACCGACTAGCCACGAGAGAAGGAAACTGTGTTCCAAGCAAAAGGGAGAAAGAAGCCGATCACAAGAGCGGCGGAAAAATTGTCTCGGGGAGAAAATCTCGGATGAAAAGCGCCGACAAACGATCAGTGACGAAAGCAACTGCGTTTTCGGAAGGGAAGGACGACGGAGGGCCGGGGCCACGAGGGGCGGAAAACACCCACCCCCGCATAACTACGGGAAAAAAATTCAAATTTTTCACTCGCACCCCATTCTTTGCTCGCTCCCCTAAGCCAAGTAACGATTTTCTTCTTCTCAATTTGAGGAAATCTGTCAGCCACGCTAGTGGTCATTTTCCTCCCCCACACCAGCTTCTCGAACGGAAATTATCGATGACGAAAAGTGTTTATATTTGACTGCTGTCGTTGGGCGAAGGGAGTGGTTGTGGGGCAATTTCGCGCGCGCACACATTCTCCTCCTCGCATAGCAAAATCAAACAACAACGTGTTTGCGATTCATTTGAAGGTAAACAATCAACCCTACGCCAGCGTTAGCGCCCGGAACTTGGTCCCCCCTCCTCTCTTCGGTGGAAAACTTCCACCGTTACCGGCCCCGGGTTGACCGGTTGGCAAGTCGTTCGATCTTCTTCCTGCCCTGACGGGGAGACGCGGCATGTTTGACATGTGTGGTAAACTAATATCGGCGAGCTAAAGCTGTCCAAAACGGCGAGCAACCACGCGCGCTCGTCCGCAGGAAGAACAAGGTCAGTCGTGTGGAAAATGTTTCTTTATTTTCCTTCGTAATCGGTATTTTCAAACATCCGATTTATCAAACAAAACGTTTTATCGCAAAAGTTTCGAGGAAAAATCATGACAAATTATCAGACTGGCAATGTGTTTTGTTTCAAATTGATGTTATGGCATTAATTTACTCTCGATTTGAATGCCTGCCGCACTTTGATAACGAAACGATGTATATTGAAAAGATTTGTAAGAAATTAAACAATTATAAATGCCTCATAAACAACGAAAAAAAAGTCTCAGACCTGAAAACATAGGATATTGTCAAACGTTTTATTTATTTCCATCGACAGAGGCAGTTGTGGGGTTCGTTTGTTTGGGTTTGTTTCGGGAAATATTAGATTTTACTCTTATTTTTATCAGATATTACGCCTTTTTATTCGCTAGTTTTGAATGCTCAAAGCTATGTTCGATTTGTTTTAAATTTGAAATACAGTTTCATTTTGCCTGCCGTTGTCAACTAGTAACTCGCATTGCAACAATTTTTGTGCTGCCCTCTGCATATGCATTTAGAGCAAACGGATGTTAATCTTGTTCTCAAAAACTCAAGAAATGGTTTTTCGTTCCCTTCAGACTACTTTAGCGCAGCGTTGAAAGAGTAACTAATGCCCCTCAACGTTCTGTTTAGCATAATTCATCCATATATATGTTCTTCTAAGCGTTTTTCATCTCTCTCTCTCTCTACATTGCTGAGGAAACATCACAGATAATGCCCCCAATAGTTCACCCCTAGCCTAGCACTCCAGTACGGGCTACAAACATCCCAGGAAAATGGGATGCTGTTCTGAGTCACCCTACGGTTTCACGTTTGCATATGTTTCCCAAGCACTGGTCAGCATCAAACGAATGTGTTGAAGTATGCATTTCTTTTTCCGTGCCGTCGTTCGCTGTTATTTTGGTTCTTCATCGACCTTCCCTATTCCAGCGGCACATCCTACTCGAATAACGCGCGTAACACGAGAACCTTGTTGTCCCTGGGCCGCTCCCGCGGCCGCTGGAAAACGTAAACATCGTCAACGAATATTTTCCTTCCACGCGGCCCCCTCCTCAATACAACCCACACAGGCACACACACACACACACCGGGTCGTGAATTAAATATGACAGAATGAATTACAATTTCTCTGACCGGGGTAAAAGAAAAATACTGGCAGAAAAATAAACCACGCATAGAACCACACCCACCACTTGCCACCAACTCCTCGGCCCGGCCTACACACAGCGGAACCAATTTCCTTTAGAAGAACGTGAAAAGTGTTTGCACTGAGGAGGCCCGGTGCTGCTCTGCATCCTTTACTTCCCATCCTCCTGGTATTGGCAGACCTGGCAAACGGATCATAAATCACCCGAGAGACGCATGATCGAGTGTGTATGACTTTCGGAGTGTTTCTAGTGGCCGCGGCGAAGAACGCTGGTGCTTGAGGAATCAACCGGTCCGGTTGATCGCATTAACGACCCAGAGACCAGTCTCCCAGATACCCCAGCCCAGACGGTGGAAATTAAAAGAGCGCGCATCGGCAGCGAGGCGCAATCTTAAATTATCCGGAAATCGCCGATAGACGGATGGGAGTTTAATTTTCTTAATCGATGTTCCTTGCACCCCGCCCTCACTTACGTGGCGTGCGTTAGTGCGATCTTGATGTCGGAGCGGTAGTGAAGGAAAAGAAAAGAAAGGCAGAGACGCTTGATTGACGTTTGCGAATTACTAACGACCAGTAGAGCTCGTCCGCTTGCTTTCCTGTGACGCATGCACACCCAATAGCTGAGGGAATATGCAACTAAATACCCTCCGATTGCATGCCCCCCCTGGCTTTCGCGGAACATTTGGAACGTATTATTATCTGGTGCACGGTGTCCGGTAACGCGAATGTTCCTGTGTCGAAGAGATAACTTTTCACCGACTTGGCTGGATCGGTTTCATATGTTTCCTGCTTGGTCCGATCGAGAAACAAATCGTTCATAACGATCGTTAAGCGAGAGGAGTTTTAATTTACGACCTGCAAACACACATTTTGAGTCACTCGAGGAAAACGGAACACTCTCAGCTGCAAGGGTCACGTGGTGACATTTATTTTCGGGAAATTGTTTCCCATCCACTTCCGAAACGATCCACGAGACAGCGTATCCGTCGTCACAGGCCGTCGGTTTGGGACCAAATGAAAACTCAATAATTACTTCGTCCTACGCATTTCACACTGCACCAAACACACATGCACACACACACGCTTACTAACTATCGCGGTCCAAGGAGAGGTTGTTGACAGAGAAGTAATTAATTTTACTACGTTACGGTTCTATGGGATGCGCGTCCCTCAACCGGCACGGGATGATCAACGGGAGTTTTCCCAATAGTACTGCATGTTCGGGAGTAAAACCGTTTCGGCATCGCTGGCGTGTTTCGTTATTCACTCTGGAAGCTGTGCAGCATCCGAGACCGATCACGCTTGGCTTGCGAGTCCGAAGTCCAGATCGCGACCGCTCGAGAACTACTGATTGGCGAATTTTGTCCGCTGGTGAAGTTCTACGGAATCGATCGACGTACAGCAAGATCGCGCTCCCAGCATCGCAACAGACAGGTTGAACAGGTTTTAAACCGCACCACGCACCCCCACCTACAACGCCACCGTGGCTTGGGTTACACCAACTCACTTCTTCTCGAGCCGCTGGATTCTGCGGCGAGAAGCCGTCTATATAGTTCCTCCACAAAAGGAACCACGGTTGGCGATCGCGATCGACGAGGGAATACGTGCGCGCGAGCGCGCCAAAGCGTACGTAGAACCAGCGCCACACTCAGACAACGATCGTGCGGGTTCAACAACACCGACACAACTGACGGCAAGCCAACGGAAGCCTCATCGTCGAGGCCCTCGGCGGCCGTCGGGAAAGTTGTCGGCAGGGAGCGTCAGAATGCGCTCCGTCGACTTTCGGACGGAGGCCGGTAAAAACCTCGCGCGGTGCGGAGTGGAGGAACTGGACCATGGGCTTCCAGCACCAACCGGGCGAGCCACATACTTTGCATGCTGGATGCACAACCGATCGTGGATGCTTCTTTTGTGTGACTCTCCTCAGACGCATACAACCACACAACGAGTGGATGGGAAAGATGTTGCGAGGCTTCACGGAATTCACTACCCGCCTTGGGGTTCACTGGCTGCTGGCAGTTACAGCGGTGGCCATCGGCCAGGTGAACACAAGGGCCCACTCACGATGCCTTCAGTAATGAACACCTCTCTCTCGAAAGGCGGAGCCCTTCAGGGCACAAAGCAAACCAACCTTAATGGACCATTCCAAACAACCCTTCACCAAACATCCAATACCAGCACCTACTCCTGATTATAACTTACGAAAGGACTTCAATTGTCTCCCTCTGCCTGTGTCCAGGGACCTCATTGCGTAAATGGAGGGAAACCACAACGCCATTACAGTGGACCTTCCCTACGGAAACCGAGGGAGAAAAACCTGCGCTCGTTCATTCACCTGCTTTCCAGGTCAGTCGTAGCACGTGGTGTCTTTTACAAACGCCGGCGCAGCCCAACCCAACCCGAGCAGGTTGGCGTTTTCGTTTGTGTTTTGGTCTGGCGTAGTAAACAGTGTGCCGTTGGAAACGCAACCATTTGTGCCGGGGGTACATCTACAGAGGCTTTGAAATGTTTGTAACGGGGTGGGGAAGTAGGGAAACATACATTACATTTCGTAACACATTCTCGAAGGGGAAATGGAAAACGGTATTGGGTCAGACAGACGATGTAATCTAGAAGGGGAATATACGATCGTGTTACCTATGGATGGTGACGTAAATCGCATGTTTAGTTTTGGAACAACAATGACAAAAAAATCGAAGTCAAATCAATATCGAACATATGTTTCTATGAATTTGATTTTATTAATATTTCCATGCAAACACTTTGTTCAACGTTAATCTTGAATTTTCTCCATCTAATGTTTAAGATATTAAGTTTATTTGAAAATGCACATTAGAAGGCATAAAAGGTATGGAAAACAAAGCAAAGGATATTTCAAGTTTGTAAAGTTTAATAAGTAATAGAGAAAATGGAAAGAAATACATCCTACGATGTGCAATCGCTTTGAAGGTATTTAAAGAAATGTCAACAAAATAAAAAGTACAACACGTATGAGACTTAATAGCATACAAGAAAGCGGGCATAAAAAAATAAACAAAGAAGTGAATCATCAATAAGTTGGAATCATTCTTGCTGCAAAACCCAAATGTTTTGAATGGATAAAAAAAATTGATAATATTGAGCAAACGTCAACAATGTAAAAAACAAGAGAAAAAAAAGTTATAAGGTCCAAGCTCAAAAAAGCACGATAAAAGTTTATAAAAGCATGTGTCAAATTTGCAAAAACCAAAACAGAAATAATCATGAAATCAATCCTTGCGCAATTGATGCGCAATTGTTTGGGGATGAATAAAAAGTTCAACAATATCAAGAACAATGTCAATGAAATAGTAGAATTCTATGCTCCACCAACGGGCTGGTTAAGATGATGTTCTAAATGTTTGAAGTTGCTGATGTTTGATCGGTATTTCTGGAATCGATGTAGTTATACGGCCACCAACTAAACGCGATAAGATAAAATTTAAAAAATAAATAGTAATCTACGAAACAGTAGGCACAACACAATAAAACTTACAGAGACCGAGGTGTTGCAGGTTGAGCGCCACGGTGGGGGTAGTAATACAGTACACCCGTTATGGAACATACATACAGTAGGCACATGGGCATCGCCATGCAATCACAAAATAGGGAAGCTGAGCGCCGTGCTGAGGGTGTGGTTGCTGCTGCTGTTGATACTCCAACTGATCCTGCAGTGCATGTTGTTGCAGCAAGTGAGACTCGTTGGCACTCGCTTCGGACCACTGTGCCTCTCCAGGAGACACCCTTTGGGGCTGTCATTTAAATTTAGAAATTAGGACTTCTGTCTTGGTTCGATGAGATACAATAAACAAGCTACCACTTACCACTGCAAATGGTGGCCAGTTCTCGTACGGTACCAGTGTCGGAGGTATGAACAGCAAAGGCATTGGTGAATTGACATCCAAAGGCACCAAATACGAATTGACGACAGCTGTTTGTGAAGGTTTTTGAATCATTTCCGATACATCGCGATCCATTTGGCACTGTCGGTTTACTACATTATCGTAGTATTGCACCTGAATTCTGCCGGGGCAGTGATTAGATGAGTGCTCCTCTTGAACATGCCTTTCCGGTTTTACGGATTTATCAAAAATTTGCCCACCTTGCAGTGTATGAAATGGGAAGGGCTCACAGAGCGCAGCAAACTGAACATTCCCCGAACCCCGAATTTGATTCATTCCTTCCCAACACATCCCTGTATCAAGCTGATTGGAAATGGGCTCATCGTTATTAGGTGTATGGTCACCTTCCCGTTCCGTTTGGTATGGGTTTGCCGGAAGTGTCGTTCTCCACACGTCAAATTCGACGTTACGATACATGTAGGTATCAAGCGCCTTAGCCGCCTTGAAGGTAAACGGCATGACTCCTTCGTTTAGCAGCTGGCGTACACACGAAATGTTCCGCTCCATCAGCAACGGATTTGGTTTTCTACCATTCCTCCAACAGAATGTTTTCCTTGAAAGTCCGTATCTGTGGTACCCTGCGTCGTTGCCGTGCTCCAAGAAAAAGCGTCGCACCTTGGTGAAATTCACGTTGTTGTGAAATTTGCACAGTTGAAAGTTTGACAAAATACACTTGGTATTATCGCGTCTGCCTAATACGAGCTGCCGACCATCTCCGGTAATGGCAATGGGTCGCCCTTCATGATCCTTCCCATAGGATGTAGTGATGTTTTTCGGATCGTACAACATACGCTCTACAGCGTACTCCACATCAGGTATTTGAAACACTCCTTTGTACAAAACCTCGTACACCAGAGCTGTAGAGAAGCATAATGAAAGCAATTTTAGACATCAACACAGAACAGTTCTTTTCCCTCAACTTACATTGACAGAAGGCTGCCTCTTGCATATGCTCTAACGGGTACACCGAATCAAAGTGGTTTGCCCGACAAACGAACAGTCTCCAGACTTTCTCGGCCCGGTCTGTATTCCGGTAATACCAACGGCCAGTCGTAAACGGCTCATAAATGACAACATCGGCTCTGCAACGAATGTGGATACATTAGAACTCTTCATCATAGTCCAGCCCCGTTGGATTCCAATACTTACTTGTAGAACATTGCCAACGCCGTCAACTCCAACAACGAGCCGTACGTACACGTTAATGCCAGGTTGGCCAAGTATGCTGTAAAAGATCCTTTTACCAGCTGCAATACATAGTGAAACATGCGACTTGTTTTTAACAACACAAAAAGTAATGGTTTCCAAGCTTCTACTTTGAAAGGGAATTACGGAACGTATGGCTATCTAGAAATGACACGTCCCTTTACGTAGGGTATGCGATATTGAGGTTACGGTTCGAGGCAAGAAAGCCTAATTCTAATATTAAGCATTGTCGTACAGCACCTACCTTGGCAAACAACTGCTTATTTTTTCGCATAAATTCCACGCAGATTTGGCGGACACTATCATGGTACATCTGAATGCCATGCTCATATTCCGACACCACTCGAAACAGGCAGGTAGAGTTTAGTGCAATATGTTTACGATAGTATCCTAGGTTTTCGAGGAAACGAGATTCCGCTTCGGGCGTTTTCAGGCTTCCGCAAGAAAACTCACGGTGCATTCTTAAATCGTTTAATTTTAATCACATGTAAGAGAAACTTGAGAAAAATACACTATACTGGTTATATTTAAAATAATTGCATAAGTGTAAAGACACAACGCACGTTTTACACGGAAACCACGACGCACAGCACGAAGCGACTTGGAGCTGTTGTTTTTCACGTTAAATTGATTCTGCGCTGAAGAGGTGACAGTTGTCAGTTGTTACTTTTTCAATTCAAATGTTTCCCGAGAAGAACCAGTATTGAGAGTTTCGCTATTTCATCAACGATTTTATGGTGCTCAAGTTTTCTCGTGTTTTCTTTCCACAAATTCGACCATTTTTGCAACATTCACATGAATTAATAGCGTATTTTTCTACAAGCATTGCACTGAAATCTCCATAGCCACCTCAGTACAATAATGTACGATCAGAGGCAGATCATTGGAGACGAGACTTAAGTCCCAACCACTGGTCGAAATTATCAACGGGAATATCAAGGTGAATATATAACCGAGCGTTTAAATACCTTGACCAAACAATAAACATCAATTTAAATTTTAGCTAAAAGCGTAAAAAAGCGAAATCTCTCGTAATGAACTCCACTGTGAAGTCAGTTATTGACAAATTTACTATTTACAAAATAAACTTTTTAGAAATTTACCGTGTGAAAAACGACATCGCACTTTGAAACTGCTTCAAAACCGTTTGCTTGCTAACAAATCCCCACGGAAAAAGAGTGACAACTGACGGCTGTCATATTTTCCGCCCGGTTGGTATCCAAGTCACTCCGTATTGTGCGCTTCAATATTAGTGAAAATATACGTTCTTATAATTCACGAACCTTATTGATACACCAGAAAGGTGTAGTTTACAGACGCTTTACTTGAATGTGACTACTAACAAACGTTTTAACTATGGCAACGAATAACTCCACACGACATGAGCAGCGAGCCTTCGCCTCCGGTAGCCGGCAAACGCCGGACGTTGATGATCAATTCATCGAAAAGCTGGGATACTATCGCAAGCACACGGCCACAGACTCTACCTGCCTGTTTCGAACGGTGGCGGAGCAAGAACATGGCGTTCAGATGTACCACGAAAGTGTACGTCGGATTTGTGTGGCATTTATGCGGGGAAATAAGCATTTATTCGCCAAAGTAAGCAATGTAGGACATAGAGTTAATACGACGCGCACCCTAACCTCAATATCGTCCCGCAGCTAAAGTTACTCAGTCGTATCATTTCTATATTGCAATAACACCAATAACCCACTTTCAACATCATCACGGTTGCCCTTTTTTTTTCAGTTCGTGAAAGGACCTTTTACAACTTACTTGGCTAACCTGGCTTTAACGCGTACGTATGGCTCGTTGTTGGAGTTGCGGGCGTTGGCAATGTTCTACAAGTAAGTATTGGGATCCAACGGGGCTGAACTATGATGATGAGTTCTAATGTATCCGCAATCGTTCCAGAGCCGATGTTTTCATTTATGAACCGCTTTCGACTGGCCGTTGGTTTTACCAGAATTTGGACGGGTCTGAGAAAGTCTGGAGACTGTTCGTTTGCCGGGCAAACCACTTTGATTCGGTGTACCCGTTAGAGCATATGCAAGAGGCAGCCTTCTGTCAATGTAAGTTGAGGGAAAAGAACTGTTCTATATTGATGTCTAAAATTGCTTTCATTATGCTTCTCTACAGCTCTGGTGTATGAGGTTTTGTACAAAGGAGTGTTTCAAATACCTGATGTGGAGTACGCTGTAGAGCGTATGCTGTACGATCCGAAAAACATCACTACATCCTATGGAAAGGATCATGAAGGACGACCCATTGCCATCACCGGAGATGGTCGGCAGCTCGTATTAAGCAGACGCGACAATACCAAGTGTATTTTGTCAAACTTTCAACTGTGCCACTTCCACAACAACGTGAATTTCACCAAGGTGCGACGTTTTTTCTTGGAGCACGGCAACGACGCAGGGTACCGATTGTACGGGCAGTTTAGCGGAAGCAACTACCAAGTAAGGGCTGGTAGAGTACCGAATCCTCTGCTGATGGGCCGGGACATTTCGTGTGTACGCCAGCTGCTAAACGAAGGAGTCATGCCGTTTGCCTACAAGGCGGCGAAGGCGCTTGATGCCTATATTTATCGTAACGTCGAGTTCGACGTCTGGAAGCTCGCAAACATGACAAAAACTTGTGAAACGATATACCGGGTAAGTGTAGGTAACCTCACAGTTCGGAATTTAAAACTTATTTCTAACACTTATCTTCATTATGTAGAACGGAAGGAAATACCTTTACCAATCCAACAATTCCCTTAAGGTGTGTCGCATTGAGAACATTCAGTTTGAAAAAGGAACACGTATGGTACGAATGAGTCAAACTCACGGTTTGGTAAATGTTCAGCTAGCGTCGCTAAAGCCGTACCCTTTCGCTACTCTGCATGGAGGACATATTCCTGGAAAAGCGATGAAACTCGAAGGGCAAGCTGAAATAGAGCAGTCGTCTTTTAATGACCGCAGCGAACGAGTCCAAGTAAAATACTACGACGCTGTAGTAAATCGATCAAGCCAAAGGGAACACGCTGCATCCGGAGGGATAGAAAAACCTTCACTAACAGCTAACTACTCCGGCAATACGAATTGGGCGCCTTGGAATAACAATGTACCAATGCCCATGCCGTTGATGCTACCTCCCCCGGTACCGTACGAGAACTGGGCATCATCACCCGTTGGAGCCTTGGGAGGGCATTTCGTTCCGACAACACCAGACACCCAAATGTGTCCACCAAATTACGATCTTGAAGGACGTCTAACCGGTGGTTCATGTTTTGCAGTGGTAAGCCCTTGCCTTTATTTATTTTAGCGATTCAGACGAAGGCAAACTTTTGATGTGTTTATTTCTAATTCTGCATTATAGTCCCAGCGAGTATCTCCTAGTGGGGTACAGTTGTACGAGGTGAATGATTCCCCGACTGACGAGGAACTACACCTCCTGCAACAGGAACTCATGCAACAGTCTCATTTGGCGCAACAACGTCAGCTGCAGGAACACGTGTTGCACCATCAGCAAGAGCAGATGCAATTCCAGTTACAAAATCAACAGCAGCAGCCGCAATCACATCCACATCATCAGCACGGCGGTCAACTACCGTTTTCTGTCTTTTCGTTCCAACATCATAGCAATTGCCCGGTGCAGAACTCTATGTACGGAATGTTGGTGTATGTTGATTCCTCCCAGCAGCATCAATTGAGCCAAGCCGCCGCTGTTGGCTATGAACCGGTTTCGTGTGCCGGTCCGACACATTACATACCGGGTGTTTTTCATTATCACCCGTACAGTGGCGCTGATCCTGTTGCCGCGGGTCCATGTAAGTTGGATTTTTTTACTACTGTTTCGTAGATATATAATGTAGAGTATTTACGTATGCTTTCTCAAATTCGACCACTGCAGTTGCTGGCCAATCCGTCATGATGCCGTACAACAACATGGATTTGGAAAATGCCTACGGATATCCCGGAAACAATTTTTAGCATATCCTTATAATCGCTCAGGTGGTGGGTGAAAGGGTAACTTGTTTACTTTTATATTATTAACATTTCTTTCCTTTTGAATGCTTAGTATTCGTTTTACATTTTCTATGTTTCACTGCTTTCAAATTTTGCTAATGGACTTGCTTGCAAGCCTTCGATATTCTTCAAATTTAGAAACATATTAGCATTTTTATTTTTTCACACGTATTCTAATACTCTTTTTTAATTATCATATATCTATGTGCTTAAAACTTGTTTTGTCGATAAACAATAAAAGCATTGGCAAAAAAGACGTCCTCTTTCATACTCAAGCGAGTCGAGCCGTCTACTGGAAATGGCTAGCTTAAGATTCATTTTTAAATTAGTGGTTGTTGTGCTTAAATGAATTTGTGGTTTTAATTTAAATTTTCAAATCAAAGTATTACAGATTTGAATTGAAGACTTGATGCATGGAATATTCTGAACACACGAACTAAAGGTAACTCGACGTTGTACAACCATTGCGTAGTTTCCGATATTTATTTTATTAGCATGCCCATAAACATTCTCATGCTGTCATCGTTCAACACACCGTTGTTTGAAATCTTGACCTATGAATGTTTTACG